>NC_139029.1:92601378-93239318 GCF_964662115.1 Mustela nivalis | reverse complement strand
TATACTGATTTCTTTCCTTCACGGCTAAAGCGTTGTGTCTCTTCGTGGGCTAGTATTAGAACCAGTGGTACGTCTTGTTTTGTGAAGTTTCATTTCGAGTCTTTTGGCCATTTCTTTTATTCTTTTGATGATCTCCTCAGACTAGATGATACCCAATTCTGGAAAAAAGTCCTTTGTCAGAGAGAAACATGCTTCTATACTGGGCCTTCCATTTATATTCTCTTGAGGTTGAGATGAAGATAAATAAATTCATTTTCGTATCCCCAGAAATGATGCATTGCCTCTTTTGACCTTGCAAATCATATGGTTGATTTTGGGGGGAAATATCAAAACCACTTATTGAGTTTCAGGGTATGAAAGGTTGTTTTTGTATTTTAAAGTGTTTCTACAGGGACGCTGAGATATAATTTCCATGCAGTAAAGTGTATGTAATTAAAGTCCTACGTCTATTAAGTTTGAGCATATATATGCATCACCCCGGTAGTGGAGGCATCTATCGCCCCCACAAGTTTCCTTGTACTTCTAGCATTTCCTCCCTCCCATTTGCACGTCAGGAAAGCATTGATTGGCTTTCTGTTACAGTAGAATTATTTGCAATTTCTAAGGTTTTCTCTTAACACCATCGTATGCTATGTAAATTATTTTGTTTTGATGTTTTCTGGCTCTGAGGTATTATCAGAGCAAAAGAACATGTCTTCCCATAGTGTTATGTAAGCGACGAGATTACTCTGCGAAACCGCATAGTATTCCATGAGCTGGATATGTCACAATTTGTGGTGGTCATTCCTCTGTGGATGGAGATGAATGACAATTAGAAATAGTCAGTAGCTTTTGGGGAATGTACCGTTTCTTTTTTCATTTGAGTGGAATGGGGGTGGTCTATGGTAGGTATAGGTTTAATATTTTGAAGAATTTCTGGACTGTTAGGGTGCCTGGGTGACTGAGTGAGTTAAGCATCTGACATGGATTCTGGCTCAAGTCATGATCTCATTGGTGGCGAGACAGAGCCCCAGGTAGGGCTCTATGGTCAGTGGGAGTCTACTTGAGCTTCTGTGCCTCTCCCTCTCTCTCTGCCCCTCCCTCCACTCACTTTTAGTCGCTCAGTCTTTAGTCAATCAAAGATACAAAAAAATAAGAATTTCCAAACTATTTCTGCAGTGGTTGTAGAATTTAAAATTCCCATGCGCAGTGTATGAGAAATCATAGCAAGGAGGTGACTTTGCTCCTTGCTATGACTCCTTGCTATGGCTCAGAATGGAGATTCCATTCATTTTTGCCATTTTCATTGACAGATAGTGGTTTAAATTTCCATTTTCCTAATAACTAATGATGTAGGTCGTGCGCTATTCTTCCATTTCTTCCATGTGTATTCTTTGCTAAAGTGTTTTTACAAATCTTTGAATCCATTTTATTGTATGTCCTTTTTGAAAGGTTTTATTTATTTATTTGCAAGAGAGGGAAGGGGAGCAAGAGCAGGGCTGTTGGGTAGGGTGAGGAGGCCAGAGGGAGAGGAGAAGCACACACCCTGCTCAGCGGGAAGAGTGATGGAGGGGTCGGGGGTTAGACCCCACGACCCTGAGATGGTGACCTGAGCCAGAGGCAGCCACTTCACCAACTGAGGCACCCAGGCCCTTTTCTTTGACCCGTTTAAAATTGGATTGTTTGTCTTCTTCCTATTGACTTTCTTTTTTAAAAAAAATTAATTAATTTATTTTCAGCATAACCGTATTCATTATTTTTTCACCACACCCAGTGCTCCATGCTATCCGTGCCCTCTATAATACCCACCATCTTGTACCCCGACCTCCCACGCCCCCTGCCCCTTTAAACCCCTCAGATTGTTTTTTAGAGTCCGTAGTCTCTCATGATTCACCTTCCCTTCCAATTTACCCCAACTCCCTTCTCCTCTCTAACTCCCCATGTCCTCCATGCTTTTTGTTATGCTCCACAAATAAGTGAAAAACCATATGATAATTGACTCTCTTTGCTTGACTTTTTTCACTCAGACTTTTGAGCGTTCATTCAGTGTTCTCTTAGGAGACCTTCAGCAGGTATGGAAATTACACCTAGTTTCTCTCTATGTGTGACATGGCTTGGGTTCTCTCACCAATGTCTTCTGAAACACCAATGTTTTAAATTGTGATACAGTCCAGTTGATCAATTTGTTCTTTCATTAGTGAGAATTTTGGTATCATATCTAAGAAAACAATGGCCAGGGCCTCCTGGGTGACTCAGTTGGTGAAGTGTCTGCCTTTGGCTCAGGACATGATTCCAGGGTCTGGGAACCAGCCCTGCATTGGGCTCCTTGTTCAGCAGGGAGCTTGCTCTTCCCTTTCCCAGTGCTTCTACCCTGTTTGTGCTCTCTCACTCTGCTCCATAAATAAATAAAATCTTAAAAAAAAAAAAAGAAGAAAAAAGGAATAGAAATGCTTCTCAGCAACATCTGGCATTGTCTTTTGTACAGAATCACACTCATTCGTGCAAAATGGTCCCTGGTTTGGCAAACATTGCCCTGCAGACTAGTCACATTGATGACCGTTTTATGGGCTTATGAACCGTGCATGTGTCTTCTTTGGGAACATGTGTATCCGAGTCTTATGCTCGCTTTGTATTAGCAGCGTGTTCCTTCTGCCCATTCAGTGAGTTCAAAGTACCCTTATGTCTTGCGTATGGGAGTCCTCATTGGGTATTTATCTGCAAATATTGTCTCTTTATCAGTGTCTTCTCTGTTCCTTTTCTCAGTGGTAATGTTGGATGCAGCAAGGTTGTTCATCTTAAGTTTTCTTGTTACATATTTTACTCTTGCTCCAGTGACAGAACTCTTCACTAAATGCAAAGTCCTGACCATTTTCTGTTGCGTAATCATCTTGAATGATTGCTATGGCTCTTCTCCTTAAGTCTGTGGCCATTTTGAGTTCATGGCTGCGAAAGGGGTGGTTTTCAACAACCACTGTAGGGGAAGTTTGTCCTGATAGGGGCAAGAGAACCGTGAGGTAGCTTGTGGTCCTGAGTTAGTCTCCCCCAGGCCAGGAAAGGGGATGTCACCCTCCTGTACCTCTTCATGGGCATCTGAGTGCCTTTGGGGAGGAGAGTTAGGTGGTCCTAGTGGTCATATTCGGCACTTACACCCCATTCTCTCAGACTGGGTAACTGGGTACAAAGTAGCTCCAGGAGCCCGGGGCGTCCTAGTCAGAGGTGTCTTTAGGAGCACAGACACACTGAGAGCCAGAGAGGATTACATGGAAAGGATAAAAGAGAACCCCGGGGATGTGGTATGGTTTACTATAGGGTCTTCCTTCAGTGGGGTGGGAAATAGGACTCCCCCACACCAGCAACTCAGGAAACATGCCCAGAGGAAGTAGGGCAGATGGAAGGCAATTCCCAGAGTTTGATCTATTTTTGCCAACATGAAAATCATGATATGTGCCTGGATATCAAATGTGTATGAAAGGACACATGGCGGGCTCAACTCTTCACCTCAGAGACCTCACGTTGGTGATGGAGACTAGCTAAAAAACAAAAACAAAGACACACACAGAAAAATCAAAACACAAAAAAAACAAATAAAAGAAATAAATAGGTGCGTGCATCAGGAATCCAGAAATACCCCCGTGCCCCCCTCCCCTCCCAGGAAGGAAAGGATGTGGTCAGGATGATGGGAGGCTCAGTTACTAAAGCGGCTGCCTTTAGCTCAGGTCATGATTGCAGGATCCTGGGATCAAGCCTCACATGGAGACCTTCCTTGGCAGAGAGCCTGCTTCTCTCTCTCTCCCTCGGCCTGACACTCTGCTTACTTGTGCTATCTGTCTGCCAAAAAAGTAAATAAAACCTTTTAAAAAATAAAGACAGGAAGGAAGGAAGGAAGGAAGGAAGGAAGAAAGACAGTCAGACAGACAGAAAGAAAGAACAAAAGAAAGAATGAAAGAACGAAAGAACGAAAGAACGAAAGAAAGAAAGAAAGAAAGAAAGAAAGAATGGGGAAGCTTGGTCCTTGCAGTTCAAGAGCCATTCTGAGCCTGTGGGGAATCCTAATTATTGGTCTGTATTTCCCAAGAGAAACCCAGAGACCCTACCATTTTAGTATTTGCTGGGTTTTCCATGTGCACTCAGAAGTGCACTGGCTGAATAAAGTTGGCACACTAAGAACAGAAGGAGACCAAGAAACAGAATGTTCCCTGGATGCACCACATTATTGTCTGCCCTCACTGCAGTCTCACTGGAAATGGGAAAGGGCAATTGAAATCCCTGGTATTCAACACAGGTTTGGAAAAAAAAAAATGGAAGGTTTGGGTTCACAGTTTAAATTACTGTATTCTCAGTTTGAATCTGAAGGCAAGTGGAAACCCTGTTGAACATTTTCTGACTTCTGTGGTGGAGATAAGGGCTAACACAGAAAACAGCTCTACACATCAGAGTAACTTTGGTAACTTAGTATCTTTCCATTGACATGGTTTTCTTTCAATCTTCTGATCCCATGGTCTCCTGCTTGAGTCTACACATATTTGTGCAACGAAGATGATGTCAATACCATACGTAAAATCTGTACCCCCGAATGTCACAGTGCTCATACCTAATGGTACATCGGGTCCATTTCTAAGTGCCTGTAGCTACGTTATGGCTGACTCCAAAGGCAGCCCATTGTACCATGTGTAGACTTCTCTCTGGCCACAACTCCAGGGTCAGCAGTACCTCAGAGCTGTCTCCATTCCTGCGGAAGGATGTAGGTCAGGTAGAGAAATGGAGGGTGGTCTAGGCAACAGGAACAGGAAAGTAGGCCCATAAGCTGGTTGATTCCAGAGAGGACAATTGCATTGTTGTTGGTTTTGTTTAGAAGTTTTTATTTATTTTTTCATTTCCTTTCAGTGTTCCAAAATTCATTGTGTATGTACCACACCCGGTGCTTCATGCAATACGTAGCCTCCATAATACCCACCGCCAGGCTCACCCAGTGTTTTTAAAAAGCATGTAATTTCCTTATTTGAGAGAGAGTGCTTGAGAGAGCAGGAGTGGTGGCCAGGGGGAGGGTGGGTGAGAAGGACAAGCAGAGTCACCACTGAGCAGGGAGCTCGACATGGGACCTATCCGAGGACCCTGGGATCCTGACCTGAGCCAGAGATTGAACTTAAACAAATGAGCCTCCCAGGTATCACTTGAAATAATTAAAAAAAAATTTGCTGCACTTAACATGCAGCATGTATTAGTTTCATGTCAAATGTTGGTGTTGATTTTTATGTCTTTTTTTTTAAGATCTTCTTTCCTCCTTTCTTTCTTTCTTTCTTTCTTTCTTTTTCTCTTTCTTTCTTTGCTTATTGTGTATAAGAAGGTTGCTGGGCATTGGGAGAGGGAGAAAGAAGGCAGATAGAAAGAAAGAGTAAGAGAAGGAAAGGAAGAAGGAAGGAAGGAGGGAAGGGAGGATGGAAGGAAAAAAAGAAAGGGAGAAAGAGAAGGGAGAGAGGGAGGAAGAGAGAAAATGAAAAGGTAAGAATGGAAGGAAGGAGGAAGGGAGAGGGGAAGTATGGTGGAAGGGAGAAACAGAAAGAAAAGGACAGAAAGAGAGAGAGAGAGAAAGAGAAAGAAAGAGAGAAAGAAGAAAGAGGAAGTACCCAGGTCAGTTTTCCTTGTGAACATCTAGTGAAGATCCTGTTCGGACAACCCGGAAGCTAGTGAGCCCTGGGAAGGCCCCTCTCTGGCATGCGCTCAAGAGGGTGTATCTGATGTGTGTAGAACTATTTAAGGAACCAAATTTAGAATCCATTGATTAATACGGCCGCATTTCCTAGAAGTGGTCACATCAGCTGTGCAAGCATGGCCATGGGAAATCACCCCCAAAGAGCTCCATGGTGTGCACCTGGGTGGCTCAGTGGTTAAGTGTCTGCTTTTGGTTCAGGTCAGGATCTCAGGGTCCTGGGATCGAGCCCCACATCAGCCTCCCTGCTTAGTGGAATGCCTGCTTCTCCTTCTGCCATGCCTCCTGCTTGTGTTCCCTCTCTCGCTGTGTGTCTTTTTCTGTCAAATACATAAACAAAAGTTAAAAGAAGAAAACTCAGAGATAATACATTCTTGTCTGGGTCAGAGCGTGTCATCCTGTGGGAAGCAGGTTCCTGCAGTTAGTGTTGCCGGGATCTCAGGTGCTTTGCTGGTACCTCAGAATTTGACCCTTGAAAATGTGAGTAAACTTGATATTGCGTATGATTTATGATTTGGGGGACCGGTTTAGGAATACACCCCTTTATGTCATTCCCATATTTGTTGGATGTGTTCTTATGGAATGCTCTGAAGTTCTTGCAGTAATTTGCATCGGCCACAGTTAAAGCAGGATAATGTGTGCACAGAGTGACTGGTGGATCATGGATTTTGGGGCCGTGATGGCCAAATCTGTTGCTGAGGTAGCTTCCAAAACCATGTATCATGCCTTTGCATGTGCCTATTTGCAACTCGAAAAGCCCCAAGGCATATTGGCCTGCTCCTTTGTGGACCTTGCCATCAATTCCCTGGAGGTTCAGGAGCATAAGAGCTCTCAATCTCTTCTTTAAGTTTTGATTTATGTAGTTGACAGTGACAGAGAGAGAGAGAATTGAAGGAGGGGAGCAGCAAGGGAGAGGGAGAAGCAGGCTCCGTGCTGAGCAGGGAGCACAATGCAGGGCTCGATCCCAGGACCCAGGGGTCATGATGTCAGCTGAGGCCAGACGCTTAACTGACTGAGCCGCACAGGCACCCCCTCAGCTCTTACTAAATCCCAAACCTCATCTTTCGTAACTCAGTATCTTGTTTGGTACAATTTCCACAGGCAGGGTCTGCAACTCAGGGGCACTTCTTGGAAAGCAGCAGAGGGAACAGGGTCTGGTGCTCTCACAGGAGAAAGGACTCCTAATCAGCAGACAGATCTGTCACCTGAAAATAAGGCAGAGCGCGCACAGATGTGAGAACCACCAGATAAGGAGATGAAACCATTTATTTTAATAGTTTTCCATCACTTGAAAATGAAAAATAGATCAATGGAAAATATGAACAAGGCCCTATGTATCTTTAAGAGAGGAAAACGACGATGTGTGAAAGGCAGTGTACTGCAAGCGATTGACAGCATTAGAAGATGCAGAGTAAGACTATTGATAGGACCGTATTGACTCTGTAGGTCTCTCTGTAGTATTGCAGTAGGAACTACAGTAAATCATCCATACATGCACACAGGGGCTTTTCCCATGAGGTCTTTACTCGCCTACAGCAGTGTTTTATACTTTTCAGCAAACAAGTCTTACTTCTCCTACAATGAACTGATGCCTGAATATTTTACTGTTTTTGGTGCTACTGTAAGTGGCATTGCTTTCTTAATTTCCTGCTCAGTTTGTTCCGTGGTTGTGCATAGAAACACAAGTGGTTTTTGTATAGCTGCTACCCTGCAACCTTATGGAATGTGTGTATGGACTCTAATATGCTTGTGTGTGGATGCTTTGAAAATTTTCTGTATTTAAGCATGTCCTTTGTAAGTAGAGATGCAGGTTGACCCTTGAAGAATTGCAGGGTTAAGGGTGCTGACCCTCAAAGAGAAAAGCTCTGTGTTTAAGTTTTGACATGCCATGACTGAGGTAGTAAGAGTCACCTCTTACTACCTTACTGAAGACGTAAGGAGATGATTACGTGCTCTTGTGCAAGTCTGTGGACTCTAGACTGTATCCATCAAACAAAGTAAGCAAGAGGAAAGAAATGTTATAAGGACAATCATAAGGAAGAGAACACATTTTTAGAGTAGTATGCTTAGTTGAAAAAAAATGCACCTGTACGTGCACCTGTACTTGCGGTTCCAACCTGCGGTGTAAAAGGTCAACTGTGGTTTTGTTCCTTCCTTCCCACAAGTCTTTTTTCTCACTTTCCATTTTGAAAGATATTCTGGCCGAGTCTAGAATTCTGTCCCTCTGCCTGGGGACACGCCTGCATTTTGCCCGCAGGGAAGAGCAGCGACAGATGCGAGGTCCCCTCAGGCCTGGAGTCTTGGATCAGCACTCATAGGGATAGAAAGAGTAGCGGGAGCCCTTGCTCTTTGCACACCGACTCCTACTGGAAGGAACGCAGTGTCCCCAGAGGCCCCTGTACAGAATGCTCAGGGCTTTGGAGCTGCCCCAAGCAAGAGGCCAGAGGCCATCTCTCCCTCTCACTTTCCCAACTTCTCTTCTCTCTTGCCTTCCACACTCCATGTTGCCAACTCATCCCCCCCATCCTCCTGCTCCTTGTCAGCATTCCAAGGACATGCCTCTCCCTGCCACCAGCATCCCAGGCTGAGGCTGTGGAGCTCTTCTGGGTGGGGAGCTCAGTGCTGTTCCAAGACTTGCCCTCTCGCTGTTTCTCCCATGCTTGCTTGAATCTAAATCAGCTGCCTGTCCCAGACTTCTAAACGTTTTTGCCAACAAGAAAATAGTGGATGGGCATCTGGGTGGCTCAGTGGGTTAAGCCTCTGCCTTCGGCTCAGGTCATGATGTCCGGGTCCTGGGATCGAGTACCACATCAGGCTCTGTGCTCGGCAGGGAGCCTACTTCCTCCTCTCTCTCTCTCTCTCTCTCTCTCTGCCTGCCTCTCTGCCTACTTGTGATCTCTGTCTCTCACATAAACAAATAAAATCTTTTAAAAAAAGAAGAGTAAAAAGAAAATAGTGGAGGTTGTGTGTGTGCTTGTGTGTGTGTCTGCGTGTTGCCTTGGAAATCATAAGGTGCTGGATCAGGAATCTGCAGTTCCTCCCTCAGGAATGGATAGGGGAATGATCTTGGTCCTTGCAGATCAAGAGCCATTCTGAGCCCTGAGAGAATTCTAAATGTTGGCTGACGCTTCCCAAGATCAACCCAGACGGCCTATACTTTGGGCATTTGTTGGGGTTCCTGTGTGTGGTCAGAAGTCCCCTGGCCAACCAAAGGTGGCACACTAAGTACAGAAGTAGACCAAGAAGGAGAATATTCCCTGGAAGACCACATTACTCTCCTCCCTTACGGCAGTCTCTCTCTGAAAATGGGAAGGGGCACTCAAAAGACCTTGCATTCAGTAGAGGATGGGGAGAAAAAAGTGTATCGTTGGGGTAACAGTTCAAGTTACTGTATCCTTAGACTCTATGTGAGGCCATGTGGAAACGCTACTGAACAGTTTCGTGGGCTATGCCCAAGGGTAGGAGGGGTTAATGGAGACTGCGATTACACAACTCAGTGTAATTGAGCACCGTAATATCTTTTCCTCTTCACATGGTTTTTCTTCCATTTTGTCTGAGGCCAGGCATGAATCTAAACATATGTGTAAGAAGTTCCTATCAGAAAAGGTGTACAAAGCCCACAAGCCTTAATTGGGCGGTACTATATCCTCATGGTGCTCTAGGCGGTCTTCAGACTGTACGTAGCCACATCATGGCTGACTGTGAATGCAGTCCCTTTCTGGGTATGTGTGTTCTTGGTGTAGGCTCTCCCCCGCCCCAGCCCACAGGTTAAGCGGTCCCTCTGAGCTGGGTGTGTCTCTGGGGGAAGCATGTTGTTCCAGTAGGTAAGAAGGGGAAATGGGGGGATGGGGATCCAGCAACAAGAAAGCATGCTCATAAGTGGGTGGGTTGTAGAAAGAAAGGAGCATGCTATTTCCTCTAACAATATGCATAGCTCTCTGTCAGAAATCTGGCCCTGATGAAAGAGCAATGCTGGGAGAAACCGGTGTACCCTTTGTCAGGAAATACTTGAATTCCTGCTGATCTATCCGCTGTGCCTAAAAACTCCCCCTAGACAACTTGGGGAAGAGAGGAGAAACTGTGTTCCTTTTAGGTGTTATGATTTCCCTTCAGCGGGGTTGCCCAGGGAAAGAAATCTATTCAGGGTGAGAATCTGGGAGAAGATACTTTCAAATGATATATCCGATGAAGGGCTAGTATCCATAATCTAGAAAGAACTTATCAAACTCAACAGCCAAAGGACAAATAATCCCATCAAGGAATGGGCAGAGGATGTGAACAGACTTTTCTCAAAGTGGACATCCAGATGGCCATCAGGCACATGCTTAAGGGCTCCACGTCACTCAGCATCAGGGAAACTCAAATCCAAGCCAGAATGTGATCCACCTCACACCAGTCAGAATGGCTAAAAAAGAAACAAGTCAGGAAATGATGGATGCTGGCCAGGATGTGGAGAACGGGGCACCCTCCCACGGGTTTGGTGAGAATGCAATCTGGTGCAGCCACTCTGGAAAACAGCATGAAGGTTCTTCAAAAAGTTGAAAATAGAGCTACCCTGTGACCTAGCAATCACACTCCTGGGTATTCACCCTAAAGATAAAAATGTCGTGATCTCAAGGGGCATGTGCACCTGAATGTTTATAGCAGCATTCCTCACAATAGTGAAACTAGGAAAGAACCTTGATGCCCATCAACAGATGAATGGAAGAGGAAGAGTTGGTATTTGTATGTATATTTGTGTATACACACACACACAGATACACACACACACACATACACATACCCGCACCATGGAATACTATGCAGCCATCAAAAGAAATGAAATCTTGCCATTTGCCAGGACATGGATGGAACTAGACGGTATTATTTTGAGCAAAATAAGTCAGTCAGAGAACGACAGTTATTATATGATCTCCCTGATAGAAGGTTCTTGAGAGGCAGTGTGGGTGGGTTTGGGGAGTAGGGAAGGAAAGAATGAAACAAGATGGGATCAGGAGGGAGTCCAACCATAAGAGACTCTTAATCTCACAAAAGAAACTGAGGGTTGCAGGGATGAGGGTTGCAGGGAGAGGGTGGTTGGGTGATGGACATAGGGGAGGGCATGTGCCATAGTGAGTGCTGTGAAGTCTGTAAACCTGGCGATCAGAGACCTGTATCTCTGGGACTAATAGTACATTGTATGTTAAAAAAAAATAAAAAATAAAAAATAAATATTAAAAATGGATAAAGGACCTGAATGGATATCTTTCCACAGGATCATGGAAATGCAAGTCAAAACCACAGTGAAATATTATTATGTCACAGTTAATATTGCTACTATAGGAGAGAAAAAAGAAAACCAGTGTTGGCAAGGTTTTGGGGACCATGGAACCCTTGTGCACTGGTAGAAAGGTAAACTGATACAGCCATTTTTTTTTTTCTCAAAAAAGAATGAAACTATAATTACCCTGTGATGCAGCAATCCCAGTTTGGGGTGTATATCCAAAGGAAATGAAACAGGATTTCAAAGAGACATCTGCACCCCATGTTCACTTCAGCATTGTGCACTGTTGCCAAGACACTGAAACAACCTAAGTGTTGCATGGGTGAAGATTATGTGGGTCATGGACATGAAAAGTCTAGCGAAAAGAATATAGTCAATGATATTGTAATACCACGGTATAGTGAGAGATGATGATTACACTTACTGTGTAATACTGAGTAGTGTATGTAATTGTCAAATAACTGTGCCGTACACCTGAAACTAATATAAGATTGTATGTGCATTATACTTTAATGTTAGAGAAAATGTGAATGTTATTTGGTTATGGAAAAGAAGGAAATTCTGCTATTTGTGTCAACATGGATGTAACTGCAGGACATTATATTCAGTGAAAAAAGTCAGAAAGAGAAAGACAAATACTGAGTGCTATCATCTATCCATGGACTTAATAAAAATAAAGAAGTCAACTCACAGAAGCAAACAGTAGGATGATGGTTACCAGTGGCTGGGACGTGGGGCACATGGAGAGATATTGGTGTAAGGAGAAGAACATTCAGTTATAAGATGAATAAGTTATGAGGGTCTAAGGTATAGCATGGTGACTGTAGTTATAATACTGTATTATGCTCTCGAAACTTGCTAAGGAAATAGATCTTAAGCTTGCTTACCAAAAAAAAAAAAAAAAAAAGGAAGGGAAGAAAGAAAAATTTTCAGGTGATTGTGAGGTGATGTGCTCATTAATTTGCTTGCAGTAATCATTTTATAAGGAATATGTACTATAAGTCATCAGATTGTACACTTTCAATATATGTAGTTTTATGTGCTTATTATACCTGAAAAAATCTGGGAAAAATATTTGCAATGGTAAATACGAGGTTATGAGAATTTTGCCACCCTTCACTATAACTAATAAAAGTAATGCTTCTAGTTGGTAAAGCCTGCAAGCAACCGACCAGACAGGTGCAATAGGCGGAGCCCTCCCTTGTTACCTTTTCCCTTCTCCAAGCCCTCCTCCAGGCCCACAGCTTGCCCCGCCCATCGCACCCTCCTGGCCAATAGCCAGCCGGCGGCCAGGCCGGAAGTGATGTGGACAGCCGCCAAGGTTTGGGCCTCCTGTGGCTTCTGAGGCCTCACTGGGAGCGGGGCGTGGAAAACTAGCTCTAGAAAATGAAAGCTGTAATAGTAGGAAGAAGAACAACGACCGAAAGCCTGGTGGAATAACGCGAAGGGTAGAAGCTGGGAATCAGAGCCCAAATCGTAAGAGAACAAATGGAGAAGACAGATAGCGCCCGAAGGTGTGTGTGGTAGGTCCAGGTGTGAGGAAGACGGTTTGCAGCGGCACAAGAGATGGGATGCAGGTGTCCCGCTCAGCAGGGGGACGGCGTGGGGACCAGCATCCCACGGGGTCGTGGGAAGAGGGAGGGAGCGAAGGGAGGGCCTGAAAGGAGACCCCAAGAGCCCGCGGAGTCCTGGATGCCTTGGCGGCGCCAGGCGCCATGAACCCTGGGAGCTCGGCCTTTGGCCCCGATTCCTGAGGAATGCAGTGGGGGCCCCATACAGTTCAATAGGGCGGGGTGGTGAGCTCTTGAGACTGACTGATCCCTGAAGCAAATATAGCGTTTCCTTCTGCAGCCTGTCCTCTTGCCGCCCACTCAAGCTCCCGGTTCTATGATAGCACGTGGCTGTCGTTTGCCTGATTTGATTTTTGAGCTCAGTGTCTGCTGAGCTGATGCACTTAGACAAGGAGGAGGAGTCCAGCGTGGCAGCTTGGGGCTAGAGACGGCAGAGAGCACCAGTGCCTGCCTCTGGTTGGGTCATCAGAGAGCTCACTCTTCTTTTATGGGGAGGGCTGGAGCTCTCAGCCCAGCTGGGAGCTAATCCCAGGCCTTCTTAAGCTATACTGTGCTACACGTTCTCTCTTAGCTAGCTTCTTTCCTAACTTATCCTCAGTGGCTATTTTGTTTTTATTCTTCTGTCATGTTTAAAAGATTTTCTTCATTTACTTGAGGCAGAGAGCGAGACGGAGCCCCAGAGCAAGCCTGCAAACAGCGGGCATAGGCCAAGGGCAAGGGCAAGGGAGAGAATCTGAAGAGGTCCTTTCACTGGGCCCTGTGGGGACCCCGAGATCATGACCTGAACAGAACCATGAGTAGGAGGCTTAACTGGATCAGCCTGCAGGGGCTGCATATTTTTAAACATTTTGTCAAGATTTTACGTTGAAGTGATCTCTGTACCCAACGTGTGGCTCCAGCTCTCAACCCTGAGATCCAGAGCAGTCTCTGTGTCAGCCAGGGCTGGGGAAATCTGCCTGAACACCGAGGTTCATGTTCGTTACTAATGGCATGGGTAGAAAGGGTCTTTTTATTATTTCATTTTATTTAAATGTATATTATATTATTTATTTTATTTTATCTCAATTTTATTACTTTTATTTTATTTCAATTTTAATTTGTTTCTGTTTTAGGATTAAAACAACTTCTGTGTTTCCAGAGCCTGTGCATCCCATAGACAGTATCACCTTTATTGCTGATGCTGGGTTTTGAGAGCTGTTCATTCCTGGGACGTGGGTGTTCATTCCTTTCTGTTGAATTTCCAGGAACACATTTCTCATTGACCTCGCTAGCTTTTTTATTCCTTGCGGACAGAAAGTGACACACCCAGTGTGTACACACTCAGAGGCCGTTTCCTAGGATCTGGAGTTTGGGGAGGTGATGTGGGGGGAGCCTGGAAAAGAGGCGGGGTTTGATCGCTACTGAACACTATTAGCACTGGCAATTCTATGATTGTAGTCAAGACGTCATAGTCATTTTCCTAGGAAGAGAGACGGTGTTTGGTTTGTGGGTTGCGTTGTGACCTTGTTTTTGTCTGTCCTGAGCAATATTGTCAGATGGCCTTGTTTTGTCTTGTTTTATCAAGGTCTCCAAGCAGCTTTGTCGGAGGTTGATATTCTGCAAGCATGATTATTTACTTACAAGCATGAGAAAATACAGAAAATACAGGCTGGGAGTGTCCGTTGCGGGGTGAGAGGCTGGCCTTGTTCGTTGTCTCTAGAAATCCCTAAAGCAGAAGAAAAAAAGAGAGAGCTCGGATCTTAACAGTTGTAGCTGTAGCTGCAAACCTGATGGGAAAGTATGACTTTGGCTGTGTCTTGAGATTCCTGTGTCTCAGTTTCTCGATTCACAATGGCTCAAAGGGACTTGTTCCTGCATGGGTTGTCCCAGGTGTGAAATCGACAGGGGAGGAAGGTTGATAAGAGCCAGAGGCCCGGATGGTGGTACACAGCGCTTTCGTGGATTCCCACCCCTCCGGGGCTATCGGGTCAAGAACGGCAGGCACAGGCATGTGCTCTCCTGTCCAGCCTGGGTCCTCCAATCACCTATGGCTTCGTTATATTTACATGGTGGTTTCAGTCCCCCAGTGGGGTCAGATTGCAATGACAGGTCCAGGAAGAACTGGGTTAGGGCCCGGCCTGCCCTTACTGACCAGTAGGTTGAGTTCCTTAGATGACTGGAGACAACGTCAGCTGAGACCACCTTAGCTATGACCCATACTCTGTGAGACAGGAAAAGAAAAGACACTGCTCAGCCCGATGCATTTGCCATCTCGAGGCCTTCCTGCTCTCCCATCTTGAGGGTGTACTTACTGTAGATCACCCGGATTGTAAGCCAACTGAGTATAACCTGTAGGGGTGTAGAATTGTGACAAAAGCATATTCCAGGGGAAATTCCTTCTGGCCATTTTTGTTTTCAGGGTGGAATCTCGATTGACCGGTGTCCCCTGATATTCAGAGGTGGGTTTCCTGAGGTGGAGTGAGGAGCCTGGACAGGGGAGTTTGCAGCCAAGGCCTGGCTGGGGGCTCTGCTGCTGTCAGCTGGTGGGGGAAATTCTCCTAATTTCTGTGGGCCTCAGTTTCCCCATGTGTAAATTACAGTTGGTATTCAAATTCTCCCAAGTCCCTTCCTGCTCCAGTGTCTGCACGTGCACGAGGGACTGAGGTGCCTGTTATGGAGTCCTGGGGACTGGAGCCGGGACCTGACTTGGTCCCTTCTCTGTGTGTCTCCCACAGGAGCCTGGGCTGAGTCCACACTGAAGACAGAGAATGGAGAGAGGAGCTGGAAGACAGGATATCAGCAAGTCTGGAAGACGAGAATATCGCAAAGAAGAACACGGCCATGGTGGTGCAGGTGGTTGCCCGAGGAGGGAAGAATAAGCCCAGGCGGAGTCCAGAAAACTGAAGGGAAACCGAGGAATGCATGAGGCAGCATGAGCTGAGGGGGATGACTCGGAGAGTCACACAGTCCACAGTGAGCTTGTGCCCCTGGGGCGGGGCCCCACAGGATGGATCGGGATTCGCTTGTACTGCTGGAGAACTGTACCAGTTCCCAGAGGAGGAGGAGGTGCCCACGAGCTTCACCCTTGGAGCCGCCCTTACGGTGGATGTTTCCAGGTAAGTGTGGGCCTAGGGGGATCAGGGGCATTTGAATTAGAGTTGCAGAGGTCCACCTTTCCTGCAGACTATTGTTGTAAGGTCAGAAACGACCACAGTAGGGGGCTCTTGCCTCTGAGACAGTGATACCAATAATATTCTTTGGAATGTATTGTGGTAAAGGGCTTTATGCACTATATATTTTGTCTATATATATGTTCAGGGTCTCATTTTTCCTTAGTCTTAGTCCTTAGTGTTAAGAGCGTGGAATTCTGACATCAAGAGGATTTCACTGGGGAGGTCAAGCAGTGAGTGGGAGAATGCAAACAAGATCTTGTAGCATGTGGGTGTCTCAGTTCCTTGAGAGTCTGCCTTCTGCTCATGTCCTAATCCCAGGTCCCCGGGATCAAGTCTCATGGTGAGGGGGCGGGACAGGGGGCTCCCTGCTCAGCAAAAGGGCGCAGGGGTAGGCCAAGCACTCGAATCCTAATGACAGGGTGGGCCTTTGAGAAGACTCCAAGAGGGCAGTCCCTTCTTCATCAGAGCGCACCGCAAGGGCATGTCACGGGACATCGAGCGTGTTGCGGCTCCTCTTTAAGGAAGGGGATTTGTTGCCTTCTGGGAGAAAGCAGAGAGCATTCCTGCAGGACATTCGGTCTAGGACTGCAGTTGAGATTCGAGATTTTCGACCACTTCTGTTGGATCGGGGAAGGGATCTTTCTGAGAGCTTCCGCAGTGCTTGGCTTGGTCCTTGGAGCCGTGAATACAGAGGTCAGTACAACATCATTGCAACTGTCACAGGGCTTTCTGTCGAGTAAGCAGAAGTGATGAGAAGCGGGGGTGGGGTGAGTTCCTGGGAGGAAGTGGCCATTGCTGTCTGGGGCATGATGTCAGTGGTTGTTCCAGTCTCCCACGGTGTTTTTGACCTACCTTGGCCCAGGGACCCTAGACTGGGACCAGATTTCCGCTCCTTGGGATACTGCCTGCCAACACCTGGGTTCCAAGGTGGCCCAAAGCAGCCGACACTTCCCAGGTCTCCGGAGGAAACTGCTGGTATCAGTACCTCCCCCCTCTGACTTGGCCAGCTGGAGAAATCGAGGCAAGTTCACAAAGTCTAATAGGGGTGTCCTTGTCCTAACGATCAGTGATGTTGTGCCTTTGTGTCTGAGAACTTCCGTGCTTTCCAGACTTCAGTATTCTCTCTCCATATAAAAATCCTGTAAATAGGGGCGCCCGGGTGGCTCAGTCGTTGAGCCTCTGCCTTCAGTTCAGGTCTTGATCCCAGGTTCCTGGGATGGAACCCCACCTCGGGCTCCCTCCTCAGTGGGGAGCCTGCTTCCCCCTCACCCACTGGCCGGCTTGTGTTCCCTCTGTCACTGTGTCTCTCTCTGACAAATAATGTAATTGAAGGCTTCCAGAAATGTGCATAGTGGCCATATTGTAGATCAAGTAACTAAAAACAACAGAGAGGCCTGGAAACAATTGCTGGGGTAAATTAAAGGCAATCTAAATGAATAGAAAGACATCTATCCCATGCATAGATTAGGAGACTCCAGGTGATTGGAATACCAAATGAGTTTCATTCGGACTCACATGGGAGAAGACACATTGGGGGCAAATGTGCAAGCTAATCCTAAAAATGTATATGCACATCGAGGTACTGAGAGTAGCAAGATGGCCATGAAGCCTTAAACTGGAGAAATCCACTCCATGTCAAAGCTCATCATGAAGCTATGGTCATTAAAGCACTACGTTATGGTATAAGTAATCACAATGTATATATATATATAGGAACAAGAGGGACTATTGAGTACAAAATTTCCCCATACACATATACAATGTTTAAACTTTTTTTTGGATTATTTCTAAGTCATCTCTACATCCAACATGGGGTGCAAACCCACAACTCTGCAGACAAAGGTCGCTTGCTGCACCTATTGAGCCACCCAGGAACCCTGGGTGTTTGTTTGATTTTTTTTTTAATTATTTATTTATTTTCAGAAAAACAGTATTCATTATTTTTTCACCACACCCAGTGCTCCATGCAATCCGTGCCCTCTATAATACCCACCACCTGGTACCCCCACGCCCCCGCCACTTCAAACCCCTCAGATTGTTTTTCAGAGTCCATAGTCTCTCATGATTCACCTCCCCTTCCAGTTTAGCCCAACTCCCTTCTCCTCTCTAACACCCCTTGTCCTCCATGATATTTGTTATGCTCCACAAATAAGTGAAACCATATGATAATTGACTCTCTCTGCTTGCCTTATTTCACTCAGCATAATCTCTTCCAGTCCCGTCCATGTTGCTACAAAAGTTGGGTATTCATCCTTTCTGACGGCGGCATAATACTCCATAGTTTATATGGACCCCATCTGCCTTATACATTCGTCCGCCGGAGGGCATCTTGGTTCTTTCCATAGTTTGGCGACCGTGGCCATTGCTGCTATAAACATTGTGGTACAGATGGCCCTTCTTTTCACGACATCTGTATCTTTGGGGTAAATACCCAGGAGTGCAATGGCAGGGTCATAGGGAAGTTCTATTTTTAATTTCTTGAGGAATCTCCACACTGTTCTCCAAGGAGGCTGCACCAACTTGCATTCCCACCAACAGTGGAAGAGGGTTCCCCTTTCTCCACATCCCCTCCAACACATGTTGTTTCCTGTTTTGTTAATTTTGGCCATTCTAACTGGTGTAAGGTGATATCTCAATGTGGTTTTAACTTGAATCTCCCCGAGGGCTAGTGATGATGAACATTTTTTCATGAGTCTGATAGCCATTTGTATGTCTTGAATGGAGAAGTGTCTGTTCATATCTTCTGCCCATTTTTTGATATGTTTGCCTGTTTCGTGTGTGTTGAGTTTGAGGAGTTCATTATAGATCCTAGATATCAACCTTTTGTCTGTACTGTCATTTGCAAATATCGTCTCCCATTCCGTGGGTTGCCTCTTTGATGTTTTGACTGTTTCCTTTGCTGTGCAGAAGCTTTTGATTTTTTTAAAATAAAGTCATTGGTACACTTGACGAGGATAACCAAAGACTTTTACTAAAAGTAACTGGAATGAATGAACATCTACTTAATACTATGTTAACATTAAAACCTACTTAGCACTATATATCGATGGTAGTTGAAGAAGTAAAAGTAAATGTTTTTTTTGTTAAAGATTTTATTATTTATTTGTTGGAGATAAAGAGAGAGAGCAAGCAATCACAGGCAGGGAGAGATGCAGGCAGAGGGAGAAGCAGGCTTCCCCCCTGAGCGGGGAGCCCGATATGTGACTCGATCCCAGGACCCTGGGCTCATGACCAGAGGCCACGTCAGATACCCAACTGCCTGAGCCACCCAGGTGCCCCAAAGTATAATTTTCAAGCACAGGGTCTCACGTCAGTAGCCAGTGTTGACAACATGATGCTCTTAGCCCGTTGTGATGGAATTTTTCCCGGAGGTTTCGGGCAGGAATGAGGTCTAGGTAAAGGAAGCACCTTTGCAGAAAGGTATAGGCACGAATTGGCAAATGGGGGCGTGGGGTTTGGCGTAGAAGAGGACTCTCCCTGAGACCTGCCTCCAGCCCCCATAACAAGGGGTTCCGGGGCCAGTCACAGGGGAACTGGGTCCTCCGTGTGCCTTTGTTTCTTCATTTGTGAACCAGGAAAAAGGAAAGCTCCCATGAACAAGTGGACTGTGAAGACTAGAAGTGCTAATATGTAGGAAATCATGCGTCTCAAGAACTCTAAGGGACGTCCATGATCTCAGGGAGTTTCCAAACTGACTAAACACCGGACTTTAATAAGAAGATTCCAGACCCCACGTCAGCCCACTGAATCAGAATTGCTAGAAACCAAAAGGACGAGGTTGCATTTGTACTAACTCTCCGAGGCTGTTCTGATACAGTGATGAGTATATGAGTAGGGAACACTGAGTCGTATAACGTTCCTCTAAAACAGCAAAGTGGGAATAGCAGAACGCGGATCTTTTCTGTCGAGTCTCTCCGCCAGAGGAGTAAAGGAGGAGGACTCTGCAATGGAAGGAGACCTGGCCCACCTGACCCCATTTAATCTTCGCGCAGTTTCCATGTTTGATTAGAAACAGGCCGCCAGGTGAATGGCACGAGGTCAAGTCAAAGGAATCTATCAAGCAGTGCTCCATCTTCTGAAACTTGTTTTTACCTTTCTGAAACTTGAATTTCAGTATAGTTATCTTACAGTGTTAACATAAGTTTCAAGAGTAGAATGTGGTGATTGAACATTTCCATACATTGCTCAGTGCTCATTCGCACAAGTGCACTTGTTGACGCCCTCTGCATTCCCCGATTCCCTGGTCCCCCTCCCCTCTGGCTACCACCAGTTTGTTCTCTCTAGTTAAGAGTCTGTTTCTTGGTTTGTCTGGCGCCCTTTTCTTTTGCTCTGCTTATATATTTTGTTTCTTACGTTCCACATACGAGTGGAATCCTTTGGTATTGAGCTATCTCGGACAGACTTAATTGACTTAGTACAATATACTCTAGATGCCCCTGTCTCATTTCAAATGGCAAGATTTTATTCTTTTCTATGGCTGAGTAATATTCCGTGGTATAAATATACTGCATTGTCTTCACCGGTCATCTATGGACGGACATCTGGGCCCTTTCCAGAATTTGGTTATGCATGTATTCGTGCTTACTAGTGCTTATGTATTTCTGAGAGTAAATATCCCGTAGTAGGACTGTTGGATCGTAGGGGGGTTCTGTTGTTACGTTCTTGAGGAACCTCCATACCATCGTCCACAATGGCTCCCCCGGTTTGTGTGCCCAGCACTAGGGCAAGAGGGTTCCCTTTTCTCCGCAGCCTTGCCCACACTTGTTGTTTCTTATGTTTTGGGTTTTAGCCATTCTGACGGGGGTGAGTGCATATCTCATTGGTTCTTTCTGTTGCTTGTTTTTTGTTTGTTTGTTTAAGATTTTACCTGCTTCTTTGAGATAGAGAGTATAAATGGGGAGGAGTCGAAGAAGGGGTAGCAAGCTCCCCACTGAGCAGGGAGTCTGATGTGGGACTCGATGCCAGTGAAACGTGGTCCCTATGACATAATCAGAAGAGCAAGGAAAGCAACGTACACATAGAGGGGTCATCTAGGAGTCAGGGATGTTAAGTTCTTGAGGAACCTCCGTACTGTTTTCTAGAGTGGCTGCACCAGTTTGCATGGGCACCGAGAGTGTCAGAGGGTTCCCCTTTCGCTGTACTCTTGCCACAATCTGTTGTTTCCTGAGTTGTTACCTGTAGGCATTCTGACTGATGTGAGGTGGTATCTCACCGTGGTGTGGTTTGTATTTCCCTGGTATGGCACTCTTACTTTCAACACTCCGTAAAACTGGTGGTGCAAGTACTTTCTATTCAGTGAGGATGTCCTCGTATACAGGCAGTAGAGAAAGAGTATTGAATATGCAACCCTCACGGAGTCCTCATTCCCTCCCTAGGAGTCCTTTGAAGTGAACTTCCCCGGATGAGAGATGACAGAGGACGCTTTGACTTTCAAACAGCTGGTCACTGTTGAATAGACTTACTGGCATTTGTACGACACAACTCTGGGAGTGGAGTAGGTGGGAAAAATAGGATGTAAGTAACATCTGTTTCACTGGGCGGGAACAGTAGTATACCAGGTCAGGTTGATACAGAAGGAAAGGGAAAATACAATAATGTCAAAAGTTTGAGGTCGAGAGATCCCTTCACACTGACAAACTGAAGGGGAGAAATTTGGCAAGCTCATAGGGAACCAAACATGTCCACGGACTTTCGGTGTAATGCTCAGCCCTACGTATACGACCTTCCTAAACGGCAGACAGGCCTATAGGCGCACAGGTGCACATGCAGAAAAGAAAAGAAATACCACAGAGAGCTAAACACAGAAACATGTCCTCCCGGTAGGGTACGTAGAGCCTAAAGGTGATGGAGACTCAGTATAACTGTGACGATGAGAACCAAGCACATGTCCATGAGCATGTGTCCCGATCCTCCAAATCACCATGATAGGGAGAGCTTAGAGCATCCAATGTCAATAACCCACAAGTTCATAGTGGTTGTCCGAACCAAAAACTTTAATGACATAGAAGGGGGACAGAATGTTCTTTTCCACAGTGCAGTGCCGTCCAATACACATTGTATAGATATCCAAACATCAGAATTCTTCCAATGTACAAACAGAGATAGGGTTAGGAGATACCACAGGGAGCAGTAAAAGATGGCAACATGTTAGAGAAAGTGGTTAAGAGGAGAGGCTCGTCACCCATCCTCAGGGTCCACCACGTACCAGATTCCCAATTTCAGAAAGCAAAGCATGTGTCTTGCTGTGAACAGATCAATCTGATAGGTACTCTATAGCAATGCAACCAAAGCTGCTCTCACAGGAGTGGTGATGGGCACACTGGACCTTCTTGGTCTCCGGGTAGGCTAGCCGGGACACATGCAGCATTAACCATGGAGTGTCCTGGCCCAAGGCACAGGCTGAATTTAATCAGGAGGAACTGATCAGACAACTTCAGAATGTAGGCCATTAAGCTAGACATGTGGCCTGTCCCCTACAAACAAGGAAATGTCACCACCACCGGAGACAGCCACCTAACGGTGAGGAGATATTTTGGGTTCTGAAGGAGTAAGAAAATACAGCAACACATTCTTGTCGTCCTTTGGAACCCAACCTATCTCTCCTCCATGTTGCTGTCTCTTATTTGTGGTGACAGGGATTTGTGAAGACAGACAGACCGGTCATCTGGTTCAATGGTCCACATCCTGAAGGTGTCTGATAACTCCCTCGTGCTCAAATTCAGGCTGAACGTCTCCAGGAAGAACACGATGTAGTCAATGCTGTGTGCTTCTGGCATAGCCCAGTTGGTGGCCCAGAATGTCCAGTGTGACATGTGGCCTCTTCCCGTGGTGCTGCTGACTCTGGTTCTCTGCAGGATGGAATTGAGAGCAGCAAGACTGAAGGTCTCTGGAAACGGGGGGGTGATCTAGGCAGCCATTGGTCTCCTGAGGGGTTTATCACAACTGGAGCTGAAGGGCAAGAAACTCTCTCCTCCAATGGGTCTCTTGCAGTAAAAATCATCGAGAATGGCTTGGGATTGTGATGTGGATTCTCAGCAAAGTGTCTCTCCCGTGCTCTCTTTGGGCTTTAACTTGATGTGCTGCTTTAGATTTCCTTTCATCCAGTGGAAAAAGAAGGGGTTTTAGGATGAAGTTTCAGGATGGGGTTTTCATTCACAGAGGCCTCTCTTTTCTTAGTTTCTGCAGTCTTTGGCATCTGAGAGAGGAAGAGTGAGAGAAATCAAATGTGAGTCTTGGTCAGATGCTACTGGTGGCTGAGCCTGGAGGGGTGGTGGCCAGGTGACAGAGGGCAGGAGCAAGCGGAAGGCCTCTCCAGAGGAGCAGCTGCAGGGGGAGCTGCACCCAGGCAGAGGGGGAGTTGAGAGCCCCAAGTCAGAAGTCATACCTTCACGAAACCGATAGGCAGCCTGTGTTGGAGGATGCAGGGGCCCCTGGGCTCCCCCAGCAGGGGGCTAGTGATGTCCCAGCTCAAAGCTGCTGTGAGCTTTTGCCAGATCCCAACTACCTCCTCCTCTGCAGCCACTTCCCCCTTGAGCCCCTCCATCAGAAGCCAAGTGATGGCTTGCCGACGCCTCCCGGGGAGGTGGGCACCTAGCACGCACCATGCGCGTTCCGAGACAGGCTGCTGCAGGAAGCAGGGGACCCGTGGCAGCCAAACACATCCCCTTTTCACCCTTGTCCCAGTCTTCTGAAAAGGAGGCCAGGCTTTGGAATGAGTCCTAGATTGGGAGAGCCCACAGGGGCCTATGAGTATCTCCAACTTCTTTTCTGCCCTGTGCAGAGGAGGAGCTGTGGCCCCAGGGGCTAAGGACCCCCGAAAGCCATGTGACCTGTGACTGAAAAGCCTGGGCTGAAAGCCAGGCTCAGGCCCTGTGCAAACCTGTGGTGGGGAGGGAGAGGACAGCCCCTGATCTGCAGGTGTGGGCAGGCAGTAGATACTGATGGTCACTTTTGGCCTCCCAGGAACAAGCCCAAAGGTGCTGAGGGAAGAGCCCGGGGAGGAGAAACCCCAAGGGGAATTCACAAAGGACAGCCTGGGTGTTATCAGGGACACTTCATTTTCCCTCAGGGACAACAAGGGTCTCTGAATGTTATCTCACACAGGATAGACCTTGGGGCATTTGTAGGAATAGTCTGAGTAGGTATAAGCTTCAGCAAAGTGTAAAGGGCACATGGAGAAGGATTCATGTTTGCTTTCTAGATTCTCATCCCTTCTTTCCCCAACTTTCCATAAGCGTAGAGCCTCTCATGGATTCCAGGGGTGTTCTGATGGGCCTGCAAATGGATAGATAGGAGAAGGAGTCCTGAGATTGTTTCCTGAGATGTTGTATAACGACACCATAGGATTCTTTTCTTTCAATCTGTCGTGGACCTGTCGGGGAGCTGGCAAGTCCTCGTAGTGACTTTGTGAACCATGGTTTTGATTGCCACAGGAAGCAAGAAACCTGAAATTCCTCAACCTCGATCAGGGAAGGGATCATGTTTTAGACACTGGGTTTCCAGGCAATATTCCTTCCTCATTGTATCGTGTATGATAGGGGCTGAGGAGAAGCTTGACCCACCAGCTGGGTCCCAGGTGAGGGTTCTGTGTCCACCTAGCTCAGATTTCCTGAACGTCCCAAGAGGAGAGTGCATGTGGCAGTGACTCATTGAGACCTCGGACCTGGGAGGAGGAGGCTTGGAATTGGAGAAGCAGGGAAGGAGGGCAAGGAAGCCAAGAAAGCGTGTGGTTTCTGGCAGAGCTCTAAGTGTTTGATGGGTGTAATAATGCTGCTCTGCTGAGGAGGGCCGTGGGGCCTGCTTCGCCATGGGCGTGGAGAGAGGGGAGAGGGAATCCCAGGACAGCCCCGGCAGGAACACAGCAGAGTTGAGCTGCATCCCGGTGATGGAGACCAAGGGCCGGCAGGGTGGCAGCCCCCATGCGCAACCGGGGAAGCACCAGCTGTGGGAATGGCCGAAGGAGGGAGAGCAAGTGAAGAGACAGTGTGTGTTTGGTCGGGGGTGTTGGAGGGGTGGAGCTCTAATCAGCAGGAGAACAGTAGGAGTCCATGCCCCAAGCGCCAAAGGCATGATTACCTCTGGGCCCTAAGCTTGAAGACCAGGGAATCTGCATGCCAGTCTCCACTGGCCAAACTGCAGTATTCTCTTGGGAATCTTCTGTTTCATGACACGGAGGGCTTTCATGTGGCCATGGATTTGACAGCCATGCTGTCTGTCCCTCGAGTCCTCACCAGCATCACGCTCCAGCTTGGGAGGGTTCTTCATGCACATGGAAGCATCCAAAGCCAGTTCTGCAAGGAAAAGCACATCGACAGGATCCGCTGTGATTCATGATCTTTCTGGACCTCCACCTCCATTGATGTCAAAGAAGGACAGTGGCCAGAATGAGAAAGGCCGTCTGACAGATCACAGGCCCGTGGACACAGTTTGATTACTTCCGGTTTTGGCTCTCTCTCTCATACTCAAGTAAGGCTCACTGGGCCAGGAGGCCAACAGGTTCCCAATGGACAAAAGTGAAAGCACGAGAAACGATCGGTAAAAAGAAACAGTTCTGGGAAAGAGAAGTTTCCACACACAAGGAAATTGTGCTGGAAAGAGGCTGTACTCTTGTCGAGAAGAGACTGTAGAGCGCAGCAAAGTCTAGGTTGCAGGGAAGCCTTTCGGGGTCAACCAGGGAAGAGCACACTGGGGAATGCATACAACATGCATCAACATGGCCAGCGTTTCATACCTGTGCACTACGTATAATATACACACCGAATAGACAACATGTGTGTGACCTAAGATAGAAATGTCTGTGTCTGTATGTATATATGTATGTATAAGGGAGTCAGTGATTAATGAGGGATTTGCGGACAGGCCCAGAGCATTCTACCCCCGCTCTGCTCAGCTGCATCGAGTAAAAGAAAAGACACGGAATCCAAAAGAACGAGAAAAGCAGTGGTGAGAAACAGGTGACCATGGACATGTTCCATGGGGGAGTCGGTGGGAACAAGTCAGAGTAAAAGCATCTGCCCCAGCGTGTAATTGTGTATTCACCCCCAGCTGATAGGATGAAACCTAATCCCCCAGTGTGATGGTATGATGGGGTGAGCCTTTGGGAGGCAGCTCCTCCCCTAGAAGGGATTCGCGCCCTATAAAAGAGACCTCACAGGGTTCCGTCGCCTCTCTGCACTGTGAGGACAGAGCCAGAAGGCAGCCACCTCTGAGCCAGGAAGGCAGTGTCACCAGGCCCCGAATGTGTCCCTGTTTGATGGTGGTTCTGGCGCGCCTCCGGAACGGTGAGATACCGATTTCTGTTGTTAAGAAGTCAGCCTGTCTGAGGCATTTTTGTTATTATAAGCAGAGCGGACCAAGGAGCTGGCATGGAGCTTTTTTTCTTGCTCAGGCCTCCATGGGACGTGAGTCACAGAGAGAGGGAGGGGGCCAGCGGGTCGGGGCAGGACGGTGGGCGCCAAGGAGAAGTGACAGGCCGCAGGGAGAAGACAGTAAGGAGGGTGAGTGCTAAGGCCCTGGTCCGCGCTGGGCTTCCCCGAGCACTCACTGAGCTCTTTCTCCAGGGCCCTCCCTGGTGCCACAGTGCTGCTACTGATGTGGCCTCCCCCTGGGAACGGCATCTCCTCAATTCTCAGGGAGGTCAGCTCCTGACCGAGGAGCCCCAAGGCACCCCAGGCTCCAGGAAGGGACTCTGAGTGCTGGTGGGGAAGGAAGACAGGATGCAGAGGAGGGTGGAAACGCTCAGTCTTCAGGACATCTGAGCAGAGGTGGATCCTGAGGAGCAGGAGGCTGGGCATGAGGCCCCGGAGATGAAGGGAGCAGATGGACGAGATGGAGGACCCGAAGAGAGAGTGACCTGTATACTTCATGGGGTAAAGTGGACCCTTCTCAGCTTAGAAAAGGAAAAAACAAAAATCAGTAGTACGCGGTGTTGCGAGGCCAGTATTTCTACAGTGTCTGTGAGCACCGAACAGGGCAGATGGGCTTGACGATGCTGAAGGAGAGAAAACTGGGCGCATGAGCCTTTCTGAGAAAGGCAGGCAGGATGGGGTCCGGGGATAGTAGATCTGCCTCAAACTGCTCTTCCCCACATGAAACAATGCCCTGACACCATTTCCAAGAGTTGAAACCCCACAGGCATCTGAGGATTCGATGTGACAAATTCATACATATTGTCATGCAATTTTGTTGCATCAGGGCCCCTATGAATTGTATTTCATGTTCCCAAGAACAATGAGACGGAGACCCCATTTTTTGTGGTTTTCAGTAAGCGGACTGAAGGGAAAATGCATGAGAAGAGGCGGAAGTTGGCCAGTTATACAGCCAGGAAGTGGCAAGGCCAGTACCTGGTTCAGAGCTGATACTGAACACCAGGCTCTTGCTCACCTTGCTGTATTGCAGCATCGTGGGGGCTCAACCTCATCCCATTGCTACCTGTAGCCACAAGTCTGTGATGACCAACACAGGGCCTAGAGCTTCCTAGTCACCTTCCCTCTCACCTCGGAGCAGTGGCGGTTGGTCCCCAGAACCCATGTTGGTGCCCAGGCTCCCGATGGCAGAGGAGAGGCTGAGCCTGGCTCTGTTGTCACCACGGTCCAAATGCTGGTCCAGCTGCAGTTGCAGGGAATCAGCCACCGGGGTGCTTGGCTGTGTCTGTGCCCCGGAACTTTGCACCTGTGCTCTTGGGAAAGTCAAGTTTCCACTGGATGGCCCTTGGTGACAGGGAGACTGCATCGGAGCTGAAGCGAGAAGAGATTTCAATGGGATCCATCCCAGGGCTCCTTAGCTGAGTACTCTCAGAACACCCATGTCTGATGCCCCCGCCCCTCTGTGAGACCACCCTGGGAGCAGGTACAAAGGCAGGCATCATGGCTATGAAGGAGATGTCCCCATTGTCTCTGAGCCTGTGGATGCTGTGTTGGCAGGTGACCAGGCTGCAGAGTCCCTGAGGTGAAAATCACCCCCTGACTCCGCAGGGCCTTCGGATGGGCCCAGTAGCTCATGCCTATCATTCTGTTCATAGTAACCTTGGTGTGAGAGCCTAGAGAGAAGTTCCTGGAGAGTTCTCAGGGCTTGGGAGAAGGAGTTGTCCATGTGTAGTGGCAACAAAGAACGGGGGAAGAAGTTCAGCCTCGAGGCTTCAGGTACCCCTAGAAGAGGGAGTTGCGGAAAGGTAGCACGGGCCAACTTATGGGGCCTTTTCCCAGCTCTGAAGCCTTTTGAAGCTTCTCATCTGCAATTTCTGTCTGCCCTTCCGTCCGTCCACTCATCTGGATTCTATTGCCCCTTGGAGAATGCTAAATAACCGTGTGTTTCATTTGTGCCTCCCAAATTGCTGTAATGCTGAGGATGCCTGGTCTCTTTGGCCCTCGGGGAGGACGGGGAAACTCGGGAGAAGGTAGTCCTAGGGCGGAAAGGCTGTTACTGTCCACGTAAGGTTGAGGGACAAAACATTTCTTAGGCAGTTTCACTGTACCATATTGATCCAATAAGGAACATCATGGACTCCTTGCTGGCCCTAGCACATGTTTTGTTCAGCAGAGAAAGTCTCCTAACAGGGCCAATTTTTCTCCCAGAAGGGAGGTCCAGAAAATAGCCTGAGCGGGAAGAGACGGGAAGTGGATTTTGGCCTGCGCCCCTGTGTGAGCGTGGCCGGAAGGGGGTCACACTCAGCAGGCTCCACGTTTCTGAAGATCCTGGAGAGGGAAACAACTCTTTGCTTTGCCCCTGAATGGTGCCCGTAGCCACGTAAGGTGCACAGGCTGCTGCTCATTTAGAGGGCATT
This sequence comes from Mustela nivalis, assembly GCF_964662115.1. NCBI lineage: Eukaryota > Metazoa > Chordata > Mammalia > Carnivora > Mustelidae > Mustela > Mustela nivalis. The sequence continues at coordinate 93,210,865 of NC_139029.1, read as the reverse complement.
ATGCCACCAAGAGTGGACACGTGACAGAAACCGTATCCAAGCTGGGAAAATATCACTGATGCTGCACAGAGGGTGAAAAGCCCACCATCCACGGGGGAGGAAAAGCGGGACTAGAGCTTTGGCTTCACTGAATCCATGGGACAGGGGACAGACAGGGCTGGGTGCTCAGGATCTTCCATGTAAATGCTCCAGAGGAAGGCCAACACCCGGGGAGAATGAAATTTGAGCTCAGCAGAAACAGCACAGACGCTGCCCATAGGGAGCAGCCACATAGCAGTGTGGAGACCAGAGAGCTTGCAAGAAGATACACAGGACGTACAAGTGGCCATAGAATTTCTTGGGTCTAAAAAGTCTCTTCTTGGAAATAAGAGGCCTGTTACCAAGATGCCTCCAGGTGAGAGAGCGGTGGCTGAGGTTTTGTCCCTTTCTCTCCATTTCTCCTCTCTCACCTTACTTGGTCCCAACAGCCTGCTGCTTGTGAGGGGGCAGGTGACACAGGAATAGTGTGGGACAGAAGGAAAGGAAACTTGTCTGACCCACATGATGCCTTTTCTTTTGAAGTAGGCTCCACATCCAGTGTGGATCAGAACGTGGGGCTTGAACTCAGAACCCTGAGAGGAGGACCTGAGCGCAGATCAAGAGCTGGAGGCTTAACCCCCGGGTGTCCCAGTGTTTTGAAAATAAAATCCAAGAGCATATTCAAACCAGTATGGGTCTACAGGGCCTGTTGGCAGGGATGCATCTCTCAGCCTATTTATGTTGCTGTATACAGAGAAGACAGGCTTCCTGGGACCCTCCCTTCCCAGGAAGTTTGTGCCCCTCACAATGGGGTTACTTACCATCTACATCCAGACCCTCGAAGGTTTCCTCCTTGTCACGTGTAGATGAGGCACTTGTACAAGGCCTCCAGGTGTCTGGCAGGTGATGGCCAATTGAAGAAGTCAAATGACATTCATCCAGAGAGTCCTGTGGGACGTCATTCTCTTCTACCACGGGCAGCTCCGTGCAGAGCCTCGAGTTACAGGGAGGACTGGAGATGCAACAGGAAGGCTGAGTCAACATGGAGTCCCAGTGGTTTAGGGCAGCGGGGAGGACGGTGTGGTCACAGAGAACAAACGGGAAGTCCCCATCAGGGGAGAGGAGCCATTCTGCCTCCCTCTGGGGAAGGGTGTGGATGAAGCAGGGCTAGATCAGGGAAGGAGAGAGGGAACCAGAGCAAGAGGTGGTCAGAGCATGGCCAAAATGGGAGTTTAAAGGAAGAGAGTCTGAACCTCCCCAGTGCACCACCGTCCCAAAACAAACAGCACACTCAGAAAACAAGAAAAGCAGCACCAGCACTTTGGCCTACGTCTTGTTGAAATTTGCAGAAAGGAGCAAGACCACCCCAGGCTATGGCAGCATTGGAGATTCCTAGAATGCTTGTGTGTCGCACGAATTTTATTTTTTTTCTAAACAGTTGTCTTGCCATGAATTCCTACCCACGTCATAATGCAAAAGCAGCAGAGGTAGATGGCATCTTTGGCCTGATTTGGATCAAAGCGTGACCGTGAGAAGGCAAGAAGTCCAGTGTGCTTAATATACTTGCATCAGGGGACTGCAGACTCCAGGCTTGGGAGGGATTGAGAAAGGGGCTTATAGTAGTGCCCCAGAAAAGCAGAAACCATTGCTAATGGCCCGTTTTGTGCATGTGAGAATGGGTGAGAGAGGCATATTTAGCAATTTCTAGATTTGCCTAGATCACCAGATGTCACCATTGAATTAAAGCCCATGAATCTTCAGAGTTACCTGGGGCATATCGGGTCTTGGTCTTCTACCTCCAAAAGATCATTGTGATTTTCTACAACTAAAGAGAGACAGGGCCAGTCACATTAAACGGAATGGCATCGGTACGTTAAAATAAAATATCCGCTGCAGCTAACACTCGGGCATAATTTTCCTTAATGGGGCAGAGGGTAGTGTGAGAGAAACCCTCCAGGAGGCCTCCGGGAGTGCCTTGGTAATGTGTCACGGTTTGCTTTCCTTAGGCCTCGGGCACGAGCTCCCTGATGTGGTGGGGCCACATGGAAAGAGTCTGTGTAGAGTGAAACGTGTGTTTTACCATGGATTCTGGGGGAGAGCTTGTCTGAGCTTTAAAAACGTACTGCGTCCTTCTCACCTTACCTTATCTCATGAGATGCTCTAGGTGTGATGGTTGAAAGGCATTTAGACATAGAGACCAGACTGATGGATTGAATCTGCAAACCCTCAAATCAAGAGGAATCTTGTGTGTACAAATCCTTCGAGTACACAGACGTGGGAGCCATGCATGGGGAGGGGGAATGGCCGGGCTCAGCCTTGCTCAGGGAACCATTCAAGCAAGCTGATGGCAGAGGTGTGGATGTCCTGATACGGCTGTGATGACTCACTGAATCAGAGCAGTCAAACCAGGGAAACGACAAAGCCAAAGATGCAGGTAAAGCTGACAGCATCTTTGAAAAGGGACAAAGAAAACAAGGTCCATTGTATGGGTATAAAAACGAGAGCCCTGGAGATGAGGAGAGACAGTTAATGGAAATCAGGAGCAAAGACACCTGCGGCGTTGCATCACAAATGAGTGTGGGTTGTGATATCTACCTTGACTCCAATGTCCTAACGTATATCAGAAGACATAAGCAGAGCCTGGGATGAGGAATGAAGGGCGGGTCTGTGCCTCACGTGATATCTGTGCTGTAAAGACTGGCCTAGCGCCTGACTGGGATCCCTATATCTACCCAGCTCCTACACAGCAATGGCACATCTCAGCGTAAGCAGAGGTTGGAATAGCAAACATAAGGGGTCAGCGAGGGAGTCGAGTTGGAGCTTTCTCAGCTTGACAACGGAGGACTCACTAGCTACTTCCAGAGCAGAAGAACTGTCCATATCATCGAAGGAGTTTCTGTCAGCCCTCGTAGAGGTCCCATGCAGGTCAGCCAGGTCACGAAAGGCTGAGTGAGTCAAAGAGCATTGATCCAGGGAGTCCCATGGGGGATCCTGCTCTTCCACCTCTGGCAGACAAAGACTGGGCCTGGGAGGGTGGGGAGATCAGAACATGAAAACAAGAAAAGGAGACACCCCATAAAACTACGCTTTCAGATGGGAGGCCGAGAAGTAGAGTCATAAGAAAGGAGCACAGCCACTACTCACCGCAGAAACTACCCTGCTGTTTCAGGGACAGAGTATGGCTGCTAGGGGGAAGTACAGATAGCCAGAGAACAGAAGGATCTCAGGGTAGAGGCGACAGATCTAAGCTTCTGAGCATCAAACTCTGAACCATGGTGGAATAGAAGTCGAGGCTCAGAGTATACATCGACCATTTTAAAGGTGGCTTCGACACTTTTGCATAAATTCTGTGGCTGTTACGTTTAGGGACCTAGTGAACACAGGATGCCTTTTCAAAGGCATCCTCAGCCTGGAGCGATCTCGTGTCCTCAGTGCCTCTTTCTCTAAGTACGGTGACGTGATATGACGTGACGTGACATGTTTCCTAGGTATTCTTTTTCTACAGTGTATCCTTAATGCGGTAAGACCGCGGAGGGAGACACAGCTCTGCCCCTCTCTGTGGATTTAGTGAAAGAAGAGAAGAGGGCAATGCTGAGAATCCCACCGACTAGTCAATTCATGCAGGTCAAGTGACTGCAGGTGACTGAAATGGAGGAGTCCAAAAGGAAAGGAGACGTGTAACACAGGGAAGACACACATCATGGTTCAAGGAGAGGGTTTGTGTTTGGAGAAGGGATGAAAGTGATAGGTTTGTCAGTTTCTATTTGTTCCTTAAAATAGTCCTTCAATTCACCACTGAAGGAAGGCAAGGTTCTTCAGAATTACCTGGGGCCTAGGGGGTCTTGGTCCTCTTCCTCAAAAAGATCATTAGGACTTCCTAGAAATGCAGACAGACAGGGCCAGTCACTTTGCACAGATCACCACTTGTACATTAAAACCAAGCATCGACTACAACTACCATATGGGGAGAATAATCCTTAGCGGGGCAGAGGAAGGCATGGAAGAAGTCCTCCAGGAGGCCTCAGGGAGTGTCTTGGGAATTTGCCACAGCGTGCGTTCCGCAGCCTTCGGGCCCGAGCTCCCCGTAGTGGTCAGGCCACAGACAAAGGGTCTCTGTACAGAGTGACACATGTGTTTTCCTACAGGTACTGGGGAACAGCCTCCCTCGATTCTAAAACCTTATTGCAAACTTCTCTCATACCTCACCCCATGAGATACTCTAGGTGTGATGGTTTAAGGACATTTAGACAGAGACCAGACTGACGGATCAAATCTGCAAACCCACAAGCCGAACGGAATCTTTTGTGTACAATCCTTTGCGCTCCACAGACATAGGAGCCGTGCACGGGGAGAGGCAAAGCCCAGGCTCCGCTTTACTCGCGGGAAGCATCTAAGCCAGCTGATGGCAGAGGTGTTGATGGCCTCATACAGCAACGTTGACTCCGTGAAGACAGCCAACACAGAGCACACAGACAGTGGGGATGAGAGCAGTCAAACCAGGGAAAGGACAAATCCCCAGACCTAGGAAAGGCTGATGGCATCTCTGGACGGGCACGACAATTCAAGGGACATTGTATGGGAATGAAAAGGAGAGCATGGCAGATGAGGAGAGACATTTAATGGAAATGAGGAACGAAGACAGACACCTCAGCTTACGCAGCCGAAGGGAGTGTGAGTTGTCACATCTGCCTTGATTGCAATGTCCTAACTTCTGTCAGAAGCCCTAAGCAGGGCCTGGGATGAGGATCAAAGGGCAGGTGCATTTCTCAGCTGAGGTCTTTGCTGAAAAGGGTATCCCAGAGCCTGACTCTGATCCCCATGTCTACCGGGCTCCTACACAGCGGTGACACCTGTCAGCATAAGCGGAGGCTGGGATAGCAAACCTAGTGGGTCGGCCTGGTGGTCGATTTGGGGCTTTGTCAGCTGCACCATGGTGGACTCACTAGCTACTGCCAGAGCAGAAGAGTTGTCAATGTCATCAAATGAGTTTATGCCAGTCCTCGTAGAGGTCCCTTGCAGGTCAGCCAGGTCAGGAAGGGCCGAGTAAGTCAGATAGCCTCCATCCAGTGAGTCTCCTTGGGCGTCCTGCTCTTCCACCTCTGGAAGCTTTCTGCTGGGCCTGGGAGGGTTGGAAGATCTGACCGTGAAATCAAGGAAAGGAGACACCCCAGTATCCTACCGCTGTTAATGGGAGGCCGAGTAGTAGAGTCGTGAGAAAGGAACGCCTCCCCGCAGAAACTACCCTCCTATTTCAGGGGCAGGGTATGACTGCTAGGGGGATGTACATATAGCCAGACAACAGAAGGGTCTCAGGGTAGAGGCTACAGATCTAAGCTTCTGAGTAACAAACTGAAGGATGGTAGAATAGAAGTCGTGGCTCAGAGTATGCATCGAGGGTTTGAAAGGTGGCTTCGACACTTTTGCCTAAATTTTGTGGCTGTTACCTTCAGGGACCTAGTGAACCCAGGATGTCTTTTCAAATGCATCCTCAGCCTCGAGCGATCTCGTGACCTCAGTGCCTCTTTCTCTAACTACTGTGACGTGACGTGACGTGACGTGATATGTTTCCTTGGTATTCTTTTTCTACAGTGTATCCTCAATGTGGTAAGACCGAGGAGGGAGACACAGCTCTGCCTCTCTCTGTGGATTTAGTAAAAGAAGAGAAGAGGGCAATGCTGAGAATCCCACTGACTAGTCAATTCATGCAGGTCATATGACTGCAGGTGTCTGAAATGGAGGAGTCCATTAATGAACGGAGACGTGTAACACAGGGAAGACACACGTCGTGGTTCAACGAGATGATTTGTGATTGGAGGAGGGATGAAAGAGATAGGTTTGTCAGTTTCTAATTGTTCCTTGAAATACAGTCCTTCAATTCACCCCTAAAAGAAGCCAAGTTTCTTCAGAGTTACCTGCGGCATAGTGGGTCTTGGCCTTCTTCCTCCTCATGATTCAGTTGATATTCTGGAAAGAAATACAGTCAGCACCAGTGAGTAATAAGATCCCCTCTTTCCATTAGTAATCCAGTGTCTGATGCAATCCTGGTATTCAGGTATGCATAATGTGGGGACAGATTTAGTGAAAGTAATATTGGAAGGTGCCCTCCCGCATTCCCTTGTGGTTACTGCCTGGATTTCGGAGACTGAGCCATTGTGTACGAGATCATCATGACAGTGTCCCCCGTTGGAAATCGGTGTACACACTTTAACTTCTCTGTCCTCACAGATTCTGGGAAGTAAGCCTCCCTCTGTCCTACAAGGAGTACTGCAGTATTCAGCCTCTCTCATCAGAGGCCGAGTTGCGGAAGCCTTCGTGGCACTTTTACACTGAGCCTGAAGAGATGGAAGGCAACTACAAACCCTCAACTTCATGTCAGTCTTTGGGGCTGCACAGAATGTTGCCCCAGTTCATGTGGGGTTGGGGGGAATGCTAAGGCTCAGCTGTGCTTCTGGAAACACACGAACACGGTATCAGTGGAAGTGCTTGTGGTGGGTTTTTGGAGAACCGTTTTGGAAGGCAAGCCATCCTAAAGGACTAGAGAATGGGGCTGAGAAGAGCAAAACCAGTTAACCTCGGACAAGAATGGCAATTGACTGCTTCAGGCTTGGGTTCCTCAAGGACCTGGCTCAGAGATGAAATGGACAGGTTATTAAAGGTGAGAAAAGAAATTTCATCCAAATGAGGTCTGACAGATATTTTCTCTTGTCCTCTTGCTGAGGTGAGTTGAGTGTGTGGTGCCTGACGTGGGCCCCGGGACCCGATGGAGAAGCCAGGGAGACATGGGCATGCCCTGGGAGTAGGAAGAGAGCAACGTCCCCAGACCCACCTGATGTCTGGGCTTAAAACTCAGTTCTAGAGCCCAGCTAAGGGCAGTATGTCTCTCCCAGGCCTGCCCACAGGGATGACCTCTCTGGGCACAGCAGAGGTCCGGGGTACAAAGAATAGGTGATCTGTGTGGGAGTCGTGTTCAGTTGGAGCTTTATCACCTTGACAATGGAGTACTCACTGGCCACTTGCAGAGAGGAACAGACTTGTGGGTTCTCCGGTGAGAAGATGGCGGAGCTCCTGTAAGGCCAGTAGGAGTCAGACATGTCGGGAAGCACGGAGTATGTCAGGTAGCGTTCATCCGGAGTGTCCCGTGAGGTGTCCTGCTCTAGCAGCTGTGTGGTGAGCCTGCAGGGTGGGGAAAACTGAACATTAACCTCAGAGGGATCTGAATGCTATGTCCTGTCTGGCTTTGACAGAAAGCAGAAGGGAGTGGTCCGGAAAGCAGAGAGGTTGAGCCATGAAAGAGAGAGAGAGAAATCTTCTTGTGTTTGTGCGACAAGGTGTGATTGTCACAGGGGTAGCAGATAGGAAGGACAATAAGTGCTCGCTATACAAGCCACCAAACTTGTGAAGAGACTGAATGATCTCTGTGCCGTCCAGCCATGACTCACTACGTACAGAGTCCCAGCATGGCGGCTTTCCCAACCCTTCATTCAAATGGCTTTGAGTTCGGCACGTAGTGGCCAAGCGGCGGCTGCTCCGGGGGTTAGGAGGCCGTCCCCGGGACCTCGGGCCGCAAAGGCCTCTTTCTCTCAATATTGTGGCGCGAAAGAGGATGTTGTCTCGTGGCTATGATATTTTCATGCTATGCACACATGTCAGCATGCTAAATCGAACAGGCAGAAAGTAGACATGCAGGTCTGTCTAGAGCACAAAGTGGAGAATGAGTGAGGACAGTGAACCCTCTGACGTATTAGTTCTGACTTCGGGTTCCTCAACTAGAGAAGTACTTCAGAAACTGGGAGCAATCCAAGTAACACAATGAAGACCGAAAACGTGGTGAAAACGGATCATTTCTCATTGACCCAATGGGTAAGAGAGCTCTCTCTATCGAGCACTTTCTGCTTTTCCCTGGTTGCCACTTTGGAATTCATAGCCCCTAAGTATTCAGAATTACCTAGGGGCAACGGAGTCCTGGCCTTTCAGCCCCTCCTGATCCATTTGGTTGTCTGCAAATAAACAGAGAGGAGTTACAGTTAGAAGATTCCCCTTCACAGATGCCCACTCCTATGTCCCATGTAGCTCAGGGCAGAGCTACAAGCAGCATAATTACAGGCAAGTGTGAGACAAATCATCCCACAGAGCTTAGGTAGAGCCCTGTCACTGGGATTGCTCTCTTGAGTCATTCGACAAATGTCCCTGACGTGCCAGGCCATCCTCACAGCATCCTGTCTTGAGTCTGTGCAAACAACAAACCGATTCTTCTTCCCTGAGATTGTGGGGGAAGCAGTCCCTGGCTGCTTCCTAGAGGGTTGTTGCGGTATTTAGGCTTTTTCCACCTGAAATGCTGTAGGTCAGTGGTTTAACGGAATCAGCCATTGAGATTAAAGGAATGAATGAAATCTATCCAGCATCAAACCAGAATAATCTTCCAAGCTGCAAAGAAACGGGCTGTGTATGGGGTAGGGAAGTTTCAGGACCCTGCCTTGCTTCAGAGAAACATACACTGTACGATACTCAGTGTTGTTTCTTCTTCTCCTGCTTCTTCTTCTTCGTCATCGCTGTCGTCGTCGTCCCCCTCGTGGTCGTAATTTTCTGTAAAGAAATCCAGAATTGTCCCTTCAGCTATTTCCCACATCACTGCTCTAAGCCCTGCGGCTCCAATGGCCCGAGAGACAGAAGTGACTTTGCACAACTAGGGAGTCTTCTGAGTTGAGGGCAGTGTCATTAGGAATTGCTGTGACCTGGGTTTCTGATCCATCAGAAAGGTGTCTCTGATTTGGAGGATCAGCACCACTGAACCTGGGCAACTATTTCTACGGTCTCTTGTTGTCCATATCAGGGGATGCTCGTCCAGGGTCAATCTTGACTTCGGCAAATCGTGTCGTGCAGCATGCCCCCAGTCCCACCGCACGCACAGACTCTGTGCATTCACGGCTGTCACACGGAGCCTCTTCCTTGTCTTCATGACAGGACCACCCCCTGTCCCCCATCCCTCCACCGGGGATTTCATGGATAGCCATGTGGGCTTTGGTGTCTTCAAGGGGACTCTGTCTATGAAAAGTGTTCCAGTCTCAACTGGGTTCCCACCTCCAAGTCCTACTGCATCCAGTACCTCATCCAACTCCACACTGTCAGGGCCTTTCTTTTAGGTGTGAAGTGCGTTCAGTAATTTTCCCATTGGTGACTACAGTGGCAACAAGTTTGTTTGAAGTACATATCGGATGAGGGAACAGCTATGGAGAAAGGAAAACTCACTCTCTCCCCTAGGCTTAATACAGACCAGGCTGAGTCTGGGAAGCTCCCACTTCTGCAGGGATCCTTGCACGCTAACAAGGATCCCTCCTGTCACATTCCCCTTTCCGGGCTCTAACACTGGCCGATGCTTCCTCCTACCCGAAAGGCTGTGTCGCCTCAGGGAGGCAGCAGACAGGTGGACCAGGGCGACGTGCCCCCCCGAGCATTGCTCCTCTCTGCTACCACCTCCCAGTCCTGGTCCTCTCAGGGCCCCACGTGCGATGGGGAACCCAGGAAGCCGTTGCCAAGAGTGTGAGGGCAGGCGGGGTGTCTCTTGGCAGCCCAGGGACTCGGAGCAGCACAGTGCAGTCAGGGGTCTGTGGCCATCTCACCTGGGCTGAGCTTTCGGGCAAGGCACTTGGCCAGCCTGCGTCCCTCAGCCAGTTGCCCTCGCAAGCCCTGCCCTTGGGAATGTTCAGCGCCATCATGGATGAGGAGGGCTTCCAGGTGCTGAACGAGCAGCTGGGAAACCTCTTCCCCTTCCCGCAGCTTCTTATATAAGCGGGTCAGTTCTTTCGCCTGATCTTGCATCAGCAGATGACATACCCTAAGTTGGGAGAACACAGAGAATGTTCTAAAATGCAAAGGTGTGAACAATAGATAAGAGCTTTCATAGAGATTTCTAGCAGAATTTCCCAATGAGCCCTCAAAGCTGGATTCTGGCCTGTGTGGTGACGTGTCTGTGGCAGAGAAAGTAGAAGGTTAATCCAGCCTTCCTCTGGATCAGAGTGTGCTCCTGTTCATGTCCTGGACATCCCGTGTATCTTTCCTCCTGACCTCCAGAGCTCGCTTCAGAGACATGCCCCTTCAGCTGCTCACTTGGGGCACACGCATTTCCCTGGAAAACTCCCTAGGGGGCAGCGTGCCGTGAATGGACACAGTGCCAGACCCAGAAGCGTGGACAGTTTGGCTGGTGTTAACTGGTGTGCCAGGAGAATGGCAGCGTCCAAAAGACAGCATTTGTGGGAAGAGAGGATGGCAGACTGTCGTCAGCCAGGGCTGACCATGTGAAAGGTAAAGCAAGTGTTGGTCTCGTAAGCTTGTTCATGTGCTCGCTGTGCCAAAGGTCACAAATATTCCCTTGCCCCTTGAATTTGGTGATGTTGATATCCTTTTTTAAAAAGGTTTTAATTTTTAATTTATTCTTTAGCCTAACAGTCTTCATTATTTTTTCACCACACCCAGTGCTCCATGCAATCCGTGCCCTCTTTAATACCCACCACCTGGTACCGCAACCTCCCACCCCTTCGCCACTTCAATCCCCTCAGATTGAATTCCTTTTTTAAAAAAAGAGAGAATGAGGCTCTGAGTCACTGGAGTCCATCGTTTACCAATCACTGTGGTCTAAATCGTCTTAGATATGTCTGTATAATGTGCCTGCCATGACGGTTTCTGCCCTTCTCTGGGCCCAGACTTGTTGCTGCCACCAGTCAGAGGGGCCCACGGCATCCCTCCAGCCTCCCACACAGGGCCCTCCTTACCTGAGCTTCTCAGGCAACGTGTCTGCCCGCTTGCCTTTCTCACACAGCACCTTCTCCCCCAGCACGGATTTGATGAGGTCGCTCGACTTTTCACGCTCTGAGAAACAGAGATGCCTGCCTCAGTGGAAAGCTGGACATGCTGCTATGCCCGCTGCTTTCAAGGGAGGAGGCAGGCTGCACCCTAGGACAAATAGAACCTGGCAACCGGGCCGTGTGCTGGGAGCTCCACGCCTCATTGCGGAGTGTCCCAACTGCTAGACACTGGATTGCTCCCCGTTTTTGAGGCCAGGAAAGAGCAGTCCCGAGATAGAGAGAGGAGCTCCACTCCATGATTAACTGGTGTTTGGCAGAGTCAGAATTCGTATCCCCCGAAAAGCTGCAATCTTGGCCACAGTAGCAAGCCTCGCTGCCTCTTCATTGAACACTAAGGAGGGACCTTAAGTAAAGCCCCCAGGATGCCAGGACCAACGGGCATCCCCTGAGCTGGGATTTCTATACTGCACAAGTGTCTCAATGGTAAAGCGTCAGCCAGATACACCAGTGTACCCTAGAAGGCAGGAACCCAGAGAGACGTGAAAGGAACATGGCCAAATCCTAATCACATTTATGGAAGTAGAAGCAGTAGAATTATGAACAGAGTTTACATGCTTCCAGGCTTTGCTATGAGTGCTGTACGAGAATTTCCTCAGTATTCATTGTGACTGAGAGAAGTAGACCGCAGGACGGTAGTAGTCTAAGAGACAGGGAAACTGAGGCACAGGAAGATTAGGCAGCAGGGATTTGAGTCCAGGCGGACTGACCCAGAGCCCATGCTCTTCATCCCTCTGCTGAGTTACCTCCACCCCAAGCCCTTGGGTGGTAACTGTTTTCATCATCTTCACAACTGGCTTCCCTCAGTTAGGTTATCAGTTAGGTTTATCAGGAAAGTTGTAGACAAAACTTGGCTTGTCCTTCCATGAAAGGTCATCATCTCTTCACTTTCCTAAAGAGCAGGTTTCAATTCATTCTTTTTGCCGCCTCAGTTGTTTTCAATTCCCTTCTGTATGGAAGGCAAAGTGTGAGCAAATGGCAAAAATTCAGCCTCAGGACTCCTTCCCGTCATTGGGTTGTGCGTGTGCCCCGATCTCTGGGTTCCTTCTGTCTCTGAAGCCCCGTCCTCATGAACAGGCAGCTGAGCTCCCCAATTCAGCCTGCCTGTGGGAGAGGGCCTAGCGCACCCAGTGGCTTGGGCGGTGTCTGGGGCTGGTGTCCCCCTCTCACCCTCATTCTCACTTGGCCAAGCATCTGGTGGCCTCGGCCTGGGCCTGCTGACTTTGGCGCGTCACTGAAGGTTCTCCAGCTCAGGGGTAGAGAGTGGAGGTTGCACAGATTGTCTTATGTTCCCCCAAATGCTGCCAGCCTTACCACCGGGCTTCAGATGTCCTGCGTCGGCTTGGAAGGGAAAAGCATAAGCACGGGTTCCCTCTCACCTGGGGAGTCCCTGTGTGGATGGCATCCCTCATGGATACCGCAGTTTCGGGGAAGGCAGGCCCCACTTCCTTCTCCTTGACAGCACGTAGTGTCACCCGCTGTAGTCCTCCCTCCTCCCCACGACCCCGGTGCCGCCTTGACCATCAGCATATTTCCTCAGTGCAGCCAGCTCGGTGCTTTGCCGGTGGGACACCCGAGAGCCGAGACCTGATGGAGTTCCTTAGTCCTACGGCAACTGAGATGAAGGACTGCTACAGGACAGACAGGGTCCTCACAAGACCAGTCATCTCTGGGTCTGCCCCAGGAGTCAAGAACTGGGATGGAAACTCTAAGCCACCCTATAGGTCACTGCTAACATGGGGAGGATGCTAACATACTTGTCTTTGGTTTTCCCATCCTCAGCTAACAGAGGGCAAATTCCCACTTCACCTTTCACGGACTGTGGTCAGAATGAAATTTGTGTTGTCACTGGAAATGGGGCAGAGAGCATCTGGAGAGGCTTTGCATTTCTCAGAAGGAGAACACAGAGCTATGGCTTTGGGGACCAAGACTTGGCAGGACTTACTGTATTTCCGCAGTTGGTTGGCCAGGGAGTAGGCCGTCGCTTCGGATACAAGGAATTTTTCCTTGAGGTCTAGGAAGTCCTGGGTGGATTTTTCCAGCTGTGACTGAAGCTGCCAGTTGACTTCCTGGAGGCTGCTTTCTGCCCCTGCCTCGGACAGAGGGCCAGGATGGGCTGCCATGGCGACCCGTGGCAGTAGAGATAGAACTGGGGACCAAAAAGCAGAAACCCAGACTCACGGTGGGTTAAAAACCAGTGACGCCAAGTTGGTTTAATCAGGACTGAGGGGTGAGGTTACAGGAATCCTTTACTTACTGTTGGGAACAATTGGAGCAACAGCCCACAGTACTTGAAAGACAACCAAGGTTCAAGATGCCAGAGGTGGGAGCCAAAGGCACTGCTCGTATCTCCGACTCCAACCGGAATGACCGAGGGAGCACCCAGAATGCCAGCTACTGGTCTGCACCAGCACTAACTGAATAGAATGTCCAGGGTGTCAGTGGAACCTGGGGAGCCCCTGCCTTCCAGTTGCCGAGGGGCCATGCTGATACACAAGGCTGCCTGGTCTCCCGTGAAGGTGACCGCTGATGGGGCCCACCCCTCAGTGGTCACTGTCAGTCGTTGTCTATCCTTGTGCTGATTCCACAGTTTCCCTCTCTTTCCAAAACAGTGTCTCAGCATAGTGCTCATTATTCGTTCCCTTATGTGTGTAGAATAACGTCAGGCAGAAATAGCGTCCCACGGAGTTTTCTTTGTTCTTTTTCTTTCTCTTTAATTCTTGGAGAGAGAAGGGGGGCATGGGTAGAGGGAGAGTATGTGATAAGGGGCTCGGTGTCAGAACCCGTGAGACCTTGACCCGATCCTAAACCAAGAGTCAGATGCTCAACCAAAGGAACTACTCAGGCGCCCTTCGCAACAGGTGTTCTTAGGGGCTCTCCTGAACTCATCCCACTTCTCAACAGCGGTTCAACAGATCTTAAGGCTTTTCTAGTGAGGGAAATGTCTAAAGTCAAAGCCTATCTGGATGTTCTTCTCCAGGTCTTCTCTAGGTTTTTTTCTCTAGCCATTAAAATACAAGAGAAACATGCTAGCAGTTTAGCCATCTTTAGTTGCTTTGTATTTGAAAAGGTTTTCAAAGTATTCGGCCTTCCTCCATTTACAATACTTTCTTAGCATGTATGTAGTAAATAAAGCTTTTTTTTACAGCAAAAACTAAACAAAAGAAAGCAGAAAACAACGATGAAAGAGCCCCAGACAGATGAAAATAAAAAGCCCCCAGGAAAACAGCAAACAGAACCCAGACTTAGTGTATGCAATGAATCTTGCAAACTGTTTCTGGGGCCCCTGGGGGCTCATCTGGTTAAGCGACTGCCTTTGGCTCTGGTGGTGATCCCAGAGGCCCGGGACCAAGTGAGGCATCAGGCTCCCAGCTCCATGGGGAGTCCGCTTCTCCCTCTGGCCTTCTCCCCTCTCGTGCTCTTTCTCACTGTCTGTGGCACGCTCCGCTCCCCTCCAATACATAAATAGATAAAGTCTTACAAAAGGAGGAAAAGAAAGGGAAGAAAACGGTTTCCTGTCCCAAGTCTGTCAGTATTCTTCTTACTGCAAGTCTGTGTTAGGTAGACTTGTTTTCCCATTAGGTGCACATTTCATTTCCGTTTCCTTAGCTATTTACCTAAGAGTGGGATTGCTGCGTCATACGGGACCCTGTGTTTAACTTTTTGAGCAACTGCCAGCCTCTTTTCCAAAGCAGAACAGGGACACCCTTTTACATTCCCACCAGGAATATGTAAGAATTCCATTTCTCTACAAGCTTCCCGACACATGTATTGATTGTCTCTTTGCTTGAAGTCATGGTAGTGGGGCTGACGTGGGATCTCACTGTGCTTTAGATGTGTATTTCCCTAGGGACTAATGAAATTGAGCATCTTTTCCTGTGTTCATTGTTGCAATGGTATTGTCCTTTTGAGAAAGTCTACTCAAGCTCCGTTCCCCATTCCTATATTGGCTGTCTTTTTACCAACTGCTTAGTTATAGGAGGGTTCTTTACATGCATTGTAGATAGCAGACCCCACTTTTCACTTCACTTCCTCGATAGTGACCCTTGAACCAAAAAGCTTTTAAGATGATGAATTCTAGTTTATCTGTTTATTTTTGGGTTGCTGGTGTGGTTTTGCAACCAGCTTCCAACCCCAAATCATGAAGATGTAGAAGTCTGTGTTCCTCAAAACATGGCTTTTGAAAGAGAGCTTGCCTGCCTTTTAGTAGTTGCTGGACATTATTTAGTAATGCCTGTTGAGTGTTGATTGATATTTCTCTCAATGGATAGTCTTGCGCCTGTTTTCCCACCTGTGGAGCGTGCCAAGGCCTGTAACAGAGATTTTGGAAATGATATCTGTGAACATCCTGGCTTAGATTCAGGGGTGAATCCTGGTTCTGCAGTGGAGCTGGTCTTAAACTCAAGCACATTTGTACAAATTGCTCAGGCCGTTTCGAGCTGAGTCGTTGTTGATCTTTCTGAGGAACACTTGTGTGCTAGTCCAGATCGTGTAGGGCCAGAGTGCACTTTCTCAGTGGCCTCCACACGGAGAAGACTGCCAGGATTGGACCTCGTCAAGACTTTCATCTCGGGTCTACTGGAATGGAAAGTAGACCTGCTTCAGGGTTTTGGGAACGTTGTTCCATGCAAGTTGGTTCCTCTCCTTTTTTTTTTTTCTTTTTTTTTTCTTTAATGTGTACATGATTTCTTTCTGGAAAAGGGGAAAGGATATTTATTTCCAAACAGCCTGTCTGTTCTTTGTCAGTGGTCTGTCTGTGCTTTTGAAAACGTGTCAAGGAGAATTCCAGGTCAACTATCTTCTATGCAAAAAGTATAGTTCCTGAACAGTATCAGGTGATCATACTTAATATTAGGAACTATCTTGTAACTCAGATGGTATCGTTTCCTGATGAGAAAAAAAAAATACAAAGAACACCAAGCTTCCCAAGATCTTTGTCACAGGTCCCAGGTCACAGCTGTAGTGAAGTGAGGAGCGAGCATTCGAAACCTTTTCTGGAGGCACCTGTTTGGCTCAGACAGATCAGCATGCAAGTCTTAATCCCTGTTCAAGTCTGGATTTCAGGACTGGAACCCCATGTTGGGTCCTGCTTAAAAAAAAAAAAAAGAAAAAAAGAAAAAGAAAAGAAAAGAAAAAAGAAACCAGTGTAGCTGGTATCCCATTGGGTTTTCCTATGCTTATGAAGCAATTACCATATGCTATGGTATCTCGTTGTATACTGATTTCTTTCCCTCACGGCTAAAGAGTTGTGTCTCTTCGTGGGCTAGTATTAGAACCAGTGGTACGTCTTGTTTTGTGAAGTTTCATTTCGAGTCTTTTGGCCATTTCTTTTATTCTTTTGATGATCTCCTCAGACTAGATGATACCCAATTCTGGAAAAAAGTCCTTTGTCAGAGAGAAACATGCTTCTATACTGGGCCTTCCATTTATATTCTCTTGAGGTTGAGATGAAGATAAATAAATTCATTTTCGTATCCCCAGAAATGATGCATTGCCTCTTTTGACCTTGCAAATCATATGGTTGATTTTGGGGGGAAATATCAAAACCACTTATTGAGTTTCAGGGTATGAAAGGTTGTTTTTGTATTTTAAAGTGTTTCTACAGGGACGCTGAGATATAATTTCCATGCAGTAAAGTGTATGTAATTAAAGTCCTACGTCTATTAAGTTTGAGCATATATATGCATCACCCCGGTAGTGGAGGCATCTATCGCCCCCACAAGTTTCCTTGTCCTTCTAGCATTTCCCCCCTCCCATTTGCACGTCAGGAAAGCATTGATTGGCTTTCTGTTACAGTAGAATTATTTGCAATTTCTAAGGTTTTCTCTTAACACCATCGTATGCTATGTAAATTATTTTGTTTTGATGTTTTCTGGCTCTGAGGTATTATCAGAGCAAAAGAACATGTCTTCCCATAGTGTTATGTAAGCGACGAGATTACTCTGCGAAACCGCATAGTATTCCATGAGCTGGATATGTCACAATTTGTGTTGGTCATTCCTCTGTGGATGGAGATGAATGACAATTAGAAATAGTCAGTAGCTTTTGGGGAATGTACCGTTTCTTTTTTCATTTGAGTGGAATGGGGGTGGTCTATGGTAGGTATAGGTTTAATATTTTGAAGAATTTCTGGACTGTTAGGGTGCCTGGGTGACTGAGTGAGTTAAGCATCTGACATGGATTCTGGCTCAAGTCATGATCTCATTGGTGGCGAGACAGAGCCCCAGGTAGGGCTCTATGGTCAGTGGGAGTCTACTTGAGCTTCTGTGCCTCTCCCTCTCTCTCTGCCCCTCCCTCCACTCACTTTTAGTCGCTCAGTCTTTAGTCAATCAAAGATACAAAAAAATAAGAATTTCCAAACTATTTCTGCAGTGGTTGTAGAATTTAAAATTCCCATGCGCAGTGTATGAGAAATCATAGCAAGGAGGTGACTTTGCTCCTTGCTATGACTCCTTGCTATGGCTCAGAATGGAGATTCCATTCATTTTTGCCATTTTCATTGACAGATAGTGGTTTAAATTTCCATTTTCCTAATAACTAATGATGTAGGTCGTGCGCTATTCTTCCATTTCTTCCATGTGTATTCTTTGCTAAAGTGTTTTTACAAATCTTTGAATCCATTTTATTGTATGTCCTTTTTGAAAGGTTTTATTTATTTATTTGCAAGAGAGGGAAGGGGAGCAAGAGCAGGGCTGTTGGGTAGGGTGAGGAGGCCAGAGGGAGAGGAGAAGCACACACCCTGCTCAGCGGGAAGAGTGATGGAGGGGTCGGGGGTTAGACCCCACGACCCTGAGATGGTGACCTGAGCCAGAGGCAGCCACTTCACCAACTGAGGCACCCAGGCCCTTTTCTTTGACCCGTTTAAAATTGGATTGTTTGTCTTCTTCCTATTGACTTTCTTTTTTAAAAAAAATTAATTAATTTATTTTCAGCATAACCGTATTCATTATTTTTTCACCACACCCAGTGCTCCATGCTATCCGTGCCCTCTATAATACCCACCATCTTGTACCCCGACCTCCCACGCCCCCTGCCCCTTTAAACCCCTCAGATTGTTTTTTAGAGTCCGTAGTCTCTCATGATTCACCTTCCCTTCCAATTTACCCCAACTCCCTTCTCCTCTCTAACTCCCCATGTCCTCCATGCTTTTTGTTATGCTCCACAAATAAGTGAAAAACCATATGATAATTGACTCTCTTTGCTTGACTTTTTTCACTCAGACTTTTGAGCGTTCATTCAGTGTTCTCTTAGGAGACCTTCAGCAGGTACGGAAATTACACCTAGTTTCTCTCTATGTGTGACATGGCTTGGGTTCTCTCACCAATGTCTTCTGAAACACCAATGTTTTAAATTGTGATACAGTCCAGTTGATCAATTTGTTCTTTCATTAGTGAGAATTTTGGTATCATATCTAAGAAAACAATGGCCAGGGCCTCCTGGGTGACTCAGTTGGTGAAGTGTCTGCCTTTGGCTCAGGACATGATTCCAGGGTCTGGGAACCAGCCCTGCATTGGGCTCCTTGTTCAGCAGGGAGCTTGCTCTTCCCTTTCCCAGTGCTTCTACCCTGTTTGTGCTCTCTCACTCTGCTCCATAAATAAATAAAATCTTAAAAAAAAAAGAAGAAAAAAGGAATAGAAATGCTTCTCAGCAACATCTGGCATTGTCTTTTGTACAGAATCACACTCATTCGTGCAAAATGGTCCCTGGTTTGGCATACATTGCCCTGCAGACTAGTCACATTGATGACCGTTTTATGGGCTTATGAACCGTGCATGTGTCTTCTTTGGGAACATGTGTATCCGAGTCTTATGCTCGCTTTGTATTAGCAGCGTGTTCCTTCTGCCCATTCAGTGAGTTCAAAGTACCCTTATGTCTTGCGTATGGGAGTCCTCATTGGGTATTTATCTGCAAATATTGTCTCTTTATCAGTGTCTTCTCTGTTCCTTTTCTCAGTGGTAATGTTGGATGCAGCAAGGTTGTTCATCTTAAGTTTTCTTGTTACATATTTTACTCTTGCTCCAGTGACAGAACTCTTCACTAAATGCAAAGTCGTGACCATTTTCTGTTGCGTAATCATCTTGAATGATTGCTATGGCTCTTCCCCTTAAGTCTGTGGCCATTTTGAGTTCATGGCTGCGAAAGGGGTGGTTTTCAACAACCACTGTAGGGGAAGTTTGTCCTGATAGGGGCAAGAGAACCGTGAGGTAGCTTGTGGTCCTGAGTTAGTCTCCCCCAGGCCAGGAAAGGGGATGTCACCCTCCTGTACCTCTTCATGGGCATCTGAGTGCCTTTGGGGAGGAGAGTTAGGTGGTCCTAGTGGTCATATTCGGCACTTACACCCCATTCTCTCAGACTGGGTAACTGGGTACAAAGTAGCTCCAGGAGCCCGGGGCGTCCTAGTCAGAGGTGTCTTTAGGAGCACAGACACACTGAGAGCCAGAGAGGATTACATGGAAAGGATAAAAGAGAACCCCGGGGATGCGGTATGGTTTACTATAGGGTCTTCCTTCAGTGGGGTGGGAAATAGGACTCCCACACACCAGCAACTCAGGAAACATGCCCAGAGGAAGTAGGGCAGATGGAAGGCAATTCCCAGAGTTTGATCTATTTTTGCCAACATGAAAATCATGATATGTGCCTGGATATCAAATGTGTATGAAAGGACACATGGCGGGCTCAACTCTTCACCTCAGAGACCTCACGTTGGTGATGGAGACTAGCTAAAAAACAAAAACAAAGACACACACAGAAAAATCAAAACACAAAAAAACAAATAAAAGAAATAAATAGGTGCGTGCATCAGGAATCCAGAAATACCCCCGTGCCCCCCTCCCCTCCCAGGAAGGAAAGGATGTGGTCAGGATGATGGGAGGCTCAGTTACTAAAGCGGCTGCCTTTAGCTCAGGTCATGATTGCAGGATCCTGGGATCAAGCCTCACATGGAGACCTTCCTTGGCAGAGAGCCTGCTTCTCTCTCTCTCCCTCGGCCTGACACTCTGCTTACTTGTGCTATCTGTCTGCCAAAAAAGTAAATAAAACCTTTTAAAAAATAAAGACAGGAAGGAAGGAAGGAAGGAAGAAAGACAGTCAGACAGACAGAAAGAAAGAACAAAAGAAAGAATGAAAGAACGAAAGAAAGAATGAAAGAACGAAAGAAAGAAAGAAAGAACGAAAGAAAGAAAGAACGAAAGAAAGAAAGAACGAAAGAAAGAAAGAACGAAAGAAAGAAAGAACGAAAGAACGAAAGAAAGAAAGAACGAAAGAAAGAAAGAAAGAAAGAAAGAAAGAAAGAAAGAAAGAAAGGAAGGAAGAAAGAAAGAAAGAAAGAAAGAAAGGGGAAGCTTGGTCCTTGCAGTTCAAGAGCCATTCTGAGCCTGTGGGGAATCCTAATTATTGGTCTGCATTTCCCAAGAGAAACCCAGAGACCCTACCGTTTTACTATTTGCTGGGTTTTCCATGTGCACTCAGAAGTGCACTGGCTGAATAAAGTTGGCACACTAAGAACAGAAGGAGACCAAGAAACAGAATGTTCCCTGGATGCACCACATTATTGTCTGCCCTCACTGCAGTCTCACTGGAAATGGGAAAGGGCAATTGAAATCCCTGGTATTCAACACAGGTTTGGAAAAAAAAAATGGAAGGTTTGGGTTCACAGTTTAAATTACTGTATTCTCAGTTTGAATCTGAAGGCAAGTGGAAACCCTGTTGAACATTTTCTGACTTCTGTGGTGGAGATAAGGGCTAACACAGAAAACAGCTCTACACATCAGAGTAACTTTGGTAACTTAGTATCTTTCCATTGACATGGTTTTCTTTCAATCTTCTGATCCCATGGTCTCCTGCTTGAGTCTACACATATTTGTGCAACGAAGATGATGTCAATACCATACGTAAAATCTGTACCCCCGACTGTCACAGTGCTCATACCTAATGGTACATCGGGTCCATTTCTAAGTGCCTGTAGCTACGTTATGGCTGACTCCAAAGGCAGCCCATTGTACCATGTGTAGACTTCTCTCTGGCCCCACCTCCAGGGTCAGCAGTACCTCAGAGCTGTCTCCATTCCTGCGGAAGGATGTAGGTCAGGTAGAGAAATGGAGGGTGGTCTAGGCAACAGGAACAGGAAAGTAGGCCCCTAAGCTGGTTGATTCCAGAGAGGACAATTGCATTGTTGTTGGTTTTGTTTAGAAGTTTTTATTTATTTTTTCATTTCCTTTCAGTGTTCCAAAATTCATTGTTTATGTACCACACCCGGTGCTTCATGCAATACGTAGCCTCCATAATACCCACCGCCAGGCTCACCCAGTGTTTTTAAAAAGCATGTAATTTCCTTATTTGAGAGAGAGTGCTTGAGAGATCAGGAGTGGTAGCCAGGGGGAGGGTGGGTGAGAAGGACAAGCAGAGTCACCACTGAGCAGGGAGCTCGACATGGGACCTATCCGAGGACCCTGGGATCCTGACCTGAGCCAGAGATTGAACTTAAACAAATGAGCCTCCCAGGTATCACTTGAAATAATTAAAAAAAAATTTGCTGCACTTAACATGCAGCATGTATTAGTTTCATGTCAAATGTTGGTGTTGATTTTTATGTCTTCTTTTTTAAGATCTTCTTTCCTCCTTTCTTTCTTTCTTTCTTTCTTTTTCTCTTTCTTTCTTTGCTTATTGTGTATAAGAAGGTTGCTGGGCATTGGGAGAGGGAGAAAGAAGGCAGATAGAAAGAAAGAGTAAGAGAAGGAAAGGAAGAAGGAAGGAAGGAGGGAAGGGAGGATGGAAGGAAAAAAAGAAAGGGAGAAAGAGAAGGGAGAGAGGGAGGAAGAGAGAAAATGAAAAGGTAAGAATGGAAGGAAGGAGGAAGGGAGAGGGGAAGTATGGTGGAAGGGAGAAACAGAAAGAAAAGGACAGAAAGAGAGAGAGAGAGAAAGAGAAAGAAAGAGAGAAAGAAGAAAGAGGAAGTACCCAGGTCAGTTTTCCTTGTGAACATCTAGTGAAGATCCTGTTCGGACAACCCGGAAGCTAGTGAGCCCTGGGAAGGCCCCTCTCTGGCATGCGCTCAAGAGGGTGTATCTGATGTGTGTAGAACTATTTAAGGAACCAAATTTAGAATCCATTGATTAATACGGCCGCATTTCCTAGAAGTGGTCACATCAGCTGTGCAAGCATGGCCATGGGAAATCACCCCCAAAGAGCTCCATGGTGTGCACCTGGGTGGCTCAGTGGTTAAGTGTCTGCTTTTGGTTCAGGTCAGGATCTCAGGGTCCTGGGATCGAGCCCCACATCAGCCTCCCTGCTTAGTGGAATGCCTGCTTCTCCTTCTGCCATGCCTCCTGCTTGTGTTCCCTCTCTCGCTGTGTGTCTTTTTCTGTCAAATACATAAACAAAAGTTAAAAGAAGAAAACTCAGAGATAATACATTCTTGTCTGGGTCAGAGCGTGTCATCCTGTGGGAAGCAGGTTCCTGCAGTTAGTGTTGCCGGGATCTCAGGTGCTTTGCTGGTACCTCAGAATTTGACCCTTGAAAATGTGAGTAAACTTGATATTGCGTATGATTTATGATTTGGGGGACCGGTTTAGGAATACACCCCTTTATGTCATTCCCATATTTGTTGGATGTGTTCTTATGGAATGCTCTGAAGTTCTTGCAGTAATTTGCATCGGCCACAGTTAAAGCAGGATAATGTGTGCACAGAGTGACTGGTGGATCATGGATTTTGGGGCCGTGATGGCCAAATCTGTTGCTGAGGTAGCTTCCAAAACCATGTATCATGCCTTTGCATGTGCCTATTTGCAACTCGAAAAGCCCCAAGGCATATTGGCCTGCTCCTTTGTGGACCTTGCCATCAATTCCCTGGAGGTTCAGGAGCATAAGAGCTCTCAATCTCTTCTTTAAGTTTTGATTTATGTAGTTGACAGTGACAGAGAGAGAGAGAATTGAAGGAGGGGAGCAGCAAGGGAGAGGGAGAAGCAGGCTCCGTGCTGAGCAGGGAGCACAATGCAGGGCTCGATCCCAGGACCCAGGGGTCATGATGTCAGCTGAGGCCAGACGCTTAACTGACTGAGCCGCACAGGCACCCCCTCAGCTCTTACTAAATCCCAAACCTCATCTTTCGTAACTCAGTATCTTGTTTGGTACAATTTCCACAGGCAGGGTCTGCAACTCAGGGGCACTTCTTGGAAAGCAGCAGAGGGAACAGGGTCTGGTGCTCTCACAGGAGAAAGGACTCCTAATCAGCAGACAGATCTGTCACCTGAAAATAAGGCAGAGCGCGCACAGATGTGAGAACCACCAGATAAGGAGATGAAACCATTTATTTTAATAGTTTTCCATCACTTGGAAATGAAAAATAGATCAATGGAAAATATGAACAAGGCCCTATGTATCTTTAAGAGAGGAAAACGACGATGTGTGAAAGGCAGTGTACTGCAAGCGATTGACAGCATTAGAAGATGCAGAGTAAGACTATTGATAGGACCGTATTGACTCTGTAGGTCTCTCTGTAGTATTGCAGTAGGAACTACAGTAAATCATCCATACATGCACACAGGGGCTTTTCCCATGAGGTCTTTACTCGCCTACAGCAGTGTTTTATACTTTTCAGCAAACAAGTCTTACTTCTCCTACAATGAACTGATGCCTGAATATTTTACTGTTTTTGGTGCTACTGTAAGTGGCATTGCTTTCTTAATTTCCTGCTCAGTTTGTTCCGTGGTTGTGCATAGAAACACAAGTGATTTTTGTATAGCTGCTACCCTGCAACCTTATGGAATGTGTGTATGGACTCTAATATGCTTGTGTGTGGATGCTTTGAAAATTTTCTGTATTTAAGCATGTCCTTTGTAAGTAGAGATGCAGGTTGACCCTTGAAGGATTGCAGGGTTAAGGGTGCTGACCCTCAAAGAGAAAAGCTCTGTGTTTAAGTTTTGACATGCCATGACTGAGGTAGTAAGAGTCACCTCTTACTACCTTACTGAAGACGTAAGGAGATGATTACATGCTCTTGTGCAAGTCTGTGGACTCTAGACTGTATCCATCAAACAAAGTAAGCAAGAGGAAAGAAATGTTATAAGGACAATCATAAGGAAGAGAACACATTTTTAGAGTAGTATGCTTAGTTGAAAAAAAATGCACCTGTACGTGCACCTGTACTTGCGGTTCCAACCTGCGGTGTAAAAGGTCAACTGTGGTTTTGTTCCTTCCTTCCCACAAGTCTTTTTTCTCACTTTCCATTTTGAAAGATATTCTGGCCGAGTCTAGAATTCTGTCCCTCTGCCTGGGGACACGCCTGCATTTTGCCCGCCGGGAAGAGCAGCGACAGATGCGAGGTCCCCTCAGGCCTGGAGTCTTGGATCAGCACTCATAGGGATAGAAAGAGTAGCGGGAGCCCTTGCTCTTTGCACACCGACTCCTACTGGAAGGAACGCAGTGTCCCCAGAGGCCCCTGTACAGAATGCTCAGGGCTTTGGAGCTGCCCCAAGCAAGAGGCCAGAGGCCATCTCTCCCTCTCACTTTCCCAACTTCTCTTCTCTCTTGCCTTCCACACTCCATGTTGCCAACTCATCCCCCCCATCCTCCTGCTCCTTGTCAGCATTCCAAGGACATGCCTCTCCCTGCCACCAGCATCCCAGGCTGAGGCTGTGGAGCTCTTCTGGGTGGGGAGCTCAGTGCTGTTCCAAGACTTGCCCTCTCGCTGTTTCTCCCATGCTTGCTTGAATCTAAATCAGCTGCCTGTCCCAGACTTCTAAACGTTTTTGCCAACAAGAAAATAGTGGATGGGCATCTGGGTGGCTCAGTGGGTTAAGCCTCTGCCTTCGGCTCAGGTCATGATGTCCGGGTCCTGGGATCGAGTACCACATCAGGCTCTGTGCTCGGCAGGGAGCCTACTTCCTCCTCTCTCTCTCTCTCTCTCTGCCTGCCTCTCTGCCTACTTGTGATCTCTGTCTCTCACATAAACAAATAAAATCTTTTAAAAAAAGAAGAGTAAAAAGAAAATAGTGGAGGTTGTGTGTGTGCTTGTGCGTGTGTCTGCGTGTTGCCTTGGACATCATAAGGTGCTGGATCAGGAATCTGCAGTTCCTCCCTCAGGAATGGATAGGGGAATGATCTTGGTCCTTGCAGATCAAGAGCCATTCTGAGCCCTGAGAGAATTCTAAATGTTGGCCAACACTTCCCAAGATCAACCTAGACGGCCTATACTTTGGGCATTTGTTGGGGTTCCTGTGTGTGGTCAGAAGTCCCCTGGCCAACAAAAGGTGGCACACTAAGTACAGAAGTAGACCAAGAAGGAGAATATTCCCTGGAAGACCACATTACTCTCCTCCCTTACGGCAGTCTCTCTCTGAAAATGGGAAGGGGCACTCAAAAGACCTTGCATTCAGTAGAGGATGGGGAGAAAAAAGTGTATCATTGGGGTAACAGTTCAAGTTACTGTATCCTTAGACTCTATGTGAGGCCATGTGGAAACGCTACTGAACAGTTTCGTGGGCTATGCCCAAGGGTAGGAGGGGTTAATGGAGACTGCGATTACACAACTCAGTGTAATTGAGCACCGTAATATCTTTTCCTCTTCACATGGTTTTTCTTCCATTTTGTCTGAGGCCAGGCATGAATCTAAACATATGTGTAAGAAGTTCATAGCAGAAAAGGTGTACAAAGCCCACAAGCCTTAATTGGGCGGTACTATATCCTCATGGTGCTCTAGGCGGTCTTCAGACTGTACGTAGCCACATCATGGCTGACTGTGAATGCAGTCCCTTTCTGGGTATGTGTGTTCTTGGTGTAGGCTCTCCCCCGCCCCAGCCCACAGGTTAAGCGGTCCCTCTGAGCTGGGTGTGTCTCTGGGGGAAGCATGTTGTTCCAGTAGGTAGGAAGGGGAAATGGGGGGATGGGGATCCAGCAATAAGAAAGCATGCTCATAAGTGGGTGGGTTGTAGAAAGGAGCATGCTATTTCCTCTAACAATATGCATAGCTCTCTGTCAGAAATCTGGCCCTGATGAAAGAGCAATGCTGGGAGAAACCGGTGTACCCTTTGTCAGGAAATACTTGAATTCCTGCTGATCTATCCGCTGTGCCTAAAAACTCCCCCTAGACAACTTGGGGAAGAGAGGAGAAACTGTGTTCCTTTTAGGTGTTATGATTTCCCTTCAGCGGGGTTGCCCAGGGAAAGAAATCTATTCAGGGTGAGAATCTGGGAGAAGATACTTTCAAACGATATATCCGATGAAGGGCTAGTATCCATAATCTAGAAAGAACTTATCAAACTCAACAGCCAAAGGACAAATAATCCCATCAAGGAATGGGCAGAGGATGTGAACAGACTTTTCTCAAAGTGGACATCCAGATGGCCATCAGGCACATGCTTAAGGGCTCCACGTCACTCAGCATCAGGGAAACTCAAATCCAAGCCAGAATGTGATCCACCTCACACCAGTCAGAATGGCTAAAAAAGAAACAAGTCAGGAAATGATGGATGCTGGCCAGGATGTGGAGAACGGGGCACCCTCCCACGGGTTTGGTGAGAATGCAGTCTGGTGCAGCCACTCTGGAAAACAGCATGGAGGTTCTTCAAAAAGTTGAAAATAGAGCTACCCTGTGACCTAGCAATCACACTCCTGGGTATTCACCCTAAAGATAAAAATGTCGTGATCTCAAGGGGCATGTGCACCTGAATGTTTATAGCAGCAGTCCTCACAATAGTGAAACTAGGAAAGAACCTTGATGCCCATCAACAGATGAATGGAAGAGGAAGAGTTGGTATTTGTATGTATATTTGTGTATACACACACACACAGATACACACACACACACACACACACACACACATACACATACCCGCACCATGGAATACTATGCAGCCATCAAAAGAAATGAAATCTTGCCATTTGCCAGGACATGGATGGAACTAGACGGTATTATTTTGAGCAAAATAAGTCAGTCAGAGAACGACAGTTATTATATGATCTCCCTGATAGAAGGTTCTTGAGAGGCAGTGTGGGTGGGTTTGGGGAGTAGGGAAGGAAAGAATGAAACAAGATGGGATCAGGAGGGAGTCCAACCATAAGAGACTCTTAATCTCACAAAAGAAACTGAGGGTTGCAGGGATGAGGGTTGCAGGGAGAGGGTGGTTGGGTGATGGACATAGGGGAGGGCATGTGCCATAGTGAGTGCTGTGAAGTCTGTAAACCTGGCGATCAGAGACCTGTATCTCTGGGACTAATAGTACATTGTATGTTAAAAAAAAATAAAAAATAAAAAATAAATATTAAATATTAAAAATGGATAAAGGACCTGAATGGATATCTTTCCACAGGATCATGGAAATGCAAGTCAAAACCACAGTGAAATATTATTATGTCACAGTTAATATTGCTACTATAGGAGAGAAAAAAGAAAACCAGTGTTGGCAAGGTTATGGGGACCATGGAACCCTTGTGCACTGGTAGAAAGGTAAACTGATACAGCCATTTTTTTTTTCTCAAAAAGAATGAAACTATAATTACCCTGTGATGCAGCAATCCCAGTTTGGGGTGTATATCCAAAGGAAATGAAACAGGATTTCAAAGAGACATCTGCACCCCATGTTCACTTCAGCATTGTGCACTGTTGCCAAGACACTGAAACAACCTAAGTGTTGCATGGGTGAAGATTATGTGGGTCATGGACATGAAAAGTCTAGCAAAAAGAATATAGTCAATGATATTGTAATACCACGGTATAGTGAGAGATGGTGATTACACTTACTGTGTAATACTGAGTAGTGTATGTAATTGTCAAATAACTGTGCCGTACACCTGAAACTAATATAAGATTGTATGTGCATTATACTTTAATGTTAGAGAAAATGTGAATGTTATTTGGTTATGGAAAAGAAGGAAATTCTGCTATTTGTGTCAACATGGATGTAACTGCAGGACATTATATTCAGTGAAAAAAGTCAGAAAGAGAAAGACAAATACTGAGTGCTATCATCTATCCATGGACTTAATAAAAATAAAGAAGTCAACTCACAGAAACAAACAGTAGGATGATGGTTACCAGTGGCTGGGACGTGGGGCACATGGAGAGATATTGGTGTAAGGAGAAGAACATTCAGTTATAAGATGAATAAGTTATGAGGGTCTAAGGTATAGCATGGTGACTGTAGTTATAATACTGTATTATGCTCTCGAAACTTGCTAAGGAAATAGATCTTAAGCTTGCTTACCAAAAAAAAAAAAAAGGAAGGGAAGAAAGAAAAATTTTCAGGTGATTGTGAGGTGATGTGCTCATTAATTTGCTTGCAGTAATCATTTTATAAGGAATATGTACTATAAGTCATCAGATTGTACACTTTCAATATATGTAGTTTTATGTGCTTATTATACCTGAAAAAATCTGGGAAAAATATTTGCAATGGTAAATACGAGGTTATGAGAATTTTGCCACCCTTCACTATAACTAATAAAAGTAATGCTTCTAGTTGGTAAAGCATGCAAGCAACCGACCAGACAGGTGCAATAGGCGGAGCCCTCCCTTGTTACCTTTTCCCTTCTCCAAGCCCTCCTCCAGGCCCACAGCTTGCCCCGCCCATCGCACCCTCCTGGCCAATAGCCAGCCGGCGGCCAGGCCGGAAGTGATGTGGACAGCCGCCAAGGTTTGGGCCTCCTGTGGCTTCTGAGGCCTCACTGGGAGCGGGGCGTGGAAAACTAGCTCTAGAAAATGAAAGCTGTAATAGTAGGAAGAAGAACAACGACCGAAAGCCTGGTGGAATAACGCGAAGGGTAGAAGCTGGGAATCAGAGCCCAAATCGTAAGAGAACAAATGGAGAAGACAGATAGCGCCCGAAGGTGTGTGTGGTAGGTCCAGGTGTGAGGAAGACGGTTTGCAGCGGCACAAGAGATGGGATGCAGGTGTCCCGCTCAGCAGGGGGACGGCGTGGGGACCAGCATCCCACGGGGTCGTGGGAAGAGGGAGGGAGCGAAGGGAGGGCCTGAAAGGAGACCCCAAGAGCCCGCGGAGTCCTGGATGCCTTGGCGGCGCCAGGCGCCATGAACCCTGGGAGCTCGGCCTTTGGCCCCGATTCCTGAGGAATGCAGTGGGGGCCCCATACAGTTCAATAGGGCGGGGTGGTGAGCTCTTGAGACTGACTGATCCCTGAAGCAAATACAGCGTTTCCTTCTGCAGCCTGTCCTCTTGCCGCCCACTCAAGCTCCCGGTTCTATGATAGCACGTGGCTGTCGTTTGCCTGATTTGATTTTTGAGCTCAGTGTCTGCTGAGCTGATGCACTTAGACAAGGAGGAGGAGTCCAGCGTGGCAGCTTGGGGCTAGAGACGGCAGAGAGCACCAGTGCCTGCCTCTGGTTGGGTCATCAGAGAGCTCACTCTTCTTTTATGGGGAGGGCTGGAGCTCTCAGCCCAGCTGGGAGCTAATCCCAGGCCTTCTTAAGCTATACTGTGCTACACGTTCTCTCTTAGCTAGCTTCTTTCCTAACTTATCCTCAGTGGCTATTTTGTTTTTATTCTTCTGTCATGTTTAAAAGATTTTCTTCATTTACTTGAGGCAGAGAGCGAGACGGAGCCCCAGAGCAAGCCTGCAAACAGCGGGCATAGGCCAAGGGCAAGGGCAAGGGAGAGAATCTGAAGAGGTCCTTTCACTGGGCCCTGTGGGGACCCCGAGATCATGACCTGAACAGAACCATGCGTAGGAGGCTTAACTGGATCAGCCTGCAGGGGCTGCATATTTTTAAACATTTTGTCAAGATTTTACGTTGAAGTGATCTCTGTACCCAACGTGTGGCTCCAGCTCTCAACCCTGAGATCCAGAGCAGTCTGTGTCAGCCAGGGCTGGGGAAATCTGCCCGAACACCGAGGTTCATGTTCGTTACTAATGGCATGGGTAGAAAGGGTCTTTTTATTATTTCATTTTATTTAAATGTATATTATATTATTTATTTTATTTTATCTCAATTTTATTACTTTTATTTTATTTCAATTTTAATTTGTTTCTGTTTTAGGATTAAAACAACTTCTGTGTTTCCAGAGCCTGGGCATCCCATAGACAGTATCACCTTTATTGCTGATGCTGGGTTTTGAGAGCTGTTCATTCCTGGGACGTGGGTGTTCATTCCTTTCTGTTGAATTTCCAGGAACACATTTCTCATTGACCTCGCTAGCTTTTTTATTCCTTGCGGACAGAAAGTGACACACCCAGTGTGTACACACTCAGAGGCCGTTTCCTAGGATCTGGAGTTTGGGGAGGTGATGTGGGGGGAGCCTGGAAAAGAGGCGGGGTTTGATCGCTACTGAACACTATTAGCACTGGCAATTCTATGATTGTAGTCAAGACGTCATAGTCATTTTCCTAGGAAGAGAGACGGTGTTTGGTTTGTGGGTTGCGTTGTGACCTTGTTTTTGTCTGTCCTGAGCAATATTGTCAGATGGCCTTGTTTTGTCTTGTTTTATCAAGGTCTCCAAGCAGCTTTGTCGGAGGTTGATATTCTGCAAGCATGATTATTTACTTACAAGCATGAGAAAATACAGAAAATACAGGCTGGGAGTGTCCGTTGCGGGGTGAGAGGCTGGCCTTGTTCGTTGTCTCTAGAAATCCCTAAAGCAGAAGAAAAAAAGAGAGAGCTCGGATCTTAACAGTTGTAGCTGTAGCTGCAAACCTGATGGGAAAGTATGACTTTGGCTGTGTCTTGAGATTCCTGTGTCTCAGTTTCTCGATTCACAATGGCTCAAAGGGACTTGTTCCTGCATGGGTTGTCCCAGGTGTGAAATCGACAGGGGAGGAAGGTTGATAAGAGCCAGAGGCCCGGATGGTGGTACACAGCGCTTTCGTGGATTCCCACCCCTCCGGGGCTATCGGGTCAAGAACGGCAGGCACAGGCATGTGCTCTCCTGTCCAGCCTGGGTCCTCCAATCACCTATGGCTTCGTTATATTTACATGGTGGTTTCAGTCCCCCAGTGGGGTTAGATTGCAATGACAGGTCCAGGAAGAACTGGGTTAGGGCCCGGCCTGCCCTTACTGACCAGTAGGTTGAGTTCCTTAGATGACTGGAGACAATGTCAGCTGAGACCACCTTAGCTATGACCCATACTCTGTGAGACAGGAAAAGAAAAGACACTGCTCAGCCTGATGCATTTGCCATCTCGAGGCCTTCCTGCTCTCCCATCTTGAGGGTGTACTTACTGTAGATCACCCGGATTGTAAGCCAACTGAGTATAACCTGTAGGGGTGTAGAATTGTGACAATGCATATTCCAGGGGAAATTCCTTCTGGCCATTTTTGTTTTCAGGGTGGAATCTCGATTGACCGGTGTCCCCTGATATTCAGAGGTGGGTTTCTGGAGGGGGAGTGAGGAGCCTGGACAGGGGAGTTTGCAGCCAAGGCCTGGCTGGGGGCTCTGCTGCTGTCAGCTGGTGGGGGAAATTCTCCTAATTTCTGTGGGCCTCAGTTTCCCCATGTGTAAATTACAGTTGGTATTCAAATTCTCCCAAGTCCCTTCCTGCTCCAGTGTCTGCACGTGCACGAGGGACTGAGGTGCCTGTTATGGAGTCCTGGGGACTGGAGCCGGGACCTGACTTGGTCCCTTCTCTGTGTGTCTCCCACAGGAGCCTGGGCTGAGTCCACACTGAAGACAGAGAATGGAGAGAGGAGCTGGAAGACAGGATATCAGCAAGTCTGGAAGACGAGAATATCGCAAAGAAGAACAAGGCCATGGTGGTGCAGGTGGTTGCCCGAGGAGGGAAGAATAAGCCCAGGCGGAGTCCAGAAAACTGAAGGGAAACCGAGGAATGCATGAGGCAGCATGAGCTGAGGGGGATGACTCGGAGAGTCACACAGTCCACAGTGAGCCCGTGCCCCTGGGGCGGGGCCCCACAGGATGGATCGGGATTCGCTTGTACTGCTGGAGAACTGTACCAGTTCCCAGAGGAGGAGGAGGTGCCCACGAGCTTCACCCTTGGAGCCGCCCTTACGGTGGATGTTTCCAGGTAAGTGTGGGCCTAGGGGGATCAGGGCCATTTGAATTAGAGTTGCAGAGGTCCACCTTTCCTGCAGACTATTGTTGTAAGGTCAGAAACGACCACAGTAGGGGGCTCTTGCCTCTGAGACAGTGATACCAATAATATTCTTTGGAATGTATTGTGGTAAAGGGCTTTATGCACTATATATTTTGTCTATATATATGTTCAGGGTCTCATTTTTCCTTAGTCTTAGTCCTTAGTGTTAAGAGCGTGGAATTCTGACATCAAGAGGATTTCACTGGGGAGGTCAAGCAGTGAGTGGGAGAATGCAAACAAGATCTTGTAGCATGTGGGTGTCTCAGTTCCTTGAGAGTCTGCCTTCTGCTCATGTCCTAATCCCAGGTCCCCGGGATCAAGTCTCATGGTGAGGGGGCGGGACAGGGGGCTCCCTGCTCAGCAAAAGGGCGCAGGGGTAGGCCAAGCACTCGAATCCTAATGACAGGGTGGGCCTTTGAGAAGACTCCAAGAGGGCAGTCCCTTCTTCATCAGAGCGCACCGCAAGGGCATGTCACGGGACATCGAGCGTGTTGCGGCTCCTCTTTAAGGAAGGGGATTTGTTGCCTTCTGGGAGAAAGCAGAGAGCATTCCTGCAGGACATTCGGTCTAGGACTGCAGTTGAGATTCGAGATTTTCGACCACTTCTGTTGGATCGGGGAAGGGATCTTTCTGAGAGCTTCCGCAGTGCTTGGCTTGGTCCTTGGAGCCGTGAATACAGAGGTCAGTACAACATCATTGCAACTGTCACAGGGCTTTCTGTCGAGTAAGCAGAAGTGATGAGAAGCGGGGGTGGGGTGAGTTCCTGGGAGGAAGTGGCCATTGCTGTCTGGGGCATGATGTCAGTGGTTGTTCCAGTCTCCCACGGTGTTTTTGACCTACCTTGGCCCAGGGACCCTAGACTGGGACCAGATTTCCGCTCCTTGGGATACTGCCTGCCAACACCTGGGTTCCAAGGTGGCCCAAAGCAGCCGACACTTCCCAGGTCTCCGGAGGAAACTGCTGGTATCAGTACCTCCCCCCTCTGACTTGGCCAGCTGGAGAAATCGAGGCAAGTTCACAAAGTCTAATAGGGGTGTCCTTGTCCTAACGATCAGTGATGTTGTGCCTTTGTGTCTGAGAACTTCCGTGCTTTCCAGACTTCAGTATTCTCTCTCCATATAAAAATCCTGTAAATAGGGGCGCCCGGGTGGCTCAGTCGTTGAGCCTCTGCCTTCAGTTCAGGTCTTGATCCCAGGTTCCTGGGATGGAACCCCACCTCGGGCTCCCTCCTCAGTGGGGAGCCTGCTTCCCCCTCACCCACTGGCCGGGCTTGTGTTCCCTCTGTCACTGTGTCTCTCTCTGACAAATAATGTAATTGAAGGCTTCCAGAAATGTGCATAGTGGCCATATTGTAGATCAAGTAACTAAAAACAACAGAGAGGCCTGGAAACGATTGCTGGGGTAAATTAAAGGCAATCTAAATGAATAGAAAGACATCTATCCCATGCATAGATTAGGAGACTCCAGGTGATTGGAATACCAAATGAGTTTCATTCGGACTCACATGGGAGAAGACACTTTGGGGGCAAATGTGCAAGTTAATCCTAAAAATGTATATGCACATCGAGGTACTGAGACTAGCAAGATGGCCATGAAGCCTTAAACTGGAGAAATCCACTCCATGTCAAAGCTCATCATGAAGCTATGGTCATTAAAGCACTACGTTATGGTATAAGGAATCACAATGTATATATATATATAGGAACAAGAGGAACTATTGAGTACAAAATTTCCCCATACACATATACAATGTTTAAACTTTTTTTTGGATTATTTCTAAGTCATCTCTACATCCAACATGGGGTGCAAACCCACAACTCTGCAGACAAAGGTCGCTTGCTGCACCTATTGAGCCACCCAGGAACCCTGGGTGTTTGTTTGATTTTTTTTTTATTATTTATTTATTTTCAGAAAAACAGTATTCATTATTTTTTCACCACACCCAGTGCTCCATGCAATCCGTGCCCTCTATAATACCCACCACCTGGTACCCCCACGCCCCCGCCACTTCAAACCCCTCAGATTGTTTTTCAGAGTCCATAGTCTCTCATGATTCACCTCCCCTTCCAGTTTAGCCCAACTCCCTTCTCCTCTCTAACACCCCTTGTCCTCCATGATATTTGTTATGCTCCACAAATAAGTGAAACCATATGATAATTGACTCTCTCTGCTTGCCTTATTTCACTCAGCATAATCTCTTCCAGTCCCGTCCATGTTGCTACAAAAGTTGGGTATTCATCCTTTCTGACGGCGGCATAATACTCCATAGTTTATATGGACCCCATCTGCCTTATACATTCGTCCGCCGGAGGGCATCTTGGTTCTTTCCATAGTTTGGCGACCGTGGCCATTGCTGCTATAAACATTGTGGTACAGATGGCCCTTCTTTTCACGACATCTGTATCTTTGGGGTAAATACCCAGGAGTGCAATGGCAGGGTCATAGGGAAGTTCTATTTTTAATTTCTTGAGGAATCTCCACACTGTTCTCCAAGGAGGCTGCACCAACTTGCATTCCCACCAACAGTGGAAGAGGGTTCCCCTTTCTCCACATCCCCTCCAACACATGTTGTTTCCTGTTTTGTTAATTTTGGCCATTCTAACTGGTGTAAGGTGATATCTCAATGTGGTTTTAACTTGAATCTCCCCGAGGGCTAGTGATGATGAACATTTTTTCATGAGTCTGATAGCCATTTGTATGTCTTGATTGGAGAAGTGTCTGTTCATATCTTCTGCCCATTTTTTGATATGTTTGCCTGTTTCGTGTGTGTTGAGTTTGAGGAGTTCATTATAGATCCTAGATATCAACCTTTTGTCTGTACTGTCATTTGCAAATATCGTCTCCCATTCCGTGGGTTGCCTCTTTGATGTTTTGACTGTTTCCTTTGCTGTGCAGAAGCTTTTGATTTTTTTAAAATAAAGTCATTGGTACACTTGACGAAGATAACCAAAGACTTTTACTAAAAGTAACTGGAATGAATGAACATCTACTTAATACTATGTTAACATTAAAACCTACTTAGCACTATATATCGATGGTAGTTGAAGAAGTAAAAGTAAATGTTTTTTTTGTTAAAGATTTTATTATTTATTTGTTGGAGATAAAGAGAGAGAGCAAGCAATCACAGGCAGGGAGAGATGCAGGCAGAGGGAGAAGCAGGCTTCCCCCCTGAGCGGGGAGCCCGATATGTGACTCGATCCCAGGACCCTGGGCTCATGACCAGAGGCCACGTCAGATACCCAACTGCCTGAGCCACCCAGGTGCCCCAAAGTATAATTTTCAAGCACAGGGTCTCACGTCAGTAGCCAGTGTTGACAACATGATGCTCTTAGCCCGTTGTGATGGAATTTTTCCCGGAGGTTTCGGGCAGGAATGAGGTCTAGGTAAAGGAAGCACCTTTGCAGAAAGGTATAGGCACGAATTGGCAAATGGGGGCGTGGGGTTTGGCGTAGAAGAGGACTCTCCCTGAGACCTGCCTCCAGCCCCCATAACAAGGGGTTCCGGGGCCAGTCACAGGGGAACTGGGTCCTCCGTGTGCCTTTGTTTCTTCATTTGTGAACCAGGAAAAAGGAAAGCTCCCATGAACAAGTGGACTGTGAAGACTAGAAGTGCTAATATGTAGGAAATCATGCGTCTCAAGAACTCTAAGGGACGTCCATGATCTCAGGGAGTTTCCAAACTGACTAAACACCGGACTTTAATAAGAAGATTCCAGACCCCACGTCAGCCCACTGAATCAGAATTGCTAGAAACCAAAAGGACGAGGTTGCATTTGTACTAACTCTCCGAGGCTGTTCTGATACAGTGATGAGTATATGAGTAGGGAACACTGAGTCGTATAACGTTCCTCTAAAACAGCAAAGTGGGAATAGCAGAACGCGGATCTTTTCTGTCGAGTCTCTCCGCCAGAGGAGTAAAGGAGGAGGACTCTGCAATGGAAGGAGACCTGGCCCACCTGACCCCATTTAATCTTCGCGCAGTTTCCATGTTTGATTAGAAACAGGCCGCCAGGTGAATGGCACGAGGTCAAGTCAAAGGAATCTATCAAGCAGTGCTCCATCTTCTGAAACTTGTTTTTACCTTTCTGAAACTTGAATTTCAGTATAGTTATCTTACAGTGTTAACATAAGTTTCAAGAGTAGAATGTGGTGATTGAACATTTCCATACATTGCTCAGTGCTCATTCGCACAAGTGCACTTGTTGACGCCCTCTGCATTCCCCGATTCCCTGGTCCCCCTCCCCTCTGGCTACCACCAGTTTGTTCTCTCTAGTTAAGAGTCTGTTTCTTGGTTTGTCTGGCGCCCTTTTCTTTTGCTCTGCTTATATATTTTGTTTCTTACGTTCCACATACGAGTGGAATCCTTTGGTATTGAGCTATCTCGGACAGACTTAATTGACTTAGTACAATATACTCTAGATGCCCCTGTCTCATTTCAAATGGCAAGATTTTATTCTTTTCTATGGCTGAGTAATATTCCGTGGTATAAATATACCGCATTGTCTTCACCGGTCATCTATGGACGGACATCTGGGCTTGTTCCAGAATTTGGTTATGCATGTATTCGTGCTTACTAGTGCTTATGTATTTCTGAGAGTAAATATCCCGTAGTAGGACTGTTGGATCGTAGGGGGGTTCTGTTGTTACGTTCTTGAGGAACCTCCATACCATCGTCCACAATGGCTCCCCCGGTTTGTGTGCCCAGCACTAGGGCAAGAGGGTTCCCTTTTCTCCGCAGCCTTGCCCACACTTGTTGTTTCTTATGTTTTGGGTTTTAGCCATTCTGACGGGGGTGAGTGCATATCTCATTGGTTCTTTCTGTTGCTTGTTTTTTGTTTGTTTGTTTAAGATTTTACCTGCTTCTTTGAGATAGAGAGTATAAATGGGGAGGAGTCGAAGAAGGGGTAGCAAGCTCCCCACTGAGCAGGGAGTCTGATGTGGGACTCGATGCCAGTGAAACGTGGTCCCTATGACATAATCAGAAGAGCAAGGAAAGCAACGTACACATAGAGGGGTCATCTAGGAGTCAGGGATGTTAAGTTCTTGAGGAACCTCCGTACTGTTTTCTAGAGTGGCTGCACCAGTTTGCATGGGCACCGAGAGTGTCAGAGGGTTCCCCTTTCGCTGTACTCTTGCCACAATCTGTTGTTTCCTGAGTTGTTACCTGTAGGCATTCTGACTGATGTGAGGTGGTATCTCACCGTGGTGTGGTTTGTATTTCCCTGGTATGGCACTCTTACTTTCAACACTCCGTAAAACTGGTGGTGCAAGTACTTTCTATTCAGTGAGGATGTCCTCGTATACAGGCAGTAGAGAAAGAGTATTGAATATGCAACCCTCACGGAGTCCTCATTCCCTCCCTAGGAGTCCTTTGAAGTGAACTTCCCCGGATGAGAGATGACAGAGGAGGCTTTGACTTTCAAACAGCTGGTCACTGTTGAATAGACTTACTGGCATTTGTACGACACAACTCTGGGAGTGGAGTAGGTGGGAAAAATAGGATGTAAGTAACATCTGTTTCACTGGGCGGGAACAGTAGTATACCAGGTCAGGTTGATACAGAAGGAAAGGGAAAATACAATAATGTCAAAAGTTTGAGGTTGAGAGATCCCTTCACACTGACAAACTGAAGGGGAGAAATTTGGCAAGCTCATAGGGAACCAAACATGTCCACGGACTTTCGGTGTAATGCTCAGCCCTACGTATACGACCTTCCTAAACGGCAGACAGGCCTATAGGCGCACAGGTGCACATGCAGAAAAGAAAAGAAATACCACAGGGAGCTAAACACAGAAACATGTCCTCCCGGTAGGGTACGTAGAGCCTAAAGGTGATGGAGACTCAGTGTAACTGTGACGATGAGAACCAAGCACATGTCCATGAGCATGTGTCCCGATCCTCCAAATCACCATGATAGGGAGAGCTTAGAGCATCCAATGTCAATAACCCACAGGTTCATAATGGTTGTCCGAACCAAAAACTTTAATGACATAGAAGGGGGACAGAATGTTCTTTTCCACAGTGCAGTGCCGTCCAATACACATTGTATAGTTATCCAAACATCAGAATTCTTCCAATGTACAAACAGAGATAGGGTTAGGAGATACCACAGGGAGCAGTAAAAGATGGCAACATGTTAGAGAAAGTGGTTAAGAGGAGAGGCTCGTCACCCATCCTCAGGGTCCACCACGTACCAGATTCCCAATTTCAGAAAGCAAAGCATGTGTCTTGCTGTGAACAGATCAATCTGATAGGTACTCTATAGCAATGCAACCAAAGCTGCTCTCACAGGAGTGGTGATGGGCACACTGGACCTTCTTGGTCTCCGGGTAGGCTAGCCGGGACACATGCAGCATTAACCATGGAGTGTCCTGGCCCAAGGCACAGGCTGAATTTAATCAGGAGGAACTGATCAGACAACTTCAGAATGTAGGCCATTAAGCTAGACATGTGGCCTGTCCCCTACAAACAAGGAAATGTCACCACCACCGGAGACAGCCACCTAACGGTGAGGAGATATTTTGGGTTCTGAAGGAGTAAGAAAATACAGCAACACATTCTTGTCGTCCTTTGGAACCCAACCTATCTCTCCTCCATGTTGCTGTCTCTTATTTGTGGTGACAGGGATTTGTGAAGACAGACAGACCGGTCATCTGGTTCAATGGTCCACATCCTGAAGGTGTCTGATAACTCCCTCGTGCTCAAATTCAGGCTGAACGTCTCCAGGAAGAACACGATGTAGTCAATGCTGTGTGCTTCTGGCATAGCCCAGTTGGTGGCCCAGAATGTCCAGTGTGACATGTGGCCTCTTCCCGTGGTGCTGCTGACTCTGGTTCTCTGCAGGATGGAATTGAGAGCAGCAAGACTGAAGGTCTCTGGAAACGGGGGGGGGGGGGTGATCTAGGCAGGCATTGGTCTCCTGAGGGGTTTATCACAACTGGAGCTGAAGGGCAAGAAACTCTCTCCTCCAATGGGTCTCTTGCAGTAAAAATCATCGAGAATGGCTTGGGATTGTGATGTGGATTCTCAGCAAAGTGTCTCTCCCGTGCTCTCTTTGGGCTTTAACTTGATGTGCTGCTTTAGATTTGCTTTCATCCAGTGGAAAAAGAAGGGGTTTTAGGATGAAGTTTCAGGATGGGGTTTTCATTCACAGAGGCCTCTCTTTTCTTAGTTTCTGCAGTCTTTGGCATCTGAGAGAGGAAGAGTGAGAGAAATCAAATGTGAGTGTTGGTCAGATGCTACTGGTGGCTGAGCCTGGAGGGGTGGTGGCCAGGTGACAGAGGGCAGGAGCAAGCGGAAGGCCTCTCCAGAGGAGCAGCTGCAGGGGGAGCTGCACCCAGGCAGAGGGGGAGTTGAGAGCCCCAAGTCAGAAGTCATACCTTCACGAAACCGATAGGCAGCCTGTGTTGGAGGATGCAGGGTCCCCTGGGCTCCCCCAGCAGGGGGCTAGTGATGTCCCAGCTCAAAGCTGCTGTGAGCTTTCTAGATTCTCATCCCTTCTTTCCCCAACTTTCCATAAGCGTAGAGCCTCTCATGGATTCCAGGGGTGTTCTGATGGGCCTGCAAATGGATAGATAGGAGAAGGAGTCCTGAGATTGTTTCCTGAGATGTTGTATAACGACACCATAGGATTCTTTTCTTTCAATCTGTCGTGGACCTGTCGGGGAGCTGGCAAGTCCTCGTAGTGACTTTGTGAACCATGGTTTTGATTGCCACTGGAAGCAAGAAACCTGAAATTCCTCAACCTCGATCAGGAAGGGATCATGTTTTAGACACTGGGTTTCCAGGCAATATTCCTTCCTCATTGTATCGTGTATGATAGGGGCTGAGGAGAAGCTTGACCCACCAGCTGGGTCCCAGGTGAGGGTTCTGTGTCCACCTAGCTCAGATTTCCTGAACGTCCCAAGAGGAGAGTGCATGTGGCAGTGACTCATTGAGACCTCGGACCTGGGAGGAGGAGGCTTGGAATTGGAGAAGCAGGGAAGGAGGGCAAGGAAGCCAAGAAAGCGTGTGGTTTCTGGCAGAGCTCTAAGTGTTTGATGGGTGTAATAATGCTGCTCTGCTGAGGAGGGCCGTGGGGCCTGCTTCGCCATGGGCGTGGAGAGAGGGGAGAGGGAATCCCAGGACAGCCCCGGCAGGAACACAGCAGAGTTGAGCTGCATCCCGGTGATGGAGACCAAGGGCCGGCAGGGTGGCAGCCCCCATGCGAAACCGGGGAAGCACCAGCTGTGGGAATGGCCGAAGGAGGGAGAGCAAGTGAAGAGACAGTGTGTGTTTGGTCGGGGGTGTTGGAGGGGTGGAGCTCTAATCAGCAGGAGAACAGTAGGAGTCCATGCCCCAAGCGCCAAAGGCATGATTACCTCTGGGCCCTAAGCTTGAAGACC
This sequence comes from Mustela nivalis, assembly GCF_964662115.1. Taxonomy (NCBI): domain Eukaryota; kingdom Metazoa; phylum Chordata; class Mammalia; order Carnivora; family Mustelidae; genus Mustela; species Mustela nivalis. The sequence continues at coordinate 93,170,570 of NC_139029.1, read as the reverse complement.
AGGGAATCTGCATGCCAGTCTCCACTGGCCAAACTGCAGTATTCTCTTGGGAATCTTCTGTTTCATGACACGGAGGGCTTTCATGTGGCCATGGATTTGACAGCCATGCTGTCTGTCCCTCGAGTCCTCACCAGCATCACGCTCCAGCTTGGGAGGGTTCTTCATGCACATGGAAGCATCCAAAGCCAGTTCTGCAAGGAAAAGCACATCGACAGGATCCGCTGTGATTCATGATCCTTCTGGACCTCCACCTCCATTGATGTCAAAGAAGGACAGTGGCCAGAATGAGAAAGGCCGTCTGACAGATCACAGGCCCGTGGACACAGTTTGATTACTTCCGGTTTTGGCTCTCTCTCTCATACTCAAGTAAGGCTCACTGGGCCAGGAGGCCAACAGGTTCCCAATGGACAAAAGTGAAAGCACGAGAAACGATCGGTAAAAAGAAACAGTTCTGGGAAAGAGAAGTTTCCACACACAAGGAAATTGTGCTGGAAAGAGGCTGTACTCTTGTCGAGAAGAGACTGTAGAGCGCAGCAAAGTCTGGGTTGCAGGGAAGCCTTTCGGGGTCAACCAGGGAAGAGCACACTGGGGAATGCATACAACATGCATCAACTTGGCCAGCGTTTCATACCTGTGCACTACGTATAATATACACACCGAATAGACAACATGTGTGTGACCTAAGATAGAAATGTCTGTGTCTGTATGTATATATGTATGTATAAGGGAGTCAGTGATTAATGAGGGATTTGCGGACAGGCCCAGAGCATTCTACCCCCGCTCTGCTCAGCTGCATCGAGTAAAAGAAAAGACACGGAATCCAAAAGAACGAGAAAAGCAGTGGTGAGAAACAGGTGACCATGGGCATGTTCCATGGGGGAGTCGGTGGGAACAAGTCAGAGTAAAGGCATCTGCCCCAGCGTGTAATTGTGTATTCACCCCCAGCTGATAGGATGAAACCTAATCCCCCAGTGTGATGGTATGATGGGGTGAGCCTTTGGGAGGCAGCTCCTCCCCTAGAAGGGATTCGCGCCCTATAAAAGAGACCTCACAGGGTTCCGTCGCCTCTCTGCACTGTGAGGACAGAGCCAGAAGGCAGCCACCTCTGAGCCAGGAAGGCAGTGTCACCAGGCCCCGAATGTGTCCCTGTTTGATGGTGGTTCTGGCGCGCCTCCGGAACGGTGAGATACCGATTTCTGTTGTTAAGAAGTCAGCCTGTCTGAGGCATTTTTGTTATTATAAGCAGAGCGGACCAAGGAGCTGGCATGGAGCTTTTTTTCTTGCTCAGGCCTCCATGGGACGTGAGTCACAGAGAGAGGGAGGGGGCCAGCGGGTCGGGGCAGGACGGTGGGCGCCAAGGAGAAGTGACAGGCCGCAGGGAGAAGACAGTAAGGAGGGTGAGTGCTAAGGCCCTGGTCCGCGCTGGGCTTCCCCGAGCACTCACTGAGCTCTTTCTCCAGGGCCCTCCCTGGTGCCACAGTGCTGCTACTGATGTGGCCTCCCCCTGGGAACGGCATCTCCTCAATTCTCAGGGAGGTCAGCTCCTGACCGAGGAGCCCCAAGGCACCCCAGGCTCCAGGAAGGGACTCTGAGTGCTGGTGGGGAAGGAAGACAGGATGCAGAGGAGGGTGGAAACGCTCAGTCTTCAGGACATCTGAGCAGAGGTGGATCCTGAGGAGCAGGAGGCTGGGCATGAGGCCCCGGAGATGAAGGGAGCAGATGGACGAGATGGAGGACCCGAAGAGAGAGTGACCTGTATACTTCATGGGGTAAAGTGGACCCTTCTCAGCTTAGAAAAGGAAAAAACAAAAATCAGTAGTACGCGGTGTTGCGAGGCCAGTATTTCTACAGTGTCTGTGAGCACCGAACAGGGCAGATGGGCTTGACGATGCTGAAGGAGAGAAAACTGGGCGCATGAGCCTTTCTGAGAAAGGCAGGCAGGATGGGGTCCGGGGATAGTAGATCTGCCTCAAACTGCTCTTCCCCACATGAAACAATGCCCTGACACCATTTCCAAGAGTTGAAACCCCACAGGCATCTGAGGATTCGATGTGACAAATTCATACATATTGTCATGCAATTTTGTTGCATCAGGGCCCCTATGAATTGTATTTCATGTTCCCAAGAACAATGAGACGGAGACCCCATTTTTTGTGGTTTTCAGTAAGCGGACTGAAGGGAAAATGCATGAGAAGAGGCGGAAGTTGGCCAGTTATACAGCCAGGAAGTGGCAAGGCCAGTACCTGGTTCAGAGCTGATACTGAACACCAGGCTCTTGCTCACCTTGCTGTATTGCAGCATCGTGGGGGCTCAACCTCATCCCATTGCTACCTGTAGCCACAAGTCTGTGATGACCAACACAGGGCCTAGAGCTTCCTAGTCACCTTCCCTCTCACCTCGGAGCAGTGGCGGTTGGTCCCCAGAACCCATGTTGGTGCCCAGGCTCCCGATGGCAGAGGAGAGGCTGAGCCTGGCTCTGTTGTCACCACGGTCCAAATGCTGGTCCAGCTGCAGTTGCAGGGAATCAGCCACCGGGGTGCTTGGCTGTGTCTGTGCCCCGGAACTTTGCACCTGTGCTCTTGGGAAAGTCAAGTTTCCACTGGATGGCCCTTGGTGACAGGGAGACTGCATCGGAGCTGAAGCGAGAAGAGATTTCAATGGGATCCATCCCAGGGCTCCTTAGCTGAGTGCTCTCAGAACACCCATGTCTGATGCCCCCGCCCCTCTGTGAGACCACCCTGGGAGCAGGTACAAAGGCAGGCATCATGGCTATGAAGGAGATGTCCCCATTGTCTCTGAGCCTGTGGATGCTGTGTTGGCAGGTGACCAGGCTGCAGAGTCCCTGAGGTGAAAATCACCCCCTGACTCCGCAGGGCCTTCGGATGGGCCCAGTAGCTCATGCCTATCATTCTGTTCATAGTAACCTTGGTGTGAGAGCCTAGAGAGAAGTTCCTGGAGAGGTCTCAGGGCTTGGGAGAAGGAGTTGTCCATGTGTAGTGGCAACAAAGAACGGGGGAAGAAGTTCAGCCTCGAGGCTTCAGGTACCCCTAGAAGAGGGAGTTGCGGAAAGGTAGCACGGGCCAACTTATGGGGCCTTTTCCCAGCTCTGAAGCCTTTTGAAGCTTCTCATCTGCAATTTCTGTCTGCCCTTCCGTCCGTCCACTCATCTGGATTCTATTGCCCCTTGGAGAATGCTAAATAACCGTGTGTTTCATTTGTGCCTCCCAAATTGCTGTAATGCTGAGGATGCCTGGTCTCTTTGGCCCTCGGGGAGGACGGGGAAACTCGGGAGAAGGTAGTCCTAGGGCGGAAAGGCTGTTACTGTCCACGTAAGGTTGAGGGACAAAACATTTCTTAGGCAGTTTCACTGTACCATATTGATCCAATAAGGAACATCATGGACTCCTTGCTGGCCCTAGCACATGTTTTGTTCAGCAGAGAAAGTCTCCTAACAGGGCCCATTTTTCTCCCAGAAGGGAGGTCCAGAAAATAGCCTGAGCGGGAAGAGACGGGAAGTGGATTTTGGCCTGCGCCCCTGTGTGAGCGTGGCCGGAAGGGGGTCACACTCAGCAGGCTCCACGTTTCTGAAGATCCTGGAGAGGGAAACAACTCTTTGCTTTGCCCCTGAATGATGCCCGTAGCCACGTAAGGTGCACAGGCTGCTGCTCATTTAGAGGGCATTATGCCACCAAGAGTGGACACGTGACAGAAACCGTATCCAAGCTGGGAAAATATCACTGATGCTGCACAGAGGGTGAAAAGCCCACCATCCACGGGGGAGGAAAAGCGGGACTAGAGCTTTGGCTTCACTGAATCCATGGGACAGGGGACAGACAGGGCTGGGTGCTCAGGATCTTCCATGTAAATGCTCCAGAGGAAGGCCAACACCCGGGGAGAATGAAATTTGAGCTCAGCAGAAACAGCACAGACGCTGCCCATAGGGAGCAGCCGCATAGCAGTGTGGAGACCAGAGAGCTTGCAAGAAGATACACAGGACGTACAAGTGGCCATAGAATTTCTTGGGTCTAAAAAGTCTCTTCTTGGAAATAAGAGGCCTGTTACCAAGATGCCTCCAGGTGAGAGAGCGGTGGCTGAGGTTTTGTCCCTTTCTCTCCATTTCTCCTCTCTCACCTTACTTGGTCCCAACAGCCTGCTGCTTGTGAGGGGGCAGGTGACACAGGAATAGTGTGGGACAGAAGGAAAGGAAACTTGTCTGACCCACATGATGCCTTTTCTTTTGAAGTAGGCTCCACATCCAGTGTGGATCAGAACGTGGGGCTTGAACTCAGAACCCTGAGAGGAGGACCTGAGCGCAGATCAAGAGCTGGAGGCTTAACCCCCGGGTGTCCCAGTGTTTTGAAAATAAAATCCAAGAGCATATTCAAACCAGTATGGGTCTACAGGGCCTGTTGGCAGGGATGCATCTCTCAGCCTATTTATGTTGCTGTATACAGAGAAGACAGGCTTCCTGGGACCCTCCCTTCCCAGGAAGTTTGTGCCCCTCACAATGGGGTTACTTACCATCTACATCCAGACCCTCGAAGGTTTCCTCCTTGTCACGTGTAGATGAGGCACTTGTACAAGGCCTCCAGGTGTCTGGCAGGTGATGGCCAATTGAAGAAGTCAAATGACATTCATCCAGAGAGTCCTGTGGGACGTCATTCTCTTCTACCACGGGCAGCTCCGTGCAGAGCCTCGAGTTACAGGGAGGACTGGAGATGCAACAGGAAGGCTGAGTCAACATGGAGTCCCAGTGGTTTAGGGCAGCGGGGAGGACGGTGTGGTCACAGAGAACAAACGGGAAGTCCCCATCAGGGGAGAGGAGCCATTCTGCCTCCCTCTGGGGAAGGGTGTGGATGAAGCAGGGATAGATCAGGGAAGGAGAGAGGGAACCAGAGCAAGAGGTGGTCAGAGCATGGCCAAAATGGGAGTTTAAAGGAAGAGAGTCTGAACCTCCCCAGTGCACCACCGTCCCAAAACAAACAGCACACTCAGAAAACAAGAAAAGCAGCACCAGCACTTTGGCCTACGTCTTGTTGAAATTTGCAGAAAGGAGCAAGACCACCCCAGGCTATGGCAGCATTGGAGATTCCTAGAATGCTTGTGTGTCCCACGAATTTTATTTTTTTTCTAAACAGTTGTCTTGCCATGAATTCCTACCCACGTCATAATGCAAAAGCAGCAGAGGTAGATGGCATCTTTGGCCTGATTTGGATCAAAGCGTGACCGTGAGAAGGCAAGAAGTCCAGTGTGCTTAATATACTTGCATCAGGGGACTGCAGACTCCAGGCTTGGGAGGGATTGAGAAAGGGGCTTATAGTAGTGCCCCAGAAAAGCAGAAACCATTGCTAATGGCCCGTTTTGTGCATGTGAGAATGGGTGAGAGAGGCATATTTAGCAATTTCTAGATTTGCCTAGATCACCAGATGTCACCATTGAATTAAAGCCCATGAATCTTCAGAGTTACCTGGGGCATATCGGGTCTTGGTCTTCTACCTCCAAAAGATCATTGTGATTTTCTACAACTAAAGAGAGACAGGGCCAGTCACATTAAACGGAATGGCATCGGTACGTTAAAATAAAATATCCGCTGCAGCTAACACTCGGGCATAATTTTCCTTAATGGGGCAGAGGGTAGTGTGAGAGAAACCCTCCAGGAGGCCTCCGGGAGTGCCTTGGTAATGTGTCACGGTTTGCTTTCCTTAGGCCTCGGGCACGAGCTCCCTGATGTGGTGGGGCCACATGGAAAGAGTCTGTGTAGAGTGAAACGTGTGTTTTACCATGGATTCTGGGGGAGAGCTTGTCTGAGCTTTAAAAACGTACTGCGTCCTTCTCACCTTACCTTATCTCATGAGATGCTCTAGGTGTGATGGTTGAAAGGCATTTAGACATAGAGACCAGACTGATGGATTGAATCTGCAAAACCTCAAATCAAGAGGAATCTTGTGTGTACAAATCCTTCGAGTACACAGACGTGGGAGCCATGCATGGGGAGGGGGAATGGCCGGGCTCAGCCTTGCTCAGGGAACAATTCAAGCAAGCTGATGGCAGAGGTGTGGATGTCCTGATACGGCTGTGATGACTCACTGAATCAGAGCAGTCAAACCAGGGAAACGACAAAGCCAAAGATGCAGGTAAAGCTGACAGCATCTTTGAAAAGGGACAAAGAAAACAAGGTCCATTGTATGGGTATAAAAACGAGAGCCCTGGAGATGAGGAGAGACAGTTAATGGAAATCAAGAGCAAAGACACCTGCGGCGTTGCATCACAAATGAGTGTGGGTTGTGATATCTACCTTGACTCCAATGTCCTAACGTATATCAGAAGACGTAAGCAGAGCCTGGGATGAGGAATGAAGGGCGGGTCTGTGCCTCACGTGATATCTGTGCTGTAAAGACTGGCCTAGCGCCTGACTGGGATCCCTATATCTACCCAACTCCTACACAGCAATGGCACATCTCAGCGTAAGCAGAGGTTGGAATAGCAAACATAAGGGAGTCGAGTTGGAACTTTCTCAGCTTGACAACGGAGGACTCACTAGCTACTTCCAGAGCAGAAGAACTGTCCATATCATCGAAGGAGTTTCTGTCAGCCCTCGTAGAGGTCCCATGTAGGTCAGCCAGGTCACGAAAGGCTGAGTGAGTCAAAGAGCATTGATCCAGGGAGTCCCATGGGGGATCCTGCTCTTCCACCTCTGGCAGACACAGACTGGGCCTGGGAGGGTGGGGAGATCAGAACATGAAAACAAGAAAAGGAGACACCCCATAAAACTACGCTTTCAGATGGGAGGCCGAGAAGTAGAGTCATAAGAAAGGAGCACAGCCACTACTCACCGCAGAAACTACCCTGCTGTTTCAGGGACAGAGTATGGCTGCTAGGGGGAAGTACAGATAGCCAGAGAACAGAAGGATCTCAGGGTAGAGGTGACAGATCTAAGCTTCTGAGCATCAAACTCTGAACCATGGTGGAATAGAAGTCGAGGCTCAGAGTATACATCGACCATTTTAAAGGTGGCTTCGACACTTTTGCATAAATTCTGTGGCTGTTACGTTTAGGGACCTAGTGAACACAGGATGCCTTTTCAAAGGCATCCTCAGCCTGGAGCGATCTCGTGTCCTCAGTGCCTCTTTCTCTAAGTACGGTGACGTGATATGACGTGACGTGACATGTTTCCTAGGTATTCTTTTTCTACAGTGTATCCTTAATGCGGTAAGACCGCGGAGGGAGACACAGCTCTGCCCCTCTCTGTGGATTTAGTGAAAGAAGAGAAGAGGGCAATGCTGAGAATCCCACCGACTAGTCAATTCATGCAGGTCAAGTGACTGCAGGTGACTGAAATGGAGGAGTCCAAAAGGAAAGGAGACGTGTAACACAGGGAAGACACACATCATGGTTCAAGGAGAGGGTTTGTGTTTGGAGAAGGGATGAAAGTGATAGGTTTGTCAGTTTCTATTTGTTCCTTAAAATAGTCCTTCAATTCACCACTGAAGGAAGGCAAGGTTCTTCAGAATTACCTGGGGCCTAGGGGGTCTTGGTCCTCTTCCTCAAAAAGATCATTAGGACTTCCTAGAAATGCAGACAGACAGGGCCAGTCACTTTGCACAGATCACCACTTGTACATTAAAACCAAGCATCGACTACAACTACCATATGGGGAGAATAATCCTTAGCGGGGCAGAGGAAGGCATGGAAGAAGTCCTCCAGGAGGCCTCAGGGAGTGTCTTGGGAATTTGCCACAGCGTGCGTTCCGCAGCCTTCGGGCCCGAGCTCCCCGTAGTGGTCAGGCCACAGACAAAGGGTCTCTGTACAGAGTGACACATGTGTTTTCCTACAGGTACTGGGGAACAGCCTCCCTCGATTCTAAAACCTTATTGCAAACTTCTCTCATTACCTCACCCCATGAGATACTCTAGGTGTGATGGTTTAAGGACATTTAGACAGAGACCAGACTGACGGATCAAATCTGCAAACCCACAAGCCGAACGGAATCTTTTGTGTACAATCCTTTGCGCTCCACAGACATAGGAGCCGTGCACGGGGAGAGGCAAAGCCCAGGCTCCGCTTTACTCGCGGGAAGCATCTAAGCCAGCTGATGGCAGAGGTGTTGATGGCCTCATACAGCAACGTTGACTCCGTGAAGACAGCCAACACAGAGCACACAGACAGTGGGGATGAGAGCAGTCAAACCAGGGAAAGGACAAATCCCCAGACCTAGGAAAGGCTGATGGCATCTCTGGACGGGCACGACAATTCAAGGGACATTGTATGGGAATGAAAAGGAGAGCATGGCAGATGAGGAGAGACATTTAATGGAAATGAGGAACGAAGACAGACACCTCAGCTTACGCAGCCGAAGGGAGTGTGAGTTGTCACATCTGCCTTGATTGCAATGTCCTAACTTCTGTCAGAAGCCCTAAGCAGGGCCTGGGATGAGGATCAAAGGGCAGGTGCATTTCTCAGCTGAGGTCTTTGCTGAAAAGGGTATCCCAGAGCCTGACTCTGATCCCCATATCTACGGGCTCCTACACAGCGGTGACACCTGTCAGCATAAGCGGAGGCTGAGATAGCAAACCTAGTGGGTCGGCCTGGTGGTCGATTTGGGGCTTTGTCAGCTGCACCATGGTGGACTCACTAGCTACTGCCAGAGCAGAAGAGTTGTCAATGTCATCAAATGAGTTTATGCCAGCCCTCGTAGAGGTCCCTTGCAGGTCAGCCAGGTCAGGAAGGGCCGAGTAAGTCAGATAGCCTCCATCCAGTGAGTCTCCTTGGGCGTCCTGCTCTTCCACCTCTGGAAGCTTTCTGCTGGGCCTGGGAGGGTTGGAAGATCTGACCGTGAAATCACGGAAAGGAGACACCCCAGTATCCTACCGCTGTTAATGGGAGGCCGAGTAGTAGAGTCGTGAGAAAGGAACGCCTCCCCGCAGAAACTACCCTCCTGTTTCAGGGGCAGGGTATGACTGCTAGGGGGATGTACATATAGCCAGACAACAGAAGGGTCTCAGGGTAGAGGCTACAGATCTAAGCTTCTGAGTAACAAACTGAAGGATGGTAGAATAGAAGTCGTGGCTCAGAGTATGCATCGAGGGTTTGAAAGGTGGCTTCGACACTTTTGCATAAATTTTGTGGCTGTTACCTTCAGGGACCTAGTGAACCCAGGATGCCTTTTCAAATGCATCCTCAGCCTCGAGCGATCTCGTGACCTCAGTGCCTCTTTCTCTAACTACTGTGACGTGACGTGACGTGATATGTTTCCTAGGTATTCTTTTTCTACAGTGTATCCTCAATGTGGTAAGACCGAGGAGGGAGACACAGCTCTGCCTCTCTCTGTGGATTTAGTAAAAGAAGAGAAGAGGGCAATGCTGAGAATCCCACTGACTAGTCAATTCATGCAGGTCAAATGACTGCAGGTGTCTGAAATGGAGGAGTCCATTAATGAACGGAGACGTGTAACACAGGGAAGACACACGTCGTGGTTCAACGAGATGATTTGTGATTGGAGGAGGGATGAAAGAGATAGGTTTGTCAGTTTCTAATTGTTCCTTGAAATACAGTCCTTCAATTCACCCCTAAAAGAAGCCAAGTTTCTTCAGAGTTACCTGCGGCATAGTGGGTCTTGGCCTTCTTCCTCCTCATGATTCAGTTGATATTCTGGAAAGAAATACAGTCAGCACCAGTGAGTAATAAGATCCCCTCTTTCCATTAGTAATCCAGTGTCTGATGCAATCCAGGTATTCAGGTATGCATAAATTGGGGACAGATTTAGTGAAAGTAATATTGGAAGGTGCCCTCCCGCATTCCCTTGTGGTTACTGCCTGGATTTCGGAGACTGAGCCATTGTGTACGAGATCATCATGACAGTGTCCCCCGTTGGAAATCGGTGTACACACTTTAACTTCTCTGTCCTCACAGATTCTGGGAAGTAAGCCTCCCTCTGTCCTACAAGGAGTACTGCAGTATTCAGCCTCTCTCATCAGAGGCCGAGTTGCGGAAGCCTTCGTGGCACTTTTACACTGAGCCTGAAGAGATGGAAGGCAACTACAAACCCTCAACTTCATGTGAGTCTTTGGGGCTGCACAGAATGTTGCCCCAGTTCATGTGGGGTTGGGGGGAATGCTAAGGCTCAGCTGTGCTTCTGGAAACACACGAACACGGTATCAGTGGAAGTGCTTGTGGTGGGTTTTTGGAGAACCGTTTTGGAAGGCAAGCCATCCTAAAGGACTAGAGAATGGGGCTGAGAAGAGCAAAACCAGTTAACCTTGGACAAGAATGGCAATTGACTGCTTCAGGCTTGGGTTCCTCAAGGACCTGGCTCAGAGATGAAATGGACAGGTTATTAAAGGTGAGAAAAGAAATTTCATCCAAATGAGGTCTGACAGATACCTTCTCTTGTCCTCTTGCTGAGGTGAGTTGAGTGTGTGGTGCCTGACGTGGGCCCCGGGACCCGATGGAGAAGCCAGGGAGACATGGGCATGCCCTGGGAGTAGGAAGAGAGCAACGTCCCCAGACCCACCTGATGTCTGGGCTTAAAACTCAGTTCTAGAGCCCAGCTAAGGGCAGTAGGTCTCTCCCAGGCCTGCCCACAGGGATGACCTCTCTGGGCACAGCAGAGGTCCGGGGTACAAAGAATAGGTGATCTGTGTGGGAGTCGTGTTCAGTTGGAGCTTTATCACCTTGACAATGGAGTACTCACTGGCCACTTGCAGAGAGGAACAGACTTGTGGGTTCTCCGGTGAGAAGATGGCGGAGCTCCTGTAAGGCCAGTAGGAGTCAGACATGTCGGGAAGCACGGAGTATGTCAGGTAGCGTTCATCCGGAGTGTCCCGTGAGGTGTCCTGCTCTAGCAGCTGTGTGGTGAGCCTGCAGGGTGGGGAAAACTGAACATTAACCTCAGAGGGATCTGAATGCTATGTCCTGTCTGGCTTTGACAGAAAGCAGAAGGGAGTGGTCCGGAAAGCAGAGAGGTTGAGCCATGAAAGAGAGAGAGAGAAATCTTCTTGTGTTTGTGCGACAAGGTGTGATTGTCACAGGGGTAGCAGATAGGAAGGACAATAAGTGCTCGCTATACAAGCCACCAAACTTGTGAAGAGACTGAATGATCTCTGTGCCGTCCAGCCATGACTCACTACGTACAGAGTCCCAGCATGGCGGCTTTCCCAACCCTTCATTCAAATGGCTTTGAGTTCGGCACGTAGTGGCCAAGCGGCGGCTGCTCCGGGGGTTAGGAGGCCGTCCCCGGGACCTCGGGCCGCAAAGGCCTCTTTCTCTCAATATTGTGCCGCGATAGAGGATGTTGTCTCGTGGCTATGATATTTTCATGCTATGCACACATGTCAGCATGCTAAATCGAACAGGCAGAAAGTAGACATGCAGGTCTGTCTAGAGCACAAAGTGGAGAATGAGTGAGGACAGTGAACCCTCTGACGTATTAGTTCTGACTTCGGGTTCCTCAACTAGAGAAGTACTTCAGAAACTGGGAGCAATCCAAGTAACACAATGAAGACCGAAAACGTGGTGAAAACGGATCATTTCTCATTGACCCAATGGGTAAGAGAGCTCTCTCTATCGAGCACTTTCTGCTTTTCCCTGGTTGCCACTTTGGAATTCATAGCCCCTAAGTATTCAGAATTACCTAGGGGCAACGGAGTCCTGGCCTTTCAGCCCCTCCTGATCCATTTGGTTGTCTGCAAATAAACAGAGAGGAGTTACAGTTAGAAGATTCCCCTTCACAGATGCCCACTCCTATGTCCCATGTAGCTCAGGGCAGAGCTACAAGCAGCGTAATTACAGGCAAGTGTGAGACAAATCATCCCACAGAGCTTAGGTAGGGCCCTGTCACTGGGATTGCTCTCTTGAGTCATTCGACAAATGTCCCTGACGTGCCAGGCCATCCTCACAGCATCCTGTCTTGAGTCTGTGCAAACAACAAACCGATTCTTCTTCCCTGAGATTGTGGGGGAAGCAGTCCCTGGCTGCTTCCTAGAGGGTTGTTGCGGTATTTAGGCTTTTTCCACCTGAAATGCTGTAGGTCAGTGGTTTAACGGAATCAGCCATTGAGATTAAAGGAATGAATGAAATCTATCCAGCATCAAACCAGAATAATCTTCCAAGCTGCAAAGAAACGGGCTGTGTATGGGGTAGGGAAGTTTCAGGATCCTGCCTTGCTTCAGAGAAACATACACTGTACGATACTCAGTGTTGTTTCTTCTTCTCCTGCTTCTTCTTCTTCGTCATCGCTGTCGTCGTCGTCCCCCTCGTGGTCGTAATTTTCTGTAAAGAAATCCAGAATTGTCCCTTCAGCTATTTCCCACATCACTGCTCTAAGCCCTGCGGCTCCAATGGCCCGAGAGACAGAAGTGACTTTGCACAACTAGGGAGTCTTCTGAGTTGAGGGCAGTGTCATTAGGAATTGCTGTGACCTGGGTTTCTGATCCATCAGAAAGGTGTCTCTGATTTGGAGGATCAGCACCACTGAACCTGGGCAACTATTTCTACGGTCTCTTGTTGTCCATATCAGGGGATGCTCGTCCAGGGTCAATCTTGACTTCGGCAAATCGTGTCGTGCAGCATGCCCCCAGTCCCACCGCACGCACAGACTCTGTGCATTCACGGCTGTCACACGGAGCCTCTTCCTTGTCTTCATGACAGGACCACCCCCTGTCCCCCATCCCTCCACCGGGGATTTCATGGATAGCCATGTGGGCTTTGGTGTCTTCAAGGGGACTCTGTCTATGAAAAGTGTTCCAGTCTCAACTGGGTTCCCACCTCCAAGTCCTACTGCATCCAGTACCTCATCCAACTCCACACTGTCAGGGCCTTTCTTTTAGGTGTGAAGTGCGTTCAGTAATTTTCCCATCTGGTGACTACATTGGCAACAAGTTTGTTTGAAGTACATACCAGATGAGGGAACAGCTATGGAGAAAGGAAAACTCACTCTCTCCCCTAGGCTTAATACAGACCGGGCTGAGTCTGGGAAGCTCCCACTTCTGCAGGGATCCTTGCAGGCTAACAAGGATCCCTCCTGTCACATTCCCCTTTCCGGGCTCTAACACTGGCCGATGCTTCCTCCTACCCGAAAGGCTGTGTCCCCTCAGGGAGGCAGCAGACAGGTGGACCAGGGCGACGTGCCCCCCCGAGCATTGCTCCTCTCTGCTACCACCTCCCAGTCCTGGTCCTCTCAGGGCCCCACGTGCGATGGGGAACCCAGGACAGCCGCTGCCAAGAGTGTGAGGGCAGGCGGGGCGTCTCTTGGCAGCCCAGGGACTCGGAGCAGCACAGTGCAGTCAGGGGTCTGTGGCCATCTCACCTGGGCTGAGCTTTCGGGCAAGGCACTTGGCCAGCCTGCGTCCCTCAGCCAGTTGCCCCCGCAAGCCCTGCCCTTGGGGATGCTCAGCGCCATCATGGATGAGGAGGGCTTCCAGGTGCTGAATGAGCAGCTGGGAAACCTCTTCCCCTTCCCGCAGCTTCTTATATAAGCGGGTCAGTTCTTTCGCCTGATCTTGCATCAGCAGATGACATACCCTAAGTTGGGAGAACACAGAGAATGTTCTAAAATGCAAAGGTGTGAACAATAGATAAGAGCTTTCATAGAGATTTCTAGCAGAATTTCCCAATGAGCCCTCAAAGCTGGATTCTGGCCTGTGTGGTGACGTGTCTGTGGCAGAGAAAGTAGAAGGTTAATCCAGCCTTCCTCTGGATCAGAGTGTGCTCCTGTTCATGCCCTGGACATCCCGTGTATCTTTCCTCCTGACCTCCAGAGCTCGCTTCAGAGACATGCCCCTTCAGCTGCTCACTTGGGGCACACGCATTTCCCTGGAAAACTCCCTAGGGGGCAGCGTGCCGTGAATGGACACAGTGCCAGACCCAGAAGCGTGGACAGTTTGGCTGGTGTTAACTGGTGTGCCAGGAGAATGGCAGCGTCCAAAAGACAGCATTTGTGGGAAGAGAGGATGGCAGGCTGTCGTCAGCCAGGGCTGACCATGTGAAAGGTAAAGCAAGTGTTGGTCTCGTAAGATTGTTCATGTGCTCGCTGTGCCAAAGGTCACAAATGGTCCTTTGCCCCTTGAATTTGGTGATGTTGATATCCTTTTTTAAAAAGGTTTTAATTTTTAATTTATTCTTTAGCCTAACAGTCTTCATTATTTTTTCACCACACCCAGTGCTCCATGCAATCCGTGCCCTCTTTAATACCCACCACCTGGTACCGCAACCTCCCACCCCTTCGCCACTTCAATCCCCTCAGATTGAATTCCTTTTTTAAAAAAAGAGAGAATGAGGCTCTGAGTCACTGGAGTCCATCGTTTACCAATCACTGTGGTCTAAATCGTCTTAGATATGTCTGTATAATGTGCCTGCCATGACGGTTTCTGCCCTTCTCTGGGCCCAGACTTGTTGCTGCCACCAGTCAGAGGGGCCCACGGCATCCCTCCAGCCTCCCACACAGGGCCCTCCTTACCTGAGCTTCTCAGGCAACGTGTCTGCCCGCTTGCCTTTCTCACACAGCACCTTCTCCCCCAGCACGGATTTGATGAGGTCGCTCGACTTTTCACACTCTGAGATACAGAGATGCCTGCCTCAGTGGAAAGCTGGACATGCTGCTATGCCCGCTGCTTTCAAGGGAGGAGGCAGGCTGCACCCTAGGACAAATAGATCCTGGCAACCGGGCCGTGTGCTGGGAGCTCCACGCCTCATTGCGGAGTGTCCCACCTGCTAGACACTGGATCGCTCCCCGTTTTTGAGGCCAGGAAAGAGCAGTCCCGAGATAGAGAGAGGAGCTCCACTCCATGATTAACTGGTATTTGGCAGAGTCAGAATTCGTATCCCCCGACAAGCCGCAATCTTGGCCACACTAGCAAGCCTCACTGCCTCTTCATTGAACACTAAGGAGGGACCTTAAGTAAAGCCCCCAGAATGCCAGGACCAACGGGCATCCCCTGAGCTGGGATTTCTATACTGCACAAGTGTCTCAATGGTAAAGCGTCAGCCAGATACACCAGTGTACCCTAGAAGGCAGGAACCCAGAGAGATGTGAAAGGAACATGGCCAAATCCTAATCACATTTATGGAAGTAGAAGCAGTAGAATTATGAACAGAGTTTACATGCTTCCAGGCTTTGCTATGAGTGCTGTACGAGAATTTCCTCAGTATTCATTGTGACTGAGAGAAGTAGACCGCAGGACGGTAGTAGTCTAAGAGACAGGGAAACTGAGGCACAGGAAGATTAGGCAGCAGGGATTTGAGTCCAGGCGGACTGACCCAGAGCCCATGCTCTTCATCCCTCTGCTGAGTTACCTCCACCCCAAGCCCTTGGGTGGTAACTGTTTTCATCATCTTCACAACTGGCTTCCCTCAGTTAGGTTATCAGTTAGGTTTATCAGGAAAGTTGTAGACAAAACTTGGCTTGTCCTTCCATGAAAGGTCATCATCTCTTCACTTTCCTAAAGAGCAGGTTTCAATTCATTCTTTTTGCCGCCTCAGTTGTTTTCAATTCCCTTCTGTATGGAAGGCAGAGTGTGAGCAAATGGCAAAAATTCAGCCTCAGGACTCCTTCCCGTCATTGGGTTGTGCGCGTGCCCCGATCTCTGGGTTCCTTCTGTCTCTGAAGCCCCGTCCTCATGAACAGGCAGCTGAGCTCCCCAATTCAGCCTGCCAGTGGGAGAGGGCCTAGCGCACCCAGTGGCTTGGGCGGTGTCTGGGGCTGGTGTCCCCCTCTCACCCTCATTCTCACTTGGCCAAGCATCTGGTGGCCTCGGCCTGGGCCTGCTGACTTTGGCGCGTCACTGAAGGTTCTCCAGCTCAGGGGTAGAGAGAGGAGGTCGCACAGATTGTCTTATGTTCCCCCAAATGCTGCCAGCCTTACCACCGGGCTTCAGATGTCCTGCGTGGGCTTGGAAGGGAAAAGCATAAGCACGGGTTCCCTCTCACCTGGGGAGTCCCTGTGTGGATGGCGTCCCTCATGGATACCGCAGTTTCGGGGAAGGCAGGCCCCACTTCCTTCTCCTTGACAGCACGTAGTGTCACCCGCTGTAGTCCTCCCTCCTCCCCACGACCCCGGTGCCGCCTTGACCATCAGCATATTTCCTCAGTGCAGCCAGCTCGGTGCTTTGCCGGTGGGACACCCGAGAGCCGAGACCTGATGGAGTTCCTTAGTCCTACGGCAACTGAGATGAAGGACTGCTACAGGACAGACAGGGTCCTCACAAGACCAGTCATCTCTGGGTCTGCCCCAGGAGTCAAGAACTGGGATGGAAACTCTAAGCCACCCTATAGGTCACTGCTAACATGGGGAGGATGCTAACATACTTGTCTTTGGTTTTCCCATCCTCAGCTAACAGAGGGCAAATTCCCACTTCACCTTTCACGGACTGTGGTCAGAATGAAATTTGTGTTGTCACTGGAAATGGGGCAGAGAGCATCTGGAGAGGCTTTGCATTTCTCAGAAGGAGAACACAGAGCTATGGCTTTGGGGACCATGACTTGGCAGGACTTACTGTATTTCCGCAGTTGGTTGGCCAGGGAGTAGGCCGTCGCTTCGGATACAAGGAATTTTTCCTTGAGGTCTAGGAAGTCCTGGGTGGATTTTTCCAGCTGTGACCGAAGCTGCCAGTTGACTTCCTGGAGGCTGCTTTCTGCCCCTGCCTCGGACAGAGGGCCAGGATGGGCTGCCATGGCGACCCGTGGCAGTAGAGATAGAACTGGGGACCAAAAAGCAGAAACCCAGACTCACGGTGGGTTAAAAACCAGGGGTGAGGTTACAGGAATCCTTTACTTACTGTTGGGAACAATTGGAGCAACAGCCCACAGTACTTGAGAGACAACCAAGGTTCAAGATGCCAGAGGTGGGAGCCAAAGGCACTGCTCGTATCTCCGACTCCAACCGGAATGACCGAGGGAGCACCCAGAATGCCAGCTACTGGTCTGCACCAGCACTAACTGAATAGAATGTCCAGGGTGTCAGTGGAACCTGGGGAGCCCCTGCCTTCCAGTTGCCGAGGGGCCATGCTGATACACAAGGCTGCCTGGTCTCCCGTGAAGGTGACCGCTGATGGGGCCCACCCCTCAGTGGTCACTGTCAGTCGTTGTCTACCCTTGTGCTGATTCCACAGTTTCCCTCTCTTTCCAAAACAGTGTCTCAGCATAGTGCTCATTATTCGTTCCCTTATGTGTGTAGAATAATGTCAGGCAGAAATAGCGTCCCACGGAGTTTTCTTTGTTCTTTTTCTTTCTCTTTAATTCTTGGAGAGAGAAGGGGGGCATGGGTAGAGGGAGAGTATGTGATAAGGGGCTCGGTGTCAGAACCCGTGAGACCTTGACCCGATCCTAAACCAAGAGTCAGATGCTCAACCAAAGGAACTACTCAGGCGCCCTTCGCAACAGGTGTTCTTAGGGGCTCTCCTGAACTCATCCCACTTCTCAACAGCGGTTCAACAGATCTTAAGGCTTTTCTAGTGAGGGAAATGTCTGAAGTCAAAGCCTATCTGGATGTTCTTCTCCAGGTCTTCTCTAGGTTTTTTTCTCTAGCCATTAAAATACAAGAGAAACATGCTAGCAGTTTAGCCATCTTTAGTTGCTTTGTATTTGAAAAGGTTTTCAAAGTATTCGGCCTTCCTCCATTTACAATACTTTCTTAGCATGTATGTAGTAAATAAAGCTTTTTTTTACAGCAAAAACTAAACAAAAGAAAGCAGAAAACAACGATGAAAGAGCCCCAGACAGATGAAAATAAAAAGCCCCCAGGAAAACAGCAAACAGAACCCAGACTTAGTGTATGCAATGAATCTTGCAAACTGTTTCTGGGGCCCCTGGGGGCTCATCTGGTTAAGCGACTGCCTTTGGCTCTGGTGGTGATCCCAGAGGCCCGGGACCAAGTGAGGCATCAGGCTCCCAGCTCCATGGGGAGTCCGCTTCTCCCTCTGGCCTTCTCCCCTCTCGTGCTCTTTCTCACTGTCTGTGGCACGCTCCGCTCCCCTCCAATACATAAATAGATAAAGTCTTACAAAAGGAGGAAAAGAAAGGGAAGAAAACGGTTTCCTGTCCCAAGTCTGTCAGTATTCTTCTTACTGCAAGTCTGTGTTAGGTAGACTTGTTTTCCCATTAGGTGCACATTTCATTTCCGTTTCCTTAGCTATTTACCTAAGAGTGGGATTGCTGCGTCATACGGGACCCTGTGTTTAACTTTTTGAGCAACTGCCAGCCTCTTTTCCAAAGCAGAACAGGGACACCCTTTTACATTCCCACCAGGAATATGTAAGAATTCCATTTCTCTACAAGCTTCCCGCCACATGTATTGATTGTCTCTTTGCTTGAAGTCATGGTAGTGGGGCTGACGTGGGATCTCACTGTGCTTTAGATGTGTATTTCCCTAGGGACTAATGAAATTGAGCATCTTTTCCTGTGTTCATTGTTGCAATGGTATTGTCCTTTTGAGAAAGTCTACTCAAGCTCCGTTCCCCATTCCTATATTGGCTGTCTTTTTATCAACTGCTTAGTTATAGGAGGGTTCTTTACATGCATTGTAGATAGCAGACCCCACTTTTCACTTCACTTCCTCGATAGTGACCCTTGAACCAAAAAGCTTTTAAGATGATGAATTCTAGTTTATCTGTTTATTTTTGGGTTGCTGGTGTGGTTTTGCAACCAGCTTCCAACCCCAAATCATGAAGATGTAGAAGTCTGTGTTCCTCAAAACATGGCTTTTGAAAGAGAGCTTGCCTGCCTTTTAGTAGTTGCTGGACATTATTTAGTAATGCCTGTTGAGTGTTGATTGATATTTCTCTCAATGGATAGTCTTGCGCCTGTTTTCCCACCTGTGGAGCGTGCCAAGGCCTGTAACAGAGATTTTGGAAATGATATCTGTGAACATCATCAGGGGTGAATCCTGGTTCTGCAGTGGAGCTGGTCTTAAACTCAAGCACATTTGTACAAATTGCTCAGGCCGTTTCGAGCTGAGTCGTTGTTGATCTTTCTGAGGAACACTTGTGTGCTAGTCCAGATCGTGTAGGGCCAGAGTGGACTTTCTCAGTGGCCTCCACACGGAGAAGACTGCCAGGATTGGACCTCGTCAAGACTTTCATCTCGGGTCTACTGGAATGGAAAGTAGACCTGCTTCAGGGTTTTGGGAATGTTGTTCCATGCAAGTTGGTTCCTCTCCTTTTTTTTTTTTCTTTAATGTGTACATGATTTCTTTCTGGAAAAGGGGAAAGGATATTTATTTCCAAACAGCCTGTCTGTTCTTTGTCAGTGGTCTGTCTGTGCTTTGAAAATGTGTCAAGGAGAATTCCAGGTCAACTATCTTCTATGCAAAAAGTATAGTTCCTGTACAGTATCAGGTGATCATACTTAATATTAGGAACTATCTTGTAACTCAGATGGTATCGTTTCCTGATGAGAAAAAAAAAATACAAAGAACACCAAGCTTCCCAAGATCTTTGTCACAGGTCCCAGGTCACAGCTGTAGTGAAGTGAGGAGCGAGCATTCGAAACCTTTTCTGGAGGCACCTGTTTGGCTCAGACAGATCAGCATGCAAGTCTTAATCCCTGTTCAAGTCTGGATTTCAGGACTGGAACCCCATGTTGTGTCCTGCTTAAAAAAAAAAAAAAGAAAAAAAGAAAAAGAAAAGAAAAGAAAAAAGAAACCAGTGTAGCCGGTATCCCATTGGGTTTTCCTATGCTTATGAAGCAATTACCATATGCTATGGTATCTCGTTGTATACTGATTTCTTTCCCTCACGGCTAAAGAGTTGTGTCTCTTCGTGGGCTAGTATTAGAACCAGTGGTACGTCTTGTTTTGTGAAGTTTCATTTCGAGTCTTTTGGCCATTTCTTTTATTCTTTTGATGATCTCCTCAGACTAGATGATACCCAATTCTGGAAAAAAGTCCTTTGTCAGAGAGAAACATGCTTCTATACTGGGCCTTCCATTTATATTCTCTTGAGGTTGAGATGAAGATAAATAAATTCATTTTCGTATCCCCAGAAATGATGCATTGCCTCTTTTGACCTTGCAAATCATATGGTTGATTTTGGGGGGAAATATCAAAACCACTTATTGAGTTTCAGGGTATGAAAGGTTGTTTTTGTATTTTAAAGTGTTTCTACAGGGACGCTGAGATATAATTTCCATGCAGTAAAGTGTATGTAATTAAAGTCCTACGTCTATTAAGTTTGAGCATATAGATGCATCACCCCGGTAGTGGAGGCATCTATCGCCCCCACAAGTTTCCTTGTCCTTCTAGCATTTCCTCCCTCCCATTTGCACGTCAGGAAAGCATTGATTGGCTTTCTGTTACAGTAGAATTATTTGCAATTTCTAAGGTTTTCTCTTAACACCATCGTATGCTATGTAAATTATTTTGTTTTGATGTTTTCTGGCTCTGAGGTATTATCAGAGCAAAAGAACATGTCTTCCCATAGTGTTATGTAAGCGACGAGATTACTCTGCGAAACCGCATAGTATTCCATGAGCTGGATATGTCACAATTTGTGGTGGTCATTCCTCTGTGGATGGAGATGAATGACAATTAGAAATAGTCAGTAGCTTTTGGGGAATGTACCGTTTCTTTTTTCATTTGAGTGGAATGGGGGTGGTCTATGGTAGGTATAGGTTTAATATTTTGAAGAATTTCTGGACTGTTAGGGTGCCTGGGTGACTGAGTGAGTTAAGCATCTGACATGGATTCTGGCTCAAGTCATGATCTCATTGGTGGCGAGACAGAGCCCCAGGTAGGGCTCTATGGTCAGTGGGAGTCTACTTGAGCTTCTGTGCCTCTCCCTCTCTCTCTGCCCCTCCCTCCACTCACTTTTAGTCGCTCAGTCTTTAGTCAATCAAAGATACAAAAAAATAAGAATTTCCAAACTATTTCTGCAGTGGTTGTGGAATTTAAAATTCCCATGCGCGGTGTATGAGAAATCATAGCAAGGAGGTGACTTTGCTCCTTGCTATGACTCCTTGCTATGGCTCAGAATGGAGATTCCATTCATTTTTGCCATTTTCATTGACAGATAGTGGTTTAAATTTCCATTTTCCTAATAACTAATGATGTAGGTCGTGCGCTATTCTTCCATTTCTTCCATGTGTATTCTTTGCTAAAGTGTTTTTACAAATCTTTGAATCCATTTTATTGTATGTCCTTTTTGAAAGGTTTTATTTATTTATTTGCAAGAGAGGGAAGGGGAGCAAGAGCAGGGCTGTTGGGTAGGGTGAGGAGGCCAGAGGGAGAGGAGAAGCACACACCCTGCTCAGCGGGAAGAGTGATGGAGGGGTCGGGGGTTAGACCCCACGACCCTGAGATGGTGACCTGAGCCAGAGGCAGCCACTTCACCAACTGAGGCACCCAGGCCCTTTTCTTTGACCCGTTTAAAATTGGATTGTTTGTCTTCTTCCTATTGACTTTCTTTTTTTAAAAAAAATTAATTAATTTATTTTCAGCATAACCGTATTCATTATTTTTTCACCACACCCAGTGCTCCATGCTATCCGTGCCCTCTATAATACCCACCATCTTGTACCCCGACCTCCCACGCCCCCTGCCCCTTTAAACCCCTCAGATTGTTTTTTAGAGTCCGTAGTCTCTCATGATTCACCTTCCCTTCCAATTTACCCCAACTCCCTTCTCCTCTCTAACTCCCCATGTCCTCCATGCTTTTTGTTATGCTCCACAAATAAGTGAAAAACCATATGATAATTGACTCTCTTTGCTTGACTTTTTTCACTCAGACTTTTGAGCGTTCATTCAGTGTTCTCTTGGGAGACCTTCAGCAGGTATGGAAATTACACCTAGTTTCTCTCTATGTGTGACATGGCTTGGGTTCTCTCACCAATGTCTTCTGAAACACCAATGTTTTAAATTGTGATACAGTCCAGTTGATCAATTTGTTCTTTCATTAGTGAGAATTTTGGTATCATATCTAAGAAAACAATGGCCAGGGCCTCCTGGGTGACTCAGTTGGTGAAGTGTCTGCCTTTGGCTCAGGACATGATTCCAGGGTCTGGGAACCAGCCCTGCATTGGGCTCCTTGTTCAGCAGGGAGCTTGCTCTTCCCTTTCCCAGTGCTTCTACCCTGTTTGTGCTCTCTCACTCTGCTCCATCAATAAATAAAATCTTAAAAAAAAAAAAAAGAAGAAAAAAGGAATAGAAATGCTTCTCAGCAACATCTGGCATTGTCTTTTGTACAGAATCACACTCATTCGTGCAAAATGGTCCCTGGTTTGGCAAACATTGCCCTGCAGACTAGTCACATTGATGACCGTTTTATGGTCTTATGAACCGTGCATGTGTCTTCTTTGGGAACATGTGTATCCGAGTCTTATGCTCGCTTTGTATTAGCAGCGTGTTCCTTCTGCCCATTCAGTGAGTTCAAAGTACCCTTATGTCTTGCGTATGGGAGTCCTCATTGGGTATTTATCTGCAAATATTGTCTCTTTATCAGTGTCTTCTCTGTTCCTTTTCTCAGTGGTAATGTTGGATGCAGCAAGGTTGTTCATCTTAAGTTTTCTTGTTACATATTTTACTCTTGCTCCAGTGACAGAACTCTTCACTAAATGCAAAGTCCTGACCATTTTCTGTTGCGTAATCATCTTGAATGATTGCTATGGCTCTTCTCCTTAAGTCTGTGGCCATTTTGAGTTCATGGCTGCGAAAGGGGTGGTTTTCAACAACCACTGTAGGGGAAGTTTGTCCTGATAGGGGCAAGAGAACCGTGAGGTAGCTTGTGGTCCTGAGTTAGTCTCCCCCAGGCCAGGAAAGGGGATGTCACCCTCCTGTACCTCTTCATGGGCATCTGAGTGCCTTTGGGGAGGAGAGTTAGGTGGTCCTAGTGGTCATATTCGGCACTTACACCCCATTCTCTCAGACTGGGTAACTGGGTACAAAGTAGCTCCAGGAGCCCGGGGCGTCCTAGTCAGAGGTGTCTTTAGGAGCACAGACACACTGAGAGCCAGAGAGGATTACATGGAAAGGATAAAAGAGAACCCCGGGGATGTGGTATGGTTTACTATAGGGTCTTCCTTCAGTGGGGTGGGAAATAGGACTCCCACACACCAGCAACTCAGGAAACATGCCCAGAGGAAGTAGGGCAGATGGAAGGCAATTCCCAGAGTTTGATCTATTTTTGCCAACATGAAAATCATGATATGTGCCTGGGTATCAGATGTGTATGAAAGGACACATGGCGGGCTCAACTCTTCACCTCAGAGACCTCACGTTGGTGATGGAGACTAGCTAAAAAACAAAAACAAAGACACACACAGAAAAATCAAAACACAAAAAAAACAAATAAAAGAAATAAATAGGTGCGTGCATCAGGAATCCAGAAATACCCCCGTGCCCCCCTCCCCTCCCAGGAAGGAAAGGATGTGGTCAGGATGATGGGAGGCTCAGTTACTAAAGCGGCTGCCTTTAGCTCAGGTCATGATTGCAGGATCCTGGGATCAAGCCTCACATGGAGACCTTCCTTGGCAGAGAGCCTGCTTCTCTCTCTCTCCCTCGGCCTGACACTCTGCTTACTTGTGCTATCTGTCTGCCAAAAAAGTAAATAAAACCTTTTAAAAAATAAAGACAGGAAGGAAGTAAGGAAGGAAGAAAGACAGTCAGACAGACAGATAGAAAGAACAAAAGAAAGAACGAAAGAAAGAAAGAAAGAAAGAATGGGGAAGCTTGGTCCTTGCAGTTCAAGAGCCATTCTGAGCCTGTGGGGAATCCTAATTATTGGTCTGCATTTCCCAAGAGAAACCCAGAGACCCTACCATTTTAGTATTTGCTGGGTTTTCCATGTGCACTCAGAAGTGCACTGGCTGAATAAAGTTGGCACACTAAGAACAGAAGGAGACCAAGAAACAGAATGTTCCCTGGATGCACCACATTATTGTCTGCCCTCACTGCAGTCTCACTGGAAATGGGAAAGGGCAATTGAAATCCCTGGTATTCAACACAGGTTTGGGAAAAAAAAAAATGGAAGGTTTGGGTTCACAGTTTAAATTACTGTATTCTCAGTTTGAATCTGAAGGCAAGTGGAAACCCTGTTGAACATTTTCTGACTTCTGTGGTGGAGATAAGGGCTAACACAGAAAACAGCTCTACACATCAGAGTAACTTTGGTAACTTAGTATCTTTCCATTGACATGGTTTTCTTTCAATCTTCTGATCCCATGGTCTCCTGCTTGAGTCTACACATATTTGTGCAACGAAGATGATGTCAATACCATACGTAAAATCTGTACCCCCGAATGTCACAGTGCTCATACCTAATGGTACATCGGGTCCATTTCTAAGTGCCTGTAGCTACGTTATGGCTGACTCCAAAGGCAGCCCATTGTACCATGTGTAGACTTCTCTCTGGCCCCACCTCCAGGGTCAGCAGTACCTCAGAGCTGTCTCCATTCCTGCGGAAGGATGTAGGTCAGGTAGAGAAATGGAGGGTGGTCTAGGCAACAGGAACAGGAAAGTAGGCCCCTAAGCTGGTTGATTCCAGAGAGGACAATTGCATTGTTGTTGGTTTTGTTTAGAAGTTTTTATTTATTTTTTCATTTCCTTTCAGTGTTCCAAAATTCATTGTTTATGTACCACACCCGGTGCTTCATGCAATACGTAGCCTCCATAATACCCACCGCCAGGCTCACCCAGTGTTTTTAAAAAGCATGTAATTTCCTTATTTGAGAGAGAGTGCTTGAGAGATCAGGAGTGGTAGCCAGGGGGAGGGTGGGTGAGAAGGACAAGCAGAGTCACCACTGAGCAGGGAGCTCGACATGGGACCTATCCGAGGACCCTGGGATCCTGACCTGAGCCAGAGATTGAACTTAAACAAATGAGCCTCCCAGGTATCACTTGAAATAATTAAAAAAAAATTGGCTGCACTTAACATGCAGCATGTATTAGTTTCATGTCAAATGTTGGTGTTGATTTTTATGTCTTCTTTTTTAAGATCTTCTTTCCTCCTTTCTTTCTTTCTTTCTTTCTTTTTCTCTTTCTTTCTTTGCTTATTGTGTATAAGAAGGTTGCTGGGCATTGGGAGAGGGAGAAAGAAGGCAGATAGAAAGAAAGAGTAAGAGAAGGAAAGGAAGAAGGAAGGAAGGAGGGAAGGGAGGATGGAAGGAAAAAAAGAAAGGGAGAAAGAGAAGGGAGAGAGGGAGGAAGAGAGAAAATGAAAAGCTAAGAATGGAAGGAAGGAGGAAGGGAGAGGGGAAGTATAGTGGAAGGGAGAAACAGAAAGAAAAGGACAGAAAGAGAGAGAGAGAGAAAGAGAAAGAAAGAGAGAAAGAAGAAAGAGGAAGTACCCAGGTCAGTTTTCCTTGTGAACATCTAGTGAAGATCCTGTTCGGACAACCCGGAAGCTAGTGAGCCCTGGGAAGGCCCCTCTCTGGCATGCGCTCAAGAGGGTGTATCTGATGTGTGTAGAACTATTTAAGGAACCAAATTTAGAATCCATTGATTAATACGGCCGCATTTCCTAGAAGTGGTCACATCAGCTGTGCAAGCATGGCCATGGGAAATCACCCCCAAAGAGCTCCATGGTGTGCACCTGGGTGGCTCAGTGGTTAAGTGTCTGCTTTTGGTTCAGGTCAGGATCTCAGGGTCCTGGGATCGAGCCCCACATCAGCCTCCCTGCTTAGTGGAATGCCTGCTTCTCCTTCTGCCATGCCTCCTGCTTGTGTTCCCTCTCGCTGTGTGTCTTTTTCTGTCAAATACATAAACAAAAGTTAAAAGAAGAAAACTCAGAGATAATACATTCTTGTCTGGGTCAGAGCGTGTCATCCTGTGGGAAGCAGGTTCCTGCAGTTAGTGTTGCCGGGATCTCAGGTGCTTTGCTGGTACCTCAGAATTTGACCCTTGAAAATGTGAGTAAACTTGATATTGCGTATGATTTATGATTTGGGGGACCGGTTTAGGAATACACCCCTTTATGTCATTCCCATATTTGTTGGATGTGTTCTTATGGAATGCTCTGAAGTTCTTGCAGTAATTTGCATTGGCCACAGTTAAAGCAGGATAATGTGTGCACAGAGTGACTGGTGGATCATGGATTTTGGGGCCGTGATGGCCAAATCTGTTGCTGAGGTAGCTTCCAAAACCATGTATCATGCCTTTGCATGTGCCTCTTTGCAACTCGAAAAGCCCCAAGGCATATTGGCCTGCTCCTTTGTGGACCTTGCCATCAATTCCCTGGAGGTTCAGGAGCATAAGAGCTCTCAATCTCTTCTTTAAGTTTTGATTTATGTAGTTGACAGTGACAGAGAGAGAGAGAATTGAAGGAGGGGAGCAGCAAGGGAGGGGGAGAAGCAGGCTCCGTGCTGATCAGGGAGCACAATGCAGGGCTCGATCCCAGGACCCAGGGGTCATGATGTCAGCTGAGGCCAGACGCTTAACTGACTGAGCCGCACAGGCACCCCCTCAGCTCTTACTAAATCCCAAACCTCATCTTTCGTAACTCAGTATCTTGTTTGGTACAATTTCCACAGGCAGGGTCTGCAACTCAGGGGCACTTCTTGGAAAGCAGCAGAGGGAACAGGGTCTGGTGCTCTCACAGGAGAAATGACTCCTAATCAGCAGACAGATCTGTCACCTGAAAATAAGGCAGAGCGCGCACAGATGTGAGAACCACCAGATAAGGAGATGAAACCATTTATTTTAATAGTTTTCCATCACTTGAAAATGAAAAATAGATCAATGGAAAATATGAACAAGGCCCTATGTATCTTTAAGAGAGGAAAACGACGATGTGTGAAAGGCAGTGTACTGCAAGCGATTGACAGCATTAAGAAGATGCAGAGTAAGACTATTGATAGGACCGTATTGACTCTGTAGGTCTCTCTGTAGTATTGCAGTAGGAACTACAGTAAATCATCCATACATGCACACAGGGGCTTTTCCCATGAGGTCTTTACTCGCCTACAGCAGTGTTTTATACT
Source organism: Mustela nivalis (assembly GCF_964662115.1). Lineage (NCBI taxonomy): Eukaryota > Metazoa > Chordata > Mammalia > Carnivora > Mustelidae > Mustela > Mustela nivalis. Next base: position 93,143,672 of record NC_139029.1, on the reverse strand, counting down.
TTTCAGCAAACAAGTCTTACTTCTCCTACAATGAACTGATGCCTGAAATTTTTACTGTTTTTGGTGCTACTGTAAGTGGCATTGCTTTCTTAATTTCCTGCTCAGTTTGTTCCGTGGTTGTGCATAGAAACACAAGTGATTTTTGTATAGCTGCTACCCTGCAACCTTATGGAATGTGTGTATGGACTCTAATATGCTTGTGTGTGGATGCTTTGAAAATTTTCTGTATTTAAGCATGTCCTTTGTAAGTAGAGATGCAGGTTGACCCTTGAAGAATTGCAGGGTTAAAGGTGCTGACCCTCAAAGAGAAAAGCTCTGTGTTTAAGTTTTGACATGCCATGACTGAGGTAGTAAGAGTCACCTCTTACTACCTTACTGAAGATGTAAGGAGATGATTACGTGCTCTTGTGCAAGTCTGTGGACTCTAGACTGTATCCATCAAACAAAGTAAGCAAGAGGAAAGAAATGTTATAAGGACAATCATAAGGAAGAGAACACATTTTTAGAGTAGTATGCTTAGTTGAAAAAAAATGCACCTGTACGTGCACCTGTACTTGCGGTTCCAACCTGCGGTGTAAAAGGTCAACTGTGGTTTTGTTCCTTCCTTCCCACAAGTCTTTTTTCTCACTTTCCATTTTGAAAGATATTCTGGCCGAGTCTAGAATTCTGTCCCTCTGCCTGGGGACACGCCTGCATTTTGCCCGCAGGGAAGAGCAGCGACAGATGCGAGGTCCCCTCAGGCCTGGAGTCTTGGATCAGCACTCATAGGGATAGAAAGAGTAGCGGGAGCCCTTGCTCTTTGCACACCGACTCCTACTGGAAGGAACGCAGTGTCCCCAGAAGCCCCTGTACAGAATGCTCAGGGCTTTGGAGCTGCCCCAAGCAAGAGGCCAGAGGCCATCTCTCCCTCTCACTTTCCCAACTTCTCTTCTCTCTTGCCTTCCACACTCCATGTTGCCAACTCATCCCCCCCATCCTCCTGCTCCTTGTCAGCATTCCAAGGACATGCCTCTCCCTGCCACCAGCATCCCAGGCTGAGGCTGTGGAGCTCTTCTGGGTGGGGAGCTCAGTGCTGTTCCAAGACTTGCCCTCTCGCTGTTTCTCCCATGCTTGCTTGAATCTAAATCAGCTGCCTGTCCCAGACTTCTAAACGTTTTTGCCAACAAGAAAATAGTGGATGGGCATCTGGGTGGCTCAGTGGGTTAAGCCTCTGCCTTCGGCTCAGGTCATGATGTCCGGGTCCTGGGATCGAGTACCACATCAGGCTCTGTGCTCGGCAGGGAGCCTACTTCCTCCTCTCTCTCTCTCTCTCTCTCTCTGCCTGCCTCTCTGCCTACTTGTGATCTCTGTCTCTCACATAAACAAATAAAATCTTTTAAAAAAAGAAGAGTAAAAAGAAAATAGTGGAGGTTGTGTGTGTGCTTGTGCGTGTGTCTGCGTGTTGCCTTGGAAATCATAAGGTGCTGGATCAGGAATCTGGAGTTCCTCCCTCAGGAATGGATAGGGGAATGATCTTGGTCCTTGCAGATCAAGAGCCATTCTGAGCCCTGAGAGAATTCTAAATGTTGGCTGACACTTCCCAAGATCAACCCAGACGGCCTATACTTTGGGCATTTGTTGGGGTTCCTGTGTGTGGTCAGAAGTCCCCTGGCCAACAAAAGGTGGCACACTAAGTACAGAAGTAGACCAAGAAGGAGAATATTCCCTAGAAGACCACATTACTCTCCTCCCTTACGGCAGTCTCTCTCTGAAAATGGGAAGGGGCACTCAAAAGACCTTGCATTCAGTAGAGGATGGGGAGAAAAAAGTGTATCGTTGGGGTAACAGTTCAAGTTACTGTATCCTTAGACTCTATGTGAGGCCATGTGGAAACGCTACTGAACAGTTTCGTGGGCTATGCCCAAGGGTAGGAGGGGTTAATGGAGACTGCGATTACACAACTCAGTGTAATTGAGCACCGTAATATCTTTTCCTCTTCACATGGTTTTTCTTCCATTTTGTCTGAGGCCAGGCATGAATCTAAACATATGTGTAAGAAGTTCATATCAGAAAAGGTGTACAAAGCCCACAAGCCTTAATTGGGCGGTACTATATCCTCATGGTGCTCTAGGCGGTCTTCAGACTGTACGTAGCCACATCATGGCTGACTGTGAATGCAGTCCCTTTCTGGGTATGTGTGTTCTTGGTGTAGGCTCTCCCCCGCCCCAGCCCACAGGTTAAGCGGTCCCTCTGAGCTGGGTGTGTCTCTGGGGGAAGCATGTTGTTCCAGTAGGTAAGAAGGGGAAATGGGGGGATGGGGATCCAGCAACAAGAAAGCATGCTCATAAGTGGGTGGGTTGTAGAAAGAAAGGAGCATGCTATTTCCTCTTACAATATGCATAGCTCTCTGTCAGAAATCTGGCCCTGATGAAAGAGCAATGCTGGGAGAAACCGGTGTACCCTTTGTCAGGAAATACTTGAATTCCTGCTGATCTATCCGCTGTGCCTAAAAACTCCCCCTAGACAACTTGGGGAAGAGAGGAGAAACTGTGTTCCTTTTAGGTGTGATGATTTCCCTTCAGCGGGGTTGGCCAGGGAAAGAAATCTATTCAGGGTGAGAATCTGGGAGAAGATACTTTCAAACGATATATCCGATGAAGGGCTAGTATCCATAATCTAGAAAGAACTTATCAAACTCAACAGCCAAAGGACAAATAATCCCATCAAGGAATGGGCAGAGGATGTGAACAGACTTTTCTCAAAGTGGACATCCAGATGGCCATCAGGCACATGCTTAAGGGCTCCACGTCACTCAGCATCAGGGAAACTCAAATCCAAGCCAGAATGTGATCCACCTCACACCAGTCAGAATGGCTAAAAAAAGAAACAAGTCAGGAAATGATGGATGCTGGCCAGGATGTGGAGAACGGGGCACCCTCCCACCGGTTTGGTGAGAATGCAATCTGGTGCAGCCACTCTGGAAAACAGCATGGAGGTTCCTCAAAAAGTTGAAAATAGAGCTACCCTGTGACCTAGCAATCACACTCCTGGGTATTCACCCTAAAGATAAAAATGTCGTGATCTCAAGGGGCATGTGCACCTGAATGTTTATAGCAGCAGTCCTCACAATAGTGAAACTAGGAAAGAACCTTGATGCCCATCAACAGATGAATGGAAGAGGAAGAGTTGGTATTTGTATGTATATTTGTGTATACACACACACACAGATACACACACACACACACACACACACACACACACACATACCCGCACCATGGAATACTATGCAGCCATCAAAAGAAATGAAATCTTGCCATTTGCCAGGACATGGATGGAACTAGACGGTATTATTTTGAGCAAAATAAGTCAGTCAGAGAACGACAGTTATTATATGATCTCCCTGATAGAAGGTTCTTGAGAGGCAGTGTGGGTGGGTTTGGGGAGTAGGGAAGGAAAGAATGAAACAAGATGGGATCAGGAGGGAGTCCAACCATAAGAGACTCTTAATCTCACAAAAGAAACTGAGGGTTGCAGGGATGAGGGTTGCAGGGAGAGGGTGGTTGGGTGATGGACATAGGGGAGGGCATGTGCCATAGTGAGTGCTGTGAAGTCTGTAAACCTGGCGATCAGAGACCTGTATCTCTGGGACTAATAGTACATTGTATGTTAAAAAAAATAAAAAATAAAAAATAAATATTAAAAATGGATAAAGGACCTGAATGGATATCTTTCCACAGGATCATGGAAATGCAAGTCAAAACCACAGTGAAATATTATTATGTCACAGTTAATATTGCTACTATAGGAGAGAAAAAAGAAAACCAGTGTTGGCAAGGTTTTGGGGACCATGGAACCCTTGTGCACTGGTAGAAAGGTAAACTGATACAGCCATTTTTTTTTTTCTCAAAAAAGAATGAAACTATAATTACCCTGTGATGCAGCAATCCCAGTTTGGGGTGTATATCCAAAGGAAATGAAACAGGATTTCAAAGAGACATCTGCACCCCATGTTCACTTCAGCATTGTGCACTGTTGCCAAGACACTGAAACAACCTAAGTGTTGCATGGGTGAAGATTATGTGGGTCATGGACATGAAAAGTCTAGCGAAAAGAATATAGTCAATGATATTGTAATACCACGGTATAGTGAGAGATGATGATTACACTTACTGTGTAATACTGAGTAGTGTATGTAATTGTCAAATAACTGTGCCATACACCTGAAACTAATATAAGATTGTATGTGCATTATACTTTAATGTTAGAGAAAATGTGAATGTTATTTGGTTATGGAAAAGAAGGAAATTCTGCTATTTGTGTCAACATGGATGTAACTGCAGGACATTATATTCAGTGAAAAAAGTCAGAAAGAGAAAGACAAATACTGAGTGCTATCATCTATCCATGGACTTAATAAAAATAAAGAAGTCAACTCACAGAAACAAATAGTAGGATGATGGTTACCAGTGGCTGGGACGTGGGGCACATGGAGAGATATTGGTGTAAGGAGAAGAACATTCAGTTATAAGATGAATAAGTTATGAGGGTCTAAGGTATAGCATGGTGACTGTAGTTATAATACTGTATTATGCTCTCGAAACTTGCTAAGGAAATAGATCTTAAGCTTGCTTACCAAAAAAAAAAAAAAAAAAAAAAAAAGGAAGGGAAGAAAGAAAAATTTTCAGGTGATTGTGAGGTGATGTGCTCATTAATTTGCTTGCAGTAATCATTTTATAAGGAATATGTACTATAAATCATCAGATTGTACACTTTCAATATATGTAGTTTTATGTGCTTATTATACCTGAAAAAATCTGGGAAAAATATTTGCAATGGTAAATACGAGGTTATGAGAATTTTGCCACCCTTCACTATAACTAATAAAAGTAATGCTTCTAGTTGGTAAAGCATGCAAGCAACCGACCAGACAGGTGCAATAGGCGGAGCCCTCCCTTGTTACCTTTTCCCTTCTCCAAGCCCTCCTCCAGGCCCACAGCTTGCCCCGCCCATCGCACCCTCCTGGCCAATAGCCAGCCGGCGGCCAGGCCGGAAGTGATGTGGACAGCCGCCAAGGTTTGGGCCTCCTGTGGCTTCTGAGGCCTCACTGGGAGCGGGGCGTGGAAAACTAGCTCTAGAAAATGAAAGCTGTAATAGTAGGAAGAAGAACAACGACCGAAAGCCTGGTGGAATAACGCGAAGGGTAGAAGCTGGGAATCAGAGCCCAAATTGTAAGAGAACAAATGGAGAAGACAGATAGCGCCCGAAGGTGTGTGTGGTAGGTCCAGGTGTGAGGAAGACGGTTTGCAGCGGCACAAGAGATGGGATGCAGGTGTCCCGCTCAGCAGGGGGACGGCGTGGGGATCAGCATCCCACGGGGTCGTGGGAAGAGGGAGGGAGCGAAGGGAGGGCCTGAAAGGAGACCCCATGAGCCCGCGGAGTCCTGGATGCCTTGGCGGCGCCAGGCGCCATGAACCCTGGGAGCTCGGCCTTTGGCCCCGATTCCTGAGGAATGCAGTGGGGGCCCCATACAGTTCAATAGGGCGGGGTGGTGAGCTCTTGAGACTGACTGATCCCTGAAGCAAATATAGCGTTTCCTTCTGCAGCCTGTCCTCTTGCCGCCCACTCAAGCTCCCGGTTCTATGATAGCACGTGGCTGTCGTTTGCCTGATTTGATTTTTGAGCTCAGTGTCTGCTGAGCTGATGCACTTAGACAAGGAGGAGGAGTCCAGCGTGGCAGCTTGGGGCTAGAGACGGCAGAGAGCACCAGTGCCTGCCTCTGGTTGGGTCATCAGAGAGCTCACTCTTCTTTTATGGGGAGGGCTGGAGCTCTCAGCCCAGCTGGGAGCTAATCCCAGGCCTTCTTAAGCTATACTGTGCTACACGTTCTCTCTTAGCTAGCTTCTTTCCTAACTTATCCTCAGTGGCTATTTTGTTTTTATTCTTCTGTCATGTTTAAAAGATTTTCTTCATTTACTTGAGGCAGAGAGCGAGACGGAGCCCCAGAGCAAGCCTGCAAACAGCGGGCATAGGCCAAGGGCAAGGGCAAGGGAGAGAATCTGAAGAGGTCCTTTCACTGGGCCCTGTGGGGACCCCGAGATCATGACCTGAACAGAACCATGAGTAGGAGGCTTAACTGGATCAGCCTGCAGGGGCTGCATATTTTTAAACATTTTGTCAAGATTTTACGTTGAAGTGATCTCTGTACCCAACGTGTGGCTCCAGCTCTCAACCCTGAGATCCAGAACAGTCTCTGTGTCAGCCAGGGCTGGGGAAATCTGCCTGAACACCGAGGTTCATGTTCGTTACTAATGGCATGGGTAGAAAGGGTCTTTTTATTATTTCATTTTATTTAAATGTATATTATATTATTTATTTTATTTTATCTCAATTTTATTACTTTTATTTTATTTCAATTTTAATTTGTTTCTGTTTTAGGATTAAAACAACTTCTGTGTTTCCAGAGCCTGGGCATCCCATAGACAGTATCACCTTTATTGCTGATGCTGGGTTTTGAGAGCTGTTCATTCCTGGGACGTGGGTGTTCATTCCTTTCTGTTGAATTTCCAGGAACACATTTCTCATTGACCTCGCTAGCTTTTTTATTCCTTGCGGACAGAAAGTGACACACCCAGTGTGTACACACTCAGAGGCCGTTTCCTAGGATCTGGAGTTTGGGGAGGTGATGTGGGGGGAGCCTGGAAAAGAGGCGGGGTTTGATCTCTACTGAACACTATTAGCACTGGCAATTCTATGATTGTAGTCAAGACGTCATAGTCATTTTCCTAGGAAGAGAGACGGTGTTTGGTTTGTGGGTTGCGTTGTGACCTTGTTTTTGTCTGTCCTGAGCAATATTGTCAGATGGCCTTGTTTTGTCTTGTTTTATCAAGGTCTCCAAGCAGCGTTGTCGGAGGTTGATATTCTGCAAGCATGATTATTTACTTACAAGCATGAGAAAATACAGAAAATACAGGCTGGGAGTGTCCGTTGCGGGGTGAGAGGCTGGCCTTGTTCATTGTCTCTAGAAATCCCTAAAGCAGAAGAAAAAAAGAGAGAGCTCGGATCTTAACAGTTGTAGCTGTAGCTGCAAACCTGATGGGAAAGTATGACTTTGGCTGTGTCTTGAGATTCCTGTGTCTCGGTTTCTCGATTCACAATGGCTCAAAGGGACTTGTTCCTGCATGGGTTGTCCCAGGTGTGAAATCGACAGGGGAGGAAGGTTGATAAGAGCCAGAGGCCCGGATGGTGGTACACAGCGCTTTCGTGGATTCCCACCCCTCCGGGGCTATCGGGTCAAGAACGGCAGGCACAGGCATGTGCTCTCCTGTCCAGCCTGGGTCCTCCAATCACCTATGGCTTCGTTATATTTACATGGTGGTTTCAGTCCCCCAGTGGGGTCAGATTGCAATGACAGGTCCAGGAAGAACTGGGTTAGGGCCCGGCCTGCCCTTACTGACCAGTAGGTTGAGTTCCTTAGATGACTGGAGACAATGTCAGCTGAGACCACCTTAGCTATGACCCATACTCTGTGAGACAGGAAAAGAAAAGACACTGCTCAGCCCGATGCATTTGCCATCTCGAGGCCTTCCTGCTCTCCCATCTTGAGGGTGTACTTACTGTAGATCACCCGGATTGTAAGCCAACTGAGTATAACCTGTAGGGGTGTAGAATTGTGACAAAAGCATATTCCAGGGGAAATTCCTTCTGGCCATTTTTGTTTTCAGGGTGGAATCTCGATTGACCGGTGTCCCCTGATATTCAGAGGTGGGTTTCTGGAGGGGGAGTGAGGAGCCTGGACAGGGGAGTTTGCAGCCAAGGCCTGGCTGGGGGCTCTGCTGCTGTCAGCTGGTGGGGGAAATTCTCCTAATTTCTGTGGGCCTCAGTTTCCCCATGTGTAAATTACAGTTGGTATTCAAATTCTCCCAAGTCCCTTCCTGCTCCAGTGTCTGCACGTGCACGAGGGACTGAGGTGCCTGTTATGGAGTCCTGGGGACTGGAGCCGGGACCTGACTTGGTCCCTTCTCTGTGTGTCTCCCACAGGAGCCTGGGCTGAGTCCACACTGAAGACAGAGAATGGAGAGAGGAGCTGGAAGACAGGATATCAGCAAGTCTGGAAGACGAGAATATCGCAAAGAAGAACAAGGCCATGGTGGTGCAGGTGGTTGCCCGAGGAGGGAAGAATAAGCCCAGGCGGAGTCCAGAAAACTGAAGGGAAACCGAGGAATGCATGAGGCAGCATGAGCTGAGGGGGATGACTCGGAGAGTCCCACGGTCCACAGTGAGCCCGTGCCCCTGGGGCGGGGCCCCACAGGAGGGATCGGGATTTGCTTGTACTGCTGGAGAACTGTACCAGTTCCCAGAGGAGGAGGAGGTGCCCACGAGCTTCACCCTTGGAGCCGCCCTTACGGTGGATGTTTCCAGGTAAGTGTGGGCCTAGGGGGATCAGGGGCATTTGAATTAGAGTTGCAGAGGTCCACCTTTCCTGCAGACTATTGTTGTAAGGTCAGAAACGACCACAGTAGGGGGCTCTTGGCTCTGAGACAGTGATACCAATAATATTCTTTGGAATGTATTGTGGTAAAGGGCTTTATGCACTATATATTTTGTCTATATATATGTTCAGGGTCTCATTTTTCCTTAGTCTTAGTCCTTAGTGTTAAGAGCGTGGAATTCTGACATCAAGAGGATTTCACTGGGGAGGTCAAGCAGTGAGTGGGAGAATGCAAACAAGATCTTGTAGCATGTGGGTGTCTCAGTTCCTTGAGAGTCTGCCTTCTGCTCATGTCCTAATCCCAGGTCCCCGGGATCAAGTCTTATGTGAGGGGGCGGGACAGGGGGCTCCCTGCTCAGCAAAAGGGCGCAGGGGTAGGCCAAGCACTCGAATCCTAATGACAGGGTGGGCCTTTGAGAAGACTCCAAGAGGGCAGTCCCTTCTTCATCAGAGCGCACCGCAAGGGCATGTCACGGGACATCGAGCGTGTTGCGGCTCCTCTTTAAGGAAGGGGATTTGTTGCCTTCTGGGAGAAAGCAGAGAGCATTCCTGCAGGACATTCGGTCTAGGACTGCAGTTGAGATTCGAGATTTTCGACCACTTCTGTTGGATCGGGGAAGGGATCTTTCTGAGAGCTTCCGCAGTGCTTGGCTTGGTCCTTGGAGCCGTGAATACAGAGGTCAATACAACATCATTGCAACTGTCACAGGGCTTTCTGTGGAGTAAGCAGAAGTGATGAGAAGCGGGGGTGGGGTGAGTTCCTGGGAGGAAGTGGCCAGTGCTGTCTGGGGCATGATGTCAGTGGTTGTTCCAGTCTCTCACGGTGTTTTTGACCTACCTTGGCCCCGGGACCCTAGACTGGGACCAGATTTCCGCTCCTTGGGATACTGCCTGCCAACACCTGGGTTCCAAGGTGGCCCAAAGCAGCCGACACTTCCCAGGTCTCCGGAGGAAACTGCTGGTATCAGTACCTCCCGCCTCTGACTTGGCCAGCTGGAGAAATCGAGGCAAGTTCACAAAGTCTAATAGGGGTGTCCTTGTCCTAACGATCAGTGATGTTGTGCCTTTGTGTCTGAGAACTTCCGTGCTTTCCAGACTTCAGTATTCTCTCTCCATATAAAAATCCTGTAAATAGGGGCGCCCGGGTGGCTCAGTCGTTGAGCCTCTGCCTTCAGTTCAGGTCTTGATCCCAGGTTCCTGGGATGGAACCCCACCTCGGGCTCCCTCCTCAGTGGGGAGCCTGCTTCCCCCTCACCCACTGGCCGGGCTTGTGTTCCCTCTGTCACTGTGTCTCTCTCTGACAAATAATGTAATTGAAGGCTTCCAGAAATGTGCATAGTGGCCATATTGTAGATCAAGTAACTAAAAACAACAGAGAGGCCTGGAAACAATTGCTGGGGTAAATTAAAGGCAATCTAAATGAATAGAAAGACATCTATCCCATGCATAGATTAGGAGACTCCAGGTGATTGGAATACCAAATGAGTTTCATTCGGACTCACATGGGAGAAGACACATTGGGGGCAAATGTGCAAGCTAATTCTAAAAATGTATATGCACATCGAGGTACTGAGACTAGCAAGATGGCCATGAAGCCTTAAACTGGAGAAATCCACTCCATGTCAAAGCTCATCATGAAGCTATGGTCATTAAAGCACTACGTTATGGTATAAGTAATCACAATGTATATATATATAGGAACAAGAGGGACTATTGAGTACAAAATTTCCCCATACACATATACAATGTTTAAACTTTTTTTTGGATTATTTCTAAGTCATCTCTACATCCAACATGGGGTGCAAACCCACAACTCTGCAGACAAAGGTCGCTTGCTGCACCTATTGAGCCACCCAGGAACCCTGGGTGTTTGTTTGATTTTTTTTTTAATTATTTATTTATTTTCAGAAAAACAGTATTCATTATTTTTTCACCACACCCAGTGCTCCATGCAATCCGTGCCCTCTATAATACCCACCACCTGGTACCCCCACGCCCCCGCCACTTCAAACCCCTCAGATTGTTTTTCAGAGTCCATAGTCTCTCATGATTCACCTCCCCTTCCAGTTTAGCCCAACTCCCTTCTCCTCTCTAACACCCCTTGTCCTCCATGATATTTGTTATGCTCCACAAATAAGTGAAACCATATGATAATTGACTCTCTCTGCTTGCCTTATTTCACTCAGCATAATCTCTTCCAGTCCCGTCCATGTTGCTACAAAAGTTGGGTATTCATCCTTTCTGACGGCGGCATAATACTCCATAGTTTATATGGACCCCATCTGCCTTATACATTCGTCCGCCGGAGGGCATCTTGGTTCTTTCCATAGTTTGGCGACCGTGGCCATTGCTGCTATAAACATTGTGGTACAGATGGCCCTTCTTTTCACGACATCTGTATCTTTGGGGTAAATACCCAGGAGTGCAATGGCAGGGTCATAGGGAAGTTCTATTTTTAATTTCTTGAGGAATCTCCACACTGTTCTCCAAGGAGGCTGCACCAACTTGCATTCCCACCAACAGTGGAAGAGGGTTCCCCTTTCTCCACATCCCCTCCAACACATGTTGTTTCCTGTTTTGTTAATTTTGGCCATTCTAACTGGTGTAAGGTGATATCTCAATGTGGTTTTAACTTGAATCTCCCCGAGGGCTAGTGATGATGAACATTTTTTCATGAGTCTGATAGCCATTTGTATGTCTTGATTGGAGAAGTGTCTGTTCATATCTTCTGCCCATTTTTTGATATGTTTGCCTGTTTCGTGTGTGTTGAGTTTGAGGAGTTCATTATAGATCCTAGATATCAACCTTTTGTCTGTACTGTCATTTGCAAATATCGTCTCCCATTCCGTGGGTTGCCTCTTTGATGTTTTGACTGTTTCCTTTGCTGTGCAGAAGCTTTTGATTTTTTTAAAATAAAGTCATTGGTACACTTGACGAGGATAACCAAAGACTTTTACTAAAAGAAACTGGAATGAATGAACATCTACTTAATACTATGTTAACATTAAAACCTACTTAGCACTATATATCGATGGTAGTTGAAGAAGTAAAAGTAGATGTTTTTTTTGTTAAAGATTTTATTATTTATTTGTTGGAGATAAAGAGAGAGAGCAAGCAATCACAGGCAGGGAGAGATGCAGGCAGAGGGAGAAGCAGGCTTCCCCCCTGAGCGGGGAGCCCGATATGTGACTCGATCCCAGGACCCTGGGCTCATGACCAGAGGCCACGTCAGATACCCAACTGCCTGAGCCACCCAGGTGCCCCAAAGTATAATTTTCAAGCACAGGGTCTCACGTCACTAGCCAGTGTTGACAACATGATGCTCTTAGCCCGTTGTGATGGAATTTTTCCCGGAGGTTTCGGGCAGGAATGAGGTCTAGGTAAAGGAAGCACCTTTGCAGAAAGGTATAGGCACGAATTGGCAAATGGGGGCGTGGGGTTTGGCGTAGAAGAGGACTCTCCCTGAGACCTGCCTCCAGCCCCCATAACAAGGGGTTCCGGGGCCAGTCACAGGGGAACTGGGTCCTCCGTGTGCCTTTGTTTCTTCATTTGTGAACCAGGAAAAAGGAAAGCTCCCATGAACAAGTGGACTGTGAAGACTAGAAGTGCTAATATGTAGGAAATCATGCGTCTCAAGAACTCTAAGGGACGTCCATGATCTCAGGGAGTTTCCAAACTGACTAAACACCGGACTTTAATAAGAAGATTCCAGACCCCACGTCAGCCCACTGAATCAGAATTGCTAGAAACCAAAAGGACGAGGTTGCATTTGTACTAACTCTCCGAGGCTGTTCTGATACAGTGATGAGTATATGAGTAGGGAACACTGAGTCGTATAACGTTCCTCTAAAACAGCAAAATGGGAATAGCAGAACGCGGATCTTTTCTGTCGAGTCTCTCCGCCAGAGGAGTAAAGGAGGAGGACTCTGCAATGGAAGGAGACCTGGCCCACCTGACCCCATTTAATCTTCGCGCAGTTTCCATGTTTGATTAGAAAGAGGCCGCCAGGTGAATGGCACGAGGTCAAGTCAAAGGAATCTATCAAGCAGTGCTCCATCTTCTGAAACTTGTTTTTACCTTTCTGAAACTTGAATTTCAGTATAGTTATCTTACAGTGTTAACATAAGTTTCAAGAGTAGAATGTGGTGATTGAACATTTCCATACATTGCTCAGTGCTCATTCGCACAAGTGCACTTGTTGACGCCCTCTGCATTCCCCGATTCCCTGGTCCCCCTCCCCTCTGGCTACCACCAGTTTGTTCTCTCTAGTTAAGAGTCTGTTTCTTGGTTTGTCTGGCGCCCTTTTCTTTTGCTCTGCTTATATATTTTGTTTCTTACGTTCCACATACGAGTGGAATCCTTTGGTATTGAGCTATCTCGGACAGACTTAATTGACTTAGTACAATATACTCTAGATGCCCCTGTCTCATTTCAAATGGCAAGATTTTATTCTTTTCTATGGCTGAGTAATATTCCGTGGTATAAATATACCGCATTGTCTTCACCGGTCATCTATGGACGGACATCTGGGCTCTTTCCAGAATTTGGTTATGCATGTATTCGTGCTTACTAGTGCTTATGTATTTCTGAGAGTAAATATCCCGTAGTAGGACTGTTGGATCGTAGGGGGGTTCTGTTGTTACGTTCTTGAGGAACCTCCATACCATCGTCCACAATGGCTCCCCCGGTTTGTGTGCCCAGCACTAGGGCAAGAGGGTACCCTTTTCTCCGCAGCCTTGCCCACACTTGTTGTTTCTTATGTTTTGGGTTTTAGCCATTCTGACGGGGGTGAGTGCATATCTCATTGGTTCTTTCTGTTGCTTGTTTTTTGTTTGTTTGTTTAAGATTTTACCTGCTTCTTTGAGATAGAGAGTATAAATGGGGAGGAGTCGAAGAAGGGGTAGCAAGCTCCCCACTGAGCAGGGAGTCTGATGTGGGACTCGATGCCAGTGAAACGTGGTCCCTATGACATAATCAGAAGAGCAAGGAAAGCAACGTACACATAGAGGGGTCATCTAGGAGTCAGGGATGTTAAGTTCTTGAGGAACCTCCGTACTGTTTTCTGGAGTGGCTGCACCAGTTTGCATGGGCACCGAGAGTGTCAGAGGGTTCCCCTTTCGCTGTACTCTTGCCACAATCTGTTGTTTCCTGAGTTGTTACCTGTAGGCATTCTGACTGATGTGAGGTGGTATCTCACCGTGGTGTGGTTTGTATTTCCCTGGTATGGCACTCTTACTTTCAACACTCCGTAAAACTGGTGGTGCAAGTACTTTCTATTCAGTGAGGATGTCCTCGTATGCAGGCAGTAGAGAAAGAGTATTGAATATGCAACCCTCACGGAGTCCTCATTCCCTCCCTAGGAGTCCTTTGAAGTGAACTTCCCCGGATGAGAGATGACAGAGGAGGCTTTGACTTTCAAACAGCTGGTCACTGTTGAATAGACTTACTGGCATTTGTACTACACAACTCTGGGAGTGGAGTAGGTGGAAAAATAGGATGTAAATAACATCTGTTTCACTGGGCGGGATCAGTAGTATACCAGGTCAGGTTGATACAGAAGGAAAGGGAAAATACAATAATGTCAAAAGTTTGAGGTCGAGAGATCCCTTCACACTGACAACCTGAAGGGGAGAAGTTTGTCAAGCTCATAGGGAACCAAACATGTCCACGGACTTTCGGTGTAATGCTCAGCCCTACGTATACGACCTTCCTAAACGGCAGACAGGCCTATAGGCGCACAGGTGCACATGCAGAAAAGAAAAGAAATACCACAGAGAGCTAAACACAGAAACATGTCCTCCCGGTAGGGTACGTAGAGCCTAAAGGTGATGGAGACTCAGTATAACTGTGATGATGAGAACCAAGCACATGTCCATGAGCATGTGTCCCGATCCTCCAAATCACCATGATAGGGAGAGCTTAGAGCATCCAATGTCAATAACCCACAAGTTCATAGTGGTTGTCCGAACCAAAAACTTTAATGACATAGAACGGGGACAGAATGTTCTTTTCCACAGTGCAGTGCCGTCCAATACACATTGTATAGATATCCAAACATCAGAATTCTTCCAATGTACAAACAGAGATAGGGTTAGGAGATACCACAGGGAGCAGTAAAAGATGGCAACATGTTAGAGAAAGTGGTTAAGAGGAGAGGCTCGTCACCCATCCTCAGGGTCCACCACGTACCAGATTCCCAATTTCAGAAAGCAAAGCATGTGTCTTGCTGTGAACAGATCAATCTGATAGGTACTCTATAGCAATGCAACCAAAGCTGCTCTCACAGGAGTGGTGATGGGCACACTGGACCTTCTTGGTCTCCGGGTAGGCTAGCCGGGACACATGCAGCATTAACCATGGAGTGTCCTGGCCCAAGGCACAGGCTGAATTTAATCAGGAGGAACTGATCAGACAACTTCAGAATGTAGGCCATTAAGCTAGACATGTGGCCTGTCCCCTACAAACAAGGAAATGTCACCACCACCGGAGACAGCCACCTAACGGTGAGGAGATATTTTGGGTTCTGAAGGAGTAAGAAAATACAGCAACACATTCTTGTCGTCCTTTGGAACCCAACCTATCTCTCCTCCATGTTGCTGTCTCTTATTTGTGGTGACAGGGATTTGTGAAGACAGACAGACCGGTCATCTGGTTCAATGGTCCACATCCTGAAGGTGTCTGATAACTCCCTCGTGCTCAAATTCAGGCTGAACGTCTCCAGGAAGAACACGGTGTAGTCAATGCTGTGTGCTTCTGGCATAGCCCAGTTGGTGGCCCAGAATGTCCAGTGTGACATGTGGCCTCTTCCCGTGGTGCTGCTGACTCTGGTTCTCTGCAGGATGGAATTGAGAGCAGCAAGACTGAAGGTCTCTGGAAACGGGGGTGTGATGTAGGCAGGCATTGGTCTCCTGAGGGGTTTATCACAACTGGAGCTGAAGGGCAAGAAACTCTCTCCTCCAATGGGTCTCTTGTAGTAAAAATCATCGAGAATGGCTTGGGATTGTGATGTGGATTCTCAGCAAAGTGTCTCTCCCGTGCTCTCTTTGGGCTTTAACTTGATGTGCTGCTTTAGATTTGCTTTCATCCAGTGGAAAAAGAAGGGGTTTTAGGATGAAGTTTCAGGATGGGGTTTTCATTCACAGAGGCCTCTCTTTTCTTAGTTTCTGCAGTCTTTGGCATCTGAGAGAGGAAGAGTGAGAGAAATCAAATGTGAGTCTTGGTCAGATGCTACTGGTGGCTGAGCCTGGAGGGGTGGTGGCCAGGTGACAGAGGGCAGGAGCAAGCGGAAGGCCTCTCCAGAGGAGCAGCTGCAGGGGGAGCTGCACCCAGGCAGAGGGGGAGTTGAGAGCCCCAAGTCAGAAGTCATACCTTCACGAAACCGATAGGCAGCCTGTGTTGGAGGATGCAGGGGCCCCTGGGCTCCCCCAGCAGGGGGCTAGTGATGTCCCAGCTCAAAGCTGCTGTGAGCTTTTGCCAGATCCCAACTACCTCCTCCTCTGCAGCCACTTCCCCCTTGAGCCCCTCCATCAGAAGCCAAGTGATGGCTTGCCGACGCCTCCCGGGGAGGTGGGCACCTAGCACGCACCACGCGCGTTCCGAGACAGGCTGCTGCAGGAAGCAGGGGACCCGTGGCAGCCAAACACATCCCCTTTTCACCCTTGTCCCAGTCTTCTGAAAAGGAGGCCAGGCTTTGGAATGAGTCCTAGATTGGGAGAGCCCACAGGGGCCTATGAGTATCTCCAACTTCTTTTCTGCCCTGTTCAGAGGAGGAGCTGTGACCCCAGGGGCTAAGGACCCCCGAAAGCCATGTGACCTGTGACTGAAAAGCCTGGGCTGAAAGCCAGGCTCAGGCCCTGTGCAAACCTGTGGTGGGGAGGGAGAGGACAGCCCCTGATCTGCAGGTGTGGGCAGGCAGTAGATACTGATGGTCACTTTTGGCCTCCCAGGAACAAGCCCAAAGGTGCTGAGGGAAGAGCCCGGGGAGGAGAAACCCCAAGGGGAATTCACAGAGGACAGCCTGGGTGTTATCAGGGACACTTCATTTTCCCTCAGGGACAACAAGGGTCTCTGAATGTTATCTCACACAGGATAGACCTTGGGGCATTTGTAGGAATAGTCTGAGTAGGTATAAGCTTCAGCAAAGTGTAAAGGGCACATGGAGAAGGATTCATGTTTGCTTTCTAGATTCTCATCCCTTCTTTCCCCAACTTTCCATAAGCGTAGAGCCTCTCATGGATTCCAGGGGTGTTCTGATGGGCCTGCAAATGGATAGATAGGAGAAGGAGTCCTGAGATTGTTTCCTGAGATGTTGTATAACAACACCATAGGATTCTTTTCTTTCAATCTGTCGTGGACCTGTCGGGGAGCTGGCAAGTCCTCGTAGTGACTTTGTGAACCATGGTTTTGATTGCCACAGGAAGCAAGAAACCTGAAATTCCTCAACCTCGATCAGGGAAGGGATCATGTTTTAGACACTGGGTTTCCAGGCAATATTCCTTCCTCATTGTATCGTGTATGATAGGGGCTGAGGAGAAGCTTGACCCACCAGCTGGGTCCCAGGTGAGGGTTCTGTGTCCACCTAGCTCAGATTTCCTGAACGTCCCAAGAGGAGAGTGCATGTGGCAGTGACTCATTGAGACCTCGGACCTGGGAGGAGGAGGCTTGGAATTGGAGAAGCAGGGAAGGAGAGCAAGGAAGCCAAGAAAGCGTGTGGTTTCTGGCAGAGGTCTAAGTGTTTGATGGGTGTAATAATGCTGCTCTGCTGAGGAGGGCCGTGGGGCCTGCTTCGCCATGGGCGTGGAGAGAGGGGAGAGGGAATCCCAGGACAGCCCCGGCAGGAACACAGCAGAGTTGAGCTGCATCCCGGTGATGGAGACCAAGGGCCGGCAGGGTGGCAGCCCCCATGCGAAAC
The DNA here is from genome assembly GCF_964662115.1 of Mustela nivalis. Taxonomy (NCBI): domain Eukaryota; kingdom Metazoa; phylum Chordata; class Mammalia; order Carnivora; family Mustelidae; genus Mustela; species Mustela nivalis. The sequence goes on along the minus strand of NC_139029.1, from coordinate 93,126,294 downwards.
CGGGGAAGCACCAGCTGTGGGAATGGCCGAAGGAGGGAGAGCAAGTGAAGAGACAGTGTGTGTTTGGTCGGGGGTGTTGGAGGGGTGGAGCTCTAATCAGCAGGAGAACAGTAGGAGTCCATGCCCCAAGCGCCAAAGGCATGATTACCTCTGGGCCCTAAGCTTGAAGACCAGGGAATCTGCATGCCAGTCTCCACTGGCCAAACTGCAGTATTCTCTTGGGAATCTTCTGTTTCATGACACGGAGGGCTTTCATGTGGCCATGGATTTGACAGCCATGCTGTCTGTCCCTCGAGTCCTCACCAGCATCACGCTCCAGCTTGGGAGGGTTCTTCATGCACATGGAAGCATCCAAAGCCAGTTCTGCAAGGAAAAGCACATCGACAGGATCCGCTGTGATTCATGATCCTTCTGGACCTCCACCTCCATTGATGTCAAAGAAGGACAGTGGCCAGAATGAGAAAGGCCGTCTGACAGATCACAGGCCCGTGGACACAGTTTGATTACTTCCGGTTTTGGCTCTCTCTCTCATACTCAAGTAAGGCTCACTGGGCCAGGAGGCCAACAGGTTCCCAATGGACAAAAGTGAAAGCACGAGAAACGATCGGTAAAAAGAAACAGTTCTGGGAAAGAGAAGTTTCCACACACAAGGAAATTGTGCTGGAAAGAGGCTGTACTCTTGTCGAGAAGAGACTGTAGAGCGCAGCAAAGTCTAGGTTGCAGGGAAGCCTTTCGGGGTCAACCAGGGAAGAGCACACTGGGGAATGCATACAACATGCATCAACATGGCCAGCGTTTCATACCTGTGCACTACGTATAATATACACACCGAATAGACAACATGTGTGTGACCTAAGATAGAAATGTCTGTGTCTGTATGTATATATGTATGTATAAGGGAGTCAGTGATTAATGAGGGATTTGCGGACAGGCCCAGAGCATTCTACCCCCCGCTCTGCTCAGCTGCATCGAGTAAAAGAAAAGACACGGAATCCAAAAGAACGAGAAAAGCAGTGGTGAGAAACAGGTGACCATGGACATGTTCCATGGGGGAGTCGGTGGGAACAAGTCAGAGTAAAAGCATCTGCCCCAGCGTGTAATTGTGTATTCACCCCCAGCTGATAGGATAAAACCTAATCCCCCAGTGTGATGGTATGATGGGGTGAGCCTTTGGGAGGCAGCTCCTCCCCTAGAAGGGATTCGCGCCCTATAAAAGAGACCTCACAGGGTTCCGTCGCCTCTCTGCACTGTGAGGACAGAGCCAGAAGGCAGCCACCTCTGAGCCAGGAAGGCAGTGTCACCAGGCCCCGAATGTGTCCCTGTTTGATGGTGGTTCTGGCGCGCCTCCGGAACGGTGAGATACCGATTTCTGTTGTTAAGAAGTCAGCCTGTCTGAGGCATTTTTGTTATTATAAGCAGAGCGGACCAAGGAGCTGGCATGGAGCTTTTTTTCTTGCTCAGGCCTCCATGGGACGTGAGTCACAGAGAGAGGGAGGGGGCCAGCGGGTCGGGGCAGGACGGTGGGCGCCAAGGAGAAGTGACAGGCCGCAGGGAGAAGACAGTAAGGAGGGTGAGTGCTAAGGCCCTGGTCCGCGCTGGGCTTCCCCGAGCACTCACTGAGCTCTTTCTCCAGGGCCCTCCCTGGTGCCACAGTGCTGCTACTGATGTGGCCTCCCCCTGGGAACGGCATCTCCTCAATTCTCAGGGAGGTCAGCTCCTGACCGAGGAGCCCCAAGGCACCCCAGGCTCCAGGAAGGGACTCTGAGTGCTGGTGGGGAAGGAAGACAGGATGCAGAGGAGGGTGGAAACGCTCAGTCTTCAGGACATCTGAGCAGAGGTGGATCCTGAGGAGCAGGAGGCTGGGCATGAGGCCCCGGAGATGAAGGGAGCAGATGGACTAGATGGAGGACCCGAAGAGAGAGTGACCTGTATACTTCATGGGGTAAAGTGGACCCTTCTCAGCTTAGAAAAGGAAAAAACAAAAATCAGTAGTACGCGGTGTTGCGAGGCCAGTATTTCTACAGTGTCTGTGAGCACCGAACAGGGCAGATGGGCTTGACGATGCTGAAGGAGAGAAAACTGGGCGCATGAGCCTTTCTGAGAAAGGCAGGCAGGATGGGGTCCGGGGATAGTAGATCTGCCTCAAACTGCTCTTCCCCACATGAAACAATGCCCTGACACCATTTCCAAGAGTTGAAACCCCACAGGCATCTGAGGATTCGATGTGACAAATTCATACATATTGTCATGCAATTTTGTTGCATCAGGGCCCCTATGAATTGTATTTCATGTTCCCAAGAACAATGAGACGGAGACCCCATTTTTTGTGGTTTTCAGTAAGCGGACTGAAGGGAAAATGCATGAGAAGAGGCGGAAGTTGGCCAGTTATACAGCCAGGAAGTGGCAAGGCCAGTACCTGGTTCAGAGCTGATACTGAACACCAGGCTCTTGCTCACCTTGCTGTATTGCAGCATCGTGGGGGCTCAACCTCATCCCATTGCTACCTGTAGCCACAAGTCTGTGATGACCAACACAGGGCCTAGAGCTTCCTAGTCACCTTCCCTCTCACCTCGGAGCAGTGGCGGTTGGTCCCCAGAACGCATGTTGGTGCCCAGGCTCCCGATGGCAGAGGAGAGGCTGAGCCTGGCTCTGTTGTCACCACGGTCCAAATGCTGGTCCAGCTGCAGTTGCAGGGAATCAGCCACCGGGGTGCTTGGCTGTGTCTGTGCCCCGGAACTTTGCACCTGTGCTCTTGGGAAAGTCAAGTTTCCACTGGATGGCCCTTGGTGACAGGGAGACTGCATCGGAGCTGAAGCGAGAAGAGATTTCAATGGGATCCATCCCAGGGCTCCTTAGCTGAGTGCTCTCAGAACACCCATGTCTGATGCCCCCGCCCCTCTGTGAGACCACCCTGGGAGCAGGTACAAAGGCAGGCATCATGGCTATGAAGGAGATGTCCCCATTGTCTCTGAGCCTGTGGATGCTGTGTTGGCAGGTGACCAGGCTGCAGAGTCCCTGAGGTGAAAATCACCCCCTGACTCCGCAGGGCCTTCGGATGGGCCCAGTAGCTCATGCCTATCATTCTGTTCATAGTAACCTTGGTGTGAGAGCCTAGAGAGAAGTTCCTGGAGAGGTCTCAGGGCTTGGGAGAAGGAGTTGTCCATGTGTAGTGGCAACAAAGAACGGGGGAAGAAGTTCAGCCTCGAGGCTTCAGGTACCCCTAGAAGAGGGAGTTGCGGAAAGGTAGCACGGGCCAACTTATGGGGCCTTTTCCCAGCTCTGAAGCCTTTTGAAGCTTCTCATCTGCAATTTCTGTCTGCCCTTCCGTCCGTCCACTCATCTGGATTCTATTGCCCCTTGGAGAATGCTAAATAACCGTGTGTTTCATTTGTGCCTCCCAAATTGCTGTAATGCTGAGGATGCCTGGTCTCTTTGGCCCTCGGGGAGGACGGGGAAACTCGGGAGAAGGTAGTCAGTCCTAGGGCGGAAAGGCTGTTACTGTCCACGTAAGGTTGAGGGACAAAACATTTCTTAGGCAGTTTCACTGTACCATATTGATCCAATAAGGAACATCATGGACTCCTTGCTGGCCCTAGCACATGTTTTGTTCAGCAGAGAAAGTCTCCTAACAGGGCCAATTTTTCTCCCAGAAGGGAGGTCCAGAAAATAGCCTGAGCGGGAAGAGACGGGAAGTGGATTTTGGCCTGCGCCCCTGTGTGAGCGTGGCCGGAAGGGGGTCACACTCAGCAGGCTCCACGTTTCTGAAGATCCTGGAGAGGGAAACAACTCTTTGCTTTGCCCCTGAATGATGCCCGTAGCCACGTAAGGTGCACAGGCTGCTGCTCATTTAGAGGGCATTATGCCACCAAGAGTGGACACGTGACAGAAACCGTATCCAAGCTGGGAAAATATCACTGATGCTGCACAGAGGGTGAAAAGCCCACCATCCATGGGGGAGGAAAAGCGGGACTAGAGCTTTGGCTTCACTGAATCCATGGGACAGGGGACAGACAGGGCTGGGTGCTCAGGATCTTCCATGTAAATGCTCCAGAGGAAGGCCAACACCCGGGGAGAATGAAATTTGAGCTCAGCAGAAACAGCACAGACGCTGCCCATAGGGAGCAGCCGCATAGCAGTGTGGAGACCAGAGAGCTTGCAAGAAGATACACAGGACGTACAAGTGGCCATAGAATTTCTTGGGTCTAAAAAGTCTCTTCTTGGAAATAAGAGGCCTGTTACCAAGATGCCTCCAGGTGAGAGAGCGGTGGCTGAGGTTTTGTCCCTTTCTCTCCATTTCTCCTCTCTCACCTTACTTGGTCCCAACAGCCTGCTGCTTGTGAGGGGGCAGGTGACACAGGAATAGTGTGGGACAGAAGGAAAGGAAACTTGTCTGACCCACATGATGCCTTTTCTTTTGAAGTAGGCTCCACATCCAGTGTGGATCAGAACGTGGGGCTTGAACTCAGAACCCTGAGAGGAGGACCTGAGCGCAGATCAAGAGCTGGAGGCTTAACCCCCGGGTGTCCCAGTGTTTTGAAAATAAAATCCAAGAGCATATTCAAACCAGTATGGGTCTACAGGGCCTGTTGGCAGGGATGCATCTCTCAGCCTATTTATGTTGCTGTATACAGAGAAGACAGGCTTCCTGGGACCCTCCCTTCCCAGGAAGTTTGTGCCCCTCACAATGGGGTTACTTACCATCTACATCCAGACCCTCGAAGGTTTCCTCCTTGTCACGTGTAGATGAGGCACTTGTACAAGGCCTCCAGGTGTCTGGCAGGTGATGGCCAATTGAAGAAGTCAAATGACATTCATCCAGAGAGTCCTGTGGGACGTCATTCTCTTCTACCACGGGCAGCTCCGTGCAGAGCCTCGAGTTACAGGGAGGACTGGAGATGCAACAGGAAGGCTGAGTCAACATGGAGTCCCAGTGGTTTAGGGCAGCGGGGAGGACGGTGTGGTCACAGAGAACAAACGGGAAGTCCCCATCAGGGGAGAGGAGCCATTCTGCCTCCCTCTGGGGAAGGGTGTGGATGAAGCAGGGATAGATCAGGGAAGGAGAGAGGGAACCAGAGCAAGAGGTGGTCAGAGCATGGCCAAAATGGGAGTTTAAAGGAAGAGAGTCTGAACCTCCCCAGTGCACCACCGCCCCAAAACAAACAGCACACTCAGAAAACAAGAAAAGCAGCACCAGCACTTTGGCCTACGTCTTGTTGAAATTTGCAGAAAGGAGCAAGACCACCCCAGGCTATGGCAGCATTGGAGATTCCTAGAATGCTTGTGTGTCCCACGAATTTTATTTTTTTTCTAAACAGTTGTCTTGCCATGAATTCCTACCCACGTCATAATGCAAAAGCAGCAGAGGTAGATGGCATCTTTGGCCTGATTTGGATCAAAGCGTGACCGTGAGAAGGCAAGAAGTCCAGTGTGCTTAATATACTTGCATCAGGGGACTGCAGACTCCAGGCTTGGGAGGGATTGAGAAAGGGGCTTATAGTAGTGCCCCAGAAAAGCAGAAACCATTGCTAATGGCCCGTTTTGTGCATGTGAGAATGGGTGAGAGAGGCATATTTAGCAATTTCTAGATTTGCCTAGATCACCAGATGTCACCATTGAATTAAAGCCCATGAATCTTCAGAGTTACCTGGGGCATATCGGGTCTTGGTCTTCTACCTCCAAAAGATCATTGTGATTTTCTACAACTAAAGAGAGACAGGGCCAGTCACATTAAACGGAATGGCATCGGTACGTTAAAATAAAATATCCGCTGCAGCTAACACTCGGGCATAATTTTCCTTAATGGGGCAGAGGGTAGTGTGAGAGAAACCCTCCAGGAGGCCTCCGGGAGTGCCTTGGTAATGTGTCACGGTTTGCTTTCCTTAGGCCTCGGGCACGAGCTCCCTGATGTGGTGGGGCCACATGGAAAGAGTCTGTGTAGAGTGAAACGTGTGTTTTACCATGGATTCTGGGGGAGAGCTTGTCTGAGTTTTAAAAACGTACTGCGTCCTTCTCACCTTACCTTATCTCATGAGATGCTCTAGGTGTGATGGTTGAAAGGCATTTAGACATAGAGACCAGACTGATGGATTGAATCTGCAAACCCTCAAATCAAGAGGAATCTTGTGTGTACAATTCCTTCGAGTACACAGACGTGGGAGCCATGCATGGGGAGGGGGAATGGCCGGGCTCAGCCTTGCTCAGGGAACCATTCAAGCAAGCTGATGGCAGAGGTGTGGATGTCCTGATACGGCTGTGATGACTCACTGAATCAGAGCAGTCAAACCAGGGAAACGACAAAGCCAAAGATGCAGGTAAAGCTGACAGCATCTTTGAAAAGGGACAAAGAAAACAAGGTCCATTGTATGGGTATAAAAACGAGAGCCCTGGAGATGAGGAGAGACAGTTAAGGGAAATCAGGAGCAAAGACACCTGCGGCGTTGCATCACAAATGAGTGTGGGTTGTGACATCTACCTTGACTCCAATGTCCTAACGTATATCAGAAGGCATAAGCAGAGCCTGGGATGAGGAATGAAGGGCGGGTCTGTGCCTCACGTGATATCTGTGCTGTAAAGACTGGCCTAGCGCCTGACTGGGATCCCTATATCTACCCAGCTCCTACACAGCAATGGCACATCTCAGCGTAAGCAGAGGTTGGAATAGCAAACATAAGGGGTCAGCGAGGGAGTCGAGTTGGAGCTTTCTCAGCTTGACAACGGAGGACTCACTAGCTACTTCCAGAGCAGAAGAACTGTCCATATCATCGAAGGAGTTTCTGTCAGCCCTCGTACAGGTCCCATGCAGGTCAGCCAGGTCACGAAAGGCTGAGTGAGTCAAATAGCATTGATCCAGGGAGTCCCATGGGGGATCCTGCTCTTCCACCTCTGGCAGACACAGACTGGGCCTGGGAGGGTGGGGAGATCAGAACATGAAAACAAGAAAAGGAGACACCCCATAAAACTACGCTTTCAGATGGGAGGCCGAGAAGTAGAGTCATAAGAAAGGAGCACAGCCACTACTCACCGCAGAAACTACCCTGCTGTTTCAGGGACAGAGTATGGCTGCTAGGGGGAAGTACAGATAGCCAGAGAACAGAAGGATCTCAGGGTAGAGGCGACAGATCTAAGCTTCTGAGCATCAAACTCTGAACCATGGTGGAATAGAAGTCGAGGCTCAGAGTATACATCGACCATTTTAAAGGTGGCTTCGACACTTTTGCATAAATTCTGTGGCTGTTACGTTTAGGGACCTAGTGAACACAGGATGCCTTTTCAAAGGCATCCTCAGCCTGGAGCGATCTCGTGTCCTCAGTGCCTCTTTCTCTAAGTACGGTGACGTGATATGACGTGACGTGACATGTTTCCTAGGTATTCTTTTTTTACAGTGTATCCTTAATGCGGTAAGACCGCGGAGGGAGACACAGCTCTGCCTCTCTCTGTGGATTTAGTGAAAGAAGAGAAGAGGGCAATGCTGAGAATCCCACCGACTAGTCAATTCATGCAGGTCAAGTGACTGCAGGTGACTGAAATGGAGGAGTCCAAAAGGAAAGGAGACGTGTAACACAGGGAAGACACACATCATGGTTCAAGGAGAGGGTTTGTGTTTGGAGAAGGGATGAAAGTGATAGGTTTGTCAGTTTCTATTTGTTCCTTAAAATAGTCCTTCAACTCACCACTGAAGGAAGGCAAGGTTCTTCAGAATTACCTGGGGCCTAGGGGGTCTTGGTCCTCTTCCTCAAAAAGATCATTAGGACTTCCTAGAAATGCAGACAGACAGGGCCAGTCACTTTGCACAGATCACCACTTGTACATTAAAACCAAGCATCGACTACAACTACCATATGGGGAGAATAATCCTTAGCGGGGCAGAGGAAGGCATGGAAGAAGTCCTCCAGGAGGCCTCAGGGAGTGTCTTGGGAATTTGCCACAGCGTGCGTTCCGCAGCCTTCGGGCCCGAGCTCCCCGTAGTGGTCAGGCCACAGACAAAGGGTCTCTGTACAGAGTGACACATGTGTTTTCCTACAGGTACTGGGGAACAGCCTCCCTCGATTCTAAAACCTTATTGCAAACTTCTCTCATTACCTCACCCCATGAGATACTCTAGGTGTGATGGTTTAAGGACATTTAGACAGAGACCAGACTGACGGATCAAATCTGCAAACCCACAAGCCGAACGGAATCTTTTGTGTACAATCCTTTGCGCTCCACAGACATAGGAGCCGTGCACGGGGAGAGGCAAAGCCCAGGCTCCGCTTTACTCGCGGGAAGCATCTAAGCCAGCTGATGGCAGAGGTGTTGATGGCCTCATACAGCAACGTTGACTCCGTGAAGACAGCCAACACAGAGCACACAGACAGTGGGGATGAGAGCAGTCAAACCAGGGAAAGGACAAATCCCCAGACCTAGGAAAGGCTGATGGCATCTCTGGACGGGCACGACAATTCAAGGGACATTGTATGGGAATGAAAAGGAGAGCATGGCAGATGAGGAGAGACATTTAATGGAAATGAGGAACGAAGACAGACACCTCAGCTTACGCAGCCGAAGGGAGTGTGAGTTGTCACATCTGCCTTGATTGCAATGTCCTAACTTCTGTCAGAAGCCCTAAGCAGGGCCTGGGATGAGGATCAAAGGGCAGGTGCATTTCTCAGCTGAGGTCTTTGCTAAAAAGGGTATCCCAGAGCCTGACTCTGATCCCCATGTCTACCGGGCTCCTACACAGCGGTGACACCTGTCAGCATAAGCGGAGGCTGGGATAGCAAACCTAGTGGGTCGGCCTGGTGGTCGATTTGGGGCTTTGTCAGCTGCACCATGGTGGACTCACTAGCTACTGCCAGAGCAGAAGAGTTGTCAATGTCATCAAATGAGTTTATGCCAGCCCTCGTAGAGGTCCCTTGCAGGTCAGCCAGGTCAGGAAGGGCCGAGTAAGTCAGATAGCCTCCATCCAGTGAGTCTCCTTGGGCGTCCTGCTCTTCCACCTCTGGAAGCTTTCTGCTGGGCCTGGGAGGGTTGGAAGATCTGACCGTGAAATCAAGGAAAGGAGACACCCCAGTATCCTACCGCTGTTAATGGGAGGCCGAGTAGTAGAGTCGTGAGAAAGGAACGCCTCCCCGCAGAAACTACCCTCCTGTTTCAGGGGCAGGGTATGACTGCTAGGGGGATGTACATATAGCCAGACAACAGAAGGGTCTCAGGGTAGAGGCTACAGATCTAAGCTTCTGAGTAACAAACTGAAGGATGGTAGAATAGAAGTCGTGGCTCAGAGTATGCATCGAGGGTTTGAAAGGTGGCTTCGACACTTTTGCCTAAATTTTGTGGCTGTTACCTTCAGGGACCTAGTGAACCCAGGATGCCTTTTCAAATGCATCCTCAGCCTCGAGCGATCTCGCGACCTCAGTGCCTCTTTCTCTAACTACTGTGACGTGACGTGACGTGATAGGTTTCCTAGGTATTCTTTTTCTACGGTGTATCCTCAATGTGGTAAGACCGAGGAGGGAGACACAGCTCTGCCTCTCTCTGTGGATTTAGTAAAAGAAGAGAAGAGGGCAATGCTGAGAATCCCACTTACTAGTCAATTCATGCAGGTCAAATGACTGCAGGTGTCTGAAATGGAGGAGTCCATTAATGAACGGAGACGTGTAACACAGGGAAGACACACGTCGTGCTTCAACGAGATGATTTGTGATTGGAGGAGGGATGAAAGAGATTGGTTTGTCAGTTTCTAATTGTTCCTTGAAATACAGTCCTTCAATTCACCCCTAAAAGAAGCCAAGTTTCTTCAGAGTTACCTGCGGCATAGTGGGTCTTGGCCTTCTTCCTCCTCATGATTCAGTTGATATTCTGGAAAGAAATACAGTCAGCACCAGTGAGTAATAAGATCCCCTCTTTCCATTAGTAATCCAGTGTCTGATGCAATCCAGGTATTCAGGTATGCATAATGTGGGGACAGATTTAGTGAAAGTAATATTGGAAGGTGCCCTCCCGCATTCCCTTGTGGTTACTGCCTGGATTTCGGAGACTGAGCCATTGTGTACGAGATCATCATGACAGTGTCCCCCGTCCGAAATCGGTGTACACACTTTAACTTCTCTGTCCTCACAGATTCTGGGAAGTAAGCCTCCCTCTGTCCTACAAGGAGTACTGCAGTATTCAGCCTCTCTCATCAGAGGCCGAGTTGCGGAAGCCTTCGTGGCACTTTTACACTGAGCCTGAAGAGATGGAAGGCAACTACAAACCCTCAACTTCATGTGAGTCTTTGGGGCTGCACAGAATGTTGCCCCAGTTCATGTGGGGTTGGGGGGAATGCTAAGGCTCAGCTGTGCTTCTGGAAACACACGAACACGGTATCAGTGGAAGTGCTTGTGGTGGGTTTTTGGAGAACCGTTTTGGAAGGCAAGCCACCCTAAAGGACTAGAGAATGGGGCTGAGAAGAGCAAAACCAGTTAACCTTGGACAAGAATGGCAATTGACTGCTTCAGGCTTGGGTTCCTCAAGGACCTGGCTCAGAGATGAAATGGACAGGTTATTAAAGGTGAGAAAAGAAATTTCATCCAAATGAGGTCTGACAGATACCTTCTCTTGTCCTCTTGCTGAGGTGAGTTGAGTGTGTGGTGCCTGACGTGGGCCCCGGGACCCGATGGAGAAGCCAGGGAGACATGGGCATGCCCTGGGAGTAGGAAGAGAGCAACGTCCCCAGACCCACCTGATGTCTGGGCTTAAAACTCAGTTCTAGAGCCCAGCTAAGGGCAGTATGTCTCTCCCAGGCCTGCCCACAGGGATGACCTCTCTGGGCACAGCAGAGGTCCGGGGTACAAAGAATAGGTGATCTGTGTGGGAGTCGTGTTCAGTTGGAGCTTTATCACCTTGACAATGGAGTACTCACTGGCCACTTGCAGAGAGGAACAGACTTGTGGGTTCTCCGGTGAGAAGATGGCGGAGCTCCTGTAAGGCCAGTAGGAGTCAGACATGTCGGGAAGCACTGAGTATGTCAGGTAGCGTTCATCCGGAGTGTCCCGTGAGGTGTCCTGCTCTAGCAGCTGTGTGGTGAGCCTGCAGGGTGGGGAAAACTGAACATTAACCTCAGAGGGATCTGAATGCTATGTCCTGTCTGGCTTTGACAGAAAGCAGAAGGGAGTGGTCCGGAAAGCAGAGAGGTTGAGCCATGAAAGAGAGAGAGAGAAATCTTCTTGTGTTTGTGCGACAAGGTGTGATTGTCACAGGGGTAGCAGATAGGAAGGACAATAAGTGCTCGCTATACAAGCCACCAAACTTGTGAAGAGACTGAATGATCTCTGTGCCGTCCAGCCATGACTCACTACGTACAGAGTCCCAGCATGGCGGCTTTCCCAACCCTTCATTCAAATGGCTTTGAGTTCGGCACGTAGTGGCCAAGCGGCGGCTGCTCCGGGGGTTAGGAGGCCGTCCCCGGGACCTCGGGCCGCAAAGGCCTCTTTCTCTCAATATTGTGGCGCGATAGAGGATGTTGTCTCGTGGCTATGATATTTTCATGCTATGCACACATGTCAGCATGCTAAATCGAACAGGCAGAAAGTAGACATGCAGGTCTGTCTAGAGCACAAAGTGGAGAATGAGTGAGGACAGTGAACCCTCTGACGTATTAGTTCTGACTTCGGGTTCCTCAACTAGAGAAGTACTTCAGAAACTGGGAGCCATCCAAGTAACACAATGAAGACCGAAAACGTGGTGAAAACGGATCATTTCTCATTGACCCAATGGGTAAGAGAGCTCTCTCTATCGAGCACTTTCTGCTTTTCCCTGGTTGCCACTTTGGAATTCATAGCCCCTAAGTATTCAGAATTACCTAGGGGCAACGGAGTCCTGGCCTTTTAGCCCCTCCTGATCCATTTGGTTGTCTGCAAATAAACAGAGAGGAGTTACAGTTAGAAGATTCCCCTTCACAGATGCCCACTCCTATGTCCCATGTAGCTCAGGGCAGAGCTACAAGCAGCGTAATTATAGGCAAGTGTGAGACAAATCATCCCACAGAGCTTAGGTAGGGCCCTGTCACTGGGATTGCTCTCTTGAGTCATTCGACAAATGTCCCTGACGTGCCAGGCCATCCTCACAGCATCCTGTCTTGAGTCTGTGCAAACAACAAACTGATTCTTCTTCCCTGAGATTGTGGGGGAAGCAGTCCCTGGCTGCTTCCTAGAGGGTTTTTGCGGTATTTAGGCTTTTTCCACCTGAAATGCTGTAGGTCAGTGGTTTAACGGAATCAGCCATTGAGATTAAAGGAATGAATGAAATCTATCCAGCATCAAACCAGAATAATCTTCCAAGCTGCAAAGAAACGGGCTGTGTATGGGGTAGGGAAGTTTCAGGATCCTGCCTTGCTTCAGAGAAACATACACTGTACGATACTCAGTGTTGTTTCTTCTTCTCCTGCTTCTTCTTCTTCGTCATCGCTGTCGTCGTCGTCCCCCTCGTGGTCGTAATTTTCTGTAAAGAAATCCAGAATTGTCCCTTCAGCTATTTCCCACATCACTGCTCTAAGCCCTGCGGCTCCAATGGCCCGAGAGACAGAAGTGACTTTGCACAACTAGGGAGTCTTCTGAGTTGAGGGCAGTGTCATTAGGAATTGCTGTGACCTGGGTTTCTGATCCATCAGAAAGGTGTCTCTGATTTGGAGGATCAGCACCACTGAACCTGGGCAACTATTTCTACGGTCTCTTGTTGTCCATATCAGGGGATGCTCGTCCAGGGTCAATCTTGACTTCGGCAAATCGTGTCGTGCAGCATGCCCCCAGTCCCACCGCACGCACAGACTCTGTGCATTCACGGCTGTCACACGGAGCCTCTTCCTTGTCTTCATGACAGGACCACCCCCTGTCCCCCATCCCTCCACCGGGGATTTCATGGATAGCCATGTGGGCTTTGGTGTCTTCAAGGGGACTCTGTCTATGAAAAGTGTTCCAGTCTCAACTGGGTTCCCACCTCCAAGTCCTACTGCATCCAGTACCTCATCCAACTCCACACTGTCAGGGCCTTTCTTTTAGGTGTGAAGTGCGTTCTGTAATTTTCCCATCTGGTGACTACAGTGGCAACAAGTTTGTTTGAAGTACATACCAGATGAGGGAACAGCTATGGAGAAAGGAAAACTCACTCTCTCCCCTAGGCTTAATACAGACCGGGCTGAGTCTGGGAAGCTCCCACTTCTGCAGGGATCCTTGCAGGCTAACAAAGATCCCTCCTGTCACATTCCCCTTTCCGGGCTCTAACACTGGCCGATGCTTCCTCCTACCCGAAAGGCTGTGTCCCCTCAGGGAGGCAGCAGACAGGTGGACCAGGGCGACGTGCCCCCCCCGAGCATTGCTCCTCTCTTCTACCACCTCCCAGTCCTGGTCCTCTCAGGGCCCCACGTGCGATGGGGAACCCAGGACAGCCGCTGCCAAGAGTGTGAGGGCAGGCGGGGCGTCTCTTGGCAGCCCAGGGACTCGGAGCAGCACAGTGCAGTCAGGGGTCTGTGGCCATCTCACCTGGGCTGAGCTTTCGGGCAAGGCACTTGGCCAGCCTGCGTCCCTCAGCCAGTTGCCCTCGCAAGCCCTGCCCTTGGGGATGCTCAGCGCCATCATGGATGAGGAGGGCTTCCAGGTGCTGAACGAGCAGCTGGGAAACCTCTTCCCCTTCCCGCAGCTTCTTATATAAGCGGGTCAGTTCTTTCGCCTGATCTTGCATCAACAGATGACATACCCTAAGTTGGGAGAACACAGAGAATGTTCTAAAATGCAAAGGTGTGAACAATAGATAAGAGCTTTCATAGAGATTTCTAGCAGAATTTCCCAATGAGCCCTCAAAGCTGGATTCTGGCCTGTGTGGTGACGTGTCTGTGGCAGAGAAAGTAGAAGGTTAATCCAGCCTTCCTCTGGATCAGAGTGTGCTCCTGTTCATGCCCTGGACATCCCGTGTATCTTTCCTCCTGACCTCCAGAGCTCGCTTCAGAGACATGCCCCTTCAGCTGCTCACTTGGGGCACACGCATTTCCCTGGAAAACTCCCTAGGGGGCAGCGTGCCGTGAATGGACACAGTGCCAGACCCAGAAGCGTGGACAGTTTGGCTGGTGTTAACTGGTGTGCCAGGAGAATGGCAGCGTCCAAAAGACAGCATTTGTGGGAAGAGAGGATGGCAGGCTGTCGTCAGCCAGGGCTGACCATGTGAAAGGTAAAGCAAGTGTTGGTCTCGTAAGCTTGTTCATGTGCTCGCTGTGCCAAAGGTCACAAATGGTCCCTTGCCCCTTGAATTTGGTGATGTTGATATCCTTTTTTAAAAAGGTTTTAATTTTTAATTTATTCTTTAGCCTAACAGTCTTCATTATTTTTTCACCACACCCAGTGCTCCATGCAATCCGTGCCCTCTTTAATACCCACCACCTGGTACCACAACCTCCCACCCCTTCGCCACTTCAATCCCCTCAGATTGAATTCCTTTTTAAAAAAAAGAGAGAATGAGGCTCTGAGTCACTGGAGTCCATCGTTTACCAATCACTGTGGTCTAAATCGTCTTAGATATGTCTGTATAATGTGCCTGCCATGACGGTTTCTGCCCTTCTCTGGGCCCAGACTTGTTGCTGCCACCAGTCAGAGGGGCCCACGGCATCCCTCCAGCCTCCCACACAGGGCCCTCCTTACCTGAGCTTCTCAGGCAACGTGTCTGCCCGCTTGCCTTTCTCACACAGCACCTTCTCCCCCAGCACGGATTTGATGAGGTCGCTCGACTTTTCACACTCTGAGAAACAGAGATGCCTGCCTCAGTGGAAAGCTGGACATGCTGCTATGCCCGCTGCTTTCAAGGGAGGAGGCAGGCTGCACCCTAGGACAAATAGAACCTGGCAACCGGGCCGTGTGCTGGGAGCTCCACGCCTCATTGCGGAGTGTCCCAACTGCTAGACACTGGATCGCTCCCCGTTTTTGAGGCCAGGAAAGAGCAGTCCCGAGATAGAGAGAGGAGCTCCACTCCATGATTAACTGGTATTTGGCAGAGTCAGAATTCGTATCCCCCGACAAGCCGCAATCTTGGCCACACTAGCAAGCCTCGCTGCCTCTTCATTGAACACTAAGGAGGGAACTTAAGTAAAGCCCCCAGGATGCCAGGACCAACGGGCATCCCCTGAGCTGGGATTTCTATACTGCACAAGTGTCTCAATGGTAAAGCGTCAGCCAGATACACCAGTGTACCCTAGAAGGCAGGAACCCAGAGAGACGTGAAAGGAACATGGCCCAATCCTAATCACATTTATGGAAGTAGAAGCAGTAGAATTATGAACAGAGTTTACATGCTTCCAGGCTTTGCTATGAGTGCTGTACGAGAATTTCCTCAGTATTCATTGTGACTGAGAGAAGTAGACCGCAGGACGGTAGTAGTCTAAGAGACAGGGAAACTGAGGCACAGGAAGATTAGGCAGCAGGGATTTGAGTCCAGGCGGACTGACCCAGAGCCCATGCTCTTCATCCCTCTGCTGAGTTACCTCCACCCCAAGCCCTTGGGTGGTAACTGTTTTCATCATCTTCACAACTGGCTTCCCTCAGTTAGGTTATCAGTTAGGTTTATCAGGAAAGTTGTAGACAAAACTTGGCTTGTCCTTCCATGAAAGGTCATCATCTCTTCACTTTCCTAAAGAGCAGGTTTCAATTCATTCTTTTTGCCGCCTCAGTTGTTTTCAATTCCCTTCTGTATGGAAGGCAAAGGGTGAGCAAATGGCAAAAATTCAGCCTCAGGACTCCTTCCCGTCATTGGGTTGTGCGCGTGCCCCGATCTCTGGGTTCCTTCTGTCTCTGAAGCCCCGTCCTCATGAACAGGCAGCTGAGCTCCCCAATTCAGCCTGCCTGTGGGAGAGGGCCTAGCGAACCCAGTGGCTTGGGCGGTGTCTGGGGCTGGTGTCCCCCTCTCACCCTCATTCTCACTTGGCCAAGCATCTGGTGGCCTCGGCCTGGGCCTGCTGACTTTGGCGCTTCACTGAAGGTTCTCCAGCTCAGGGGTAGAGAGAGGAGGTCGCACAGATTGTCTTATGTTCCCCCAAATGCTGCCAGCCTTACCACCGGGCTTCAGATGTCCTGCGTGGGCTTGGAAGGGAAAAGCATAAGCACGGGTTCCCTCTCACCTGGGGAGTCCCTGTGTGGATGGCGTCCCTCATGGATACCGCAGTTTCGGGGAAGGCAGGCCCCACTTCCTTCTCCTTGACAGCACGTAGTGTCACCCGCTGTAGTCCTCCCTCCTCCCCACGACCCCGGTGCCGCCTTGACCATCAGCATATTTCCTCAGTGCAGCCAGCTCGGTGCTTTGCCGGTGGGACACCCGAGAGCCGAGACCTGATGGAGTTCCTTAGTCCTACGGCAACTGAGATGAAGGACTGCTACAGGACAGACAGGGTCCTCACAAGACCAGTCATTTCTGGGTCTGCCCCAGGAGTCAAGAACTGGGATGGAAACTCTAAGCCACCCTATAGGTCACTGCTAACATGGGGAGGATGCTAACATACTTGTCTTTGGTTTTCCCATCCTCAGCTAACAGAGGGCAAATTCCCACTTCACCTTTCTCGGACTGTGGTCAGAATGAAATTTGTGTTGTCACTGGAAATGGGGGAGAGAGCATCTGGAGAGGCTTTGCATTTCTCAGAAGGAGAACACAGAGCTATGGCTTTGGGGACCAAGACTTGGCAGGACTTACTGTATTTCCGCAGTTGGTTGGCCAGGGAGTAGGCCGTCGCTTCGGATACAAGGAATTTTTCCTTGAGGTCTAGGAAGTCCTGGGTGGATTTTTCCAGCTGTGACCGAAGCTGCCAGTTGACTTCCTGGAGGCTGCTTTCTGCCCCTGCCTCGGACAGAGGGCCAGGATGGGCTGCCATGGCGACCCGTGGCAGTAGAGATAGAACTGGGGACCAAAAAGCAGAAACCCAGACTCACGGTGGGTTAAAAACCAGTGACGCCAAGTTGGTTTAATCAGGACTGAGGGGTGAGGTTACAGGAATCCTTTACTTACTGTTGGGAACAATTGGAGCAACAGCCCACAGTACTTGAGAGACAACCAAGGTTCAAGATGCCAGAGGTGGGAGCCAAAGGCACTGCTCGTATCTCCGACTCCAACCGGAATGACCGAGGGAGCACCCAGAATGCCAGCTACTGGTCTGCACCAGCACTAACTGAATAGAATGTCCAGGGTGTCAGTGGAACCTGGGGAGCCCCTGCCTTCCAGTTGCCGAGGGGCCATGCTGATACACAAGGCTGCCTGGTCTCCCGTGAAGGTGACCGCTGATGGGGCCCACCCCTCAGTGGTCACTGTCAGTCGTTGTCTACCCTTGTGCTGATTCCACAGTTTCCCTCTCTTTCCAAAACAGTGTCTCAGCATAGTGCTCATTATTCGTTCCCTTATGTGTGTAGAATAATGTCAGGCAGAAATAGCGTCCCACGGAGTTTTCTTTGTTCTTTTTCTTTGTCTTTAATTCTTGGAGAGAGAAGGGGGGCATGGGTAGAGGGAGAGTATGTGATAAGGGGCTCGGTGTCAGAACCCGTGAGACCTTGACCCGATCCTAAACCAAGAGTCAGATGCTCAACCAAAGGAACTACTCAGGCGCCCTTCGCAACAGGTGTTCTTAGGGGCTCTCCTGAAGTCCTCCCACTTCTCAACAGCGGTTCAACAGATCTTAAGGCTTTTCTAGTGAGGGAAATGTCTAAAGTCAAAGCCTATCTGGATGTTCTTCTCCAGGTCTTCTCTAGGTTTTTTTCTCTAGCCATTAAAATACAAGAGAAACATGCTAGCAGTTTAGCCATCTTTAGTTGCTTTGTATTTGAAAAGGTTTTCAAAGTATTCGGCCTTCCTCCATTTACAATACTTTCTTAGCATGTATGTAGTAAATAAAGCTTTTTTTTACAGCAAAAACTAAACAAAAGAAAGCAGAAAACAACGATGAAAGAGCCCCAGACAGATGAAAATAAAAAGCCCCCAGGAAAACAGCAAACAGAACCCAGACTTAGTGTATGCAATGAATCTTGCAAACTGTTTCTGGGGCCCCTGGGGGCTCATCTGGTTAAGCGACTGCCTTTGGCTCTGGTGGTGATCCCAGAGGCCCGGGACCAAGTGAGGCATCAGGCTCCCAGCTCCATGGGGAGTCCGCTTCTCCCTCTGGCCTTCTCCCCTCTCGTGCTCTTTCTCACTGTCTGTGGCACGCTCCGCTCCCCTCCAATACATAAATAGATAAAGTCTTACAAAAGGAGGAAAAGAAAGGGAAGAAAACGGTTTCCTGTCCCAAGTGTGTCAGTATTCTTCTTACTGCAAGTCTGTGTTAGGTAGACTTGTTTTCCCATTAGGTGCACATTTCATTTCCGTTTCCTTAGCTATTTACCTAAGAGTGGGATTGCTGCGTCATACGGGACCCTGTGTTTAACTTTTTGAGCAACTGCCAGCCTCTTTTCCAAAGCAGAACAGGGACACCCTTTTACATTCCCACCAGGAATATGTAAGAATTCCATTTCTCTACAAGCTTCCCGACACATGTATTGATTGTCTCTTTGCTTGAAGTCATGGTAGTGGGGCTGACGTGGGATCTCACTGTGCTTTAGATGTGTATTTCCCTAGGGACTAATGAAATTGAGCATCTTTTCCTGTGTTCATTGTTGCAATGGTATTGTCCTTTTGAGAAAGTCTACTCAAGCTCCGTTCCCCATTCCTATATTGGCTGTCTTTTTACCAACTGCTTAGTTATAGGAGGGTTCTTTACATGCATTGTAGATAGCAGACCTCACTTTTCACTTCACTTCCTCGATAGTGACCCTTGAACCAAAAAGCTTTTAAGATGATGAATTCTAGTTTATCTGTTTATTTTTGGGTTGCTGGTGTGGTTTTGCAAGCAGCTTCCAACCCCAAATCATGAAGATGTAGAAGTCTGTGTTCCTCAAAACATGGCTTTTGAAAGAGAGCTTGCCTGCATTTTAGTAGTTGCTGGACATTATTTAGTAATGCCTGTTGAGTGTTGATTGATATTTCTCTCAATGGATAGTCTTGCGCCTGTTTTCCCACCTGTGGAGCGTGCCAAGGCCTGTAACAGAGATTTTGGAAATGATATCTGTGAACATCCTGGCTTAGATTCAGGGGTGAATCCTGGTTCTGCAGTGGAGCTGGTCTTAAACTCAAGCACATTTGTACAAATTGCTCAGGCCGTTTCGAGCTGAGTCGTTGTTGATCTTTCTGAGGAACACTTGTGTGCTAGTCCAGATCGTGTAGGGCCAGAGTGGACTTTCTCAGTGGCCTCCACACGGAGAAGACTGCCAGGATTGGACCTCGTCAAGACTTTCATCTCGGGTCTACTGGAATGGAAAGTAGACCTGCTTCAGGGTTTTGGGAACGTTGTTCCATGCAAGTTGGTTCCTCTCCTTTTTTTTTTTTTTTTTTTCTTTAATGTGTACATGATTTCTTTCTGGAAAAGGGGAAAGGATATTTATTTCCAAACAGCCTGTCTGTTCTTTGTCAGTGGTCTGTCTGTGCTTTTGAAAACGTGTCAAGGAGAATTCCAGGTCAACTATCTTCTATGCAAAAAGTATAGTTCCTGTACAGTATCAGGTGATCATACTTAATATTAGGAACTATCTTGTAACTCAGATGGTATCGTTTCCTGATGAGAAAAAAAAAATACAAAGAACACCAAGCTTCCCAAGATCTTTGTCACAGGTCCCAGGTCACAGCTGTAGTGAAGTGAGGAGCGAGCATTCGAAACCTTTTCTGGAGGCACCTGTTTGGCTCAGACAGATCAGCATGCAAGTCTTAATCCCTGTTCAAGTCTGGATTTCAGGACTGGAACCCCATGTTGGGTCCTGCTTAAAAAAAAAAAAAAGAAAAAAAGAAAAAGAAAAGAAAAGAAAAAAGAAACCAGTGTAGCCGGTATCCCATTGGGTTTTCCTATGCTTATGAAGCAATTACCATATGCTATGGTATCTCGTTGTATACTGATTTCTTTCCCTCACGGCTAAAGAGTTGTGTCTCTTCGTGGGCTAGTATTAGAACCAGTGGTACGTCTTGTTTTGTGAAGTTTCATTTCGAGTCTTTTGGCCATTTCTTTTATTCTTTTGATGATCTTCTCAGACTAGATGATACCCAATTCTGGAAAAAAGTCCTTTGTCAGAGAGAAACATGCTTCTATACTGGGCCTTCCATTTATATTCTCTTGAGGTTGAGATGAGGATAAATAAATTCATTTTCGTATCCCCAGAAATGATGCATTGCCTCTTTTGAGCTTGCAAATCATATGGTTGATTTTGGGGGAAATATCAAAACCACTTATTGAGTTTCAGGTTATGAAAGGTTGTTTTTGTATTTTAAAGTGTTTCTACAGGGACGCTGAGATATAATTTCCATGCAGTAAAGTGTATGTAATTAAAGTCCTACGTCTATTAAGTTTGAGCATATAGATGCATCACCCCGGTAGTGGAGGCATCTATCGCCCCCACAAGTTTCCTTGTCCTTCTAGCATTTCCTCCCTCCCATTTGCACGTCAGGAAAGCATTGATTGGCTTTCTGTTACAGTAGAATTATTTGCAATTTCTAAGGTTTTCTCTTAACACCATCGTATGCTATTTAAATTATTTTGTTTTGATGTTTTCTGGCTCTGAGGTATTATCAGAGCAAAAGAACATGTCTTCCCATAGTGTTATGTAAGCGACGAGATTACTCTGCGAAACCGCATAGTATTCCATGAGCTGGATATGTCACAATTTGTGGTGGTCATTCCTCTGTGGATGGAGATGAATGACAATTAGAAATAGTCAGTAGCTTTTTGGGAATGTACCGTTTCTTTTTTCATTTGAGTGGAATGGGGGTGGTCTATGGTAGGTATAGGTTTAATATTTTGAAGAATTTATGGACTGTTAGGGTGCCTGGGTGACTGAGTGAGTTAAGCATCTGACATGGATTCTGGCTCAAGTCATGATCTCATTGGTGGCGAGACAGAGCCCCAGGTAGGGCTCTATGGTCAGTGGGAGTCTACTTGAGCTTCTGTGCCTCTCCCTCTCTCTCTGCCCCTCCCTCCACTCACTTTTAGTCGCTCAGTCTTTAGTCAATCAAAGATACAAAAAAATAAGAATTTCCAAACTATTTCTGCAGTGGTTGTAGAATTTAAAATTCCCATGCGCAGTGTATGAGAAATCATAGCAAGGAGGTGACTTTGCTCCTTGCTATGACTCCTTGCTATGGCTCAGAATGGAGATTCCATTCATTTTTGCCATTTTCATTGACAGATAGTGGTTTAAATTTCCATTTTCCTAATAACTAATGATGTAGGTCGTGCGCTATTCTTCCATTTCTTCCATGTGTATTCTTTGCTAAAGTGTTTTTACAAATCTTTGAATCCATTTTATTGTATGTCCTTTTTGAAAGGTTTTATTTATTTATTTGCAAGAGAGGGAAGGGGAGCAAGAGCAGGGCTGTTGGGTAGGGTGAGGAGGCCAGAGGGAGAGGAGAAGCACACACCCTGCTCAGCGGGAAGAGTGATGGAGGGGTCGGGGGTTAGACCCCACGACCCTGAGATGGTGACCTGAGCCAGAGGCAGCCACTTCACCAACTGAGGCACCCAGGCCCTTTTCTTTGACCCGTTTAAAATTGGATTGTTTGTCTTCTTCCTATTGACTTTCTTTTTTAAAAAAAATTAATTAATTTATTTTCAGCATAACCGTATTCATTATTTTTTCACCACACCCAGTGCTCCATGCTATCCGTGCCCTCTATAATACCCACCATCTTGTACCCCGACCTCCCACGCCCCCTGCCCCTTTAAACCCCTCAGATTGTTTTTTAGAGTCCGTAGTCTCTCATGATTCACCTTCCCTTCCAATTTACCCCAACTCCCTTCTCCTCTCTAACTCCCCATGTCCTCCATGCTTTTTGTTATGCTCCACAAATAAGTGAAAAACCATATGATAATTGACTCTCTTTGCTTGACTTTTTTCACTCAGACTTTTGAGCGTTCATTCAGTGTTCTCTTAGGAGACCTTCAGCAGGTATGGAAATTACACCTAGTTTCTCTCTATGTGTGACATGGCTTGGGTTCTCTCACCAATGTCTTCTGAAACACCAATGTTTTAAATGGTGATACAGTCCAGTTGATCAATTTGTTCTTTCATTAGTGAGAATTTTGGTATCATATCTAAGAAAACAATGGCCAGGGCCTCCTGGGTGACTCAGTTGGTGAAGTGTCTGCCTTTGGCTCAGGACATGATTCCAGGGTCTGGGAACCAGCCCTGCATTGGGCTCCTTGTTCAGCAGGGAGCTTGCTCTTCCCTTTCCCAGTGCTTCTACCCTGTTTGTGCTCTCTCACTCTGCTCCATAAATAAATAAAATCTTAAAAAAAAAAAAAGAAGAAAAAAGGAATAGAAATGCTTCTCAGCAACATCTGGCATTGTCTTTTGTACAGAATCACGCTCATTCGTGCAAAATGGTCCCTGGTTTGGCATACATTGCCCTGCAGACTAGTCACATTGATGACCGTTTTATGGGCTTATGAAACGTGCATGTGTCTTCTTTGGGAACATGTGTATCCGAGTCTTATGCTCGCTTTGTATTAGCAGCGTGTTCCTTCTGCCCATTCAGTGAGTTCAAAGTACCCTTATGTCTTGCGTATGGGAGTCCTCATTGGGTATTTATCTGCAAATATTGTCTCTTTATCAGTGTCTTCTCTGTTCCTTTTCTCAGTGGTAATGTTGGATGCAGCAAGGTTGTTCATCTTAAGTTTTCTTGTTACATATTTTACTCTTGCTCCAGTGACAGAACTCTTCACTAAATGCAAAGTCCTGACCATTTTCTGTTGCGTAATCATCTTGAATGATTGCTATGGCTCTTCTCCTTAAGTCTGTGGCCATTTTGAGTTCATGGCTGCGAAAGGGGTGGTTTTCAACAACCACTGTAGGGGAAGTTTGTCCTGATAGGGGCAAGAGAACCGTGAGGTAGCTTGTGGTCCTGAGTTAGTCTCCCCCAGGCCAGGAAAGGGGATGTCACCCTCCTGTACCTCTTCATGGGCATCTGAGTGCCTTTGGGGAGGAGAGTTAGGTGGTCCTAGTGGTCATATTCGGCACTTACACCCCATTCTCTCAGACTGGGTAACTGGGTACAGAGTAGCTCCAGGAGCCCGGGGCGTCCTAGTCAGAGGTGTCTTTAGGAGCACAGACACACTGAGAGCCAGAGAGGATTACATGGAAAGGATAAAAGAGAACCCCGGGGATGTGGTATGGTTTACTATAGGGTCTTCCTTCAGTGGGGTGGGAAATAGGACTCCCACACACCAGCAACTCAGGAAACATGCCCAGAGGAAGTAGGGCAGATGGAAGGCAATTCCCAGAGTTTGATCTATTTTTGCCAACATGAAAGTCATGATATGTGCCTGGATATCAAATGTGTATGAAAGGACACATGGCGGGCTCAACTCTTCACCTCAGAGACCTCACGTTGGTGATGGAGACTAGCTAAAAAACAAAAACAAAGACACACACAGAAAAATCAAAACACAAAAAAAACAAATAAAAGAAATAAATAGGTGCGTGCATCAGGAATCCAGAAATACCCCCGTGCCCCCCTCCCCTCCCAGGAAGGAAAGGATGTGGTCAGGATGATGGGAGGCTCAGTTACTAAAGCGGCTGCCTTTAGCTCAGGTCATGATTGCAGGATCCTGGGATCAAGCCTCACATGGAGACCTTCCTTGGCAGAGAGCCTGCTTCTCTCTCTCTCCCTCGGCCTGACACTCTGCTTACTTGTGCTATCTGTCTGCCAAAAAAGTAAATAAAACCTTTTAAAAAATAAAGACAGGAAGGAAGGAAGGAAGGAAGAAAGACAGTCAGACAGACAGATAGAAAGAACAAAAGAAAGAACGAAAGAAAGAAAGAAAGAAAGAATGGGGAAGCTTGGTCCTTGCAGTTCAAGAGCCATTCTGAGCCTGTGGGGAATCCTAATTATTGGTCTGCATTTCCCAAGAGAAACCCAGAGACCCTACCATTTTAGTATTTGCTGGGTTTTCCATGTGCACTCAGAAGTGCACTGGCTGAATAAAGTTGGCACACTAAGAACAGAAGGAGACCAAGAAACAGAATGTTTCCTGGATGCACCACATTATTGTCTGCCCTCACTGCAGTCTCACTGGAAATGGGAAAGGGCAATTGAAATCCCTGGTATGCAACACAGGTTTGGGAAAAAAAAAATGGAAGGTTTGGGTTCACAGTTTAAATTACTGTATTCTCAGTTTGAATCTGAAGGCAAGTGGAAACCCTGTTGAACATTTTCTGACTTCTGTGGTGGAGATAAGGGCTAACACAGAAAACAGCTCTACACATCAGAGTAACTTTGGTAACTTAGTATCTTTCCATTGACATGGTTTTCTTTCAATCTTCTGATCCCATGGTCTCCTGCTTGAGTCTACACATATTTGTGCAACGAAGATGATGTCAATACCATACGTAAAATCTGTACCCCCGAATGTCACAGTGCTCATACCTAATGGTACATCGGGTCCATTTCTAAGTGCCTGTAGCTACGTTATGGCTGACTCCAAAGGCAGCCCATTGTACCATGTGTAGACTTCTCTCTGGCCCCACCTCCAGGGTCAGCAGTACCTCAGAGCTGTCTCCATTCCTGCGGAAGGATGTAGGTCAGGTAGAGAAATGGAGGGTGGTCTAGGCAACAGGAACAGGAAAGTAGGCCCCTAAGCTGGTTGATTCCAGAGAGGACAATTGCATTGTTGTTGGTTTTGTTTAGAAGTTTTTATTTATTTTTTCATTTCCTTTCAGTGTTCCAAAATTCATTGTTTATGTACCACACCCGGTGCTTCATGCAATACGTAGCCTCCATAATACCCACCGCCAGGCTCACCCAGTGTTTTTAAAAAGCATGTAATTTCCTTATTTGAGAGAGAGTGCTTGAGAGAGCAGGAGTGGTGGCCAGGGGGAGGGTGGGTGAGAAGGACAAGCAGAGTCACCACTGAGCAGGGAGCTCGACATGGGACCTATCCGAGGACCCTGGGATCCTGACCTGAGCCAGAGATTGCACTTAAACAAATGAGCCTCCCAGGTATCACTTGAAATAATTAAAAAAAAATTTGCTGCACTTAACATGCAGCATGTATTAGTTTCATGTCAAATGTTGGTGTTGATTTTTATGTCTTCTTTTTTAAGATCTTCTTTCCTCCTTTCTTTCTTTCTTTCTTTCTTTTTCTCTTTCTTTCTTTGCTTATTGTGTATAAGAAGGTTGCTGGGCATTGGGAGAGGGAGAAAGAAGGCAGATAGAAAGAAAGAGTAAGAGAAGGAAAGGAAGAAGGAAGGAAGGAGGGAAGGGAGGATGGAAGGAAAAAAAGAAAGGGAGAAAGAGAAGGGAGAGAGGGAGGAAGAGAGAAAATGAAAAGCTAAGAATGGAAGGAAGGAGGAAGGGAGAGGGGAAGTATGGTGGAAGGGAGAAACAGAAAGAAAAGGACAGAAAGAGAGAGAGAGAGAAAGAGAAAGAAAGAGAGAAAGAAGAAAGAGGAAGTACCCAGGTCAGTTTTCCTTGTGAACATCTAGTGAAGATCCTGTTCGGACAACCCGGAAGCTAGTGAGCCCTGGGAAGGCCCCTCTCTGGCATGCGCTCAAGAGGGTGTATCTGATGTGTGTAGAACTATTTAAGGAACCAAATTTAGAATCCATTGATTAATACGGCCGCATTTCCTAGAAGTGGTCACATCAGCTGTGCAAGCATGGCCATGGGAAATCATCCCCAAAGAGCTCCATGGTGTGCACCTGGGTGGCTCAGTGGTTAAGTGTCTGCTTTTGGTTCAGGTCAGGATCTCAGGGTCCTGGGATCGAGCCCCATATCAGCCTCCCTGCTTAGTGGAATGCCTGCTTCTCCTTCTGCCATGCCTCCTGCTTGTGTTCCCTCTCTCGCTGTGTGTCTTTTTCTGTCAAATACATAAACAAAAGTTAAAAGAAGAAAACTCAGAGATAATACATTCTTGTCTGGGTCAGAGCGTGTCATCCTGTGGGAAGCAGGTTCCTGCAGTTAGTGTTGCCGGGATCTCAGGTGCTTTGCTGGTACCTCAGAATTTGACCCTTGAAAATGTGAGTAAACTTGATATTGCGTATGATTTATGATTTGGGGGACTGGTTTAGGAATACACCCCTTTATGTCATTCCCATATTTGTTGGATGTGTTCTTATGGAATGCTCTGAAGTTCTTGCAGTAATTTGCATTGGCCACAGTTAAAGCAGGATAATGTGTGCACAGAGTGACTGGTGGATCATGGATTTTGGGGCCGTGATGGCCAAATCTGTTGCTGAGGTAGCTTCCAAAACCATGTATCATGCCTTTGCATGTGCCTCTTTGCAACTCGAAAAGCCCCAAGGCATATTGGCCTGCTCCTTTGTGGACCTTGCCATCAATTCCCTGGAGGTTCAGGAGCATAAGAGCTCTCAATCTCTTCTTTAAGTTTTGATTTATGTAGTTGACAGTGACAGAGAGAGAGAGAATTGAAGGAGGGGAGCAGCAAGGGAGGGGGAGAAGCAGGCTCCGTGCTGAGCAGGGAGCACAATGCAGGGCTCGATCCCAGGACCCAGGGGTCATGATGTCAGCTGAGGCCAGACGCTTAACTGACTGAGCCGCACAGGCACCCCCTCAGCTCTTACTAAATCCCAAACCTCATCTTTCGTAACTCAGTATCTTGTTTGGTACAATTTCCACAGGCAGGGTCTGCAACTCGGGGGCACTTCTTGGAAAGCAGCAGAGGGAACAGGGTCTGGTGCTCTCACAGGAGAAATGACTCCTAATCAGCAGACAGATCTGTCACCTGAAAATAAGGCAGAGCGCGCACAGATGTGAGAACCACCAGATAAGGAGATGAAACCATTTATTTTAATAGTTTTCCATCACTTGAAAATGAAAAATAGATCAATGGAAAATATGAACAAGGCCCTATGTATCTTTAAGAGAGGAAAACGACGATGTGTGAAAGGCAGTGTACTGCAAGCGATTGACAGCATTAAGAAGATGCAGAGTAAGACTATTGATAGGACCGTATTGACTCTGTAGGTCTCTCTGTAGTATTGCAGTAGGAACTACAGTAAATCATCCATACATGCACACAGGGGCTTTTCCCATGAGGTCTTTACTCGCCTACAGCAGTGTTTTATACTTTTCAGCAAACAAGTCTTACTTCTCCTACAATGAACTGATGCCTGAAATTTTTACTGTTTTTGGTGCTACTGTAAGTGGCATTGCTTTCTTAATTTCCTGCTCAGTTTGTTCCGTGGTTGTGCATAGAAACACAAGTGATTTTTGTATAGCTGCTACCCTGCAACCTTATGGAATGTGTGTATGGACTCTAATATGCTTGTGTGTGGATGCTTTGAAAATTTTCTGTATTTAAGCATGTCCTTTGTAAGTAGAGATGCAGGTTGACCCTTGAAGAATTGCAGGGTTAAGGGTGCTGACCCTCAAAGAGAAAAGCTCTGTGTTTAAGTTTTGACATGCCATGACTGAGGTAGTAAGAGTCACCTCTTACTACCTTACTGAAGACGTAAGGAGATGATTACGTGCTCTTGTGCAAGTCTGTGGACTCTAGACTGTATCCATCAAACAAAGTAAGCAAGAGGAAAGAAATGTTATAAGGACAATCATAAGGAAGAGAACACATTTTTAGAGTAGTATGCTTAGTTGAAAAAAAATGCACCTGTACGTGCACCTGTACTTGCGGTTCCAACCTGCGGTGTAAAAGGTCAACTGTGGTTTTGTTCCTTCCTTCCCACAAGTCTTTTTTCTCACTTTCCATTTTGAAAGATATTCTGGCCGAGTCTCGAATTCTGTCCCTCTGCCTGGGGACACGCCTGCATTTTGCCCGCAGGGAAGAGCAGCGACAGATGCGAGGTCCCCTCAGGGCTGGAGTCTTGGATCAGCACTCATAGGGATAGAAAGAGTAGCGGGAGCCCTTGCTCTTTGCACACCGACTCCTACTGGAAGGAACGCAGTGTCCCCAGAGGCCCCTGTACAGAATGCTCAGGGCTTTGGAGCTGCCCCAAGCAAGAGGCCAGAGGCCATCTCTCCCTCTCACTTTCCCAACTTCTCTTCTCTCTTGCCTTCCACACTCCATGTTGCCAACTCATCCCCCCCATCCTCCTGCTCCTTGTCAGCATTCCAAGGACATGCCTCTCCCTGCCACCAGCATCCCAGGCTGAGGCTGTGGAGCTCTTCTGGGTGGGGAGCTCAGTGCTGTTCCAAGACTTGCCCTCTCGCTGTTTCTCCCATGCTTGCTTGAATCTAAATCAGCTGCCTGTCCCAGACTTCTAAACGTTTTTGCCAACAAGAAAATAGTGGATGGGCATCTGGGTGGCTCAGTGGGTTAAGCCTCTGCCTTCGGCTCAGGTCATGATGTCCGGGTCCTGGGATCGAGTACCACATCAGGCTCTGTGCTCGGCAGGGAGCCTACTTCCTCCTCTCTCTCTCTCTCTCTCTCTCTGCCTGCCTCTCTGCCTACTTGTGATCTCTGTCTCTCACATAAACAAATAAAATCTTTTAAAAAAAGAAGAGTAAAAAGAAAATAGTGGAGGTTGTGTGTGTGCTTGTGCGTGTGTCTGCGTGTTGCCTTGGAAATCATAAGGTGCTGGATCAGGAATCTGGAGTTCCTCCCTCAGGAATGGATAGGGGAATGATCTTGGTCCTTGCAGATCAAGAGCCATTCTGAGCCCTGAGAGAATTCTAAATGTTGGCTGACACTTCCCAAGATCAACCCAGACGGCCTATACTTTGGGCATTTGTTGGGGTTCCTGTGTGTGGTCAGAAGTCCCCTGGCCAACCAAAGGTGGCACACTAAGTACAGAAGTAGACCAAGAAGGAGAATATTCCCTGGAAGACCACATTACTCTCCTCCCTTACGGCAGTCTCTCTCTGAAAATGGGAAGGGGCACTCAAAAGACCTTGCATTCAGTAGAGGATGGGGAGAAAAAAGTGTATCGTTGGGGTAACAGTTCAAGTTACTGTATCCTTAGACTCTATGTGAGGCCATGTGGAAACGCTACTGAACAGTTTCGTGGGCTATGCCCAAGGGTAGGAGGGGTTAATGGAGACTGCGATTACACAACTCAGTGTAATTGAGCACCGTAATATCTTTTCCTCTTCACATGGTTTTTCTTCCATTTTGTCTGAGGCCAGGCATGAATCTAAACATATGTGTAAGAAGTTCATATCAGAAAAGGTGTACAAAGCCCACAAGCCTTAATTGGGCGGTACTATATCCTCATGGTGCTCTAGGCGGTCTTCAGACTGTACGTAGCCACATCATGGCTGACTGTGAATGCAGTCCCTTTCTGGGTATGTGTGTTCTTGGTGTAGGCTCTCCCCCGCCCCAGCCCACAGGTTAAGCGGTCCCTCTGAGCTGGGTGTGTCTCTGGGGGAAGCATGTTGTTCCAGTAGGTAAGAAGGGGAAATGGGGGGATGGGGATCCAGCAACAAGAAAGCATGCTCTTAAGTGGGTGGGTTGTAGAGAGGAGCATGCTATTTCCTCTAACAATATGCATAGCTCTCTGTCAGAAATCTGGCCCTGATGAAAGAGCAATGCTGGGAGAAACCGGTGTACCCTTTGTCAGGAAATACTTGAATTCCTGCTGATCTATCCGCTGTGCCTAAAAACTCCCCCTAGACAACTTGGGGAAGAGAGGAGAAACTGTGTTCCTTTTAGGTGTTATGATTTCCCTTCAGCGGGGTTGGCCAGGGAAAGAAATCTATTCAGGGTGAGAATCTGGGAGAAGATACTTTCAAACGATATATCCGATGAAGGGCTAGTATCCATAATCTAGAAAGAACTTATCAAACTCAACAGCCAAAGGACAAATAATCCCATCAAGGAATGGGCAGAGGATGTGAACAGACTTTTCTCAAAGTGGACATCCAGATGGCCATCAGGCACATGCTTAAGGGCTCCACGTCACTCAGCATCAGGGAAACTCAAATCCAAGCCAGAATGTGATCCACCTCACACCAGTCAGAATGGCTAAAAAAAGAAACAAGTCAGGAAATGATGGATGCTGGCCAGGATGTGGAGAACGGGGCACCCTCCCACGGGTTTGGTGAGAATGCAATCTGGTGCAGCCACTCTGGAAAACAGCATGGAGGTTCCTCAAAAAGTTGAAAATAGAGCTACCCTGTGACCTAGCAATCACACTCCTGGGTATTCACCCTAAAGATAAAAATGTCGTGATCTCAAGGGGCATGTGCACCTGAATGTTTATAGCAGCATTCCTCACAATAGTGAAACTAGGAAAGAACCTTGATGCCCATCAACAGATGAATGGAAGAGGAAGAGTTGGTATTTGTATGTATATTTGTATATACACACACACACAGATACACACACACACACACACACACACACACACACACATACCCGCACCATGGAATACTATGCAGCCATCAAAAGAAATGAAATCTTGCCATTTGCCAGGACATGGATGGAACTAGACGGTATTATTTTGAGCAAAATAAGTCAGTCAGAGAACGACAGTTATTATATGATCTCCCTGATAGAAGGTTCTTGAGAGGCAGTGTGGGTGGGTTTGGGGAGTAGGGAAGGAAAGAATGAAACAAGATGGGATCAGGAGGGAGTCCAACCATAAGAGACTCTTAATCTCACAAAAGAAACTGAGGGTTGCAGGGATGAGGGTTGCAGGGAGAGGGTGGTTGGGTGATGGACATAGGGGAGGGCATGTGCCATAGTGAGTGCTGTGAAGTCTGTAAACCTGGCGATCAGAGACCTGTATCTCTGGGACTAATAGTACATTGTATGTTAAAAAAAAATAAAAAATAAAAAATAAATATTAAAAAAGGATAAGGGACCTGAATGGATATCTTTCCACAGGATCATGGAAAAGCAAGTCAAAACCACAGTGAAATATTATTATGTCACAGTTAATATTGCTACTATAGGAGAGAAAAAAGAAAACCAGTGTTGGCAAGGTTATGGGGACCATGGAACCCTTGTGCACTGGTAGAAAGGTAAACTGATACAGCCATTTTTTTTTCTCAAAAAAGAATGAAACTATAATTACCCTGTGATGCAGCAATCCCAGTTTGGGGTGTATATCCAAAGGAAATGAAACAGGATTTCAAAGAGACATCTGCACCCCATGTTCACTTCAGCATTGTGCACTGTTGCCAAGACACTGAAACAACCTAAGTGTTGCATGGGTGAAGATTATGTGGGTCATGGACATGAAAAGTCTAGCGAAAAGAATATAGTCAATGATATTGTAATACCACGGTATAGTGAGAGATGATGATTACACTTACTGTGTAATACTGAGTAGTGTATGTAATTGTCAAATAACTGTGCCGTTCACCTGAAACTAATATAAGGTTGTATGTGCATTATACTTTAATGTTAGAGAAAATGTGAATGTTATTTGGTTATGGAAAAGAAGGAAATTCTGCTATTTGTGTCAACATGGATGTAACTGCAGGACATTATATTCAGTGAAAAAAGTCAGAAAGAGAAAGACAAATACTGAGTGCTATCATCTATCCATGGACTTAATAAAAATAAAGAAGTCAACTCACAGAAACAAAGAGTAGGATGATGGTTACCAGTGGCTGGGACGTGGGGCACATGGAGAGATATTGGTGTAAGGAGAAGAACATTCAGTTATAAGATGAATAAGTTATGAGGGTCTAAGGTATAGCATGGTGACTGTAGTTATAATACTGTATTATGCTCTCGAAACTTGCTAAGGAAATAGATCTTAAGCTTGCTTACCAAAAAAAAAAAAAAAAAAAAAAAAAAGGAAGGGAAGAAAGAAAAATGTTCAGGTGATTGTGAGGTGATGTGCTCATTAATTTGCTTGCAGTAATCATTTTATAAGGAATATGTACTATAAGTCATCAGATTGTACACTTTCAATATATGTAGTTTTATGTGCTTATTATACCTGAAAAAATCTGGGAAAAATATTTGCAATGGTAAATACGAGGTTATGAGAATTTTGCCACCCTTCACTATAACTAATAAAAGTAATGCTTCTAGTTGGTAAAGCATGCAAGCAACCGACCAGACAGGTGCAATAGGCGGAGCCCTCCCTTGTTACCTTTTCCCTTCTCCAAGCCCTCCTCCAGGCCCACAGCTTGCCCCGCCCATCGCACCCTCCTGGCCAATAGCCAGCCGGCGGCCAGGCCGGAAGTGATGTGGACAGCCGCCAAGGTTTGGGCCTCCTGTGGCTTCTGAGGCCTCACTGGGAGCGGGGCGTGGAAAACTAGCTCTAGAAAATGAAAGCTGTAATAGTAGGAAGAAGAACAACGACCGAAAGCCTGGTGGAATAACGCGAAGGGTAGAAGCTGGGAATCAGAGCCCAAATTGTAAGAGAACAAATGGAGAAGACAGATAGCGCCCGAAGGTGTGTGTGGTAGGTCCAGGTGTGAGGAAGACGGTTTGCAGCGGCACAAGAGATGGGATGCAGGTGTCCCGCTCAGCAGGGGGACGGCGTGGGGACCAGCATCCCACGGGGTCGTGGGAAGAGGGAGGGAGCGAAGGGAGGGCCTGAAAGGAGACCCCAAGAGCCCGCGGAGTCCTGGATGCCTTGGCGGCGCCAGGCGCCATGAACCCTGGGAGCTCGGCCTTTGGCCCCGATTCCTGAGGAATGCAGTGGGGGCCCCATACAGTTCAATAGGGCGGGGTGGTGAGCTCTTGAGACTGACTGATCCCTGAAGCAAATATAGCGTTTCCTTCTGCAGCCTGTCCTCTTGCCGCCCACTCAAGCTCCCGGTTCTATGATAGCACGTGGCTGTCGTTTGCCTGATTTGATTTTTGAGCTCAGTGTCTGCTGAGCTGATGCACTTAGACAAGGAGGAGGAGTCCAGCGTGGCAGCTTGGGGCTAGAGACGGCAGAGAGCACCAGTGCCTGCCTCTGGTTGGGTCATCAGAGAGCTCACTCTTCTTTTATGGGGAGGGCTGGAGCTCTCAGCCCAGCTGGGAGCTAATCCCAGGCCTTCTTAAGCTATACTGTGCTACACGTTCTCTCTTAGCTAGCTTCTTTCCTAACTTATCCTCAGTGGCTATTTTGTTTTTATTCTTCTGTCATGTTTAAAAGATTTTCTTCATTTACTTGAGGCAGAGAGCGAGACGGAGCCCCAGAGCAAGCCTGCAAACAGCGGGCATAGGCCAAGGGCAAGGGCAAGGGAGAGAATCTGAAGAGGTCCTTTCACTGGGCCCTGTGGGGACCCCGAGATCATGACCTGAACAGAGCCATGAGTAGGAGGCTTAACTGGATCAGCCTGCAGGGGCTGCATATTTTTAAACATTTTGTCAAGATTTTACGTTGAAGTGATCTCTGTACCCAACGTGTGGCTCCAGCTCTCAACCCTGAGATCCAGAGCAGTCTCTGTGTCAGCCAGGGCTGGGGAAATCTGCCTGAACACCGAGGTTCATGTTCGTTACTAATGGCATGGGTAGAAAGGGTCTTTTTATTATTTCATTTTATTTAAATGTATATTATATTATTTATTTTATTTTATCTCAATTTTATTACTTTTATTTTATTTCAATTTTAATTTGTTTCTGTTTTAGGATTAAAACAACTTCTGTGTTTCCAGAGCCTGGGCATCCCATAGACAGTATCACCTTTATTGCTGATGCTGGGTTTTGAGAGCTGTTCATTCCTGGGACGTGGGTGTTCATTCCTTTCTGTAGAATTTCCAGGAACACATTTCTCATTGACCTCGCTAGCTTTTTTATTCCTTGCGGACAGAAAGTGACACACCCAGTGTGTACACACTCAGAGGCCGTTTCCTAGGATCTGGAGTTTGGGGAGGTGATGTGGGGGGAGCCTGGAAAAGAGGCGGGGTTTGATCTCTACTGAACACTATTAGCACTGGCAATTCTATGATTGTAGTCAAGACGTCATAGTCATTTTCCTAGGAAGAGAGACGGTGTTTGGTTTGTGGGTTGCGTTGTGACCTTGTTTTTGTCTGTCCTGAGCAATATTGTCAGATGGCCTGGTTTTGTCTTGTTTTATCAAGGTCTCCAAGCAGCTTTGTCGGAGGTTGATATTCTGCAAGCATGATTATTTACTTACAAGCATGAGAAAATACAGAAAATACAGGCTGGGAGTGTCCGTTGCGGTGTGAGAGGCTGGCCTTGTTCGTTGTCTCTAGAAATCCCTAAAGCAGAAGAAAAAAAGAGAGAGCTCGGATCTTAACAGTTGTAGCTGTAGCTGCAAACCTGATGGGAAAGTATGACTTTGGCTGTGTCTTGAGATTCCTGTGTCTCAGTTTCTCGATTCACAATGGCTCAAAGGGACTTGTTCCTGCATGGGTTGTCCCAGGTGTGAAATCGACAGGGGAGGAAGGTTGATAAGAGCCAGAGGCCCGGATGGTGGTACACAGCGCTTTCGTGGATTCCCACCCCTCCGGGGCTATCGGGTCAAGAACGGCAGGCACAGGCATGTGCTCTCCTGTCCAGCCTGGGTCCTCCAATCACCTATGGCTTCATTATATTTACATGGTGGTTTCAGTCCCCCAGTGGGGTCAGATTGCAATGACAGGTCCAGGAAGAACTGGGTTAGGGCCCGGCCTGCCCTTACTGACCAGTGGGTTGAGTTCCTTAGATGACTGGAGACAACGTCAGCTGAGACCACCTTAGCTATGACCCATACTCTGTGAGACAGGAAAAGAAAAGACACTGCTCAGCCCGATGCATTTGCCATCTCGAGGCCTTCCTGCTCTCCCATCTTGAGGGTGTACTTACTGTAGATCACCCGGATTGTAAGCCAACTGAGTATAACCTGTAGGGGTGTAGAATTGTGACAAAAGCATATTCCAGGGGAAATTCCTTCTGGCCATTTTTGTTTTCAGGGTGGAATCTCGATTGACCGGTGTCCCCTGATATTCAGAGGTGGGTTTCTGGAGGGGGAGTGAGGAGCCTGGACAGGGGAGTTTGCAGCCAAGGCCTGGCTGGGGGCTCTGCTGCTGTCAGCTGGTGGGGGAAATTCTCCTAATTTCTGTGGGCCTCAGTTTCCCCATGTGTAAATTACAGTTGATATTCAAATTCTCCCAAGTCCCTTCCTGCTCCAGTGTCTGCACGTGCACGAGGGACTGAGGTGCCTGTTATGGAGTCCTGGGGACTGGAGCCGGGACCTGACTTGGTCCCTTCTCTGTGTGTCTCCCACAGGAGCCTGGGCTGAGTCCACACTGAAGACAGAGAATGGAGAGAGGAGCTGGAAGACAGGATATCAGCAAGTCTGGAAGACGAGAATATCGCAAAGAAGAACAAGGCCATGGTGGTGCAGGTGGTTGCCCGAGGAGGGAAGAATAAGCCCAGGCGGAGTCCAGAAAACTGAAGGGAAACCGAGGAATGCATGAGGCAGCATGAGCTGAGGGGGATGACTCGGAGAGTCACACAGTCCACAGTGAGCCCGTGCCCCTGGGGCGGGGCCCCACAGGATGGATCGGGATTCGCTTGTACTGCTGGAGAACTGTACCAGTTCCCAGAGGAGGAGGAGGTGCCCACGAGCTTCACCCTTGGAGCCGCCCTTACGGTGGATGTTTCCAGGTAAGTGTGGGCCTAGGGGGATCAGGGGCATTTGAATTAGAGTTGCAGAGGTCCACCTTTCCTGCAGACTATTGTTGTAAGGTCAGAAACGACCACAGTAGGGGGCTCTTGCCTCTGAGACAGTGATACCAATAATATTCTTTGGAATGTATTGTGGTAAAGGGCTTTATGCACTATATATTTTGTCCATATATATGTTCAGGGTCTCATTTTTCCTTAGTCTTAGTCCTTAGTGTTAAGAGCGTGGAATTCTGACATCAAGAGGATTTCACTGGGGAGGTCAAGCAGTGAGTGGGAGAATGCAAACAAGATCTTGTAGCATGTGGGTGTCTCAGTTCCTTGAGAGTCTGCCTTCTGCTCATGTCCTAATCCCAGGTCCCCGGGATCAAGTCTCATGGTGAGGGGGCGGGACAGGGGGCTCCCTGCTCAGCAAAAGGGCACAGGGGTAGGCCAAGCACCCGAATCCTAATGACAGGGTGGGCCTTTGAGAAGACTCCAAGAGGGCAGTCCCTTCTTCATCAGAGCGCACCGCAAGGGCATGTCACGGGACATCGAGCGTGTTGCGGCTCCTCTTTAAGGAAGGGGATTTGTTGCCTTCTGGGAGAAAGCAGAGCATTCCTGCAGGACATTCGGTCTAGGACTGCAGTTGAGATTTGAGATTTTCGACCACTTCTGTTGGATCGGGGAAGGGATCTTTCTGAGAGCTTCCGCAGTGCTTGGCTTGGTCGTTGGAGCCGTGAATACAGAGGTCAATACAACATCATTGCAACTGTCACAGGGCTTTCTGTCGAGTAAGCAGAAGTGATGAGAAGCGGGGGTGGGGTGAGTTCCTGGGAGGAAGTGGCCAGTGCTGTCTGGGGCATGATGTCAGTGGTTGTTCCAGTCTCTCACGGTGTTTTTGACCTACCTTGGCCCCGGGACCCTAGACTGGGACCAGATTTCCGCTCCTTGGGATACTGCCTGCCAACACCTGGGTTCCAAGGTGGCCCAAAGCAGCCGACACTTCCCAGGTCTCCGGAGGAAACTGCTGGTATCAGTACCTCCCGCCTCTGACTTGGCCAGCTGGAGAAATCGAGGCAAGTTCACAAAGTCTAATAGGGGTGTCCTTGTCCTAACGATCAGTGATGTTGTGCCTTTGTGTCTGAGAACTTCCGTGCTTTCCAGACTTCAGTATTCTCTCTCCATATAAAAATCCTGTAAATAGGGGCGCCCGGGTGGCTCAGTCGTTGAGCCTCTGCCTTCAGTTCAGGTCTTGATCCCAGGTTCCTGGGATGGAACCCCACCTCGGGCTCCCTCCTCAGTGGGGAGCCTGCTTCCCCCTCACCCACTGGCCGGGCTTGTGTTCCCTCTGTCACTGTGTCTCTCTCTGACAAATAATGTAATTGAAGGCTTCCAGAAATGTGCATAGTGGCCATATTGTAGATCAAGTAACTAAAAACAACAGAGAGGCCTGGAAACGATTGCTGGGGTAAATTAAAGGCAATCTAAATGAATAGAAAGACATCTATCCCATGCATAGATTAGGAGACTCCAGGTGATTGGAATACCAAATGAGTTTCATTCGGACTCACATGGGAGAAGACACATTGGGGGCAAATGTGCAAGCTAATTCTAAAAATGTATATGCACATCGAGGTACTGAGACTAGCAAGATGGCCATGAAGCCTTAAACTGGAGAAATCCACTCCATGTCAAAGCTCATCATGAAGCTATGGTCATTAAAGCACTACGTTATGGTATAAGTAATCACAATGTATATATATATAGGAACAAGAGGGACTATTGAGTACAAAATTTCCCCATACACATATACAATGTTTAAACTTTTTTTTGGATTATTTCTAAGTCATCTCTATATCCAACATGGGGTGCAAACCCACAACTCTGCAGACAAAGGTCGCTTGCTGCACCTATTGAGCCACCCAGGAACCCTGGGTGTTTGTTTGATTTTTTTTTAATTATTTATTTATTTTCAGAAAAACAGTATTCATTATTTTTTCACCACACCCAGTGCTCCATGCAATCCGTGCCCTCTATAATACCCACCACCTGGTACCCCCACGCCCCCGCCACTTCAAACCCCTCAGATTGTTTTTCAGAGTCCATAGTCTCTCATGATTCACCTCCCCTTCCAGTTTAGCCCAACTCCCTTCTCCTCTCTAACACCCCTTGTCCTCCATGATATTTGTTATGCTCCACAAATAAGTGAAACCATATGATAATTGACTCTCTCTGCTTGCCTTATTTCACTCAGCATAATCTCTTCCATTCCCGTCCATGTTGCTACAAAAGTTGGGTATTCATCCTTTCTGACGGCGGCATAATACTCCATAGTTTATATGGACCCCATCTGCCTTATACATTCGTCCGCCGGAGGGCATCTTGGTTCTTTCCATAGTTTGGCCACCGTGGCCATTGCTGCTATAAACATTGTGGTACAGATGGCCCTTCTTTTCACGACATCTGTATCTTTGGGGTAAATACCCAGGAGTGCAATGGCAGGGTCATAGGGAAGTTCTATTTTTAATTTCTTGAGGAAGCTCCACACTGTTCTCCAAGGAGGCTGCACCAACTTGCATTCCCACCAACAGTGGAAGAGGGTTCCCCTTTCTCCACATCCCCTCCAACACATGTTGTTTCCTGTTTTGTTAATTTTGGCCATTCTAACTGGTGTAAGGTGATATCTCAATGTGGTTTTAACTTGAATCTCCCCGAGGGCTAGTGATGATGAACATTTTTTCATGAGTCTGATAGCCATTTGTATGTCTTGATTGGAGAAGTGTCTGTTCATATCTTCTGCCCATTTTTTGATATGTTTGCCTGTTTCGTGTGTGTTGAGTTTGAGGAGTTCATTATAGATCCTAGATATCAACCTTTTGTCTGTACTGTCATTTGCAAATATCGTCTCCCATTCCGTGGGTTGCCTCTTTGATTTTTTGACTGTTTCCTTTGCTGTGCAGAAGCTTTTGATTTTTTTAAAATAAAGTCATTGGTACACTTGACGAGGATAACCAAAGACTTTTACTAAAAGTAACTGGAATGAATGAACATCTATTTAATGCTATGTTAACATTAAAACCTACTTAGCACTATATATCGATGGTAGTTGAAGAAGTAAAAGTAGATGTTTTTTTTGTTAAAGATTTTATTATTTATTTGTTGGAGATAAAGAGAGAGAACAAGCAATCACAGGCAGGGAGAGATGCAGGCAGAGGGAGAAGCAGGCTTCCCCCCTGAGCGGGGAGCCCGATATGTGACTCGATCCCAGGACCCTGGGCTCATGACCAGAGGCCACGTCAGATACCCAACTGCCTGAGCCACCCAGGTGCCCCAAAGTATAATTTTCAAGCACAGGGTCTCACGTCAGTAGCCAGTGTTGACAACATGATGCTCTTAGCCCGTTGTGATGGAATTTTTCCCGGAGGTTTCGGGCAGGAATGAGGTCTAGGTAAAGGAAGCACCTTTGCAGAAAGGTATAGGCACGAATTGGCAAATGGGGGCGTGGGGTTTGGCGTAGAAGAGGACTCTCCCTGAGACCTGCCTCCAGCCCCCATAACAAGGGGTTCCGGGGCCAGTCACAGGGGAACTGGGTCCTCCGTGTGCCTTTGTTTCTTCATTTGTGAACCAGGAAAAAGGAAAGCTCCCATGAACAAGTGGACTGTGAAGACTAGAAGTGCTAATATGTAGGAAATCATGCGTCTCAAGAACTCTAAGGGACGTCCATGATCTCAGGGAGTTTCCAAACTGACTAAACACCGGACTTTAATAAGAAGATTCCAGACCCCACGTCAGCCCACTGAATCAGAATTGCTAGAAACCAAAAGGACGAGGTTGCATTTGTACTAACTCTCCGAGGCTGTTCTGATACAGTGATGAGTATATGAGTAGGGAACACTGAGTCGTATAACGTTCCTCTAAAACAGCAAAGTGGGAATAGCAGAACGCGGATCTTTTCTGTCGAGTCTCTCCGCCAGAGGAGTAAAGGAGGAGGACTCTACAATGGAAGGAGACCTGGCCCACCTGACCCCATTTAATCTTCGCGCAGTTTCCATGTTTGATTAGAAACAGGCCGCCAGGTGAATGGCACGAGGTCAAGTCAAAGGAATCTATCAAGCAGTGCTCCATCTTCTGAAACTTGTTTTTACCTTTCTGAAACTTG
This sequence comes from Mustela nivalis, assembly GCF_964662115.1. Lineage (NCBI taxonomy): Eukaryota > Metazoa > Chordata > Mammalia > Carnivora > Mustelidae > Mustela > Mustela nivalis. The sequence goes on along the minus strand of NC_139029.1, from coordinate 93,086,608 downwards.
AATTTCAGTATAGTTATCTTACAGTGTTAACATAAGTTTCAAGAGTAGAATGTGGTGATTGAACATTTCCATACATTGCTCAGTGCTCATTCGCACAAGTGCACTTGTTGACGCCCTCTGCATTCCCCGATTCCCTGGTCCCCCTCCCCTCTGGCTACCACCAGTTTGTTCTCTCTAGTTAAGAGTCTGTTTCTTGGTTTGTCTGGCGCCCTTTTCTTTTGCTCTGCTTATATATTTTGTTTCTTACGTTCCACATACGAGTGGAATCCTTTGGTATTGAGCTATCTCGGACAGACTTAATTGACTTAGTACAATATACTCTAGATGCCCCTGTCTCATTTCAAATGGCAAGATTTTATTCTTTTCTATGGCTGAGTAATATTCCGTGGTATAAATATACCGCATTGTCTTCACCGGTCATCTATGGACGGACATCTGGGCTCTTTCCAGAATTTGGTTATGCATGTATTCGTGCTTACTAGTGCTTATGTATTTCTGAGAGTAAATATCCCGTAGTAGGACTGTTGGATCGTAGGGGGGTTCTGTTGTTACGTTCTTGAGGAACCTCCATACCATCGTCCACAATGGCTCCCCCGGTTTGTGTGCCCAGCACTAGGGCAAGAGGGTTCCCTTTTCTCCGCAGCCTTGCCCACACTTGTTGTTTCTTATGTTTTGGGTTTTAGCCATTCTGACGGGGGTGAGTGCATATCTCATTGGTTCTTTCTGTTGCTTGTTTTTTGTTTGTTTGTTTGTTTAAGATTTTACCTGCTTCTTTGAGATAGAGAGTATAAATGGGGAGGAGTCGAAGAAGGGGTAGCAAGCTCCCCACTGAGCAGGGAGTCTGATGTGGGACTCGATGCCAGTGAAACGTGGTCCCTATGACATAATCAGAAGAGCAAGGAAAGCAACGTACACATAGAGGGGTCATCTAGGAGTCAGGGATGTTAAGTTCTTGAGGAACCTCCGTACTGTTTTCTAGAGTGGCTGCACCAGTTTGCATGGGCACCGAGAGTGTCAGAGGGTTCCCCTTTCGCTGTACTCTTGCCACAATCTGTTGTTTCCTGAGTTGTTACCTGTAGGCATTCTGACTGATGTGAGGTGGTATCTCACCGTGGTGTGGTTTGTATTTCCCTGGTATGGCACTCTCACTTTCAACACTCCGTAAAACTGGTGGTGCAAGTACTTTCTATTCAGTGAGGATGTCCTCGTATGCAGGCAGTAGAGAAAGAGTATTGAATATGCAACCCTCACGGAGTCCTCATTCCCTCCCTAGGAGTCCTTTGAAGTGAACTTCCCCGGATGAGAGATGACAGAGGAGGCTTTGACTTTCAAACAGCTGGTCACTGTTGAATAGACTTACTGGCATTTGTAGGACACAACTCTGGGAGTGGAGTAGGTGGGAAAAATAGGATGTAAATAACATCTGTTTCACTGGGCGGGAACAGTAGTATACCAGGTCAGGTTGATACAGAAGGAAAGGGAAAATACAATAATGTCAAAAGTTTGAGGTCGAGAGATCCCTACACACTGACAAACTGAAGGGGAGAAGTTTGGCAAGCTCATAGGGAACCAAACATGTCCACGGACTTTCGGTGTAATGCTCAGCCCTACGTATACGACCTTCCTAAACGGCAGACAGGCCTATAGGCGCACAGGTGCGCATGCAGAAAAGAAAAGAAGTACCACAGAGAGCTAAACACAGAAACATGTCCTCCCGGTAGGGTACGTAGAGCCTAAAGTTGATGGAGACTCAGTATAACTGTGACGATGAGAACCAAGCACATGTCCATGAGCATGTGTCCCGATCCTCCAAATCACCATGATAGGGAGAGCTTAGAGCATCCAATGTCAATAACCCACAAGTTCATAGTGGTTGTCCGAACCAAAAACTTTAATGACATAGAAGGGGGTCAGAATGTTCTTTTCCACAGTGCAGTGCCGTCCAATACACATTGTATAGATATCCAAACATCAGAATTCTTCCAATGTACAAACAGAGATAGGGTTAGGAGATACCACAGGGAGCAGTAAAAGATGGCAACATGTTAGAGAAAGTGGTTAAGAGGAGAGGCTCGTCACCCATCCTCAGGGTCCACCACGTACCAGATTCCCAATTTCAGAAAGCAAAGCATGTGTCTTGCTGTGAACAGATCAATCTGATAGGTACTCTATAGCAATGCAACCAAAGCTGCTCTCACAGGAGTGGTGATGGGCACACTGGACCTTCTTGGTCTCCGGGTAGGCTAGCCGGGACACATGCAGCATTAACCATGGAGTGTCCTGGCCCAAGGCACAGGCTGAATTTAATCAGGAGGAACTGATCAGACAACTTCAGAATGTAGGCCATTAAGCTAGACATGTGGCCTGTCCCCTACAAACAAGGAAATGTCACCACCACCGGAGACAGCCACCTAACGGTGAGGAGATATTTTGGGTTCTGAAGGAGTAAGAAAATACAGCAACACATTCTTGTCGTCCTTTGGAACCCAACCTATCTCTCCTCCATGTTGCCGTCTCTTTTTTGTGGTGACAGGGATTTGTGAAGACAGACAGACCGGTCATCTGGTTCAATGGTCCACATCCTGAAGGTGTCTGATAACTCCCTCGTGCTCAAATTCAGGCTGAACGTCTCCAGGAAGAACACGGTGTAGTCAATGCTGTGTGCTTCTGGCATAGCCCAGTTGGTGGCCCAGAATGTCCAGTGTGACATGTGGCCTCTTCCCGTGGTGCTGCTGACTCTGGTTCTCTGCAGGATGGAATTGAGAGCAGCAAGACTGAAGGTCTCTGGAAACGGGGGTGTGATCTAGGCAGGCATTGGTCTCCTGAGGGGTTTATCACAACTGGAGCTGAAGGGCAAGAAACTCTCTCCTCCAATGGGTCTCTTGCAGTAAAAATCATCGAGAATGGCTTGGGATTGTGATGTGGATTCTCAGCAAAGTGTCTCTCCCGTGCTCTCTTTGGGCTTTAACTTGATGTGCTGCTTTAGATGTCCTTTCATCCAGTGGAAAAAGAAGGGGTTTTAGGATGAAGTTTCAGGATGGGGTTTTCATTCACAGAGGCCTCTCTTTTCTTAGTTTCTGCAGTCTTTGGCCTCTGAGAGAGGAAGAGTGAGAGAAATCAAATGTGAGTCTTGGTCAGATGCTACTGGTGGCTGAGCCTGGAGGGGTGGTGGCCAGGTGACAGAGGGCAGGAGCAAGCGGAAGGCCTCTCCAGAGGAGCAGCTGCAGGGGGAGCTGCACCCAGGCAGAGGGGGAGTTGAGAGCCCCAAGTCAGAAGTCATACCTTCACGAAACCGATAGGCAGCCTGTGTTGGAGGATGCAGGGGCCCCTGGGCTCCCCCAGCAGGGGGCTAGTGATGTCCCAGCTCAAAGCTGCTGTGAGCTTTTGCCAGATCCCAACTACCTCCTCCTCTGCAGCCACTTCCCCCTTGAGCCCCTCCATCAGAAGCCAAGTGATGGCTTGCCGACGCCTCCCGGGGAGGTGGGCACCTAGCACGCACCACGCGCGTTCCGAGACAGGCTGCTGCAGGAAGCAGGGGACCCGTGGCAGCCAAACACATCCCCTTTTCACCCTTGTCCCAGTCTTCTGAAAAGGAGGCCAGGCTTTGGAATGAGTCCTAGATTGGGAGAGCCCACAGGGGCCTATGAGTATCTCCAACTTCTTTTCTGCCCTGTGCAGAGGAGGAGCTGTGGCCCCAGGGGCTAAGGACCCCCGAAAGCCATGTGACCTGTGACTGAAAAGCCTGGGCTGAAAGCCAGGCTCAGGCCCTGTGCAAACCTGTGGTGGGGAGGGAGAGGACAGCCCCTGATCTGCAGGTGTGGGCAGGCAGTAGATACTGATGGTCACTTTTGGCCTCCCAGGAACAAGCCCAAAGGTGCTGAGGGAAGAGCCCGGGGAGGAGAAACCCCAAGGGGAATTCGCAAAGGACAGCCTGGGTGTTATCAGGGACACTTCATTTTCCCTCAGGGACAACAAGGGTCTCTGAATGCTATCTCACACAGGATAGACCTTGGGGCATTTGTAGGAATAGTCTGAGTAGGTATAAGCTTCAGCAAAGTGTAAAGGGCACATGGAGAAGGATTCATGTTTGCTTTCTAGATTCTCATCCCTTCTTTCCCCAACGTTCCATAAGCGTAGAGCCTCTCATGGATTCCAGGGGTGTTCTGATGGGCCTGCAAATGGATAGATAGGAGAAGGAGTCCTGAGATTGTTTCCTGAGATGTTGTATAACGACACCATAGGATTCTTTTCTTTCAATCTGTCGTGGACCTGTCGGGGAGCTGGCAAGTCCTCGTAGTGACTTTGTGAACCATGGTTTTGATTGCCACAGGAAGCAAGAAACCTGAAATTCCTCAACCTCGATCAGGGAAGGGATCATGTTTTAGACACTGGGTTTCCAGGCAATATTCCTTCCTCATTGTATCGTGTATGATAGGGGCTGAGGAGAAGCTTGACCCACCAGCTGGGTCCCAGGTGAGGGTTCTGTGTCCACCTAGCTCAGATTTCCTGAACGTCCCAAGAGGAGAGTGCATGTGGCAGTGACTCATTGAGACCTCGGACCTGGGAGGAGGAGGCTTGGAATTGGAGAAGCAGGGAAGGAGGGCAAGGAAGCCAAGAAAGCGTGTGGTTTCTGGCAGAGCTCTAAGTGTTTGATGGGTGTAATAATGCTGCTCTGCTGAGGAGGGCCGTGGGGCCTGCTTCGCCATGGGCGTGGAGAGAGGGGAGAGGGAATCCCAGGACAGCCCCGGCAGGAACACAGCAGAGTTGAGCTGCATCCCGGTGATGGAGACCAAGGGCCGGCAGGGTGGCAGCCCCCATGCGAAACCGGGGAAGCACCAGCTGTGGGAATGGCCGAAGGACGGAGAGCAAGTGAAGAGACAGTGTGTGTTTGGTCGGGGGTGTTGGAGGGGTGGAGCTCTAATCAGCAGGAGAACAGTAGGAGTCCATGCCCCAAGCGCCAAAGGCATGATTACCTCTGGGCCCTAAGCTTGAAGACCAGGGAATCTGCATGCCAGTCTCCACTGGCCAAACTGCAGTATTCTCTTGGGAATCTTCTGTTTCATGACACGGAGGGCTTTCATGTGGCCATGGATTTGACAGCCATGCTGTCTGTCCCTCGAGTCCTCACCAGCATCACGCTCCAGCTTGGGAGGGTTCTTCATGCACATGGAAGCATCCAAAGCCAGTTCTGCAAGGAAAAGCACATCGACAGGATCCGCTGTGATTCATGATCCTTCTGGACCTCCACCTCCATTGATGTCAAAGAAGGACAGTGGCCAGAATGAGAAAGGCCGTCTGACAGATCACAGGCCCGTGGACACAGTTTGATTACTTCCGGTTTTGGCTCTCTCTCTCATACTCAAGTAAGGCTCACTGGGCCAGGAGGCCAACAGGTTCCCAATGGACAAAAGTGAAAGCACGAGAAACGATCGGTAAAAAGAAACACTTCTGGGAAAGAGAAGTTTCCACACACAAGGAAATTGTGCTGGAAAGAGGCTGTACTCTTGTCGAGAAGAGACTGTAGAGCGCAGCAAAGTCTAGGTTGCAGGGAAGCCTTTCGGGGTCAACCAGGGAAGAGCACACTGGGGAATGCATACAACATGCATCAACATGGCCAGCGTTTCATACCTGTGCACTACGTATAATATACACACCGAATAGACAACATGTGTGTGACCTAAGATAGAAATGTCTGTGTCTGTATGTATATATGTATGTATAAGGGAGTCAGTGATTAATGAGGGATTTGCGGACAGGCCCAGAGCATTCTACCCCCGCTCTGCTCAGCTGCATCGAGTAAAAGAAAAGACACGGAATGCAAAAGAACGAGAAAAGCAGTGGTGAGAAACAGGTGACCATGGACATGTTCCATGGGGGAGTCGGTGGGAACAAGTCAGAGTAAAGGCATCTGCCCCAGCGTGTAATTGTGTATTCACCCCCAGCTGATAGGATGAAACCTAATCCCCCAGTGTGATGGTATGATGGGGTGAGCCTTTGGGAGGCAGCTCCTCCCCTAGAAGGGATTCGCGCCCTATAAAAGAGACCTCACAGGGTTCCGTCGCCTCTCTGCACTGTGAGGACAGAGCCAGAAGGCAGCCACCTCTGAGCCAGGAAGGCAGTGTCACCAGGCCCCGAATGTGTCCCTGTTTGATGGTGGTTCTGGCGCGCCTCCGGAACGGTGAGATACCGATTTCTGTTGTTAAGAAGTCAGCCTGTCTGAGCCATTTTTGTTATTATAAGCAGAGCGGACCAAGGAGCTGGCATGGAGCTTTTTTTCTTGCTCAGGCCTCCATGGGACGTGAGTCACAGAGAGAGGGAGGGGGCCAGCGGGTCGGGGCAGGACGGTGGGCGCCAAGGAGAAGTGACAGGCCGCAGGGAGAAGACAGTAAGGAGGGTGAGTGCTAAGGCCCTGGTCCGCGCTGGGCTTCCCCGAGCACTCACTGAGCTCTTTCTCCAGGGCCCTCCCTGGTGCCACAGTGCTGCTACTGATGTGGCCTCCCCCTGGGAACGGCATCTCCTCAATTCTCAGGGAGGTCAGCTCCTGACCGAGGAGCCCCAAGGCACCCCAGGCTCCAGGAAGGGACTCTGAGTGCTGGTGGGGAAGGAAGACAGGATGCAGAGGAGGGTGGAAACGCTCAGTCTTCAGGACATCTGAGCAGAGGTGGATCCTGAGGAGCAGGAGGCTGGGCATGAGGCCCCGGAGATGAAGGGAGCAGATGGACTAGATGGAGGACCCGAAGAGAGAGTGACCTGTATACTTCATGGGGTAAAGTGGACCCTTCTCAGCTTAGAAAAGGAAAAACCAAAAATCAGTAGTACACGGTGTTGCGAGGCCAGTATTTCTACAGTGTCTGTGAGCACCGAACAGGGCAGATGGGCTTGACGATGCTGAAGGAGAGAAAACTGGGCGCATGAGCCTTTCTGAGAAAGGCAGGCAGGATGGGGTCCGGGGATAGTAGATCTGCCTAAAACTGCTCTTCCCCACATGAAACAATGCCCTGACACCATTTCCAAGAGTTGAAACCCCACAGGCATCTGAGGATTCGATGTGACAAATTCATACATATTGTCATGCAATTTTGTTGCATCAGGGCCCCTATGAATTGTATTTCATGTTCCCAAGAACAATGAGACGGAGACCCCATTTTTTGTGGTTTTCAGTAAGCGGACTGAAGGGAAAATGCATGAGAAGAGGCGGAAGTTGGCCAGTTATACAGCCAGGAAGTGGCAAGGCCAGTACCTGGTTCAGAGCTGATACTGAACACCAGGCTCTTGCTCACCTTGCTGTATTGCAGCATCGTGGGGGCTCAACCTCATCCCATTGCTACCTGTAGCCACAAGTCTGTGATGACCAACACAGGGCCTAGAGCTTCCTAGTCACCTTCCCTCTCACCTCGGAGCAGTGGCGGTTGGTCCCCAGAACCCATGTTGGTGCCCAGGCTCCCGATGGCAGAGGAGAGGCTGAGCCTGGCTCTGTTGTCACCACGGTCCAAATGCTGGTCCAGCTGCAGTTGCAGGGAATCAGCCACCGGGGTGCTTGGCTGTGTCTGTGCCCCGGAACTTTGCACCTGTGCTCTTGGGAAAGTCAAGTTTCCACTGGATGGCCCTTGGTGACAGGGAGACTGCATCGGAGCTGAAGCGAGAAGAGATTTCAATGGGATCCATCCCAGGGCTCCTTAGCTGAGTGCTCTCAGAACACCCATGTCTGATGCCCCCGCCCCTCTGTGAGACCACCCTGGGAGCAGGTACAAAGGCAGGCATCATGGCTATGAAGGAGATGTCCCCATTGTCTCTGAGCCTGTGGATGCTGTGTTGGCAGGTGACCAGGCTGCAGAGTCCCTGAGGTGAAAATCACCACCCTGACTCCGCAGGGCCTTCGGATGGGCCCAGTAGCTCATGCCTATCATTCTGTTCATAGTAACCTTGGTGTGAGAGCCTAGAGAGAAGTTCCTGGAGAGGTCTCAGGGCTTGGGAGAAGGAGTTGTCCATGTGTAGTGGCAACAAAGAACGGGGGAAGAAGTTCAGCCTCGAGGCTTCAGGTACCCCTAGAAGAGGGAGTTGCGGAAAGGTAGCACGGGCCAACTTATGGGGCCTTTTCCCAGCTCTGAAGCCTTTTGAAGCTTCTCATCTGCAATTTCTGTCTGCCCTTCCGTCCGTCCACTCATCTGGATTCTATTGCCCCTTGGAGAATGCTAAATAACCGTGTGTTTCATTTGTGCCTCCCAAATTGCTGTAATGCTGAGGATGCCTGGTCTCTTTGGCCCTCGGGGAGGACGGGGAAACTCGGGAGAAGGTAGTCCTAGGGCGGAAAGGCTGTTACTGTCCACGTAAGGTTGAGGGACAAAACATTTCTTAGGCAGTTTCACTGTACCGTATTGATCCAATAAGGAACATCATGGACTCCTTGCTGGCCCTAGCACATGTTTTGTTCAGCAGAGAAAGTCTCCTAACAGGGCCAATTTTTCTCCCAGAAGGGAGGTCCAGAAAATAGCCTGAGCGGGAAGAGACGGGAAGTGGATTTTGGCCTGCGCCGCTGTGTGAGCGTGGCCGGAAGGGGGTCACACTCAGCAGGCTCCACGTTTCTGAAGATCCTGGAGAGGGAAACAACTCTTTGCTTTGCCCCTGAATGATGCCCGTAGCCACGTAAGGTGCACAGGCTGCTGCTCATTTAGAGGGCATTATGCCACCAAGAGTGGACACGTGACAGAAACCGTATCCAAGCTGGGAAAATATCACTGATGCTGCACAGAGGGTGAAAAGCCCACCATCCACGGGGGAGGAAAAGCGGGACTAGAGCTTTGGATTCACTGAATCCATGGGACAGGGGACAGACAGGACTGGGTGCTCAGGATCTTCCATGTAAATGCTCCAGAGGAAGGCCAACACCCGGGGAGAATGAAATTTGAGCTCAGCAGAAACAGCACAGACGCTGCCCATTGGGAGCAGCCGCATAGCAGTGTGGAGACCAGAGAGCTTGCAAGAAGATACACAGGACGTACAAGTGGCCATAGAATTTCTTGGGTCTAAAAAGTCTCTTCTTGGAAATAAGAGGCCTGTTACCAAGATGCCTCCAGGTGAGAGAGCGGTGGCTGAGGTTTTGTCCCTTTCTCTCCATTTCTCCTCTCTCACCTTACTTGGTCCCAACAGCCTGCTGCTTGTGAGGGGGCAGGTGACACAGGAATAGTGTGGGACAGAAGGAAAGGAAACTTGTCTGACCCACATGATGCCTTTTCTTTTGAAGTAGGCTCCACATCCAGTGTGGATCAGAACGTGGGTCTTGAACTCAGAACCCTGAGAGGAGGACCTGAGCGCAGATCAAGAGCTGGAGGCTTAACCCCCGGGTGTCCCAGTGTTTTGAAAATAAAATCCAAGAGCATATTCAAACCAGTATGGGTCTACAGGGCCTGTTGGCAGGGATGCATCTCTCAGCCTATTTATGTTGTTGTATACAGAGAAGACAGGCTTCCTGGGACCCTCCCTTCCCAGGAAGTTTGTGCCCCTCACAATGGGGTTACTTACCATCTACATCCAGACCCTCGAAGGTTTCCTCCTTGTCACGTGTAGATGAGGCACTTGTACAAGGCCTCCAGGTGTCTGGCAGGTGATGGCCAATTGAAGAAGTCAAATGACATTCATCCAGAGAGTCCTGTGGGACGTCATTCTCTTCTACCACGGGCAGCTCCGTGCAGAGCCTCGAGTTACAGGGAGGACTGGAGATGCAACAGGAAGGCTGAGTCAACATGGAGTCCCAGTGGTTTAGGGCAGCGGGGAGGACGGTGTGGTCACAGAGAACAAACGGGAAGTCCCCAGGGGACTCAGGGGAGAGGAGCCATTCTGCCTCCCTCTGGGGAAGGGTGTGGATGAAGCAGGGATAGATCAGGGAAGGAGAGAGGGAACCAGAGCAAGAGGTGGTCAGAGCATGGCCAAAATGGGAGTTTAAAGGAAGAGAGTCTGAACCTCCCCGGTGCACCACCGTCTCAAAACAAACAGCACACTCAGAAAACAAGAAAAGCAGCACCAGCACTTTGGCCTACGTCTTGTTGAAATTTGCAGAAAGGAGCAAGACCACCCCAGGCTATGGCAGCATTGGAGATTCCTAGAATGCTTGTGTGTCCCACGAATTTTATTTTTTTTCTAAACAGTTGTCTTGCCATGAATTCCTACCCACGTCATAATGCAAAAGCAGCAGAGGTAGATGGCATCTTTGGCCTGATTTGGATCAAAGCGTGACCGTGAGAAGGCAAGAAGTCCAGTGTGCTTAATATACTTGCATCAGGGGACTGCAGACTCCAGGCTTGGGAGGGATTGAGAAAGGGGCTTATAGTAGTGCCCCAGAAAAGCAGAAACCATTGCTAATGGCCCGTTTTGTGCATGTGAGAATGGGTGAGAGAGGCATATTTAGCAATTTCTAGATTTGCCTAGATCACCAGATGTCACCATTGAATTAAAGCCCATGAATCTTCAGAGTTACCTGGGGCATATCGGGTCTTGGTCTTCTACCTCCAAAAGATCATTGTGATTTTCTACAACTAAAGAGAGACAGGGCCAGTCACATTAAACGGAATGGCATCGGTACATTAAAATAAAATATCCGCTGCAGCTAACACTCGGGCATAATTTTCCTTAATGGGGCAGAGGGTAGTGTGAGAGAAACCCTCCAGGAGGCCTCCGGGAGTGCCTTGGTAATGTGTCACGGTTTGCTTTCCTTAGGCCTCGGGCATGAGCTCCCTGATGTGGTGGGGCCACATGGAAAGAGTCTGTGTAGAGTGAAACGTGTGTTTTACCATGGATTCTGGGGGAGAGCTTGTCTGAGCTTTAAAAACGTACTGCGTTCTTCTCACCTTACCTTATCTCATGAGATGCTCTAGGTGTGATGGTTGAAAGGCATTTAGACATAGAGACCAGACTGATGGATTGAATCTGCAAACCCTCAAATCAAGAGGAATCTTGTGTGTACAATTCCTTCGAGTACACAGATGTGGGAGCCATGCATGGGGAGGGGGAATGGCCGGGCTCAGCCTTGCTCAGGGAACCATTCAAGCAAGCTGATGGCAGAGGTGTGGATGTCCTGATACGGCTGTGATGACTCACTGAATCAGAGCAGTCAAACCAGGGAAACGACAAAGCCAAAGATGCAGGTAAAGCTGACAGCATCTTTGAAAAGGGACAAAGAAAACAAGGTCCATTGTATGGGTATAAAAACGAGAGCTCTGGAGATGAGGAGAGACAGTTAATGGAAATCAGGAGTAAAGACACCTGCGGCGTTGCATCACAAATGAGTGTGGGTTGTGATATCTACCTTGACTCCAATGTCCTAACGTATATCAGAAGACATAAGCAGAGCCTGGGATGAGGAATGAAGGGCGGGTCTGTGCCTCACGTGATATCTGTGCTGTAAAGACTGGCCTAGCGCCTGACTGGGATCCCTATATCTACCCAACTCCTACACAGCAATGGCACATCTCAGCGTAAGCAGAGGTTGGAATAGCAAACATAAGGGGTCAGCGAGGGAGTCGAGTTGGAGCTTTCTCAGCTTGACAACGGAGGACTCACTAGCTACTTCCAGAGCAGAAGAACTGTCCATATCACCGAAGGAGTTTCTGTCAGCCCTCGTAGAGGTCCCATGCAGGTCAGCCAGGTCACGAAAGGCTGAGTGAGTCAAATAGAATTGATCCAGGGAGTCCCATGGGGGATCCTGCTCTTCCACCTCTGGCAGACACAGACTGGGCCTGGGAGGGTGGGGAGATCAGAACATGAAAACAAGAAAAGGAGACACCCCATAAAACTACGCTTTCAGATGGGAGGCCGAGAAGTAGAGTCATAAGAAAGGAGCACAGCCACTACTCACCGCAGAAACTACCCTGCTGTTTCAGGGACAGAGTATGGCTGCTAGGGGGAAGTACAGATAGCCAGAGAACAGAAGGATCTCAGGGTAGAGGCGACAGATCTAAGCTTCTGAGCATCAAACTCTGAACCATGGTGGAATAGAAGTCGAGGCTCAGAGTATACATCGACCATTTTAAAGGTGGCTTCGACACTTTTGCATAAATTCTGTGGCTGTTACGTTTAGGGACCTAGTGAACACAGGATGCCTTTTCAAAGGCATCCTCAGCCTGGAGCGATCTCGTGTCCTCAGTGCCTCTTTCTCTAAGTACGGTGACGTGATATGACGTGACGTGACATGTTTCCTAGGTATTCTTTTTCTACAGTGTATCCTTAATGCGGTAAGACCGCGGAGGGAGACACAGCTCTGCCCCTCTCTGTGGATTTAGTGAAAGAAGAGAAGAGGGCAATGCTGAGAATCCCACCGACTAGTCAATTCATGCAGGTCAAGTGACTGCAGGTGACTGAAATGGAGGAGTCCAAAAGGAAAGGAGACGTGTAACACAGGGAAGACACACATCATGGTTCAAGGAGAGGGTTTGTGTTTGGAGAAGGGATGAAAGTGATAGGTTTGTCAGTTTCTATTTGTTCCTTAAAATAGTCCTTCAATTCACCACTGAAGGAAGGCAAGGTTCTTCAGAATTACCTGGGGCCTAGGGGGTCTTGGTCCTCTTCCTCAAAAAGATCATTAGGACTTCCTAGAAATGCAGACAGACAGGGCCAGTCACTTTGCACAGATCACCACTTGTACATTAAAACCAAGCATCGACTACAACTACCATATGGGGAGAATAATCCTTAGCGGGGCAGAGGAAGGCATGGAAGAAGTCCTCCAGGAGGCCTCAGGGAGTGTCTTGGGAATTTGCCACAGCGTGCGTTCCGCAGCCTTTGGGCCCGAGCTCCCCGTAGTGGTCAGGCCACAGACAAAGGGTCTCTGTACAGAGTGACACATGTGTTTTCCTACAGGTACTGGGGAACAGCCTCCCTCGATTCTAAAACCTTATTGCAAACTTCTCTCATTACCTCACCCCATGAGATACTCTAGGTGTGATGGTTTAAGGACATTTAGACAGAGACCAGACTGACGGATCAAATCTGCAAACCCACAAGCCGAACGGAATCTTTTGTGTACAATCCTTTGCGCTCCACAGACATAGGAGCCGTGCACGGGGAGAGGCAAAGCCCAGGCTCCGCTTTACTCGCGGGAAGCATCTAAGCCAGCTGATGGCAGAGGTGTTGATGGCCTCATACAGCAACGTTGACTCCGTGAAGACAGCCAACACAGAGCACACAGACAGTGGGGATGAGAGCAGTCAAACCAGGGAAAGGACAAATCCCCAGACCTAGGAAAGGCTGATGGCATCTCTGGACGGGCACGACAATTCAAGGGACATTGTATGGGAATGAAAAGGAGAGCATGGCAGATGAGGAGAGACATTTAATGGAAATGAGGAACGAAGACAGACACCTCAGCTTACGCAGCCGAAGGGAGTGTGAGTTGTCACATCTGCCTTGATTGCAATGTCCTAACTTCTGTCAGAAGCCCTAAGCAGGGCCTGGGATGAGGATCAAAGGGCAGGTGCATTTCTCAGCTGAGGTCTTTGCTGAAAAGGGTATCCCAGAGCCTGACTCTGATCCCCATGTCTACCGGGCTCCTACACAGCGGTGACACCTGTCAGCATAAGCGGAGGCTGGGATAGCAAACCTAGTGGGTCGGCCTGGTGGTCGATTTGGGGCTTTGTCAGCTGCACCATGGTGGACTCACTAGCTACTGCCAGAGCAGAAGAGTTGTCAATGTCATCAAATGAGTTTATGCCAGCCCTCGTAGAGGTCCCTTGCAGGTCAGCCAGGTCAGGAAGGGCCGAGTAAGTCAGATAGCCTCCATCCAGTGAGTCTCCTTGGGCGTCCTGCTCTTCCACCTCTGGAAGCTTTCTGCTGGGCCTGGGAGGGTTGGAAGATCTGACCGTGAAATCAAGGAAAGGAGACACCCCAGTATCCTACCGCTGTTAATGGGAGGCCGAGTAGTAGAGTCGTGAGAAAGGAACGCCTCCCCGCAGAAACTACCCTCCTGTTTCAGGGGCAGGGTATGACTGCTAGGGGGATGTACATATAGCCAGACAACAGAAGGGTCTCAGGGTAGAGGCTACAGATCTAAGCTTCTGAGTAACAAACTGAAGGATGGTAGAATAGAAGTCGTGGCTCAGAGTATGCATCGAGGGTTTGAAAGGTGGCTTCGACACTTTTGCCTAAATTTTGTGGCTGTTACCTTCAGGGACCTAGTGAACCCAGGATGCCTTTTCAAATGCATCCTCAGCCTCGAGCGATCTCGTGACCTCAGTGCCTCTTTCTCTAACTACTGTGACGTGACGTGACGTGATAGGTTTCCTAGGTATTCTTTTTCTACAGTGTATCCTCAATGTGGTAAGACCGAGGAGGGAGACACAGCTCTGCCTCTCTCTGTGGATTTAGTAAAAGAAGAGAAGAGGGCAATGCTGAGAATCCCACTGACTAGTCAATTCATGCAGGTCAAATGACTGCAGGTGTCTGAAATGGAGGAGTCCATTAATGAACGGAGACGTGTAACACAGGGAAGACACACGTCGTGGTTCAACGAGATGATTTGTGATTGGAGGAGGGATGAAAGAGATAGGTTTGTCAGTTTCTAATTGTTCCTTGAAATACAGTCCTTCAATTCACCCCTAAAAGAAGCCAAGTTTCTTCAGAGTTACCTGCGGCATAGTGGGTCTTGGCCTTCTTCCTCCTCATGATTCAGTTGATATTCTGGAAAGAAATACAGTCAGCACCAGTGAGTAATAAGATCCCCTCTTTCCATTAGTAATCCAGTGTCTGATGCAATCCAGGTATTCAGGTATGCATAATGTGGGGACAGATTTAGTGAAAGTAATATTGGAAGGTGCCCTCCCGCATTCCCTTGTGGTTACTGCCTGGATTTCGGAGACTGAGCCATTGTGTACGAGATCATCATGACAGTGTCCCCCGTCGGAAATCGGTGTACACACTTTAACTTCTCTGTCCTCACAGATTCTGGGAAGTAAGCCTCCCTCTGTCCTACAAGGAGTACTGCAGTATTCAGCCTCTCTCATCAGAGGCCGAGTTGCGGAAGCCTTCGTGGCACTTTTACACTGAGCCTGAAGAGATGGAAGGCAACTACAAACCCTCAACTTCATGTGAGTCTTTGGGGCTGCACAGAATGTTGCCCCAGTTCATGTGGGGTTGGGGGGAATGCTAAGGCTCAGCTGTGCTTCTGGAAACACACGAACAAGGTATCAGTGGAAGTGCTTGTGGTGGGTTTTTGGAGAACCGTTTTGGAAGGCAAGCCATCCTAAAGGACTAGAGAATGGGGCTGAGAAGAGCAAAACCAGTTAACCTTGGACAAGAATGGCAATTGACTGCTTCAGGCTTGGGTTCCTCAAGGACCTGGCTCAGAGATGAAATGGACAGGTTATTAAAGGTGAGAAAAGAAATTTCATCCAAATGAGGTCTGACAGATACCTTCTCTTGTCCTCTTGCTGAGGTGAGTTGAGTGTGTGGTGCCTGACGTGGGCCCCGGGACCCGATGGAGAAGCCAGGGAGACATGGGCATGCCCTGGGAGTAGGAAGAGAGCAACGTCCCCAGACCCACCTGATGTCTGGGCTTAAAACTCAGTTCTAGAGCCCAGCTAAGGGCAGTATGTCTCTCCCAGGCCTGCCCACAGGGATGACCTCTCTGGGCACAGCAGAGGTCCGGGGTACAAAGAATAGGTGATCTGTGTGGGAGTCGTGTTCAGTTGGAGCTTTATCACCTTGACAATGGAGTACTCACTGGCCACTTGCAGAGAGGAACAGACTTGTGGGTTCTCCGGTGAGAAGATGGCGGAGCTCCTGTAAGGCCAGTAGGAGTCAGACATGTCGGGAAGCACTGAGTATGTCAGGTAGCGTTCATCCGGAGTGTCCCGTGAGGTGTCCTGCTCTAGCAGCTGTGTGGTGAGCCTGCAGGGTGGGGAAAACTGAACATTAACCTCAGAGGGATCTGAATGCTATGTCCTGTCTGGCTTTGACAGAAAGCAGAAGGGAGTGGTCCGGAAAGCAGAGAGGTTGAGCCATGAAAGAGAGAGAGAGAAATCTTCTTGTGTTTGTGCGACAAGGTGTGATTGTCACAGGGGTAGCAGATAGGAAGGACAATAAGTGCTCGCTATACAAGCCACCAAACTTGTGAAGAGACTGAATGATCTCTGTGCCGTCCAGCCATGACTCACTACGTACAGAGTCCCAGCATGGCGGCTTTCCCAACCCTTCATTCAAATGGCTTTGAGTTCGGCACGTAGTGGCCAAGCGGCGGCTGCTCCGGGGGTTAGGAGGCCGTCCCCGGGACCTCGGGCCGCAAAGGCCTCTTTCTCTCAATATTGTGGCGCGATAGAGGATGTTGTCTCGTGGCTATGATATTTTCATGCTATGCACACATGTCAGCATGCTAAATCGAACAGGCAGAAAGTAGACATGCAGGTCTGTCTAGAGCACAAAGTGGAGAATGAGTGAGGACAGTGAACCCTCTGACGTATTAGTTCTGACTTCGGGTTCCTCAACTAGAGAAGTACTTCAGAAACTGGGAGCAATCCAAGTAACACAATGAAGACCGAAAACGTGGTGAAAACGGATCATTTCTCATTGACCCAATGGGTAAGAGAGCTCTCTCTGTCGAGCACTTTCTGCTTTTCCCTGGTTGCCACTTTGGAATTCATAGCCCCTAAGTATTCAGAATTACCTAGGGGCAACGGAGTCCTGGCCTTTCAGCCCCTCCTGATCCATTTGGTTGTCTGCAAATAAACAGAGAGGAGTTACAGTTAGAAGATTCCCCTTCACAGATGCCCACTCCTATGTCCCATGTAGCTCAGGGCAGAGCTACAAGCAGCGTAATTACAGGCAAGTGTGAGACAAATCATCCCACAGAGCTTAGGTAGGGCCCTGTCACTGGGATTGCTCTCTTGAGTCATTCGACAAATGTCCCTGACGTGCCAGGCCATCCTCACAGCATCCTGTCTTGAGTCTGTGCAAACAACAAACTGATTCTTCTTCCCTGAGATTGTGGGGGAAGCAGTCCCTGGCTGCTTCCTAGAGGGTTGTTGCGGTATTTCGGCTTTTTCCACCTGAAATGCTGTAGGTCAGTGGTTTAACGGAATCAGCCATTGAGATTAAAGGAATGAATGAAATCTATCCAGCATCTAACCAGAATAATCTTCCAAGCTGCAAAGAAACGGGCTGTGTATGGGGTAGGGAAGTTTCAGGATCCTGCCTTGCTTCAGAGAAACATACACTGTACGATACTCAGTGTTGTTTCTTCTTCTCCTGCTTCTTCTTCTTCGTCATCGCTGTCGTCGTCGTCCCCCTCGTGGTCGTAATTTTCTGTAAAGAAATCCAGAATTGTCCCTTCAGCTATTTCCCACATCACTGCTCTAAGCCCTGCGGCTCCAATGGCCCGAGAGACAGAAGTGACTTTGCACAACTAGGGAGTCTTCTGAGTTGAGGGCAGTGCCATTAGGAATTGCTGTGACCTGGGTTTCTGATCCATCAGAAAGGTGTCTCTGATTTGGAGGATCAGCACCACTGAACCTGGGCAACTATTTCTACGGTCTCTTGTTGTCCATATCAGGGGATGCTCGTCCAGGGTCGATCTTGACTTCGGCAAATCGTGTCGTGCAGCATGCCCCCAGTCCCACCGCACGCACAGACTCTGTGCATTCACGGCTGTCACACGGAGCCTCTTCCTTGTCTTCATGACAGGACCACCCCCTGTCCCCCATCCCTCCACCGGGGATTTCATGGATAGCCATGTGGGCTTTGGTGTCTTCAAGGGGACTCTGTCTATGAAAAGTGTTCCAGTCTCAACTGGGTTCCCACCTCCAAGTCCTAATGCATCCAGTACCTCATCCAACTCCACACTGTCAGGGCCTTTCTTTTAGGTGTGAAGTGCGTTCAGTAATTTTCCCATCTGGTGACTACAGTGGCAACAAGTTTGTTTGAAGTACATACCAGATGAGGGAAGAGCTATGGAGAAAGGAAAACTCACTCTCTCCCCTAGGCTTAATACAGACCGGGCTGAGTCTGGGAAGCTCCCACTTCTGCAGGGATCCTTGCACGCTAACAAGGATCCCTCCTGTCACATTCCCCTTTCCGGGCTCTAACACTGGCCGATGCTTCCTCCTACCCAAAAGGCTGTGTCCCTTCAGGGAGGCAGCAGACAGGTGGACCAGGGCGACGTGCCCCCCCCCCGCCCGAGCATTGCTCCTCTCTGCTACCACCTCCCAGTCCTGGTCCTCTCAGGGCCCCACGTGCGATGGGGAACCCAGGACAGCCGCTGCCAAGAGTGTGAGGGCAGGCGGGGCGTCTCTTGGCAGCCCAGGGACTCGGAGCAGCACAGTGCAGTCAGGGGTCTGTGGCCATCTCACCTGGGCTGAGCTTTCGGGCAAGGCACTTGGCCAGCCTGCGCCCCTCAGCCAGTTGCCCTCGCAAGCCCTGCCCTTGGGGATGCTCAGCGCCATCATGGATGAGGAGGGCTTCCAGGTGCTGAACGAGCAGCTGGGAAACCTCTTCCCCTTCCCGCAGCTTCTTATATAAGCGGGTCAGTTCTTTCGCCTGATCTTGCATCAACAGATGACATAGCCTAAGTTGGGAGAACACAGAGAATGTTCTAAAATGCAAAGGTGTGAACAATAGATAAGAGCTTTCATAGAGATTTCTAGCAGAATTTCCCAATGAGCCCTCAGAGCTGGATTCTGGCCTGTGTGGTGACGTGTCTGTGGCAGAGAAAGTAGAAGGTTAATCCAGCCTTCCTCTGGATCAGAGTGTGCTCCTGTTCATGCCCTGGACATCCCGTGTATCTTTCCTCCTGACCTCCAGAGCTCGCTTCAGAGACATGCCCCTTCAGCTGCTCCCTTGGGGCACACGCATTTCCCTGGAAAACTCCCTAGGGGGCAGCGTGCCGTGAATGGACACAGTGCCAGACCCAGAAGCGTGGACAGTTTGGCTGGTGTTAACTGGTGTGCCAGGAGAATGGCAGCGTCCAAAAGACAGCATTTGTGGGAAGAGAGGATGGCAGGCTGTCGTCAGCCAGGGCTGACCATGTGAAAGGTAAAGCAAGTGTTGGTCTCGTAAGCTTGTTCATGTGCTCGCTGTGCCAAAGGTCACAAATGGTCCCTTGCCCCTTGAATTTGGTGATGTTGATATCCTTTTTTAAAAAGTTTTTAATTTTTAATTTATTCTTTAGCCTAACAGTCTTCATTATTTTTTCACCACACCCAGTGCTCCATGCAATCCGTGCCCTCTTTAATATCCACCACCTGGTACCGCAACCTCCCACCCCTTCGCCACTTCAATCCCCTCAGATTGAATTCCTTTTTTAAAAAAAGAGAGAATGAGGCTCTGAGTCACTGGAGTCCATCGTTTACCAATCACTGTGGTCTAAATCGTCTTAGATATGTCTGTATAATGTGCCTGCCATGACGGTTTCTGCCCTTCTCTGGGCCCAGACTTGTTGCTGCCACCAGTCAGAGGGGCCCACGGCATCCCTCCAGCCTCCCACACAGGGCCCTCCTTACCTGAGCTTCTCAGGCAACGTGTCTGCCCGCTTGCCTTTCTCACACAGCACCTCCTCCCCCAGCACGGATTTGATGAGGTCGCTCGACTTTTCACACTCTGAGAAACAGAGATGCCTGCCTCAGTGGAAAGCTGGACATGCTGCTATGCCCGCTGCTTTCAAGGAAGGAGGCAGGCTGCACCCTAGGACAAATAGAACCTGGCAAACGGGCCGTGTGCTGGGAGCTCCACGCCTCATTGCGGAGTGTCCCAACTGCTAGACACTGGATCGCTCCCCGTTTTTGAGGCCAGGAAAGAGCAGTCCCGAGATAGAGAGAGGAGCTCCACTCCATGATTAACTGGTATTTGGCAGAGTCAGAATTCGTATCCCCCGAAAAGCCGCAATCTTGGCCACACTAGCAAGCCTCGCTGCCTCTTCATTGAACACTAAGGAGGGACCTTAAGTAAAGCCCCCAGGATGCCAGGACCAACGGGCATCCCCTGAGCTGGGATTTCTATACTGCACAAGTGTCTCAATGGTAAAGCGTCAGCCAGATACACCAGTGTACACTAGAAGGCAGGAACCCAGAGAGACGTGAAAGGAACATGGCCCAATCCTAATCACATTTATGGAAGTAGAAGCAGTAGAATTATGAACAGAGTTTACATGCTTCCAGGCTTTGCTATGAGTGCTGTACGAGAATTTCCTCAGTATTCATTGTGACTGAGAGAAGTAGACCGCAGGACGGTAGTAGTCTAAGAGACAGGGAAACTGAGGCACAGGAAGATTAGGCAGCAGGGATTTGAGTCCAGGCGGACTGACCCAGAGCCCATGCTCTTCATCCCTCTGCTGAGTTACCTCCACCCCAAGCCCTTGGGTGGTAACTGTTTTCATCATCTTCACAACTGGCTTCCCTCAGTTAGGTTATCAGTTAGGTTTATCAGGAAAGTTGTAGACAAAACTTGGCTTGTCCTTCCATGAAAGGTCATCATCTCTTCACTTTCCTAAAGAGCAGGTTTCAATTCATTCTTTTTGCCGCCTCAGTTGTTTTCAATTCCCTTCTGTATGGAAGGCAAAGTGTGAGCAAATGGCAAAAATTCAGCCTCAGGACTCCTTCCCGTCATTGGGTTGTGCGCGTGCCCCGATCTCTGGGTTCCTTCTGTCTCTGAAGCCCCGTCCTCATGAACAGGCAGCTGAGCTCCCCAATTCAGCCTGCCTGTGGGAGAGGGCCTAGCGCACCCAGTGGCTTGGGCGGTGTCTGGGGCTGGTGTCCCCCTCTCACCCTCATTCTCACTTGGCCAAGCATCTGGTGGCCTCGGCCTGGGCCTGCTGACTTTGGCGCGTCACTGAAGGTTCTCCAGCTCAGGGGTAGAGAGAGGAGGTCGCACAGATTGTCTTATGTTCCCCCAAATGCTGCCAGCCTTACCACCGGGCTTCAGATGTCCTGCGTGGGCTTGGAAGGGAAAAGCATAAGCACGGGTTCCCTCTCACCTGGGGAGTCCCTGTGTGGATGGCGTCCCTCATGGATACCGCAGTTTCGGGGAAGGCAGGCCCCACTTCCTTCTCCTTGACAGCACGTAGTGTCACCCGCTGTAGTCCTCCCTCCTCCCCACGACCCCTGTGCCGCCTTGACCATCAGCATATTTCCTCAGTGCAGCCAGCTCGGTGCTTTGCCGGTGGGACACCCGAGAGCCGAGACCTGATGGAGTTCCTTAGTCCTACGGCAACTGAGATGAAGGACTGCTACAGGACAGACAGGGTCCTCACAAGACCAGTCATCTCTGGGTCTGCCCCAGGAGTCAAGAACTGGGATGGAAACTCTAAGCCACCCTATAGGTCACTGCTAACATGGGGAGGATGCTAACATACTTGTCTTTGGTTTTCCCATCCTCAGCTAACAGAGGGCAAATTCCCACTTCACCTTTCACGGACTGTGGTCAGAATGAAATTTGTGTTGTCACTGGAAATGGGGGAGAGAGCATCTGGAGAGGCTTTGCATTTCTCAGAAGGAGAACACAGAGCTATGGCTTTGGGGACCAAGACTTGGCAGGACTTACTGTATTTCCGCAGTTGGTTGGCCAGGGAGTAGGCCGTCGCTTCGGATACAAGGAATTTTTCCTTGAGGTCTAGGAAGTCCTGGGTGGATTTTTCCAGCTGTGACCGAAGCTGCCAGTTGACTTCCTGGAGGCTGCTTTCTGCCCCTGCCTCGGACAGAGGGCCAGTATGGGCTGCCATGGCGACCCGTGGCAGTAGAGATAGAACTGGGGATCAAAAAGCAGAAACCCAGACTCACGGTGGGTTAAAAACCAGTGACGCCAAGTTGGTTTAATCAGGACTGAGGGGTGAGGTTACAGGAATCCTTTACTTACTGTTGGGAACAATTGGAGCAACAGCCCACAGTACTTGAGAGACAACCAAGGTTCAAGATGCCAGAGGTGGGAGCCAAAGGCACTGCTCGTATCTCCGACTCCAACCGGAATGACCGAGGGAGCACCCAGAATGCCAGCTACTGGTCTGCACCAGCACTAACTGAATAGAATGTCCAGGGTGTCAGTGGAACCTGGGGAGCCCCTGCCTTCCAGTTGCCGAGGGGCCATGCTGATACACAAGGCTGCCTGGTCTCCCGTGAAGGTGACCGCTGATGGGGCCCACCCCTCAGTGGTCACTGTCAGTCGTTGTCTACCCTTGTGCTGATTCCACAGTTTCCCTCTCTTTCCAAAACAGTGTCTCAGCATAGTGCTCATTATTCGTTCCCTTATGTGTGTAGAATAATGTCAGGCAGAAATAGCGTCCCACGGAGTTTTCTTTGTTCTTTTTCTTTCTCTTTAATTCTTGGAGAGAGAAGGGGGGCATGGGTAGAGGGAGAGTATGTGATAAGGGGCTCGGTGTCAGAACCCGTGAGACCTTGACCCGATCCTAAACCAAGAGTCAGATGCTCAACCAAAGGAACTACTCAGGCGCCCTTCGCAACAGGTGTTCTTAGGGGCTCTCCTGAACTCATCCCACTTCTCAACAGCGGTTCAACAGATCTTAAGGCTTTTCTAGTGAGGGAAATGTCTAAAGTCAAAGCCTATCTGGATGTTCTTCTCCAGGTCTTCTCTGGGTTTTTTTCTCTAGCCATTAAAATACAAGAGAAACATGCTAGCAGTTTAGCCATCTTTAGTTGCTTTGTATTTGAAAAGGTTTTCAAAGTATTCGGCCTTCCTCCATTTACAATACTTTCTTAGCATGTATGTAGTAAATAAAGCTTTTTTTTACAGCAAAAACTAAACAAAAGAAAGCAGAAAACAAGGATGAAAGAGCCCTGGACAGATGAAAATAAAAAGCCCCCAGGAAAACAGCAAACAGAACCCAGACTTAGTGTATGCAATGAATCTTGCAAACTGTTTCTGGGGCCCCTGGGGGCTCATCTGGTTAAGCGACTGCCTTTGGCTCTGGTGGTGATCCCAGAGGCCCGGGACCAAGTGAGGCATCAGGCTCCCAGCTCCATGGGGAGTCCGCTTCTCCCTCTGGCCTTCTCCCCTCTCGTGCTCTTTCTCACTGTCTGTGGCACGCTCCGCTCCCCTCCAATACATAAATAGATAAAGTCTTACAAAAGGAGGAAAAGAAAGGGAGGAAAACGGTTTCCTGTCCCAAGTCTGTCAGTATTCTTCTTACTGCAAGTCTGTGTTAGGTAGACTTGTTTTCCCATTAGGTGGACATTTCATTTCCGTTTCCTTAGCTATTTACCTAAGAGTGGGATTGCTGCGTCATACGGGACCCTGTGTTTAACTTTTTGAGCAACTGCCAGCCTCTTTTCCAAAGCAGAACAGGGACACCCTTTTACATTCCCACCAGGAATATGTAAGAATTCCATTTCTCTACAAGCTTCCCGACACATGTATTGATTGTCTCTTTGCTTGAAGTCATGGTAGTGGGGCTGACGTGGGATCTCACTGTGCTTTAGATGTGTATTTCCCTAGGGACTAATGAAATTGAGCATCTTTTCATGTGTTCATTGTTGCAATGGTATTGTCCTTTTGAGAAAGTCTACTCAAGCTCCGTTCCCCATTCCTATATTGGCTGTCTTTTTACCAACTGCTTAGTTATAGGAGGGTTCTTTACATGCATTGTAGATAGCAGACCCCACTTTTCACTTCACTTCCTCGATACTGACCCTTGAAACAAAAAGCTTTTAAGATGATGAATTCTAGTTTATCTGTTTATTTTTGGGTTGCTGGTGTGGTTTTGCAAGCAGCTTCCAACCCCAAATCATGAAGATGTAGAAGTCTGTGTTCCTCAAAACATGGCTTTTGAAAGAGAGCTTGCCTGCATTTTAGTAGTTGCTGGACATTATTTAGTAATGCCTGTTGAGTGTTGATTGATATTTCTCTCAATGGATAGTCTTGCGCCTGTTTTCCCACCTGTGGAGCGTGCCAAGGCCTGTAACAGAGATTTTGGAAATGATATCTGTGAACATCCTGGCTTAGATTCAGGGGTGAATCCTGGTTCTGCAGTGGAGCTGGTCTTAAACTCAAGCACATTTGTACAAATTGCTCAGGCCGTTTCGAGCTGAGTCGTTGTTGATCTTTCTGAGGAACACTTGTGTGCTAGTCCAGATCGTGTAGGGCCAGAGTGGACTTTCTCAGTGGCCTCCACACAGAGAAGACTGCCAGGATCGGACCTCGTCAAGACTTTCATCTCGGGTCTACTGGAATGGAAAGTAGACCTGCTTCAGGGTTTTGGGAACGTTGTTCCATGCAAGTTGGTTCCTCTCCTTTTTTTTTTTTTTTTCTTTAATGTGTACATGATTTCTTTCTGGAAAAGGGGAAAGGATATTTATTTCCAAACAGCCTGTCTGTTCTTTGTCAGTGGTCTGTCTGTGCTTTTGAAAACGTGTCAAGGAGAATTCCAGGTCAACTATCTTCTATGCAAAAAGTATAGTTCCTGTACAGTATCAGGTGATCATACTTAATATTAGGAACTATCTTGTAACTCAGATGGTATCGTTTCCTGATGAGAAAAAAAAAAAATACAAAGAACACCAAGCTTCCCAAGATCTTTGTCACAGGTCCCAGGTCACAGCTGTAGTGAAGTGAGGAGCGAGCATTCGAAACCTTTTCTGGAGGCACCTGTTTGGCTCAGACAGATCAGCATGCAAGTCTTAATCCCTGTTCAAGTCTGGATTTCAGGACTGGAACCCCATGTTGGGTCCTGCTTAAAAAAAAAAAAAAAAGAAAAAAAGAAAAAGAAAAGAAAAGAAAAAAGAAACCAGTGTAGCCGGTATCCCATTGGGTTTTCCTATGCTTATGAAGCAATTACCATATACTATGGTATCTCGTTGTATACTGATTTCTTTCCCTCACGGCTAAAGAGTTGTGTCTCTTCGTGGGCTAGTATTAGAACCAGTGGTACGTCTTGTTTTGTGAAGTTTCATTTCGAGTCTTTTGGCCATTTCTTTTATTCTTTTGATGATCTTCTCAGACTAGATGATACCCAATTCTGGAAAAAAGTCCTTTGTCAGAGAGAAACATGCTTCTATACTGGGCCTTCCATTTATATTCTCTTGAGGTTGAGATGAAGATAAATAAATTCATTTTCGTATCCCCAGAAATGATGCATTGCCTCTTTTGACCTTGCAAATCATATGGTTGATTTTGGGGGGAAATATCAAAACCACTTATTGAGTTTCAGGGTATGAAAGGTTGTTTTTGTATTTTAAAGTGTTTCTACAGGGACGCTGAGATATAATTTCCATGCAGTAAAGTGTATGTAATTAAAGTCCTACGTCTATTAAGTTTGAGCATATAGATGCATCACCCCGGTAGTGGAGGCATCTATCGCCCCCACAAGTTTCCTTGTCCTTCTAGCATTTCCTCCCTCCCATTTGCACGTCAGGAAAGCATTGATTGGCTTTCTGTTACAGTAGAATTATTTGCAATTTCTAAGGTTTTCTCTTAACACCATCGTATGCTATGTAAATTATTTTGTTTTGATGTTTTCTGGCTCTGAGGTATTATCAGAGCAAAAGAACATGTCTTCCCATAGTGTTATGTAAGCGACGAGATTACTCTGCGAAACCGCATAGTATTCCATGAGCTGGATATGTCACAATTTGTGGTGGTCATTCCTCTGTGGATGGAGATGAATGACAATTAGAAATAGTCAGTAGCTTTTGGGGAATGTACCGTTTCTTTTTTCATTTGAGTGGAATGGGGGTGGTCTATGGTAGGTATAGGTTTAATATTTTGAAGAATTTCTGGACTGTTAGGGTGCCTGGGTGACTGAGTGAGTTAAGCATCTGACATTGATTCTGGCTCAAGTCATGATCTCATTGGTGGCGAGACAGAGCCCCAGGTAGGGCTCTATGGTCAGTGGGAGTCTACTTGAGCTTCTGTGCCTCTCCCTCTCTCTCTGCCCCTCCCTCCACTCACCTTTAGTCGCTCAGTCTTTAGTCAATCAAAGATACAAAAAAATAAGAATTTCCAAACTATTTCTGCAGTGGTTTTAGAATTTAAAATTCCCATGCGCAGTGTATGAGAAATCATAGCAAGGAGGTGACTTTGCTCCTAGCTATGACTCCTTGCTATGGCTCAGAATGGAGATTCCATTCATTTTTGCCATTTTCATTGACAGATAGTGGTTTAAATTTCCATTTTCCTAATAACTAATGATGTAGGTCGTGCGCTATTCTTCCATTTCTTCCATGTGTATTCTTTGCTAAAGTGTTTTTACAAATCTTTGAATCCATTTTATTGTATGTCCTTTTTGAAAGGTTTTATTTATTTATTTGCAAGAGAGGGAAGGGGAGCAAGAGCAGGGCTGTTGGGTAGGGTGAGGAGGCCAGAGGGAGAGGAGAAGCACACACCCTGCTCAGCGGGAAGAGTGATGGAGGGGTCGGGGGTTAGACCCCACGACCCTGAGATGGTGACCTGAGCCAGAGGCAGCCACTTCACCAACTGAGGCACCCAGGCCCTTTTCTTTGACCCGTTTAAAATTGGATTGTTTGTCTTCTTCCTATTCACTTTCTTTTTTAAAAAAAATTAATTAATTTATTTTCAGCATAACCGTATTCATTATTTTTTCACCACACCCAGTGCTCCATGCTATCCGTGCCCTCTATAATACCCACCATCTTGTACCCCGACCTCCCACGCCCCCTGCCCCTTTAAAACCCTCAGATTGTTTTTTAGAGTCCGTAGTCTCTCATGAATCACCTTCCCTTCCAATTTACCCCAACTCCCTTCTCCTCTCTAACTCCCCATGTCCTCCATGCTTTTTGTTATGCTCCACAAATAAGTGAAAAACCATATGATAATTGACTCTCTTTGCTTGACTTTTTTCACTCAGACTTTTGAGCGTTCATTCAGTGTTCTCTTAGGAGACCTTCAGCAGGTATGGAAATTACACCTAGTTTCTCTCTATGTGTGACATGGCTTGGGTTCTCTCACCAATGTCTTCTGAAACACCAATGTTTTAAATTGTGATACAGTCCAGTTGATCAATTTGTTCTTTCATTAGTGAGAATTTTGGTATCATATCTAAGAAAACAATGGCCAGGGCCTCCTGGGTGACTCAGTTGGTGAAGTGTCTGCCTTTGGCTCAGGACATGATTCCAGGGTCTGGGAACCAGCCCTGCATTGGGCTCCTTGTTCAGCAGGGAGCTTGCTCTTCCCTTTCCCAGTGCTTCTACCCTGTTTGTGCTCTCTCACTCTGCTCCATAAATAAATAAAATCTTTAAAAAAAAAAGAAGAAAAAAGGAATAGAAATGCTTCTCAGCAACATCTGGCATTGTCTTTTGTACAGAATCACACTCATTCGTGCAAAATGGTCCCTGGTTTGGCATACATTGCCCTGCAGACTAGTCACATTGATGACCGTTTTATGGGCTTATGAACCGTGCATGTGTCTTCTTTGGGAACATGTGTATCCGAGTCTTATGCTCGCTTTGTATTAGCAGCGTGTTCCTTCTGCCCATTCAGTGAGTTCAAAGTAGCCTTATGTCTTGCGTATGGGAGTCCTCATTGGGTATTTATCTGCAAATATTGTCTCTTTATCAGTGTCTTCTCTGTTCCTTTTCTCAGTGGTAATGTTGGATGCAGCAAGGTTGTTCATCTTAAGTTTTCTTGTTACATATTTTACTCTTGCTCCAGTGACAGAACTCTTCACTAAATGCAAAGTCCTGACCATTTTCTGTTGTGTAATCATCTTGAATGATTGCTATGGCTCTTCTCCTTAAGTCTGTGGCCATTTTGAGTTCATGGCTGCGAAAGGGGTGGTTTTCAACAACCACTGTAGGGGAAGTTTGTCCTGACAGGGTCAAGAGAACCGTGAGGTAGCTTGTGGTCCTGAGTTAGTCCAGGCAAGGAAAGGGGATGTCACCCTCCTGTACCTCTTCATGGGCATCTGAGTGCCTTTGGGGAGGAGAGTTAGGTGGTCCTAGTGGTCATATTCGGCACTTACACCCCATTCTCTCAGACTGGGTAACTGGGTACAAAGTAGCTCCAGGAGCCCGGGGCGTCCTAGTCAGAGGTGTCTTTAGGAGCACAGACACACTGAGAGCCAGAGAGGATTACATGGAAAGGATAAAAGAGAACCTCGGGGATTTGGTATGGTTTACTCTAGGGTCTTCCTTCAGTGGGGTGGGAAATAGGACTCCCACACACCAGCAACTCAGGAAACATGCCCAGAGGAAGTAGGGTAGATGGAAGGCAATTCCGAGAGTTTGATCTATTTTTGCCAACATGAAAATCATGATATGTGCCTGGATATCAAATGTGTATGAAAGGACACATGGCAGGCTCAACTCTTCACCTCAGAGACCTCATGTTGGTGATGGAGACTAGCTAAAAAACAAAAACAATGACACACACAGAAAAATCAAAACACAAAAAAACAAATAAAAGAAATAAATAGGTGCGTGCATCAGGAATCCAGAAATACCCCCGTGCCACCCCCCTTCCCAGGAAGGAAAGGATGTGGTCAGGATGATGGGAGGCTCAGTTACTAAAGCAGCTGCCTTTAGCTCAGGTCATGATTGCAGGATCCTGGGATCAAGCCTCACATGGAGACCTTCCTTGGCAGAGAGCCTGCTTCCCTCTCTCTCCCTCTGCCTGACACTCTGCTTACTTGTGCTATCTGTCTGCCAAAAAAGTAAATAAAACCTTTTAAAAAATAAAGATAGGAAGGAAGGAAGGAAGGAAGAAAGACAGTCAGACAGACAGAAAGAAAGAACAAAAGAAAGAATGAAAGAACGAAAGAACGAGAAAGAAAGAAAGAAAGAAAGAATGGAGAAGCTTGGTCCTTGCAGTTCAAGAGCCATTCTGAGCCTGTGGGGAATCCTAATTATTGGTCTGTATTTCCCAAGAGAAACCCAGAGACCCTACCATTTTAGTATTTGCTGGGTTTTCCATGTGCACTCAGAAGTGCACTGGCTGAATAAAGTTGGCAGACTAAGAACAGAAGGAGACCAAGAAACAGAATGTTCCCTGGATGCACCACATTATTGTCTGCCCTCACTGCAGTCTCACTGGAAATGGGAAAGGGCAATTGAAATCCCTGGTATTCAACCCAGGTTAGGAAAAAAAAAATGGAAGGTTTGGGTTCACAGTTTAAATTACTGTATTCTCAGATTGAATCTGAAGGCAAGTGGAAACCCTGTTGAACATTTTCTGACTTCTGTGGTGGAGATAAGGGCTAACACAGAAAACAGCTCTACACATCAGAGTAACTTTGGTAACTTAGTATCTTTCCATTGACATGGTTTTCTTTCAATCTTCTGATCCCATGGTCTCCTGCTTGAGTCTACACATATTTGTGCAACGAAGATGATGTCAATACCATACGTAAAATCTGTACCCCCGAATGTCACAGTGCTCATACCTAATGGTACATCGGGTCCATTTCTAAGTGCCTGTGGCTACGTTATGGCTGACTCCAAAGGCAGCCCATTGTACCATGTGTAGACTTCTCTCTGGCCCCACCTCCAGGGTCAGCAGTACCTCAGAGCTGTCTCCATTCCTGCGGAAGGATGTAGGTCAGGTAGGTAGTGAGGAGAAATGGAGGGTGGTCTAGGCAACAGGAACAGGAAAGTAGGCCCCTAAGCTGGTTGATTCCAGAGAGGACAATTGCATTGTTGTTGGTTTTGTTTAGAAGTTTTTATTTATTTTTTCATTTCCTTTCAGTGTTCCAAAATTCATTGTTTATGTACCACACCTGGTGCTTCATGCAATACGTAGCCTCCATAATACCCACCGCCAGGCTCACCCAGTGTTTTTAAAAAGCATGTAATTTCCTTATTTGAGAGAGAGTGCTTGAGAGAGCAGGAGTGGTGGCCAGGGGGAGGGTGAGAAGGACAAGCAGAGTCACCACTGAGCAGGGAGCTCGACATGGGACCTATCCGAGGACCCTGAGATCCTGACCTGAGCCAGAGATTGAACTAAAACAAATGAGCCTCCCAAGTATCACTTGAAATAATTAAAAAAAAATTTGCTGCACTTAACATGCAGCATGTATTAGTTTCATGTCAAATGTTGGTGTTGATTTTTATGTCTTCTTTTTTAAGATCTTCTTTCCTCCTTTCTTTCTTTCTTTCTTTCTTTCTTTCTTTGCTTATTGTGTATAAGAAGGTTGCTGGGCATTGGGAGAGGGAGAAAGAAGGCAGAGAGAAAGAAAGAGGAAGAGAAGGAAAGGAAGAAGGAAAGAAGGAGGGAAGGGAGGATGGAAGGAAGAAAAGAAAGGGAGAAAGAGAAGGGAGAGAGGGAGGAAGAGAGAAAATGAAAAGGTAAGAATAGAAGGAAGGAGGAAGGGAGAGGGGAAGTATGGTAGAAGGGAGAAACAGAAAGAAAAAGACAGAAAGAGAGAGAGAGAGAGAAAGAAAGAGAGAAAGAAGAAAGAGGAAGTACCCAGGTCAGTTTTCCTTGTGAACATCTAGTGAAGATCCTGTTCGGACAACCCGGAAGCTAGTGAGCCCTGGGAAGGCCCCTCTCTGGCATGCGCTCAAGAAGGTGTATCTGATGTGTGTAGAACTATTTAAGGAACCAAATTTAGAATCCATTGATTAATACGGCCGCATTTCTTAGAAGTGGTCACATCAGCTATGCAAGCATGGCCATGGGAAATCACCCCCAAAGAGCTCCATGGTGTGCACCTGGGTGGCTCAGTGGTTAAGTGTCTGCTTTTGGTTCAGGTCAGGATCTCAGGGTCCTGGGATCGAGCCCCACATCAGCCTCCCTGCTTAGTGGGATGCCTGCTTCTCCTTCTGCCATGCCTCCTGCTTGTGTTCCCTCTCTCGCTGTGTGTCTCTCTCTGTCAAATACATAAACAAAAGTTAAAAGAAGAAAACTCAGAGATAATACATTCTTGTCTGGGTCAGAGCGTGTCATCCTGTGGGAAGCAGGTTCCTGCAGTTAGTGTTGCCGGGATCTCAGGTGCTTTGCTGGTACCTCAGAATTTGACCCTTGAAAATGTGAGTAAACTTGATATTGCGTATGATTTATGATGTGGGGGACCGGTTTAGGAATACACCCCTTTATGTCATTCCCATATTTGTTGGATGTGTTCTTATGGAATGCTCTGATGTTTCTTGCAGTAATTTGCATCAGCCACAGTTAAAGCAGGATAATGTGTGCACAGAGTGACTGGTGGATCATGGATTTTGGGGCCGTGATGGCCAAATCTGTTGCTGAGGTAGCTTCCAAAACCATGTATCATGCCTTTGCATGTGCCTATTTGCAACTGGAAAAGCCCCAAGGCATATTGGCCTGCTCCTTTGTGGACCTTGCCATCAATTCCCTGGAGGTTCAGGAGCATAAGAGCTCTCAATCTCTTCTTTAAGTTTTATTTATGTAGTTGACAGTGACAGAGAGAGAGAGAATTGAAGGAGGGGAGCAGCAAGGGAGAGGGAGAAGCAGGCTCCGTGCTGATCAGGGAGCACAATGCAGGGCTCGATCCCAGGACCCAGGGGTCATGATGTCAGCTGAGGCCAGACGCTTAACTGACTGAGCCGCACAGGCACCCCCTCAGCTCTTACTAAATCCCAAACCTCATCTTTCGTAACTCAGTATCTTGTTTGGTACAATTTCCACAGGCAGGGTCTGCAACTCAGGGGCACTTCTTGGAAAGCAGCAGAGGGAACAGGGTCTGGTGCTCTCACAGGAGAAATGACTCCTAATCAGCAGACAGATCTGTCACCTGAAAATAAGGCAGAGCGCGCACAGATGTGAGAACCACCAGATAAGGAGATGAAACCATTTATTTTAATAGTTTTCCATCACTTGAAAATGAAAAATAGATCAATGGAAAATATGAACAAGGCCCTATGTATCTTTAAGAGAGGAAAACGACGATGTGTGAAAGGCAGTGTACTGCAAGCGATTGACAGCATTAGAAGATGCAGAGTAAGACTATTGATAGGACCGTATTGACTCTGTAGGTCTCTCTGTAGTATTGCAGTAGGAACTACAGTAAATCATCCATACATGCACACAGGGGCTTTTCCCATGAGGTCTTTACTCGCCTACAGCAGTGTTTTATACTTTTCAGCAAACAAGTCTTACTTCTCCTACAATGAACTGATGCCTGAATATTTTACTGTTTTTGGTGCTACTGTAAGTGGCATTGCTTTCTTAATTTCCTGCTCAGTTTGTTCCGTGGTTGTGCATAGAAACACAAGTGATTTTTGTATAGCTGCTACCCTGCAACCTTATGGAATGTGTGTATGGACTCTAATATGCTTGTGTGTGGATGCTTTGAAAATTTTCTGTATTTAAGCATGTCCTTTGTAAGTAGAGATGCAGGTTGACCCTTGAAGAATTGCAGGGTTAAGGGTGCTGACCCTCAAAGAGAAAAGCTCTGTGTTTAAGTTTTGACATGCCATGACTGAGGTAGTAAGAGTCACCTCTTACTACCTTACTGAAGACGTAAGGAGATGATTACGTGCTCTTGTGCAAGTCTGTGGACTCTAGACTGTATCCATCAAACAAAGTAAGCAAGAGGAAAGAAATGTTATAAGGACAATCATAAGGAAGAGAACACATTTTTAGAGTAGTATGCTTAGTTGAAAAAAAAATGCACCTGTACGTGCACCTGTACTTGCGGTTCCAACCTGCGGTGTAAAAGGTCAACTGTGGTTTTGTTCCTTCCTTCCCACAAGTCTTTTTCTCACTTTCCATTTTGAAAGATATTCTGGCCGAGTCTAGAATTCTGTCCCTCTGCCTGGGGACACGCCTGCATTTTGCCCGCAGGGAAGAGCAGCGACAGATGCGAGGTCCCCTCAGGCCTGGAGTCTTGGATCAGCACTCATAGGGATAGAAAGAGTAGCGGGAGCCCTTGCTCTTTGCACACCGACTCCTACTGGAAGGAACGCAGTGTCCCCAGAGGCCCCTGTACAGAATGCTCAGGGCTTTGGAGCTGCCCCAAGCAAGAGGCCAGAGGCCATCTCTCCCTCTCACCTTCCCAACTTCTCTTCTCTCTTGCCTTCCACACTCCATGTTGCCAACGCATCCCCCCCCCTCCTCCTGCTCCTTGTCAGCATTCCAAGGACATGCCTCTCCCTGCCACCAGCATCCCAGGCTGAGGCTGTGGAGCTCTTCTGGGTGGGGAGCTCAGTGCTGTTCCAAGAGTTGCCCACTCGCTGTTTCTCCCACGCTTGCTAGAATCTAAATCAGCTGCCTGTCCCAGATTTGTAAACGTTTTTGCCAACAAGAAAATAGTGGATGGGCATCTGGGTGGCTCAGTGGGTAAGCCTCTGCCTTCGGCTCAGGTCATGATGTCCGGGTCCAGGGATCGAGTACCGCATCAGGCTCTTGTGCTCGGCAGGGAGCCCACTTCCTCCTCTCTCTCTCTCTCTTTCTGCCTACTTGTGATCTCTGTCTCTCAAATAAACAAATAAAATCTTTTAAAAAAAGAAGAGTAAAAAGAAAATAGTGGAGGTTGTGTGTGTGCTTGTGCGTGTGTCTGCGTGTTGCCTTGGAAATCATAAGGTGCTGGATCAGGAATCTGGAGTTCCTCCCTCAGGAATGGATAGGGGAATGATCTCGGTCCTTGCAGATCAAGAGCCATTCTGAGCCCTGAGAGAATTCTAAATGTTGGCTGACACTTCCCAAGATCAACCCAGACGTCCTATACTTTGGGCATTTGTTGGGGTTCCTGTGTGTGGTCAGAAGTCCCCTGGCCAACAAAAGGTGGCACACTAAGTACAGAAGTAGACCAAGAAGGAGAATATTCCCTGGAAGACCACATTACTCTCCTCCCTTACGGCAGTCTCTCTCTGAAAATGGGAAGGGGCACTCAAAAGACCTTGCATTCAGTAGAGGATGGGGAGAAAAAAGTGTATCATTGGGGTAACAGTTCAAGTTACTGTATCCTTAGACTCTATGTGAGGCCATGTGGAAACGCTACTGAACAGTTTCGTGGGCTATGCCCAAGGGTAGGAGGGGTTAATGGAGACTGCGATTACACAACTCAGTGTAATTGAGCATTTCCTCTTCACATGGTTTTTCTTCCATTTTGTCTGAGGCCAGGCATGAATCTAAACATATGTGTAAGAAGTTCATATCGGAAAAGGTGTACAAAGCCCACAAGCCTTAATTGGGCGGTACTATATCCTCATGGTGCTCTAGGCGGTCTTCAGACTGTACGTAGCCACATCATGGCTGACTGTGAATGCAGTCCCTTTCTGGGTATGTGTGTTCTTGGTGTAGGCTCTCCCCCGCCCCAGCCCACAGGTTAAGCGGTCCCTCTGAGCTGGGTGTGTCTCTGGGGGAAGCATGTTGTTCCAGTAGGTAGGAAGGGGAAATGGGGGGATGGGGATCCAGCAACAAGAAAGCATGCTCATAAGTGGGTGGGTTGTAGAAAGGAGCATGCTATTTCCTCTAACAATATGCATAGCTCTCTGTCAGAAATCTGGCCCTGATGAAAGAGCAATGCTGGGAGAAACCGGTGTACCCTTTGTCAGGAAATACTTGAATTCCTGCTGATCTATCCGCTGTGCCTAAAAACTCCCCCTAGACAACTTGGGGAAGAGAGGAGAAACTGTGTTCCTTTTAGGTGTTATGATTT
Organism: Mustela nivalis; assembly: GCF_964662115.1. Lineage (NCBI taxonomy): Eukaryota > Metazoa > Chordata > Mammalia > Carnivora > Mustelidae > Mustela > Mustela nivalis. The sequence continues at coordinate 93,052,116 of NC_139029.1, read as the reverse complement.
CCCTTCAGCGGGGTTGCCCAGGGAAAGAAATCTATTCAGGGTGAGAATCTGGGAGAAGATACTTTCAAACGATATATCCGATGAAGGGCTAGTATCCATAATCTAGAAAGAACTTATCAAACTCAACAGCCAAAGGACAAATAATCCCATCAAGGAATGGGCAGAGGATGTGAACAGACTTTTCTCAAAGTGGACATCCAGATGGCCATCAGGCACATGCTTAAGGGCTCCACGTCACTCAGCATCAGGGAAACTCAAATCCAAGCCAGAATGTGATCCACCTCACACCAGTCAGAATGGCTAAAAAAGAAACAAGTCAGGAAATGATGGATGCTGGCCAGGATGTGGAGAACGGGGCACCCTCCCACGGGTTTGGTGAGAATGCAGTCTGGTGCAGCCACTCTGGAAAACAGCATGGAGGTTCTTCAAAAAGTTGAAAATAGAGCTACCCTGTGACCTAGCAATCACACTCCTGGGTATTCACCCTAAAGATAAAAATGTCGTGATCTCAAGGGGCATGTGCACCTGAATGTTTATAGCAGCAGTCCTCACAATAGTGAAACTAGGAAAGAACCTTGATGCCCATCAACAGATGAATGGAAGAGGAAGAGTTGGTATTTGTATGTATATTTGTGTATACACACACACACAGATACACACACACACACACACACACACACACACACACATACACATACCCGCACCATGGAATACTATGCAGCCATCAAAAGAAATGAAATCTTGCCATTTGCCAGGACATGGATGGAACTAGACGGTATTATTTTGAGCAAAATAAGTCAGTCAGAGAACGACAGTTATTATATGATCTCCCTGATAGAAGGTTCTTGAGAGGCAGTGTGGGTGGGTTTGGGGAGTAGGGAAGGAAAGAATGAAACAAGATGGGATCAGGAGGGAGTCCAACCATAAGAGACTCTTAATCTCACAAAAGAAACTGAGGGTTGCAGGGATGAGGGTTGCAGGGAGAGGGTGGTTGGGTGATGGACATAGGGGAGGGCATGTGCCATAGTGAGTGCTGTGAAGTCTGTAAACCTGGCAATCAGAGACCTGTATCTCTGGGACTAATAGTACATTGTATGTTAAAAAAAAATAAAAAATAAATATTAAAAATGGATAAAGGACCTGAATGGATATCTTTCCACAGGATCATGGAAATGCAAGTCAAAACCACAGTGAAATATTATTATGTCACATTTAATATTGCTACTATATGAGAGAAAAAAGAAAACCAGTGTTGGCAAGGTTATGGGGACCATGGAACCCTTGTGCACTGGTAGAAAGGTAAATTGATACAGCCATTTTTTTTTTCACAAAAAAGAATGAAACTATAATTACCCTGTGATGCAGCAATCCCAGTTTGGGGTGTATATCCAAAGGAAATGAAACAGGATTTCAAAGAGACATCTGCACCCCATGTTCACTTCAGCATTGTGCACTGTTGCCAAGACACTGAAACAACCTAAGTGTTGCATGGGTGAAGATTATGTGGGTCATGGACATGAAAAGTCTAGCGAAAAGAATATAGTCAATGATATTATAATACCACGGTATAGTGAGAGATGATGATTACACTTACTGTGTAATACTGAGTAGTGTATGTAATTGTCAAATAACTGTGCCGTACACCTGAAACTAATATAAGATTGTATGTGCATTATACTTTAATGTTAGAGAAAATGTGAATGTTATTTGGTTATGGAAAAGAAGGAAATTCTGCTATTTGTGTCAACATGGATGTAACTGCAGGACATTATATTCAGTGAAAAAAGTCAGAAAGAGAAAGACAAATACTGAGTGCTATCATCTATCCATGGACTTAATAAAAATAAAGAAGTCAACTCACAGAAACAAATAGTAGGATGACGGTTACCAGTGGCTGGGACGTGGGGCACATGGAGAGATATTGGTGTAAGGAGAAGAACATTCAGTTATAAGATGAATAAGTTATGAGGGTCTAAGGTATAGCATGGTGACTGTAGTTATAATACTGTATTATGCTCTCGAAACTTGCTAAGGAAATAGATCTTAAGCTTGCTTACCAAAAAAAAAAAAAAAAAAAAAAAAAAGGAAGGGAAGAAAGAAAAATGTTCAGGTGATTGTGAGGTGATGTGCTCATTAATTTGCTTGCAGTAATCATTTTATAAGGAATATGTACTATAAGTCATCAGATTGTACACTTTCAATATATGTAGTTTTATGTGCTTATTATACCTGAAAAAATCTGGGAAAAATATTTGCAATGGTAAATACGAGGTTATGAGAATTTTGCCACCCTTCACTATAACTAATAAAAGTAATGCTTCTAGTTGGTAAAGCATGCAAGCAACCGACCAGACAGGTGCAATAGGCGGAGCCCTCCCTTGTTACCTTTTCCCTTCTCCAAGCCCTCCTCCAGGCCCACAGCTTGCCCCGCCCATCGCACCCTCCTGGCCAATAGCCAGCCGGCGGCCAGGCCGGAAGTGATGTGGGCAGCCGCCAAGGTTTGGGCCTCCTGTGGCTTCTGAGGCCTCACTGGGAGCGGGGCGTGGAAAACTAGCTCTAGAAAATGAAAGCTGTAATAGTAGGAAGAAGAACAACGACCAAAAGCCTGGTGGAATAACGCGAAGGGTAGAAGCTGGGAATCAGAGCCCAAATTGTAAGAGAACAAATGGAGAAGACAGATAGCGGCCGAAGGTGTGTGTGGTAGGTCCAGGTGTGAGGAAGACGGTTTGCAGCGGCACAAGAGATGGGATGCAGGTGTCCCGCTCAGCAGGGGGACGGCGTGGGGACCAGCATCCCACGGGGTCGTGGGAAGAGGGAGGGAGCGAAGGGAGGGCCTGAAAGGAGACCCCAAGAGCCCGCGGAGTCCTGGATGCCTTGGCGGCGCCAGGCGCCATGAACCCTGGGAGCTCGGCCTTTGGCCCCGATTCCTGAGGAATGCAGTGGGGGCCCCATACAGTTCAATAGGGCGGGGTGGTGAGCTCTTGAGACTGACTGATCCCTGAAGCAAATATAGCGTTTCCTTCTGCAGCCTGTCCTCTTGCCGCCCACTCAAGCTCCCGGTTCTATGATAGCACGTGGCTGTCGTTTGCCTGATTTGATTTTTGAGCTCAGTGTCTGCTGAGCTGATGCACTTAGACAAGTAGGAGGGGTCCAGCGTGGCAGCTTGGGGCTAGAGACGGCAGAGAGCACCAGTGCCTGCCTCTGGTTGGGTCATCAGAGAGCTCACTCTTCTTTTATGGGGAGGGCTGGAGCTCTCAGCCCAGCTGGGAGCTAATCCCAGGCCTTCTTAAGCTATACTGTGCTACACGTTCTCTCTTAGCTAGCTTCTTTCCTAACTTATCCTCAGTGGCTATTTTGTTTTTATTCTTCTGTCATGTTTAAAAGATTTTCTTCATTTACTTGAGGCAGAGAGCGAGACGGAGCCCCAGAGCAAGCCTGCAAACAGCGGGCATAGGCCAAGGGCAAGGGCAAGGGAGAGAATCTGAAGAGGTCCTTTCACTGGGCCCTGTGGGGACCCCGAGATCATGACCTGAACAGAACCATGAGTAGGAGGCTTAACTGGATCAGCCTGCAGGGGCTGCATATTTTTAAACATTTTGTCAAGATTTTACATTGAAGTGATCTCTGTACCCAACGTGTGGCTCCAGCTCTCAACCCTGAGATCCAGAGCAGTCTCTGTGTCAGCCAGGGCTGGGGAAATCTGCCTGAACACCGAGGTTCATGTTCGTTACTAATGGCATGGGTAGAAAGGGTCTTTTTATTATTTCATTTTATTTAAATGTATATTATATTATTTATTTTATTTTATCTCAATTTTATTACTTTTATTTTATTTCAATTTTAATTTGTTTCTGTTTTAGGATTAAAACAACTTCTGTGTTTCCAGAGCCTGGGCATCCCATAGACAGTATCACCTTTATTGCTGATGCTGGGTTTTGAGAGCTGTTCATTCCTGGGACGTGGGTGTTCATTCCTTTCTGTTGAATTTCCAGGAACACATTTCTCATTGACCTCGCTAGCTTTTTTATTCCTTGCGGACAGAAAGTGACACACCCAGTGTGTACACACTCAGAGGCCGTTTCCTAGGATCTGGAGTTTGGGGAGGTGATGTGGGGGGAGCCTGGAAAAGAGGCGGGGTTTGATCTCTACTGAACACTATTAGCACTGGCAATTCTATGATTGTAGTCAAGACGTCATAGTCATTTTCCTAGGAAGAGAGACGGTGTTTGGTTTGTGGGTTGCGTTGTGACCTTGTTTTTGTCTGTCCTGAGCAATATTGTCAGATGGCCTTGTTTTGTCTTGTTTTATCAAGGTCTCCAAGCAGCTTTGTTGGAGGTTGATATTCTGCAAGCATGATTATTTACTTACAAGCATGAGAAAATACAGAAAATACAGGCTGGGAGTGTCCGTTGCGGTGTGAGAGGCTGGCCTTGTTCGTTGTCTCTAGAAATCCCTAAAGCAGAAGAAAAAAAGAGAGAGCTCGGATCTTAACAGTTGTAGCTGTAGCTGCAAACCTGATGGGAAAGTATGACTTTGGCTGTGTCTTGAGATTCCTGTGTCTCAGTTTCTCGATTCACAATGGCTCAAAGGGACTTGTTCCTGCATGGGTTGTCCCAGGTGTGAAATCGACAGGGGAGGAAGGTTGATAAGAGCCAGAGGCCCGGATGGTGGTACACAGCGCTTTCGTGGATTCCCACCCCTCCGGGGCTATCGGGTCAAGAACGGCAGGCACAGGCATGTGCTCTCCTGTCCAGCCTGGGTCCTCCAATCACCTATGGCTTCGTTATATTTACATGGTGGTTTCGGTCCCCCAGTGGGGTCAGATTGCAATGACAGGTCCAGGAAGAACTGGGTTAGGGCCCGGCCTGCCCTTACTGACCAGTAGGTTGAGTTCCTTAGATGACTGGAGACAATGTCAGCTGAGACCACCTTAGCTATGACCCATACTCTGTGAGACAGTAAAAGAAAAGACACTGCTCAGCCCGATGCATTTGCCATCTCGAGGCCTTCCTGCTCTCCCATCTTGAGGGTGTACTTACTGTAGATCACCCGGATTGTAAGCCAACTGAGTATAACCTGTAGGGGTGTAGAATTGTGACAAAAGCATATTCCAGGGGAAATTCCTTCTGGCCATTTTTGTTTTAAGGGTGGAATCTCGATTGACCGGTGTCCCCTGATATTCAGAGGTGGGTTTCTGGAGGGGGAGTGAGGAGCCTGGACAGGGGAGTTTGCAGCCAAGGCCTGGCTGGGGGCTCTGCTGCTGTCAGCTGGTGGGGGAAATTCTCCTAATTTCTGTGGGCCTCAGTTTCCCCATGTGTAAATTACAGTTGATATTCAAATTCTCCCAAGTCCCTTCCTGCTCCAGTGTCTGCACGTGCACGAGGGACTGAGGTGCCTGTTATGGAGTCCTGGGGACTGGAGCCGGGACCTGACTTGGTCCCTTCTCTGTGTGTCTCCCACAGGAGCCTGGGCTGAGTCCACACTGAAGACAGAGAATGGAGAGAGGAGCTGGAAGACAGGATATCAGCAAGTCTGGAAGACGAGAATATCGCAAAGAAGAACAAGGCCATGGTGGTGCAGGTGGTTGCCCGAGGAGGGAAGAATAAGCCCAGGCAGAGTCCAGAAAACTGAAGGGAAACCGAGGAATGCATGAGGCAGCATGAGCTGAGGGGGATGACTCGGAGAGTCCCACAGTCCACAGTGAGCCCGTGCCACTGGGGCGGGGCCCCACAGGATGGATCGGGATTCGCTTGTACTGCTGGAGAACTGTACCAGTTCCCAGAGGAGGAGGAGGTGCCCACGAGCTTCAACCTTGGAGCCGCCCTTACGGTGGATGTGTCCAGGTAAGTGTGGGCCTAGGGGGATCAGGGGCATTTGAATTAGAGTTGCAGAGGTCCACCTTTCCTGCAGACTATTGTTGTAAGGTCAGAAACGACCACAGTAGGGGGCTCTTGCCTCTGAGACAGTGATACCAATAATATTCTTTGAAATGTATTGTGGTAAAGGGCTTTATGCACTATATATTTTGTCTATATATATGTTCAGGGTCTCATTTTTCCTTAGTCTTAGTCCTTAGTGTTAAGAGCGTGGAATTCTGACATCAAGAGGATTTCACTGGGGAGGTCAAGCAGTGAGTGGGAGAATGCAAACAAGATCTTGTAGCATGTGGGTGTCTCAGTTCCTTGAGAGTCTGCCTTCTGCTCATGTCCTAATCCCAGGTCCCCGGGATCAAGTCTCATGGTGAGGGGGCGGGACAGGGGGCTCCCTACTCAGCAAAAGGGCGCAGGGGTAGGCCAAGCACTCGAATCCTAATGACAGGGTGGGCCTTTGAGAAGACTCCAAGAGGGCAGTCCCTTCTTCATCAGAGCGCACCGCAAGGGCATGTCACGGGACATCGAGCGTGTTGCGGCTCCTCTTTAAGGAAGGGGATTTGTTGCCTTCTGGGAGAAAGCAGAGAGCATTCCTGCAGGACATTCGGTCTAGGACTGCAGTTGAGATTCGAGATTTTCGACCACTTCTGTTGGATCGGGGAAGGGATCTTTCTGAGAGCTTCCGCAGTGCTTGGCTTGGTCCTTGGAGCCGTGAATACAGAGGTCAATACAACATCATTGCAACTGTCACAGGGCTTTCTGTCGAGTAAGCAGAAGTGATGAGAAGCGGGGGTGGGGTGAGTTCCTGGGAGGAAGTGGCCAGTGCTGTCTGGGGCATGATGTCAGTGGTTGTTCCAGTCTCTCACGGTGTTTTTGACCTACCTTGGCCCAGGGACCCTAGACTGGGACCAGATTTCCGCTCCTTGGGATACTGCCTGCCAACACCTGGGTTCCAAGGTGGCCCAAAGCAGCTGACACTTCCCAGGTCTCTGGAGGAAACTGCTGGTATCAGTACCTCGCGCCTCTGACTTGGCCAGCTGGAGAAATCGAGGCAAGTTCACAAAGTCTAATAGGGGTGTCCTTGTCCTAACGATCAGTGATGTTGTGCCTTTGTGTCTGAGAACTTCCGTGCTTTCCAGACTTCAGTATTCTCTCTCCATATAAAAATCCTGTAAATAGGGGCGCCCGGGTGGCTCAGTCGTTGAGCCTCTGCCTTCAGTTCAGGTCTTGATCCCAGGTTCCTGGGATGGAACCCCACCTCGGGCTCCCTCCTCAGTGGGGAGCCTGCTTCCCCCTCACCCACTGGCCGGGCTTGTGTTCCCTCTGTCACTGTGTCTCTCTCTGACAAATAATGTAATTGAAGGCTTCCAGAAATGTGCATAGTGGCCATATTGTAGATCAAGTAACTAAAAACAACAGAGAGGCCTGGAAACGATTGCTGGGGTAAATTAAAGGCAATCTAAATGAATAGAAAGACATCTATCCCATGCATAGATTAGGAGACTCCAGGTGATTGGAATACCAAATGAGTTTCATTCGGACTCACATGGGAGAAGACACATTGGGGGCAAATGTGCAAGCTAATTCTAAAAATGTATATGCACATCGAGGTACTGAGACTAGCAAGATGGCCATGAAGCCTTAAACTGGAGAAATCCACTCCATGTCAAAGCTCATCATGAAGCTATGGTCATTAAAGCACTACGTTATGGTATAAGGAATCACAATGTATATATATATAGGAACAAGAGGGACTATTGAGTACAAAATTTCCCCATACACATATACAATGTTTAAACTTTTTTTTGGATTATTTCTAAGTCATCTCTACATCCAACATGGGGCGAAAACCCACAACTCTGCAGACAAAGGTCGCTTGCTGCACCTATTGAGCCACCCAGGAACCCTGGGTGTTTGTTTGATTTTTTTTTAATTATTTATCTATTTTCATAAAAACAGTATTCATTATTTTTTCACCACACCCAGTGCTCCATGCAATCCGTGCCCTCTATAATACCCACCACCTGGTACCCCCTCGCCCCCGCCACTTCAAACCCCTCAGATTGTTTTTCAGAGTCCATAGTCTCTCATGATTCACCTCCCCTTCCAGTTTAGCCCAACTCCCTTCTCCTCTCTAACACCCCTTGTCCTCCATGATATTTGTTATGCTCCACAAATAAGTGAAACCATATGATAATTGACTCTCTCTGCTTGCCTTATTTCACTCAGCATAATCTCTTCCAGTCCCGTCCATGTTGCTACAAAAGTTGGGTATTCATCCTTTCTGACGGCGGCATAATACTCCATAGTTTATATGGACCCCGTCTGCCTTATACATTCGTCCGCCGGAGGGCATCTTGGTTCTTTCCATAGTTTGGCGACCGTGGCCATTGCTGCTATAAACATTGTGGTACAGATGGCCCTTCTTTTCACGACATCTGTATCTTTGGGGTAAATACCCAGGAGTGCAATGGCAGGGTTATAGGGAAGTTCTATTTTTAATTTCTTGAGGAAGCTCCACACTGTTCTCCAAGGAGGCTGCACCAACTTGCATTCCCACCAACAGTGGAAGAGGGTTCCCCTTTCTCCACATCCCCTCCAACACATGTTGTTTCCTGTTTTGTTAATTTTGGCCATTCTAACTGGTGTAAGGTGATATCTCAATGTGGTTTTAACTTGAATCTCCCCGAGGGCTAGTGATGATGAACATTTTTTCATGAGTCTGATAGCCATTTGTATGTCTTGATTGGAGAAGTGTCTGTTCATATCTTCTGCCCATTTTTTGATATGTTTGCCCGTTTCGTGTGTGTTGAGTTTGAGGAGTTCATTATAGATCCTAGATATCAACCTTTTGTCTGTACTGTCATTTGCAAATATCGTCTCCCATTCCGTGGGTTGCCTCTTTGATTTTTTGACTGTTTCCTTTGCTGTGCAAAAGCTTTTGATTTTTTAAAATAAAGTCATTGGTACACTTGACGAGGATAACCAAAGACTTTTACTAAATTAACTGGAATGAATGAACATCTACTTAATACTATGTTAACATTAAAACCTACTTAGCACTATATATCGATGGTAGTTGAAGAAGTAAAAGTAAATGTTTTTTTTTTGTTAAAGATTTTATTATTTATTTGTTGGAGATAAAGAGAGAGAGCAAGCAATCACAGGCAGGGAGAGATGCAGGCAGAGGGAGAAGCAGGCTTCCCCCCTGAGCGGGGAGCCCGATATGTGACTCGATCCCAGGACCCTGGGCTCATGACCAGAGGCCACGTCAGATACCCAACTGCCTGAGCCACCCAGGTGCCCCAAAGTATAATTTTCAAGCACAGGGTCTCACGTCAGTAGCCAGTGTTGACAACATGATGCTCTTAGCCCGTTGTGATGGAATTTTTCCCGGAGGTTTCGGGCAGGAATGAGGTCTAGGTAAAGGAAGCACCTTTGCAGAAAGGTATAGGCACGAATTGGCAAATGGGGGCGTGGGGTTTGGCGTAGAAGAGGACTCTCCCTGAGACCTGCCTCCAGCCCCCATAACAAGGGGTTCCGGGGCCAGTCACAGGGGAACTGGGTCCTCCGTGTGCCTTTGTTTCTTCATTTGTGAACCAGGAAAAAGGAAAGCTCCCATGAACAAGTGGACTGTGAAGACTAGAAGTGCTAATATGTAGGAAATCATGCGTCTCAAGAACTCTAAGGGACGTCCATGATCTCAGGGAGTTTCCAAACTGACTAAACACCGGACTTTAATAAGAAGATTCCAGACCCCACGTCAGCCCACTGAATCAGAATTGCTAGAAACCAAAAGGACGAGGTTGCATTTGTACTAACTCTCCGAGGCTGTTCTGATACAGTGATGAGTATATGAGTAGGGAACACTGAGTCGTATAACGTTCCTCTAAAACAGCAAAGTGGGAATAGCAGAACGCGGATCTTTTCTGTCGAGTCTCTCCGCCAGAGGAGTAAAGGAGGAGGACTCTGCAATGGAAGGAGACCTGGCCCACCTGACCCCATTTAATCTTCGCGCAGTTTCCATGTTTGATTAGAAAGAGGCCGCCAGGTGAATGGCACGAGGTCAAGTCAAAGGAATCTATCAAGCAGTGCTCCATCTTCTGAAACTTGTGTTTACCTTACTGAAACTTGAATTTCAGTATAGTTATCTTACAGTGTTAACATAAGTTTCAAGAGTAGAATGTGGTGATTGAACATTTCCATACATTGCTCAGTGCTCATTCGCACAAGTGCACTTGTTGACGCCCTCTGCATTCCCCGATTCCCTGGTCCCCCTCCCCTCTGGCTACCACCAGTTTGTTCTCTCTAGTTAAGAGTCTGTTTCTTGGTTTGTCTGGCGCCCTTTTCTTTTGCTCTGCTTATATATTTTGTTTCCTACGTTCCACATACGAGTGGAATCCTACGGTATTGAGCTATCTCGGACAGACTTAATTGACTTAGTACAATATACTCTAGATGCCCCTGTCTCATTTCAAATGGCAAGATTTTATTCTTTTCTATGGCTGAGTAATATTCCGTGGTATAAATATACCGCATTGTCTTCACCGGTCATCTATGGACGGACATCTGGGCTCTTTCCAGAATTTGGTTATGCATGTATTCGTGCTTACTAGTGCTTATGTATTTCTGAGAGTAAATATCCCGTAGTAGGACTGTTGGATCGTAGGGGGGTTCTGTTGTTACGTTCTTGAGGAACCTCCATACCATCGTCCACAATGGCTCCCCCGGTTTGTGTGCCCAGCACTAGGGCAAGAGGGTTCCCTTTTCTCCGCAGCCTTGCCCACACTTGTTGTTTCTTATGTTTTGGGTTTCAGCCATTCTGACGGGGGTGAGTGCATATCTCATTGGTTCTTTCTGTTGCTTGTTTTTTGTTTGTTTGTTTAAGATTTTACCTGCTTCTTTGAGATAGAGAGTATAAATGGGGAGGAGTCGAAGAAGGGGTAGCAAGCTCCCCACTGAGCAGGGAGTCTGATGTGGGACTCGATGCCAGTGAAACGTGGTCCCTATGACATAATCAGAAGAGCAAGGAAAGCAACGTACACATAGAGGGGTCATCTAGGAGTCAGGGATGTTAAGTTCTTGAGGAACCTCCGTACTGTTTTCTAGAGTGGCTGCACCAGTTTGCATGGGCACCGAGAGTGTCAGAGGGTTCCCCTTTCGCTGTACTCTTGCCACAATCTGTTGTTTCCTGAGTTGTTACCTGTAGGCATTCTGACTGATGTGAGGTGGTATCTCACCGTGGTGTGGTTTGTATTTCCCTGGTATGGCACTCTTACTTTCAACAGTCCGTAAAACTGGTGGTGCAAGTACTTTCTATTCAGTGAGGATGTCCTCGTATGCAGGCAGTAGAGAAAGAGTATTGAATATGCAACCCTCACGGAGTCCTCATTCCCTCCCTAGGAGTCCTTTGAAGTGAACTTCCCCGGATGAGAGATGACAGAGGAGACTTTGACTTTCAAACAGCTGGTCACTGTTGAATAGACTTACTGGCATTTGTACGACACAACTCTGGGAGTGGAGTAGGTGGAAAAATAGGATGTAGATAACATCTGTTTCACTGGGCGGGAACAGTAGTATACCAGGTCAGGTTGATACAGAAGGAAAGGGAAAATACAATACTGTCAAAAGTTTGAGGTCGAGAGATCCCTTCACACTGACAAACTGAAGGGGAGAAGTTTGGCAAGCTCATAGGGAACCAAACATGTCCACGGACTTTCGGTGTAATGCTCAGCCCTACGTATACGACCTTCCTAAACGGCAGACAGGCCTATAGGCGCACAGGTGCACATGCAGAAAAGAAAAGAAATACCACAGAGAGCTAAACACAGAAACATGTCCTCCCGGTAGGGTACGTAGAGCCTAAAGGTGATGGAGACTCAGTGTAACTGTGACGATGAGAACCAAGCACATGTCCATGAGCATGTGTCCCGATCCTCCAAATCACCATGATAGGGAGAGCTTAGAGCATCCAATGTCAATAACCCACAAGTTCATAGTGGTTGTCCGAACCAAAAACTTTAATGACATAGAAGGGGGACAGAATGTTCTTTTCCACAGTGCAGTGCCGTCCAATACACATTGTATAGATATCCAAACATCAGAATTCTTCCAATGTACAAACACAGATAGGGTTAGGAGATACCACAGGGAGCAGTAAAAGATGGCAACATGTTAGAGAAAGTGGTTAAGAGGAGAGGCTCGTCACCCATCCTCAGGGTCCACCACGTACCAGATTCCCAATTTCAGAAAGCAAAGCATGTGTCTTGCTGTGAACAGATCAATCTGATAGGTACTCTATAGCAATGCAACCAAAGCTGCTCTCACAGGAGTGGTGATGGGCACACTGGACCTTCTTGGTCTCCGGGTAGGCTAGCCGGGACACATGCAGCATTAACCATGGAGTGTCCTGGCCCAAGGCACAGGCTGAATTTAATCAGGAGGAACTGACCAGACAACTTCAGAATGTAGGCCATTAAGCTAGACATGTGGCCTGTCCCCTACAAACAAGGAAATGTCACCACCACCGGAGACAGCCACCTAACGGTGAGGAGATATTTTGGGTTCTGAAGGAGTAAGAAAATACAGCAACACATTCTTGTCGTCCTTTGGAACCCAACCTATCTCTCCTCCATGTTGCTGTCTCTTATTTGTGGTGACAGGGATTTGTGAAGACAGACAGACCGGTCATCTGGTTCAATGGTCCACATCCTGAAGGTGTCTGATAACTCCCTCGTGCTCAAATTCAGGCTGAACGTCTCCAGGAAGAACACGATGTAGTCAATGCTGTGTGCTTCTGGCATAGCCCAGTTGGTGGCCCAGAATGTCCAGTGTGACATGTGGCCTCTTCCCGTGGTGCTGCTGACTCTGGTTCTCTGCAGGATGGAATTGAGAGCAGCAAGACTGAAGGTCTCTGGAAACGGGGGTGTGAATCTAGGCAGGCATTGGTCTCCTGAGGGGTTTATCACAACTGGAGCTGAAGGGCAAGAAACTCTCTCCTCCAATGGGTCTCTTGCAGTAAAAATCATCGAGAATGGCTTGGGATTGTGATGTGGATTCTCAGCAAAGTGTCTCTCCCGTGCTCTCTTTGGGCTTTAACTTGATGTGCTGCTTTAGATTTCCTTTCATCCAGTGGAAAAAGAAGGGGTTTTAGGATGAAGTTTCAGGATGGGGTTTTCATTCACAGAGGCCTCTCTTTTCTTAGTTTCTGCAGTCTTTGGCATCTGAGAGAGGAAGAGTGAGAGAAATCAAATGTGAGTCTTGGTCAGATGCTACTGGTGGCTGAGCCTGGAGGGGTGGTGGCCAGGTGACAGAGGGCAGGAGCAAGCTGAAGGCCTCTCCAGAGGAGCAGCTGCAGGGGGAGCTGCACCCAGGCAGAGGGGGAGTTGAGAGCCCCAAGTCAGAAGTCATACCTTCACGAAACCGATAGGCAGCCTGTGTTGGAGGATGCAGGGGCCCCTGGGCTCCCCCAGCAGGGGGCTAGTGATGTCCCAGCTCAAAGCTGCTGTGAGCTTTTGCCAGATCCCAACTACCTCCTCCTCTGCAGCCACTTCCCCCTTGAGCCCCTCCATCAGAAGCCAAGTGATGGCTTGCCGTCGCCTCCCGGGGAGGTGGGCACCTAGCACGCACCACGCGCGTTCCGAGACAGGCTGCTGCAGGAAGCAGGGGACCCGTGGCAGCCAAACACATCCCCTTTTCACCCTTGTCCCAGTCTTCTGAAAAGGAGGCCAGGCTTTGGAATGAGTCCTAGATTGGGAGAGCCCACAGGGGCCTATGAGTATCTCCAACTTCTTTTCTGCCCTGTGCAGAGGAGGAGCTGTGGCCCCAGGGGCTAAGGACCCCCGAAAGCCATGTGACCTGTGACTGAAAAGCCTGGGCTGAAAGCCAGGCTCAGGCCCTGTGCAAACCTGTGGTGGGGAGGGAGAGGACAGCCCCTGATCTGCAGGTGTGGGCAGGCAGTAGATACTGATGGTCACTTTTGGCCTCCCAGGAACAAGCCCAAAGGTGCTGAGGGAAGAGCCCGGGGAGGAGAAACCCCAAGGGGAATTCACAAAGGACAGCCTGGGTGTTATCAGGGACACTTCATTTTCCCTCAGGGACAACAAGGGTCTCTGAATGTTATCTCACACAGGATAGACCTTGGGGCATTTGTAGGAATAGTCTGAGTAGGTATAAGCTTCAGCAAAGTGTAAAGGGCACATGGAGAAGGATTCATGTTTGCTTTCTAGATTCTCATCCCTTCTTCCCCCAACTTTCCATAAGCGTAGAGCCTCTCATGGATTCCAGGGGTGTTCTGATGGGCCTGCAAATGGATAGATAGGAGAAGGAGTCCTGAGATTGTTTCCTGAGATGTTGTATAATGACACCATAGGATTCTTTTCTTTCAATCTGTCGTGGACCTGTCGGGGAGCTGGCAAGTCCTCGTAGTGACTTTGTGAACCATGGTTTTGATTGCCACAGGAAGCAAGAAACCTGAAATTCCTCAACCTCGATCAGGGAAGGGATCATGTTTTAGACACTGGGTTTCCAGGCAATATTCCTTCCTCATTGTATCGTGTATGATAGGGGCTGAGGAGAAGCTTGACCCACCAGCTGGGTCCCAGGTGAGGGTTCTGTGTCCACCTAGCTCAGATTTCCTGAACGTCCCAAGAGGAGAGTGCATGTGGCAGTGACTCATTGAGACCTCGGACCTGGGAGGAGGAGGCTTGGAATTGGAGAAGCAGGGAAGGAGGGCAAGGAAGCCAAGAAAGCGTGTGGTTTCTGGCAGAGCTCTAAGTGTTTGATGGGTGTAATAATGCTGCTCTGCTGAGGAGGGCCATGGGGCCTGCTTCGCCATGGGTGTGGAGAGAGGGGAGAGGGAATCCCAGGACAGCCCCGGCAGGAACACAGCAGAGTTGAGCTGCATCCCGGTGATGGAGACCAAGGGCCGGCAGGGTGGCAGCCCCCATGCGAAACCGGGGAAGCACCAGCTGTGGGAATGGCCGAAGGAGGGAGAGCAAGTGAAGAGACAGTGTGTGTTTGGTTGGGGGTGTTGGAGGGGTGGAACTCTAATCAGCAGGAGAACAGTAGGAGTCCATGCCCCAAGCGCCAAAGGCATGATTACCTCTGGGCCCTAAGCTTGAAGACCAGGGAATCTGCATGCCAGTCTCCACTGGCCAAACTGCAGTATTCTCTTGGGAATCTTCTGTTTCATGACACGGAGGGCTTTCATGTGGCCATGGATTTGACAGCCATGCTGTCTGTCCCTCGAGTCCTCACCAGCATCATGCTCCAGCTTGGGAGGGTTCTTCATGCACATGGAAGCATCCAAAGCCAGTTCTGCAAGGAAAAGCACATCGACAGGATCCGCTGTGATTCATGATCTTTCTGGACCTCCACCTCCATTGATGTCAAAGGAGGACAGTGGCCAGAATGAGAAAGGCCGTCTGACAGATCACAGGCCCGTGGACACAGTTTGATTACTTCCGGTTTTGGCTCTCTCTCTCATACTCAAGTAAGGCTCACTGGGCCAGGAGGCCAACAGGTTCCCAATGGACAAAAGTGAAAGCACGATCGGTAAAAAGAAACAGTTCTGGGAAAGAGAAGTTTCCACACACAAGGAAATTGTGCTGGAAAGAGGCTGTACTTTTGTCGAGAAGAGACTGTAGAGCGCAGCAAAGTCTAGGTTGCAGGGAAGCCTTTCGGGGTCAACCAGGGAAGAGCACACTGGGGAATGCATACAACATGCATCAACATGGCCAGCGTTTCATACCTGTGCACTACGTATAATATACACGCCGAATAGACAACATGTGTGTGACCTAGGATAGAAATGTCTGTGTCTGTATGTATATATGTATGTATAAGGGAGTCAGTGATTAATGAGGGATTTGCGGACAGGCCCAGAGCATTCTACCCCCGCTCTGCTCAGCTGCATCGAGCAAAAGAAAAGACACGGAATCCAAAAGAACGAGAAAAGCAGTGGTGAGAAACAGGTGACCATGGACATGTTCCATGGGGGAGTCGGTGGGAACAAGTCAGAGTAAAAGCATCTGCCCCAGCGTGTAATTGTGTATTCACCCCCAGCTGGTAGGATGAAACCTAATCCCCCAGTGTGATGGTATGATGGGGTGAGCCTTTGGGAGGCAGCTCCTCCCCTAGAAGGGATTCGCGCCCTATAAAAGAGACCTCACAGGGTTCTGTCGCCTCTCTGCACTGTGAGGACAGAGCCAGAAGGCAGCCACCTCTGAGCCAGGAAGGCAGTGTTACCAGGCCCCGAATGTGTCCCTGTTTGATGGTGGTTCTGGCGCGCCTCCGGAACGGTGAGATACCGATTTCTGTTGTTAAGAAGTCAGCCTGTCTGAGGCATTTTTGTTATTATAAGCAGAGCGGACCAAGGAGCTGGCCTGGAGCTTTTTTTCTTGCTCAGGCCTCCATGGGAGGTGAGTCACAGAGAGAGGGAGGGGGCCAGCGGGTCGGGGCAGGACGGTGGGCGCCAAGGAGAAGTGACAGGCCGCAGGGAGAAGACAGTAAGGAGGGTGAGTGCTAAGGCCCTGGTCCGCGCTGGGCTTCCCTGAGCACTCACTGAGCTCTTTCTCCAGGGCCCTCCCTGGTGCCACAGTGCTGCTACTGATGTGGCCTCCCCCTGGGAACGGCATCTCCTCAATTCTCAGGGAGGTCAGCTCCTGACCGAGGAGCCCCAAGGCACCCCAGGCTCCAGGAAGGGACTCTGAGTGCTGGTGGGGAAGGAAGACAGGATGCAGAGGAGGGTGGAAACGCTCAGTCTTCAGGACATCTGAGCAGAGGTGGATCCTGAGGAGCAGGAGGCTGGGCATGAGGCCCCGGAGATGAAGGGAGCAGATGGACTAGATGGAGGACCCGAAGAGAGAGTGACCTGTATACTTCATGGGGTAAAGTGGACCCTTCTCAGCTTAGAAAAGGAAAAAACAAAAATCAGTAGTACGCGATGTTGCGAGGCCAGTATTTCTACAGTGTCTGTGAGCACCGAACAGGGCAGATGGGCTTGACGATGCTGAAGGAGAGAAAACTGGGCGCATGAGCCTTTCTGAGAAAGGCAGGCAGGATGGGGTCCGGCGATAGTAGATCTGCCTAAAACTGCTCTTCCCCACATGAAACAATGCCCTGACACCATTTCCAAGAGTTGAAACCCCACAGGCATCTGAGGATTCGATGTGACAAATTCATACATATTGTCATGCAATTTTGTTGCATCAGGGCCCCTATGAATTGTATTTCATGTTCCCAAGAACAATGAGACGGAGACCCCATTTTTTGTGGTTTTCAGTAAGCGGACTGAAGGGAAAATGCATGAGAAGAGGCGGAAGTTGGCCAGTTATACAGCCAGGAAGTGGCAAGGCCAGTACCTGGTTCAGAGCTGATACTGAACACCAGGCTCTTGCTCACCTTGCTGTATTGCAGCATCGTGGGGGCTCAACCTCATCCCATTGCTACCTGTAGCCACAAGTCTGTGATGACCAACACAGGGCCTAGAGCTTCCTAGTCACCTTCCCTCTCACCTCGGAGCAGTGGCGGTTGGTCCCCAGAACCCATGTTGGTGCCCAGGCTCCCGATGGCAGAGGAGAGGCTGAGCCTGGCTCTGTTGTCACCACGGTCCAAATGCTGGTCCAGCTGCAGTTGCAGGGAATCAGCTACCGGGGTGCTTGGCTGTGTCTGTGCCCCGGAACTTTGCACCTGTGCTCTTGGGAAAGTCAAGTTTCCACTGGATGGCCCTTGGTGACAGGGAGACTGCATCGGAGCTGAAGCGAGAAGAGATTTCAATGGGATCCATCCCAGGGCTCCTTAGCTGAATGCTCTCAGAACACCCATGTCTGATGCCCCCGTCCCTCTGTGAGACCACCCTGGGAGCAGGTACAAAGGCAGGCATCATGGCTATGAAGGAGATGTCCCCATTGTCTCTGAGCCTGTGGATGCTGTGTTGGCAGGTGACCAGGCTGCAGAGTCCCTTAGGTGAAAATCACCCCCTGACTCCGCAGGGCCTTCGGATGGGCCCAGTAGCTCATGCCTATCATTCTGTTCATAGTAACCTTGGTGTGAGAGCCTAGAGAGAAGTTCCTGGAGAGTTCTCAGGGCTTGGGAGAAGGAGTTGTGCATGTGTAGTGGCAACAAAGAACGGGGGAAGAAGTTCAGCCTCGAGGCTTCAGGTACCCCTAGAAGAGGGAGTTGCGGAAAGGTAGCACGGGCCAACTTATGGGGCCTTTTCCCAGCTCTGAAGCCTTTTGAAGCTTCTCATCTGCAATTTCTGTCTGCCCTTCCGTCCGTCCACTCATCTGGATTCTAAGCCCCTTGGAGAATGCTAAATAACCGTGTGTTTCATTTGTGCCTCCCAAATTGCTGTAATGCTGAGGATGCCTGGTCTCTTTGGCCCTCGGGGAGGACGGGGAAACTCGGGAGAAGGTAGTCCTAGGGCGGAAAGGCTGTTACTGTCCACGTAAGGTTGAGGGACAAAACATTTCTTAGGCAGTTTCACTGTACCATATTGATCCAATAAGGAACATCATGGACTCCTTGCTGGCCCTAGCACATGTTTTGTTCAGCAGAGAAAGTCTCCTAACAGGGCCAATTTTTCTCCCAGAAGGGAGTTCCAGAAAATAGCCTGAGCGGGAAGAGACGGGAAGTGGATTTTGGCCTGCGCCGCTGTGTGAGTGTGGCCGGAAGGGGTCACACTCAGCAGGCTCCACGTTTCTGAAGATCCTGGAGAGGGAAACAACTCTTTGCTTTGCCCCTGAATGATGCCCGTAGCCACGTAAGGTGCACAGGCTGCTGCTCATTTAGAGGGCATTATGCCACCAAGAGTGGACACGTGACAGAAACCGTATCCAAGCTGGGAAAATATCACTGATGCTGCACAGAGGTTGAAAAGCCCACCATCCACGGGGGAGGAAAAGCGGGACTAGAGCTTTGGCTTCACTGAATCCATGGGACAGGGGACAGACAGGACTGGGTGCTCAGGATCTTCCATGTAAATGCTCCAGAGGAAGACCAACACCCGGGGAGAATGAAATTTGAGCTCAGCAGAAACAGCACAGACGCTGCCTATAGGGAGCAGCCGCATAGCAGTGTGGAGACCAGAGAGCTTGCAAGAAGATACACAGGACGTACAAGTGGCCATAGAATTTCTTGGGTCTAAAAAGTCTCTTCTTGGAAATAAGAGGCCTGTTACCAAGATGCCTCCAGGTGAGAGAGCGGTGGCTGAGGTTTTGTCCCTTTCTCTCCATTTCTCCTCTCTCACCTTACTTGGTCCCAACAGCCTGCTGCTTGTGAGGGGGCAGGTGACACAGGAATAGTGTGGGACAGAAGGAAAGGAAACTTGTCTGACCCACATGATGCCTTTTCTTTTGAAGTAGGCTCCACATCCAGTGTGGATCAGAACGTGGGTCTTGAACTCAGAACCCTGAGAGGAGGACCTGAGCGCAGATCAAGAGCTGGAGGCTTAACCCCCGGGTGTCCCAGTGTTTTGAAAATAAAATCCAAGAGCGTATTCAAACCAGTATGGGTCTACAGGGCCTGTTGGCAGGGATGCATCTCTCAGCCTATTTATGTTGTTGTATACAGAGAAGACAGGCTTCCTGGGACCCTCCCTTCCCAGGAAGTTTGTGCCCCTCACAATGGGGTTACTTACCATCTACATCCAGACCCTCGAAGGTTTCCTCCTTGTCACGTGTAGATGAGGCACTTGTACAAGGCCTCCAGGTGTCTGGCAGGTGATGGCCAATTGAAGAAGTCAAATGACATTCATCCAGAGAGTCCTGTGGGACGTCATTCTCTTCTACCACGGGCAGCTCCGTGCAGAGCCTCGAGTTACAGGGAGGACTGGAGATGCAACAGGAAGGCTGAGTCAACATGGAGTCCCAGTGGTTTAGGGCAGCGGGGAGGACGGTGTGGTCACAGAGAACAAACGGGAAGTCCCCATCAGGGGAGAGGAGCCATTCTGCCTCCCTCTGGGGAAGGGTGTGGATGAAGCAGGGATAGATCAGGGAAGGAGAGAGGGAACCAGAGCAAGAGGTGGTCAGAGCATGGCCAAAATGGGAGTTTAAAGGAAGAGAGTCTGAACCTCCCCAGTGCACCACCGTCCCAAAACAAACAGCACACTCAGAAAACAAGAAAAGCAGCACCAGCACTTTGGCCTACGTCTTGTTGAAATTTGCAGAAAGGAGCAAGACCACCCCAGGCTATGGCAGCATTGGAGATTCCTAGAATGCTTGTGTGTCCCACGAATTTTATTTTTTTTCTAAACAGTTGTCTTGCCATGAATTCCTACCCACGTCATAATGCAAAAGCAGCAGAGGTAGATGGCATCTTTGGCCTGATTTGGATCAAAGCGTGACCGTGAGAAGGCAAGAAGTCCAGTGTGCTTAATATACTTGCATCAGGGGACTGCAGACTCCAGGCTTGGGAGGGATTGAGAAAGGGGCTTATAGTAGTGCCCCCGAAAAGCAGAAACCATTGCTAATGGCCCGTTTTGTGCATGTGAGAATGGGTGAGAGAGGCATATTTAGCAATTTCTAGATTTGCCTAGATCACCAGATGTCACCATTGAATTAAAGCCCATGAATCTTCAGAGTTACCTGGGGCATATCGGGTCTTGGTCTTCTACCTCCAAAAGATCATTGTGATTTTCTACAACTAAAGAGAGACAGGGCCAGTCACATTAAACGGAATGGCATCGGTACGTTAAAATAAAATATCCGCTGCAGCTAACACTCGGGCATAATTTTCCTTAATGGGGCAGAGGGTAGTGTGAGAGAAACCCTCCAGGAGGCCTCCGGGAGTGCCTTGGTAATGTGTCACGGTTTGCTTTCCTTAGGCCTCGGGCACGAGCTCCCTGATGTGGTGGGGCCACATGGAAAGAGTCTGTGTAGAGTGAAACGTGTGTTTTACCATGGATTCTGGGGGAGAGCTTGTCTGAGTTTTAAAAACGTACTGCGTCCTTCTCACCTTACCTTATCTCATGAGATGCTCTAGGTGTGATGGTTGAAAGGCATTTAGACATAGAGACCAGACTGATGGATTGAATCTACAAACCCTCAAATCAAGAGGAATCTTGTGTGTACAATTCCTTCGAGTACACAGACGTGGGAGCCATGCATGGGGAGGGGGAATGGCCGGGCTCAGCCTTGCTCAGGGAACCATTCAAGCAAGCTGATGGCAGAGGTGTGGATGTCCTGATACGGCTGTGATGACTCACTGAATCAGAGCAGTCAAACCAGGGAAACGACAAAGCCAAAGATGCAGGTAAAGCTGACAGCATCTTTGAAAAGGGACAAAGAAAACAAGGTCCATTGTATGGGTATAAAAACGAGAGCCCTGGAGATGAGGAGAGACAGTTAATGGAAATCAGGAGCAAAGACACCTGCGGCGTTGCATCACAAATGTGTGTGGGTTGTGATATCTACCTTGACTCCAATGTCCTAACGTATATCAGAAGACATAAGCAGAGCCTGGGATGAGGAATGAAGGGCGGGTCTGTGCCTCACGTGATATCTGTGCTGTAAAGACTGGCCTAGCGCCTGACTGGGATCCCTATATCTACCCAACTCCTACACAGCAATGGCACATCTCAGCGTAAGCAGAGGTTGGAATAGCAAACATAAGGGGTCAGCGAGGGAGTCGAGTTGGAGCTTTCTCAGCTTGACAACGGAGGACTCACTAGCTACTTCCAGAGCAGAAGAACTGTCCATATCATCGAAGGAGTTTCTGTCAGCCCTCGTAGAGGTCCCATGCAGGTCAGCCAGGTCACGAAAGGCTGAGTGAGTCAAATAGCATTGATCCAGGGAGTCCCATGGGGGATCCTGCTCTTCCAGCTCTGGCAGACACAGACTGGGCCTGGGAGGGTGGGGAGATCAGAACATGAAAACAAGAAAAGGAGTCACCCCATAAAACTACGCTTTCAGATGGGAGGCCGAGAAGTAGAGTCATAAGAAAAAAGCACAGCCACTACTCACCGCAGAAACTACCCTGCTGTTTCAGGGACAGAGTATGGCTGCTAGGGGGAAGTACAGATAGCCAGAGAACAGAAGGATCTCAGGGTAGAGGCGACAGATCTAAGCTTCTGAGCATCAAACTCTGAACCATGGTGGAATAGAAGTCGAGGCTCAGAGTATACATCGACCATTTTAAAGGTGGCTTCGACACTTTTGCATAAATTCTGTGGCTGTTACGTTTAGGGACCTAGTGAACACAGGATGCCTTTTCAAAGGCATCCTCAGCCTGGAGCGATCTCGTGTCCTCAGTGCCTCTTTCTCTAAGTACGGTGACGTGATATGACGTGACGTGACATGTTTCCTAGGTATTCTTTTTCTAGAGTGTATCCTTAATGCGGTAAGACCGCAGAGGGAGACACAGCTCTGCCTCTCTCTGTGGATTTAGTGAAAGAAGAGAAGAGGGCAATGCTGAGAATCCCACCGACTAGTCAATTCATGCAGGTCAAGTGACTGCAGGTGACTGAAATGGAGGAGTCCAAAAGGAAAGGAGACGTGTAACACAGGGAAGACACACATCATGGTTCAAGGAGAGGGTTTGTGTTTGGAGAAGGGATGAAAGTGATAGGTTTGTCAGTTTCTATTTGTTCCTTAAAATAGTCCTTCAATTCACCACTGAAGGAAGGCAAGGTTCTTCAGAATTACCTGGGGCCTAGGGGGTCTTGGTCCTCTTCCTCAAAAAGATCATTAGGACTTCCTAGAAATACAGACAGACAGGGCCAGTCACTTTGCACAGATCACCACTTGTACATTAAAACCAAGCATCTACTACAACTACCATATGGGGAGAATAATCCTTAGCGGGGCAGAGGAAGGCATGGAAGAAGTCCTCCAGGAGGCCTCAGGGAGTGTCTTGGGAATTTGCCACAGCGTGCTTTCCGCAGCCTTCGGGCCCGAGCTCCCCGTAGTGGTCAGGCCACAGACAAAGGGTCTCTGTACAGAGTGACACATGTGTTTTCCTACAGGTACTGGGGAACAGCCTCCCTCGATTCTAAAACCTTATTGCAAACTTCTCTCATTACCTCACCCCATGAGATACTCTAGGTGTGATGGTTTAAGGACATTTAGACAGAGACCAGACTGACGGATCAAATCTGCAAACCCACAAGCCGAACGGAATCTTTTGTGTACAATCCTTTGCGCTCCACAGACATAGGAGCCGTGCACGGGGAGAGGCAAAGCCCAGGCTCCGCTTTACTCGCGGGAAGCATCTAAGCCAGCTGATGGCAGAGGTGTTGATGGCCTCATACAGCAACGTTGACTCCGTGAAGACAGCCAACACAGAGCACACAGACAGTGGGGATGAGAGCAGTCAAACCAGGGAAAGGACAAATCCCCAGACCTAGGAAAGGCTGATGGCATCTCTGGACGGGCACGACAATTCAAGGGACATTGTATGGGAATGAAAAGGAGAGCATGGCAGATGAGGAGAGACATTTAATGGAAATGAGGAACGAAGACAGACACCTCAGCTTACGCAGCCGAAGGGAGTGTGAGTTGTCACATCTGCCTTGATTGCAATGTCCTAACTTCTGTCAGAAGCCCTAAGCAGGGCCTGGGATGAGGATCAAAGGGCAGGTGCATTTCTCAGCTGAGGTCTTTGCTGAAAAGGGTATCCCAGAGCCTGACTCTGATCCCCATGTCTACCGGGCTCCTACACAGCGGTGACACCTGTCAGCATAAGCGGAGGCTGGGATAGCAAACCTAGTGGGTCGGCCTGGTGGTCGATTTGGGGCTTTGTCAGCTGCACCATGGTGGACTCACTAGCTACTGCCAGAGCAGAAGAGTTGTCAATGTCATCAAATGAGTTTATGCCAGCCCTCGTAGAGGTCCCTTGCAGGTCAGCCAGGTCAGGAAGGGCCGAGTAAGTCAGATAGCCTCCATCCAGTGAGTCTCCTTGGGCGTCCTGCTCTTCCACCTCTGGAAGCTTTCTGCTGGGCCTGGGAGGGTTGGAAGATCTGACCGTGAAATCAAGGAAAGGAGACACCCCAGTATCCTACCGCTGTTAATGGGAGGCCGAGTAGTAGAGTCGTGAGAAAGGAACGCCTCCCCGCAGAAACTACCCTCCTGTTTCAGGGGCAGGGTATGACTGCTAGGGGGATGTACATATAGCCAGACAACAGAAGGGTCTCAGGGTAGAGGCTACAGATCTAAGCTTCTGAGTAACAAACTGAAGGATGGTAGAATAGAAGTCGTGGCTCAGAGTATGCATCGAGGGTTTGAAAGGTGGCTTCGACACTTTTGCCTAAATTTTGTGGCTGTTACCTTCAGGGACCTAGTGAACCCAGGATGCCTTTTCAAATGCATCCTCAGCCTCGAGCGATCTCGTGACCTCAGTGCCTCTTTCTCTAACTACTGTGACGTGACGTGACGTGATAGGTTTCCTAGGTATTCTTTTTCTACAGTGTATCCTCAATGTGGTAAGACCGAGGAGGGAGACACAGCTCTGCCTCTCTCTGTGGATTTAGTAAAAGAAGAGAAGAGGGCAATGCTGAGAATCCCACTGACTAGTCAATTCATGCAGGTCAAATGACTGCAGGTGTCTGAAATGGAGGAGTCCATTAATGAACGGAGACGTGTAACACAGGGAAGACACACGTCGTGGTTCAACGAGATGATTTGTGATTGGAGGAGGGATGAAAGAGATAGGTTTGTCAGTTTCTAATTGTTCCTTGAAATACAGTCCTTCAATTCACCCCTAAAAGAAGCCAAGTTTCTTCAGAGTTACCTGCGGCATAGTGGGTCTTGGCCTTCTTCCTCCTCATGATTCAGTTGATATTCTGGAAAGAAATACAGTCAGCACCAGTGAGTAATAAGATCCCCTCTTTCCATTAGTAATCCAGTGTCTGATGCAATCCAGGTATTCAGGTATGCATAATGTGGGGACAGATTTAGTGAAAGTAATATTGGAAGGTGCCCTCCCGCATTCCCTTGTGGTTACTGCCTGGATTTCGGAGACTGAGCCATTGTGTACGAGATCATCATGACAGTGTCCCCCGTCGGAAATCGGTGTACACACTTTAACTTCTCTGTCCTCACAGATTCTGGGAAGTAAGCCTCCCTCTGTCCTACAAGGAGTACTGCAGTATTCAGCCTCTCTCATCAGAGGCCGAGTTGCGGAAGCCTTCGTGGCACTTTTACACTGAGCCTGAAGAGATGGAAGGCAACTACAAACCCTCAACTTCATGTGAGTCTTTGGGGCTGCACAGAATGTTGCCCCAGTTCATGTGGGGTTGGGGGGAATGCTAAGGCTCAGCTGTGCTTCTGGAAACACACGAACAAGGTATCAGTGGAAGTGCTTGTGGTGGGTTTTTGGAGAACCGTTTTGGAAGGCAAGCCATCCTAAAGGACTAGAGAATGGGGCTGAGAAGAGCAAAACCAGTTAACCTTGGACAAGAATGGCAATTGACTGCTTCAGGCTTGGGTTCCTCAAGGACCTGGCTCAGAGATGAAATGGACAGGTTATTAAAGGTGAGAAAAGAAATTTCATCCAAATGAGGTCTGACAGATACCTTCTCTTGTCCTCTTGCTGAGGTGAGTTGAGTGTGTGGTGCCTGACGTGGGCCCCGGGACCCGATGGAGAAGCCAGGGAGACATGGGCATGCCCTGGGAGTAGGAAGAGAGCAACGTCCCCAGACCCACCTGATGTCTGGGCTTAAAACTCAGTTCTAGAGCCCAGCTAAGGGCAGTATGTCTCTCCCAGGCCTGCCCACAGGGATGACCTCTCTGGGCACAGCAGAGGTCCGGGGTACAAAGAATAGGTGATCTGTGTGGGAGTCGTGTTCAGTTGGAGCTTTATCACCTTGACAATGGAGTACTCACTGGCCACTTGCAGAGAGGAACAGACTTGTGGGTTCTCCGGTGAGAAGATGGCGGAGCTCCTGTAAGGCCAGTAGGAGTCAGACATGTCGGGAAGCACTGAGTATGTCAGGTAGCGTTCATCCGGAGTGTCCCGTGAGGTGTCCTGCTCTAGCAGCTGTGTGGTGAGCCTGCAGGGTGGGGAAAACTGAACATTAACCTCAGAGGGATCTGAATGCTATGTCCTGTCTGGCTTTGACAGAAAGCAGAAGGGAGTGGTCCGGAAAGCAGAGAGGTTGAGCCATGAAAGAGAGAGAGAGAAATCTTCTTGTGTTTGTGCGACAAGGTGTGATTGTCACAGGGGTAGCAGATAGGAAGGACAATAAGTGCTCGCTATACAAGCCACCAAACTTGTGAAGAGACTGAATGATCTCTGTGCCGTCCAGCCATGACTCACTACGTACAGAGTCCCAGCATGGCGGCTTTCCCAACCCTTCATTCAAATGGCTTTGAGTTCGGCACGTAGTGGCCAAGCGGCGGCTGCTCCGGGGGTTAGGAGGCCGTCCCCGGGACCTCGGGCCGCAAAGGCCTCTTTCTCTCAATATTGTGGCGCGATAGAGGATGTTGTCTCGTGGCTATGATATTTTCATGCTATGCACACATGTCAGCATGCTAAATCGAACAGGCAGAAAGTAGACATGCAGGTCTGTCTAGAGCACAAAGTGGAGAATGAGTGAGGACAGTGAACCCTCTGACGTATTAGTTCTGACTTCGGGTTCCTCAACTAGAGAAGTACTTCAGAAACTGGGAGCAATCCAAGTAACACAATGAAGACCGAAAACGTGGTGAAAACGGATCATTTCTCATTGACCCAATGGGTAAGAGAGCTCTCTCTGTCGAGCACTTTCTGCTTTTCCCTGGTTGCCACTTTGGAATTCATAGCCCCTAAGTATTCAGAATTACCTAGGGGCAACGGAGTCCTGGCCTTTCAGCCCCTCCTGATCCATTTGGTTGTCTGCAAATAAACAGAGAGGAGTTACAGTTAGAAGATTCCCCTTCACAGATGCCCACTCCTATGTCCCATGTAGCTCAGGGCAGAGCTACAAGCAGCGTAATTACAGGCAAGTGTGAGACAAATCATCCCACAGAGCTTAGGTAGGGCCCTGTCACTGGGATTGCTCTCTTGAGTCATTCGACAAATGTCCCTGACGTGCCAGGCCATCCTCACAGCATCCTGTCTTGAGTCTGTGCAAACAACAAACTGATTCTTCTTCCCTGAGATTGTGGGGGAAGCAGTCCCTGGCTGCTTCCTAGAGGGTTGTTGCGGTATTTCGGCTTTTTCCACCTGAAATGCTGTAGGTCAGTGGTTTAACGGAATCAGCCATTGAGATTAAAGGAATGAATGAAATCTATCCAGCATCTAACCAGAATAATCTTCCAAGCTGCAAAGAAACGGGCTGTGTATGGGGTAGGGAAGTTTCAGGATCCTGCCTTGCTTCAGAGAAACATACACTGTACGATACTCAGTGTTGTTTCTTCTTCTCCTGCTTCTTCTTCTTCGTCATCGCTGTCGTCGTCGTCCCCCTCGTGGTCGTAATTTTCTGTAAAGAAATCCAGAATTGTCCCTTCAGCTATTTCCCACATCACTGCTCTAAGCCCTGCGGCTCCAATGGCCCGAGAGACAGAAGTGACTTTGCACAACTAGGGAGTCTTCTGAGTTGAGGGCAGTGCCATTAGGAATTGCTGTGACCTGGGTTTCTGATCCATCAGAAAGGTGTCTCTGATTTGGAGGATCAGCACCACTGAACCTGGGCAACTATTTCTACGGTCTCTTGTTGTCCATATCAGGGGATGCTCGTCCAGGGTCGATCTTGACTTCGGCAAATCGTGTCGTGCAGCATGCCCCCAGTCCCACCGCACGCACAGACTCTGTGCATTCACGGCTGTCACACGGAGCCTCTTCCTTGTCTTCATGACAGGACCACCCCCTGTCCCCCATCCCTCCACCGGGGATTTCATGGATAGCCATGTGGGCTTTGGTGTCTTCAAGGGGACTCTGTCTATGAAAAGTGTTCCAGTCTCAACTGGGTTCCCACCTCCAAGTCCTAATGCATCCAGTACCTCATCCAACTCCACACTGTCAGGGCCTTTCTTTTAGGTGTGAAGTGCGTTCAGTAATTTTCCCATCTGGTGACTACAGTGGCAACAAGTTTGTTTGAAGTACATACCAGATGAGGGAAGAGCTATGGAGAAAGGAAAACTCACTCTCTCCCCTAGGCTTAATACAGACCGGGCTGAGTCTGGGAAGCTCCCACTTCTGCAGGGATCCTTGCACGCTAACAAGGATCCCTCCTGTCACATTCCCCTTTCCGGGCTCTAACACTGGCCGATGCTTCCTCCTACCCAAAAGGCTGTGTCCCTTCAGGGAGGCAGCAGACAGGTGGACCAGGGCGACGTGCCCCCCCCCGCCCGAGCATTGCTCCTCTCTGCTACCACCTCCCAGTCCTGGTCCTCTCAGGGCCCCACGTGCGATGGGGAACCCAGGACAGCCGCTGCCAAGAGTGTGAGGGCAGGCGGGGCGTCTCTTGGCAGCCCAGGGACTCGGAGCAGCACAGTGCAGTCAGGGGTCTGTGGCCATCTCACCTGGGCTGAGCTTTCGGGCAAGGCACTTGGCCAGCCTGCGCCCCTCAGCCAGTTGCCCTCGCAAGCCCTGCCCTTGGGGATGCTCAGCGCCATCATGGATGAGGAGGGCTTCCAGGTGCTGAACGAGCAGCTGGGAAACCTCTTCCCCTTCCCGCAGCTTCTTATATAAGCGGGTCAGTTCTTTCGCCTGATCTTGCATCAACAGATGACATAGCCTAAGTTGGGAGAACACAGAGAATGTTCTAAAATGCAAAGGTGTGAACAATAGATAAGAGCTTTCATAGAGATTTCTAGCAGAATTTCCCAATGAGCCCTCAGAGCTGGATTCTGGCCTGTGTGGTGACGTGTCTGTGGCAGAGAAAGTAGAAGGTTAATCCAGCCTTCCTCTGGATCAGAGTGTGCTCCTGTTCATGCCCTGGACATCCCGTGTATCTTTCCTCCTGACCTCCAGAGCTCGCTTCAGAGACATGCCCCTTCAGCTGCTCCCTTGGGGCACACGCATTTCCCTGGAAAACTCCCTAGGGGGCAGCGTGCCGTGAATGGACACAGTGCCAGACCCAGAAGCGTGGACAGTTTGGCTGGTGTTAACTGGTGTGCCAGGAGAATGGCAGCGTCCAAAAGACAGCATTTGTGGGAAGAGAGGATGGCAGGCTGTCGTCAGCCAGGGCTGACCATGTGAAAGGTAAAGCAAGTGTTGGTCTCGTAAGCTTGTTCATGTGCTCGCTGTGCCAAAGGTCACAAATGGTCCCTTGCCCCTTGAATTTGGTGATGTTGATATCCTTTTTTAAAAAGTTTTTAATTTTTAATTTATTCTTTAGCCTAACAGTCTTCATTATTTTTTCACCACACCCAGTGCTCCATGCAATCCGTGCCCTCTTTAATATCCACCACCTGGTACCGCAACCTCCCACCCCTTCGCCACTTCAATCCCCTCAGATTGAATTCCTTTTTTAAAAAAAGAGAGAATGAGGCTCTGAGTCACTGGAGTCCATCGTTTACCAATCACTGTGGTCTAAATCGTCTTAGATATGTCTGTATAATGTGCCTGCCATGACGGTTTCTGCCCTTCTCTGGGCCCAGACTTGTTGCTGCCACCAGTCAGAGGGGCCCACGGCATCCCTCCAGCCTCCCACACAGGGCCCTCCTTACCTGAGCTTCTCAGGCAACGTGTCTGCCCGCTTGCCTTTCTCACACAGCACCTCCTCCCCCAGCACGGATTTGATGAGGTCGCTCGACTTTTCACACTCTGAGAAACAGAGATGCCTGCCTCAGTGGAAAGCTGGACATGCTGCTATGCCCGCTGCTTTCAAGGAAGGAGGCAGGCTGCACCCTAGGACAAATAGAACCTGGCAAACGGGCCGTGTGCTGGGAGCTCCACGCCTCATTGCGGAGTGTCCCAACTGCTAGACACTGGATCGCTCCCCGTTTTTGAGGCCAGGAAAGAGCAGTCCCGAGATAGAGAGAGGAGCTCCACTCCATGATTAACTGGTATTTGGCAGAGTCAGAATTCGTATCCCCCGAAAAGCCGCAATCTTGGCCACACTAGCAAGCCTCGCTGCCTCTTCATTGAACACTAAGGAGGGACCTTAAGTAAAGCCCCCAGGATGCCAGGACCAACGGGCATCCCCTGAGCTGGGATTTCTATACTGCACAAGTGTCTCAATGGTAAAGCGTCAGCCAGATACACCAGTGTACACTAGAAGGCAGGAACCCAGAGAGACGTGAAAGGAACATGGCCCAATCCTAATCACATTTATGGAAGTAGAAGCAGTAGAATTATGAACAGAGTTTACATGCTTCCAGGCTTTGCTATGAGTGCTGTACGAGAATTTCCTCAGTATTCATTGTGACTGAGAGAAGTAGACCGCAGGACGGTAGTAGTCTAAGAGACAGGGAAACTGAGGCACAGGAAGATTAGGCAGCAGGGATTTGAGTCCAGGCGGACTGACCCAGAGCCCATGCTCTTCATCCCTCTGCTGAGTTACCTCCACCCCAAGCCCTTGGGTGGTAACTGTTTTCATCATCTTCACAACTGGCTTCCCTCAGTTAGGTTATCAGTTAGGTTTATCAGGAAAGTTGTAGACAAAACTTGGCTTGTCCTTCCATGAAAGGTCATCATCTCTTCACTTTCCTAAAGAGCAGGTTTCAATTCATTCTTTTTGCCGCCTCAGTTGTTTTCAATTCCCTTCTGTATGGAAGGCAAAGTGTGAGCAAATGGCAAAAATTCAGCCTCAGGACTCCTTCCCGTCATTGGGTTGTGCGCGTGCCCCGATCTCTGGGTTCCTTCTGTCTCTGAAGCCCCGTCCTCATGAACAGGCAGCTGAGCTCCCCAATTCAGCCTGCCTGTGGGAGAGGGCCTAGCGCACCCAGTGGCTTGGGCGGTGTCTGGGGCTGGTGTCCCCCTCTCACCCTCATTCTCACTTGGCCAAGCATCTGGTGGCCTCGGCCTGGGCCTGCTGACTTTGGCGCGTCACTGAAGGTTCTCCAGCTCAGGGGTAGAGAGAGGAGGTCGCACAGATTGTCTTATGTTCCCCCAAATGCTGCCAGCCTTACCACCGGGCTTCAGATGTCCTGCGTGGGCTTGGAAGGGAAAAGCATAAGCACGGGTTCCCTCTCACCTGGGGAGTCCCTGTGTGGATGGCGTCCCTCATGGATACCGCAGTTTCGGGGAAGGCAGGCCCCACTTCCTTCTCCTTGACAGCACGTAGTGTCACCCGCTGTAGTCCTCCCTCCTCCCCACGACCCCTGTGCCGCCTTGACCATCAGCATATTTCCTCAGTGCAGCCAGCTCGGTGCTTTGCCGGTGGGACACCCGAGAGCCGAGACCTGATGGAGTTCCTTAG
Organism: Mustela nivalis; assembly: GCF_964662115.1. Taxonomy (NCBI): domain Eukaryota; kingdom Metazoa; phylum Chordata; class Mammalia; order Carnivora; family Mustelidae; genus Mustela; species Mustela nivalis. Next base: position 93,020,964 of record NC_139029.1, on the reverse strand, counting down.
TCCTACGGCAACTGAGATGAAGGACTGCTACAGGACAGACAGGGTCCTCACAAGACCAGTCATCTCTGGGTCTGCCCCAGGAGTCAAGAACTGGGATGGAAACTCTAAGCCACCCTATAGGTCACTGCTAACATGGGGAGGATGCTAACATACTTGTCTTTGGTTTTCCCATCCTCAGCTAACAGAGGGCAAATTCCCACTTCACCTTTCACGGACTGTGGTCAGAATGAAATTTGTGTTGTCACTGGAAATGGGGGAGAGAGCATCTGGAGAGGCTTTGCATTTCTCAGAAGGAGAACACAGAGCTATGGCTTTGGGGACCAAGACTTGGCAGGACTTACTGTATTTCCGCAGTTGGTTGGCCAGGGAGTAGGCCGTCGCTTCGGATACAAGGAATTTTTCCTTGAGGTCTAGGAAGTCCTGGGTGGATTTTTCCAGCTGTGACCGAAGCTGCCAGTTGACTTCCTGGAGGCTGCTTTCTGCCCCTGCCTCGGACAGAGGGCCAGGATGGGCTGCCATGGCGACCCGTGGCAGTAGAGATAGAACTGGGGATCAAAAAGCAGAAACCCAGACTCACGGTGGGTTAAAAACCAGTGACGCCAAGTTGGTTTAATCAGGACTGAGGGGTGAGGTTACAGGAATCCTTTACTTACTGTTGGGAACAATTGGAGCAACAGCCCACAGTACTTGAGAGACAACCAAGGTTCAAGATGCCAGAGGTGGGAGCCAAAGGCACTGCTCGTATCTCCGACTCCAACCGGAATGACCGAGGGAGCACCCAGAATGCCAGCTACTGGTCTGCACCAGCACTAACTGAATAGAATGTCCAGGGTGTCAGTGGAACCTGGGGAGCCCCTGCCTTCCAGTTGCCGAGGGGCCATGCTGATACACAAGGCTGCCTGGTCTCCCGTGAAGGTGACCGCTGATGGGGCCCACCCCTCAGTGGTCACTGTCAGTCGTTGTCTACCCTTGTGCTGATTCCACAGTTTCCCTCTCTTTCCAAAACAGTGTCTCAGCATAGTGCTCATTATTCGTTCCCTTATGTGTGTAGAATAATGTCAGGCAGAAATAGCGTCCCACGGAGTTTTCTTTGTTCTTTTTCTTTCTCTTTAATTCTTGGAGAGAGAAGGGGGGCATGGGTAGAGGGAGAGTATGTGATAAGGGGCTCGGTGTCAGAACCCGTGAGACCTTGACCCGATCCTAAACCAAGAGTCAGATGCTCAACCAAAGGAACTACTCAGGCGCCCTTCGCAACAGGTGTTCTTAGGGGCTCTCCTGAACTCATCCCACTTCTCAACAGCGGTTCAACAGATCTTAAGGCTTTTCTAGTGAGGGAAATGTCTAAAGTCAAAGCCTATCTGGATGTTCTTCTCCAGGTCTTCTCTGGGTTTTTTTCTCTAGCCATTAAAATACAAGAGAAACATGCTAGCAGTTTAGCCATCTTTAGTTGCTTTGTATTTGAAAAGGTTTTCAAAGTATTCGGCCTTCCTCCATTTACAATACTTTCTTAGCATGTATGTAGTAAATAAACCTTTTTTTTACAGCAAAAACTAAACAAAAGAAAGCAGAAAACAAGGATGAAAGAGCCCCAGACAGATGAAAATAAAAAGCCCCCAGGAAAACAGCAAACAGAACCCAGACTTAGTGTATGCAATGAATCTTGCAAACTGTTTCTGGGGCCCCTGGGGGCTCATCTGGTTAAGCGACTGCCTTTGGCTCTGGTGGTGATCCCAGAGGCCCGGGACCAAGTGAGGCATCAGGCTCCCAGCTCCATGGGGAGTCCGCTTCTCCCTCTGGCCTTCTCCCCTCTCGTGCTCTTTCTCACTGTCTGTGGCACGCTCCGCTCCCCTCCAATACATAAATAGATAAAGTCTTACAAAAGGAGGAAAAGAAAGGGAGGAAAACGGTTTCCTGTCCCAAGTCTGTCAGTATTCTTCTTACTGCAAGTCTGTGTTAGGTAGACTTGTTTTCCCATTAGGTGGACATTTCATTTCCGTTTCCTTAGCTATTTACCTAAGAGTGGGATTGCTGCGTCATACGGGACCCTGTGTTTAACTTTTTGAGCAACTGCCAGCCTCTTTTCCAAAGCAGAACAGGGACACCCTTTTACATTCCCACCAGGAATATGTAAGAATTCCATTTCTCTACAAGCTTCCCGACACATGTATTGATTGTCTCTTTGCTTGAAGTCATGGTAGTGGGGCTGACGTGGGATCTCACTGTGCTTTAGATGTGTATTTCCCTAGGGACTAATGAAATTGAGCATCTTTTCATGTGTTCATTGTTGCAATGGTATTGTCCTTTTGAGAAAGTCTACTCAAGCTCCGTTCCCCATTCCTATATTGGCTGTCTTTTTACCAACTGCTTAGTTATAGGAGGGTTCTTTACATGCATTGTAGATAGCAGACCCCACTTTTCACTTCACTTCCTCGATAGTGACCCTTGAAACAAAAAGCTTTTAAGATGATGAATTCTAGTTTATCTGTTTATTTTTGGGTTGCTGGTGTGGTTTTGCAAGCAGCTTCCAACCCCAAATCATGAAGATGTAGAAGTCTGTGTTCCTCAAAACATGGCTTTTGAAAGAGAGCTTGCCTGCATTTTAGTAGTTGCTGGACATTATTTAGTAATGCCTGTTGAGTGTTGATTGATATTTCTCTCAATGGATAGTCTTGCGCCTGTTTTCCCACCTGTGGAGCGTGCCAAGGCCTGTAACAGAGATTTTGGAAATGATATCTGTGAACATCCTGGCTTAGATTCAGGGGTGAATCCTGGTTCTGCAGTGGAGCTGGTCTTAAACTCAAGCACATTTGTACAAATTGCTCAGGCCGTTTCGAGCTGAGTCGTTGTTGATCTTTCTGAGGAACACTTGTGTGCTAGTCCAGATCGTGTAGGGCCAGAGTGGACTTTCTCAGTGGCCTCCACACAGAGAAGACTGCCAGGATCGGACCTCGTCAAGACTTTCATCTCGGGTCTACTGGAATGGAAAGTAGACCTGCTTCAGGGTTTTGGGAACGTTGTTCCATGCAAGTTGGTTCCTCTCCTTTTTTTTTTTTTTTTCTTTAATGTGTACATGATTTCTTTCTGGAAAAGGGGAAAGGATATTTATTTCCAAACAGCCTGTCTGTTCTTTGTCAGTGGTCTGTCTGTGCTTTTGAAAACGTGTCAAGGAGAATTCCAGGTCAACTATCTTCTATGCAAAAAGTATAGTTCCTGTACAGTATCAGGTGATCATACTTAATATTAGGAACTATCTTGTAACTCAGATGGTATCGTTTCCTGATGAGAAAAAAAAAAAATACAAAGAACACCAAGCTTCCCAAGATCTTTGTCACAGGTCCCAGGTCACAGCTGTAGTGAAGTGAGGAGCGAGCATTCGAAACCTTTTCTGGAGGCACCTGTTTGGCTCAGACAGATCAGCATGCAAGTCTTAATCCCTGTTCAAGTCTGGATTTCAGGACTGGAACCCCATGTTGGGTCCTGCTTAAAAAAAAAAAAAAAAGAAAAAAAGAAAAAGAAAAGAAAAAAGAAACCAGTGTAGCCGGTATCCCATTGGGTTTTCCTATGCTTATGAAGCAATTACCATATACTATGGTATCTCGTTGTATACTGATTTCTTTCCCTCACGGCTAAAGAGTTGTGTCTCTTCGTGGGCTAGTATTAGAACCAGTGGTACGTCTTGTTTTGTGAAGTTTCATTTCGAGTCTTTTGGCCATTTCTTTTATTCTTTTGATGATCTTCTCAGACTAGATGATACCCAATTCTGGAAAAAAGTCCTTTGTCAGAGAGAAACATGCTTCTATACTGGGCCTTCCATTTATATTCTCTTGAGGTTGAGATGAAGATAAATAAATTCATTTTCGTATCCCCAGAAATGATGCATTGCCTCTTTTGACCTTGCAAATCATATGGTTGATTTTGGGGGGAAATATCAAAACCACTTATTGAGTTTCAGGGTATGAAAGGTTGTTTTTGTATTTTAAAGTGTTTCTACAGGGACGCTGAGATATAATTTCCATGCAGTAAAGTGTATGTAATTAAAGTCCTACGTCTATTAAGTTTGAGCATATAGATGCATCACCCCGGTAGTGGAGGCATCTATCGCCCCCACAAGTTTCCTTGTCCTTCTAGCATTTCCTCCCTCCCATTTGCACGTCAGGAAAGCATTGATTGGCTTTCTGTTACAGTAGAATTATTTGCAATTTCTAAGGTTTTCTCTTAACACCATCGTATGCTATGTAAATTATTTTGTTTTGATGTTTTCTGGCTCTGAGGTATTATCAGAGCAAAAGAACATGTCTTCCCATAGTGTTATGTAAGCGACGAGATTACTCTGCGAAACCGCATAGTATTCCATGAGCTGGATATGTCACAATTTGTGGTGGTCATTCCTCTGTGGATGGAGATGAATGACAATTAGAAATAGTCAGTAGCTTTTGGGGAATGTACCGTTTCTTTTTTCATTTGAGTGGAATGGGGGTGGTCTATGGTAGGTATAGGTTTAATATTTTGAAGAATTTCTGGACTGTTAGGGTGCCTGGGTGACTGAGTGAGTTAAGCATCTGACATGGATTCTGGCTCAAGTCATGATCTCATTGGTGGCGAGACAGAGCCCCAGGTAGGGCTCTATGGTCAGTGGGAGTCTACTTGAGCTTCTGTGCCTCTCCCTCTCTCTCTGCCCCTCCCTCCACTCACCTTTAGTCGCTCAGTCTTTAGTCAATCAAAGATACAAAAAAATAAGAATTTCCAAACTATTTCTGCAGTGGTTTTAGAATTTAAAATTCCCATGCGCAGTGTATGAGAAATCATAGCAAGGAGGTGACTTTGCTCCTAGCTATGACTCCTTGCTATGGCTCAGAATGGAGATTCCATTCATTTTTGCCATTTTCATTGACAGATAGTGGTTTAAATTTCCATTTTCCTAATAACTAATGATGTAGGTCGTGCGCTATTCTTCCATTTCTTCCATGTGTATTCTTTGCTAAAGTGTTTTTACAAATCTTTGAATCCATTTTATTGTATGTCCTTTTTGAAAGGTTTTATTTATTTATTTGCAAGAGAGGGAAGGGGAGCAAGAGCAGGGCTGTTGGGTAGGGTGAGGAGGCCAGAGGGAGAGGAGAAGCACACACCCTGCTCAGCGGGAAGAGTGATGGAGGGGTCGGGGGTTAGACCCCACGACCCTGAGATGGTGACCTGAGCCAGAGGCAGCCACTTCACCAACTGAGGCACCCAGGCCCTTTTCTTTGACCCGTTTAAAATTGGATTGTTTGTCTTCTTCCTATTCACTTTCTTTTTTAAAAAAAATTAATTAATTTATTTTCAGCATAACCGTATTCATTATTTTTTCACCACACCCAGTGCTCCATGCTATCCGTGCCCTCTATAATACCCACCATCTTGTACCCCGACCTCCCACGCCCCCTGCCCCTTTAAAACCCTCAGATTGTTTTTTAGAGTCCGTAGTCTCTCATGAATCACCTTCCCTTCCAATTTACCCCAACTCCCTTCTCCTCTCTAACTCCCCATGTCCTCCATGCTTTTTGTTATGCTCCACAAATAAGTGAAAAACCATATGATAATTGACTCTCTTTGCTTGACTTTTTTCACTCAGACTTTTGAGCGTTCATTCAGTGTTCTCTTAGGAGACCTTCAGCAGGTATGGAAATTACACCTAGTTTCTCTCTATGTGTGACATGGCTTGGGTTCTCTCACCAATGTCTTCTGAAACACCAATGTTTTAAATTGTGATACAGTCCAGTTGATCAATTTGTTCTTTCATTAGTGAGAATTTTGGTATCATATCTAAGAAAACAATGGCCAGGGCCTCCTGGGTGACTCAGTTGGTGAAGTGTCTGCCTTTGGCTCAGGACATGATTCCAGGGTCTGGGAACCAGCCCTGCATTGGGCTCCTTGTTCAGCAGGGAGCTTGCTCTTCCCTTTCCCAGTGCTTCTACCCTGTTTGTGCTCTCTCACTCTGCTCCATAAATAAATAAAATCTTTAAAAAAAAAAGAAGAAAAAAGGAATAGAAATGCTTCTCAGCAACATCTGGCATTGTCTTTTGTACAGAATCACACTCATTCGTGCAAAATGGTCCCTGGTTTGGCATACATTGCCCTGCAGACTAGTCACATTGATGACCGTTTTATGGGCTTATGAACCGTGCATGTGTCTTCTTTGGGAACATGTGTATCCGAGTCTTATGCTCGCTTTGTATTAGCAGCGTGTTCCTTCTGCCCATTCAGTGAGTTCAAAGTAGCCTTATGTCTTGCGTATGGGAGTCCTCATTGGGTATTTATCTGCAAATATTGTCTCTTTATCAGTGTCTTCTCTGTTCCTTTTCTCAGTGGTAATGTTGGATGCAGCAAGGTTGTTCATCTTAAGTTTTCTTGTTACATATTTTACTCTTGCTCCAGTGACAGAACTCTTCACTAAATGCAAAGTCCTGACCATTTTCTGTTGTGTAATCATCTTGAATGATTGCTATGGCTCTTCTCCTTAAGTCTGTGGCCATTTTGAGTTCATGGCTGCGAAAGGGGTGGTTTTCAACAACCACTGTAGGGGAAGTTTGTCCTGACAGGGTCAAGAGAACCGTGAGGTAGCTTGTGGTCCTGAGTTAGTCTCACCCAGGCAAGGAAAGGGGATGTCACCCTCCTGTACCTCTTCATGGGCATCTGAGTGCCTTTGGGGAGGAGAGTTAGGTGGTCCTAGTGGTCATATTCGGCACTTACACCCCATTCTCTCAGACTGGGTAACTGGGTACAAAGTAGCTCCAGGAGCCCGGGGCGTCCTAGTCAGAGGTGTCTTTAGGAGCACAGACACACTGAGAGCCAGAGAGGATTACATGGAAAGGATAAAAGAGAACCTCGGGGATTTGGTATGGTTTACTCTAGGGTCTTCCTTCAGTGGGGTGGGAAATAGGACTCCCACACACCAGCAACTCAGGAAACATGCCCAGAGGAAGTAGGGTAGATGGAAGGCAATTCCGAGAGTTTGATCTATTTTTGCCAACATGAAAATCATGATATGTGCCTGGATATCAAATGTGTATGAAAGGACACATGGCAGGCTCAACTCTTCACCTCAGAGACCTCATGTTGGTGATGGAGACTAGCTAAAAAACAAAAACAATGACACACACAGAAAAATCAAAACACAAAAAAACAAATAAAAGAAATAAATAGGTGCGTGCATCAGGAATCCAGAAATACCCCCGTGCCACCCCCCTTCCCAGGAAGGAAAGGATGTGGTCAGGATGATGGGAGGCTCAGTTACTAAAGCAGCTGCCTTTAGCTCAGGTCATGATTGCAGGATCCTGGGATCAAGCCTCACATGGAGACCTTCCTTGGCAGAGAGCCTGCTTCCCTCTCTCTCCCTCTGCCTGACACTCTGCTTACTTGTGCTATCTGTCTGCCAAAAAAGTAAATAAAACCTTTTAAAAAATAAAGATAGGAAGGAAGGAAGGAAGGAAGAAAGACAGTCAGACAGACAGAAAGAAAGAACAAAAGAAAGAATGAAAGAACGAAAGAACGAAAGAAAGAAAGAAAGAAAGAAAGAATGGAGAAGCTTGGTCCTTGCAGTTCAAGAGCCATTCTGAGCCTGTGGGGAATCCTAATTATTGGTCTGTATTTCCCAAGAGAAACCCAGAGACCCTACCATTTTAGTATTTGCTGGGTTTTCCATGTGCACTCAGAAGTGCACTGGCTGAATAAAGTTGGCAGACTAAGAACAGAAGGAGACCAAGAAACAGAATGTTCCCTGGATGCACCACATTATTGTCTGCCCTCACTGCAGTCTCACTGGAAATGGGAAAGGGCAATTGAAATCCCTGGTATTCAACCCAGGTTAGGAAAAAAAAAATGGAAGGTTTGGGTTCACAGTTTAAATTACTGTATTCTCAGATTGAATCTGAAGGCAAGTGGAAACCCTGTTGAACATTTTCTGACTTCTGTGGTGGAGATAAGGGCTAACACAGAAAACAGCTCTACACATCAGAGTAACTTTGGTAACTTAGTATCTTTCCATTGACATGGTTTTCTTTCAATCTTCTGATCCCATGGTCTCCTGCTTGAGTCTACACATATTTGTGCAACGAAGATGATGTCAATACCATACGTAAAATCTGTACCCCCGAATGTCACAGTGCTCATACCTAATGGTACATCGGGTCCATTTCTAAGTGCCTGTGGCTACGTTATGGCTGACTCCAAAGGCAGCCCATTGTACCATGTGTAGACTTCTCTCTGGCCCCACCTCCAGGGTCAGCAGTACCTCAGAGCTGTCTCCATTCCTGCGGAAGGATGTAGGTCAGGTAGGTAGTGAGGAGAAATGGAGGGTGGTCTAGGCAACAGGAACAGGAAAGTAGGCCCCTAAGCTGGTTGATTCCAGAGAGGACAATTGCATTGTTGTTGGTTTTGTTTAGAAGTTTTTATTTATTTTTTCATTTCCTTTCAGTGTTCCAAAATTCATTGTTTATGTACCACACCTGGTGCTTCATGCAATACGTAGCCTCCATAATACCCACCGCCAGGCTCACCCAGTGTTTTTAAAAAGCATGTAATTTCCTTATTTGAGAGAGAGTGCTTGAGAGAGCAGGAGTGGTGGCCAGGGGGAGGGTGAGAAGGACAAGCAGAGTCACCACTGAGCAGGGAGCTCGACATGGGACCTATCCGAGGACCCTGAGATCCTGACCTGAGCCAGAGATTGAACTAAAACAAATGAGCCTCCCAAGTATCACTTGAAATAATTAAAAAAAAATTTGCTGCACTTAACATGCAGCATGTATTAGTTTCATGTCAAATGTTGGTGTTGATTTTTATGTCTTCTTTTTTAAGATCTTCTTTCCTCCTTTCTTTCTTTCTTTCTTTCTTTCTTTCTTTGCTTATTGTGTATAAGAAGGTTGCTGGGCATTGGGAGAGGGAGAAAGAAGGCAGAGAGAAAGAAAGAGGAAGAGAAGGAAAGGAAGAAGGAAAGAAGGAGGGAAGGGAGGATGGAAGGAAGAAAAGAAAGGGAGAAAGAGAAGGGAGAGAGGGAGGAAGAGAGAAAATGAAAAGGTAAGAATAGAAGGAAGGAGGAAGGGAGAGGGGAAGTATGGTAGAAGGGAGAAACAGAAAGAAAAAGACAGAAAGAGAGAGAGAGAGAGAAAGAAAGAGAGAAAGAAGAAAGAGGAAGTACCCAGGTCAGTTTTCCTTGTGAACATCTAGTGAAGATCCTGTTCGGACAACCCGGAAGCTAGTGAGCCCTGGGAAGGCCCCTCTCTGGCATGCGCTCAAGAAGGTGTATCTGATGTGTGTAGAACTATTTAAGGAACCAAATTTAGAATCCATTGATTAATACGGCCGCATTTCTTAGAAGTGGTCACATCAGCTATGCAAGCATGGCCATGGGAAATCACCCCCAAAGAGCTCCATGGTGTGCACCTGGGTGGCTCAGTGGTTAAGTGTCTGCTTTTGGTTCAGGTCAGGATCTCAGGGTCCTGGGATCGAGCCCCACATCAGCCTCCCTGCTTAGTGGGATGCCTGCTTCTCCTTCTGCCATGCCTCCTGCTTGTGTTCCCTCTCTCGCTGTGTGTCTCTCTCTGTCAAATACATAAACAAAAGTTAAAAGAAGAAAACTCAGAGATAATACATTCTTGTCTGGGTCAGAGCGTGTCATCCTGTGGGAAGCAGGTTCCTGCAGTTAGTGTTGCCGGGATCTCAGGTGCTTTGCTGGTACCTCAGAATTTGACCCTTGAAAATGTGAGTAAACTTGATATTGCGTATGATTTATGATGTGGGGGACCGGTTTAGGAATACACCCCTTTATGTCATTCCCATATTTGTTGGATGTGTTCTTATGGAATGCTCTGATGTTTCTTGCAGTAATTTGCATCAGCCACAGTTAAAGCAGGATAATGTGTGCACAGAGTGACTGGTGGATCATGGATTTTGGGGCCGTGATGGCCAAATCTGTTGCTGAGGTAGCTTCCAAAACCATGTATCATGCCTTTGCATGTGCCTATTTGCAACTGGAAAAGCCCCAAGGCATATTGGCCTGCTCCTTTGTGGACCTTGCCATCAATTCCCTGGAGGTTCAGGAGCATAAGAGCTCTCAATCTCTTCTTTAAGTTTTATTTATGTAGTTGACAGTGACAGAGAGAGAGAGAATTGAAGGAGGGGAGCAGCAAGGGAGAGGGAGAAGCAGGCTCCGTGCTGATCAGGGAGCACAATGCAGGGCTCGATCCCAGGACCCAGGGGTCATGATGTCAGCTGAGGCCAGACGCTTAACTGACTGAGCCGCACAGGCACCCCCTCAGCTCTTACTAAATCCCAAACCTCATCTTTCGTAACTCAGTATCTTGTTTGGTACAATTTCCACAGGCAGGGTCTGCAACTCAGGGGCACTTCTTGGAAAGCAGCAGAGGGAACAGGGTCTGGTGCTCTCACAGGAGAAATGACTCCTAATCAGCAGACAGATCTGTCACCTGAAAATAAGGCAGAGCGCGCACAGATGTGAGAACCACCAGATAAGGAGATGAAACCATTTATTTTAATAGTTTTCCATCACTTGAAAATGAAAAATAGATCAATGGAAAATATGAACAAGGCCCTATGTATCTTTAAGAGAGGAAAACGACGATGTGTGAAAGGCAGTGTACTGCAAGCGATTGACAGCATTAGAAGATGCAGAGTAAGACTATTGATAGGACCGTATTGACTCTGTAGGTCTCTCTGTAGTATTGCAGTAGGAACTACAGTAAATCATCCATACATGCACACAGGGGCTTTTCCCATGAGGTCTTTACTCGCCTACAGCAGTGTTTTATACTTTTCAGCAAACAAGTCTTACTTCTCCTACAATGAACTGATGCCTGAATATTTTACTGTTTTTGGTGCTACTGTAAGTGGCATTGCTTTCTTAATTTCCTGCTCAGTTTGTTCCGTGGTTGTGCATAGAAACACAAGTGATTTTTGTATAGCTGCTACCCTGCAACCTTATGGAATGTGTGTATGGACTCTAATATGCTTGTGTGTGGATGCTTTGAAAATTTTCTGTATTTAAGCATGTCCTTTGTAAGTAGAGATGCAGGTTGACCCTTGAAGAATTGCAGGGTTAAGGGTGCTGACCCTCAAAGAGAAAAGCTCTGTGTTTAAGTTTTGACATGCCATGACTGAGGTAGTAAGAGTCACCTCTTACTACCTTACTGAAGACGTAAGGAGATGATTACGTGCTCTTGTGCAAGTCTGTGGACTCTAGACTGTATCCATCAAACAAAGTAAGCAAGAGGAAAGAAATGTTATAAGGACAATCATAAGGAAGAGAACACATTTTTAGAGTAGTATGCTTAGTTGAAAAAAAAATGCACCTGTACGTGCACCTGTACTTGCGGTTCCAACCTGCGGTGTAAAAGGTCAACTGTGGTTTTGTTCCTTCCTTCCCACAAGTCTTTTTCTCACTTTCCATTTTGAAAGATATTCTGGCCGAGTCTAGAATTCTGTCCCTCTGCCTGGGGACACGCCTGCATTTTGCCCGCAGGGAAGAGCAGCGACAGATGCGAGGTCCCCTCAGGCCTGGAGTCTTGGATCAGCACTCATAGGGATAGAAAGAGTAGCGGGAGCCCTTGCTCTTTGCACACCGACTCCTACTGGAAGGAACGCAGTGTCCCCAGAGGCCCCTGTACAGAATGCTCAGGGCTTTGGAGCTGCCCCAAGCAAGAGGCCAGAGGCCATCTCTCCCTCTCACCTTCCCAACTTCTCTTCTCTCTTGCCTTCCACACTCCATGTTGCCAACGCATCCCCCCCCCTCCTCCTGCTCCTTGTCAGCATTCCAAGGACATGCCTCTCCCTGCCACCAGCATCCCAGGCTGAGGCTGTGGAGCTCTTCTGGGTGGGGAGCTCAGTGCTGTTCCAAGAGTTGCCCACTCGCTGTTTCTCCCACGCTTGCTAGAATCTAAATCAGCTGCCTGTCCCAGATTTGTAAACGTTTTTGCCAACAAGAAAATAGTGGATGGGCATCTGGGTGGCTCAGTGGGTAAGCCTCTGCCTTCGGCTCAGGTCATGATGTCCGGGTCCAGGGATCGAGTACCGCATCAGGCTCTTGTGCTCGGCAGGGAGCCCACTTCCTCCTCTCTCTCTCTCTCTTTCTGCCTACTTGTGATCTCTGTCTCTCAAATAAACAAATAAAATCTTTTAAAAAAAGAAGAGTAAAAAGAAAATAGTGGAGGTTGTGTGTGTGCTTGTGCGTGTGTCTGCGTGTTGCCTTGGAAATCATAAGGTGCTGGATCAGGAATCTGGAGTTCCTCCCTCAGGAATGGATAGGGGAATGATCTCGGTCCTTGCAGATCAAGAGCCATTCTGAGCCCTGAGAGAATTCTAAATGTTGGCTGACACTTCCCAAGATCAACCCAGACGTCCTATACTTTGGGCATTTGTTGGGGTTCCTGTGTGTGGTCAGAAGTCCCCTGGCCAACAAAAGGTGGCACACTAAGTACAGAAGTAGACCAAGAAGGAGAATATTCCCTGGAAGACCACATTACTCTCCTCCCTTACGGCAGTCTCTCTCTGAAAATGGGAAGGGGCACTCAAAAGACCTTGCATTCAGTAGAGGATGGGGAGAAAAAAGTGTATCATTGGGGTAACAGTTCAAGTTACTGTATCCTTAGACTCTATGTGAGGCCATGTGGAAACGCTACTGAACAGTTTCGTGGGCTATGCCCAAGGGTAGGAGGGGTTAATGGAGACTGCGATTACACAACTCAGTGTAATTGAGCATTTCCTCTTCACATGGTTTTTCTTCCATTTTGTCTGAGGCCAGGCATGAATCTAAACATATGTGTAAGAAGTTCATATCGGAAAAGGTGTACAAAGCCCACAAGCCTTAATTGGGCGGTACTATATCCTCATGGTGCTCTAGGCGGTCTTCAGACTGTACGTAGCCACATCATGGCTGACTGTGAATGCAGTCCCTTTCTGGGTATGTGTGTTCTTGGTGTAGGCTCTCCCCCGCCCCAGCCCACAGGTTAAGCGGTCCCTCTGAGCTGGGTGTGTCTCTGGGGGAAGCATGTTGTTCCAGTAGGTAGGAAGGGGAAATGGGGGGATGGGGATCCAGCAACAAGAAAGCATGCTCATAAGTGGGTGGGTTGTAGAAAGGAGCATGCTATTTCCTCTAACAATATGCATAGCTCTCTGTCAGAAATCTGGCCCTGATGAAAGAGCAATGCTGGGAGAAACCGGTGTACCCTTTGTCAGGAAATACTTGAATTCCTGCTGATCTATCCGCTGTGCCTAAAACCTCCCCCTAGACAACTTGGGGAAGAGAGGAGAAACTGTGTTCCTTTTAGGTGTTATGATTTCCCTTCAGCGGGGTTGGCCAGGGAAAGAAATCTATTCAGGGTGAGAATCTGGGAGAAGATACTTTCAAACGATATATCCGATGAAGGGCTAGTATCCATAATCTAGAAAGAACTTATCAAACTCAACAGCCAAAGGACAAATAATCCCATCAAGGAATGGGCAGAGGATGTGAACAGACTTTTCTCAAAGTGGACATCCAGATGGCCATCAGGCACATGCTTAAGGGCTCCACGTCACTCAGCATCAGGGAAACTCAAATCCAAGCCAGAATGTGATCCACCTCACACCAGTCAGAATGGCTAAAAAAGAAACAAGTCAGGAAATGATGGATGCTGGCCAGGATGTGGAGAACGGGGCACCCTCCCACGGGTTTGGTGAGAATGCAGTCTGGTGCAGCCACTCTGGAAAACAGCATGGAGGTTCTTCAAAAAGTTGAAAATAGAGCTACCCTGTGACCTAGCAATCACACTCCTGGGTATTCACCCTAAAGATAAAAATGTCGTGATCTCAAGGGGCATGTGCACCTGAATGTTTATAGCAGCAGTCCTCACAATAGTGAAACTAGGAAAGAACCTTGATGCCCATCAACAGATGAATGGAAGAGGAAGAGTTGGTATTTGTATGTATATTTGTGTATACACACACACACAGATACACACACACACACACACACACACACACATACACATACCCGCACCATGGAATACTATGCAGCCATCAAAAGAAATGAAATCTTGCCATTTGCCAGGACATGGATGGAACTAGACGGTATTATTTTGAGCAAAATAAGTCAGTCAGAGAACGACAGTTATTATATGATCTCCCTGATAGAAGGTTCTTGAGAGGCAGTGTGGGTGGGTTTGGGGAGTAGGGAAGGAAAGAATGAAACAAGATGGGATCAGGAGGGAGTCCAACCATAAGAGACTCTTAATCTCACAAAAGAAACTGAGGGTTGCAGGGATGAGGGTTGCAGGGAGAGGGTGGTTGGGTGATGGACATAGGGGAGGGCATGTGCCATAGTGAGTGCTGTGAAGTCTGTAAACCTGGCGATCAGAGACCTGTATCTCTGGGACTAATAGTACATTGTATGTTAAAAAAAAATAAAAAATAAATATTAAAAATGGATAAAGGACCTGAATGGATATCTTTCCACAGGATCATGGAAATGCAAGTCAAAACCACAGTGAAATATTATTATGTCACATTTAATATTGCTACTATATGAGAGAAAAAAGAAAACCAGTGTTGGCAAGGTTATGGGGACCATGGAACCCTTGTGCACTGGTAGAAAGGTAAATTGATACAGCCATTTTTTTTTTCACAAAAAAGAATGAAACTATAATTACCCTGTGATGCAGCAATCCCAGTTTGGGGTGTATATCCAAAGGAAATGAAACAGGATTTCAAAGAGACATCTGCACCCCATGTTCACTTCAGCATTGTGCACTGTTGCCAAGACACTGAAACAACCTAAGTGTTGCATGGGTGAAGATTATGTGGGTCATGGACATGAAAAGTCTAGCGAAAAGAATATAGTCAATGATATTATAATACCACGGTATAGTGAGAGATGATGATTACACTTACTGTGTAATACTGAGTAGTGTATGTAATTGTCAAATAACTGTGCCGTACACCTGAAACTAATATAAGATTGTATGTGCATTATACTTTAATGTTAGAGAAAATGTGAATGTTATTTGGTTATGGAAAAGAAGGAAATTCTGCTATTTGTGTCAACATGGATGTAACTGCAGGACATTATATTCAGTGAAAAAAGTCAGAAAGAGAAAGACAAATACTGAGTGCTATCATCTATCCATGGACTTAATAAAAATAAAGAAGTCAACTCACAGAAACAAATAGTAGGATGACGGTTACCAGTGGCTGGGACGTGGGGCACATGGAGAGATATTGGTGTAAGGAGAAGAACATTCAGTTATAAGATGAATAAGTTATGAGGGTCTAAGGTATAGCATGGTGACTGTAGTTATAATACTGTATTATGCTCTCGAAACTTGCTAAGGAAATAGATCTTAAGCTTGCTTCCCAAAAAAAAAAAAAAAAAAAAAGGAAGGGAAGAAAGAAAAATTTTCAGGTGATTGTGAGGTGATGTGCTCATTAATTTGCTTGCAGTAATCATTTTATAATGAATATGTACTATAAGTCATCAGATTGTACACTTTCAATATATGTAGTTTTATGTGCTTATTATACCTGAAAAAATCTGGGAAAAATATTTGCAATGGTAAATACGAGGTTATGAGAATTTTGCCACCCTTCACTATAACTAATAAAAGTAATGCTTCTAGTTGGTAAAGCATGCAAGCAACCGACCAGACAGGTGCAATAGGCGGAGCCCTCCCTTGTTACCTTTTCCCTTCTCCAAGCCCTCCTCCAGGCCCACAGCTTGCCCCGCCCATCGCACCCTCCTGGCCAATAGCCAGCCGGCGGCCAGGCCGGAAGTGATGTGGGCAGCCGCCAAGGTTTGGGCCTCCTGTGGCTTCTGAGGCCTCACTGGGAGCGGGGCGTGGAAAACTAGCTCTAGAAAATGAAAGCTGTAATAGTAGGAAGAAGAACAACGACCAAAAGCCTGGTGGAATAACGCGAAGGGTAGAAGCTGGGAATCAGAGCCCAAATTGTAAGAGAACAAATGGAGAAGACAGATAGCGGCCGAAGGTGTGTGTGGTAGGTCCAGGTGTGAGGAAGACGGTTTGCAGCGGCACAAGAGATGGGATGCAGGTGTCCCGCTCAGCAGGGGGACGGCGTGGGGACCAGCATCCCACGGGGTCGTGGGAAGAGGGAGGGAGCGAAGGGAGGGCCTGAAAGGAGACCCCAAGAGCCCGCGGAGTCCTGGATGCCTTGGCGGCGCCAGGCGCCATGAACCCTGGGAGCTCGGCCTTTGGCCCCGATTCCTGAGGAATGCAGTGGGGGCCCCATACAGTTCAATAGGGCGGGGTGGTGAGCTCTTGAGACTGACTGATCCCTGAAGCAAATATAGCGTTTCCTTCTGCAGCCTGTCCTCTTGCCGCCCACTCAAGCTCCCGGTTCTATGATAGCACGTGGCTGTCGTTTGCCTGATTTGATTTTTGAGCTCAGTGTCTGCTGAGCTGATGCACTTAGACAAGTAGGAGGGGTCCAGCGTGGCAGCTTGGGGCTAGAGACGGCAGAGAGCACCAGTGCCTGCCTCTGGTTGGGTCATCAGAGAGCTCACTCTTCTTTTATGGGGAGGGCTGGAGCTCTCAGCCCAGCTGGGAGCTAATCCCAGGCCTTCTTAAGCTATACTGTGCTACACGTTCTCTCTTAGCTAGCTTCTTTCCTAACTTATCCTCAGTGGCTATTTTGTTTTTATTCTTCTGTCATGTTTAAAAGATTTTCTTCATTTACTTGAGGCAGAGAGCGAGACGGAGCCCCAGAGCAAGCCTGCAAACAGCGGGCATAGGCCAAGGGCAAGGGCAAGGGAGAGAATCTGAAGAGGTCCTTTCACTGGGCCCTGTGGGGACCCCGAGATCATGACCTGAACAGAACCATGAGTAGGAGGCTTAACTGGATCAGCCTGCAGATGAATGGAAGAGGAAGAGTTGGTATTTGTATGTATATTTGTGTATACAAACACACACACAGACACACACACACACACACACACGTACCCGCACCATGGAATACTATGCAGCCATCAAAAGACATGAAATCTTGCCATTTGCCAGGACATGGATGGAACTAGACGGTATTATGTTGAGCAAAATAAGTCAGTCAGAGCACGACAGTTATCATATGATCTCCCTGATAGAAGGCACTTGAGAGGCAGTGTGGGTGGGTTTGGGGAGTAGGGAAGGAAAGAATGAAACAAGATGGGATCAGGAGGGAGTCCAACCATAAGAGACTCTTAATCTCACAAAAGAAACTGAGGGTTGCAGGGATGAGGGTTGCAGGGAGAGGGTGGTTGGGTGATGGACATAGGGGAGGGCATGTGCCATATGAGTGCTGTGAAGTCTGTAAACCTGGCGATCAGAGACCTGTATCTCTGGGACTAATAGTACGTTGTATGTTGAAAAAAAATAACAGAGCAAACCTGCAAACAGTGGGCATAGGCCAAGGGCAAGGGCAAGGGAGAGAATCTGAAGAGGTCCTTTCACTGGGCCCTGTGGGGACCCCGAGATCATGACCTGAACAGAACCATGAGTAGGAGGCATAACTGGATCAGCCTGCAGGGGCTGCATATTTTTAAACATTTTGTCAAGATTTTACGTTGAAGTGATCTCTGTACCCAACGTGTGGCTCCAGCTCTCAACCCTGAGATCCAGAGCAGTCTCTGTGTCAGCCAGGGCTGGGGAAATCTGCCTGAACACCGAGGTTCATGTTAGTTACTAATGGCATGGGTAGAAAGGGTCTTTTTATTATTTCATTTTATTTAAATGTATATTATATTATTTATTTTATTTTATCTCTATTTTATTACTTTTATTTTATTTCAATTTTAATTTGTTTCTGTTTAAGGATTAAAACAACTTCTGTGTTTCCAGAGCCTGGGCATCTCATAGACAGTATCACCTTTATTGCTGATGCTGGGTTTTGAGAGCTGTTCATTCCTGGGACGTGGGTGTTCATTCCTTTCTGTTGAATTTCCAGGAACACATTTCTCATTGACCTCGCTAGCTTTTTTATTCCTTGCGGACAGAAAGTGACACACCCAGTGTGTACACACTCAGAGGCCGTTTCCTAGGATTTGGAGTTTGGGGAGGTGATGTGGGGGGAGCCTGGAAAAGAGGCGGGGTTTGATCTGTACTGAACACTATTAGCACTGGCAATTCTATGATTGTAGTCAAGAAGTCATAGTCATTTTCCTAGGAAGAGAGACGGTGTTTGGGTTGTGGGTTGCATTGTGACCTTGTTTTTGTCTGTCCTGAGCAATATTGTCAGATGGCCTTGTTTTGTCTTGTTTTATCAAGGTCTCCAAGCAGCTTTGTCGGAGGTTGATATTCTGCAAGCATGATTATTTACTTACAAGCATGAGAAAATACAGAAAATACAGGCTGGGAGTGTCCGTTGCGGTGTGAGAGGCTGGCCTTGTTCGTTGTCTCTAGAAATCCCTAAAGCAGAAGAAAAAAAGAGAGAGCTCGGATCTTAACAGTTGTAGCTGTAGCTGCAAACCTGATGGGAAAGTATGACTTTGGCTGTGTCTTGAGATTCCTGTGTCTCAGTTTCTCGATTCACAATGGCTCAAAGGGACTTGTTCCTGCATGGGTTGTCCCAGGTGTGAAATCGACAGGGGAGGAAGGTTGATAAGAGCCAGAGGCCCGGATGGTGGTACACAGCGCTTTCGTGGATTCCCACCCCTCCGGGGCTATCGGGTCAAGAACGGCAGGCACAGGCATGTGCTCTCCTGTCCAGCCTGGGTCCTCCAATCACCTATGGCTTCGTTATATTTACATGGTGGTTTCAGTCCCCCAGTGGGGTCAGATTGCAATGACAGGTCCAGGAAGAACTGGGTTAGGGCCCGGCCTGCCCTTACTGACCAGTAGGTTGAGTTCCTTAGATGACTGGAGACAACGTCAGCTGAGACCACCTTAGCTATGACCCATACTCTGTGAGACAGGAAAAGAAAAGACACTGCTCAGCCCGATGCATTTGCCATCTCGAGGCCTTCCTGCTCTCCCATCTTGAGGGTGTACTTACTGTAGATCACCCGGATTGTAAGCCAACTGAGTATAACCTGTAGGGGTGTAGAATTGTGACAAAAGCATATTCCAGGGGAAATTCCTTCTGGCCATTTTTTTTTTAAGGGTAGAATCTCGATTGACCTTTGTCCCCTGATATTCAGAGGTGGGTTTCTGGAGGGGGAGTGAGGAGCCTGGACAGGGGAGTTTGCAGCCAAGGCCTGGCTGGGGGCTCTGCTGCTGTCAGCTGGTGGGGGAAATTCTCCTAATTTCTGTGGGCCTCAGTTTCCCCATGTGTAAATTACAGTTGATATTCAAATTCTCCCAAGTCCCTTCCTGCTCCAGTGTCTGCATGTGCACGAGGGACTGAGGTGCCTGTTATGGAGTCCTGGGGACTGGAGCCGGGACCTGACTTGGTCCCTTCTCTGTGTGTCTCCCACAGGAGCCTGGGCTGAGTCCACACTGAAGACAGAGAATGGAGAGAGGAGCTGGAAGACAGGATATCAGCAAGTCTGGAAGACGAGAATATCGCAAAGAAGAACAAGGCCATGGTGGTGTAGGTGGTTGCCCGAGGAGGGAAGAATAAGCCCAGGCAGAGTCCAGAAAACTGAAGGGAAACCGAGGAATGCATGAGGCAGCATGAGCTGAGGGGGATGACTCGGAGAGTCCCACAGTCCACAGTGAGCCCGTGCCCCTGGGGCGGGGCCCCACAGGATGGATCAGGATTCGCTTGTACTGCTGGAGAACTGTACCAGTTCCCAGAGGAGGAGGAGGTGCCCACGAGCTTCAACCTTGGAGCTGCCCTTACGGTGGATGTTTCCAGGTAAGTGTGGGCCTAGGGGAATCAGGGGCATTTGAATTAGAGTTGCAGAGGTCCACCTTTCCTGCAGACTATTGTTGTAAGGTCAGAAACGACCACAGTAGGGGGCTCTTGCCTCTGAGACAGTGATACCAATAATATTCTTTGGAATGTATTGTGGTAAAGGGCTTTATGCACTATATATTTTGTCTATATATATGTTCAGGGTCTCATTTTTCCTTAGTCTTAGTCCTTAGTGTTAAGAGCGTGGAATTCTGACATCAAGAGGATTTCACTGGGGAGGTCAAGCAGTGAATGGGAGAATGCAAACAAGTTCTTGAAGCATGTGGGTGTCTCAGTTCCTTGAGAGTCGGCCTTCTGCTCATGTCCTAATCCCAGGTCCCCGGGATCAAGTCTCATGGTGAGGGGGCGGGACAGGGGGCTCCCTGCTCAGCAAAAGGGCGCAGGGGTAGGCCAAGCACTCGAATCCTAATGACAGGGTGGGCCTTTGAGAAGAGTCCAAGAGGGCTGTCCCTTCTTCATCAGAGCGCACCGCAAGGGCATGTCACGGGACATCGAGCGTGTTGCGGCTCCTCTTTAAGGAAGGGGATTTGTTGCCTTCTGGGAGAAAGCAGAGAGCATTCCTGCAGGACATTCGGTCTAGGACTACAGTTGAGATTCGAGATTTTCGACCACTTCTGTTGGATCAGGAAGGGATCTCTCTGAGAGCTTCCTCAGTGCTTGGCTTGGTCCTTGGAGCCGTGAATACAGAGGTCAATACAACATCATTGCAACTGTCACAGGGCTTTCTGTCGAGTAAGCAGAAGTGATGAGAAGCGAGGGTGTGGTGAGTTCCTGGGAGGAAGTGGCCAGTGCTGTCTGGGGCATGACGTCAGTGGTTGTTCCAGTCTCTCACGGTGTTTTTGACCTACCTTGGCCCAGGGACCCTAGACTGGGACCAGATTTCCGCTCCTTGGGATACTGCCTGCCAACACCTGGGTTCCAAGGTGGCCAAAAGCAGCCGACACTTCCCAGGTCTCCGGAGGAAACTGCTGGTATCAGTACCTCCCGCCTCTGACTTGGCCAGCTGGAGAAATCGAGGCAAGTTCACAAAGTCTAATAGGGGTGTCCTTGTCCTAACGATCAGTGATGTTGTGCCTTTGTGTCTGAGAACTTCCGTGCCTTCCAGACTTCAGTATTCTCTCTCCATATAAAACTCCTGTAAATAGGGGCGCCCGGGAGGCTCAGTTGTTGAGCCTCTGCCTTCAGTTCAGATCTTGATCCCAGGTTCCTGGGATGGAACCCCACCTCGGGCTCCCTCCTCAGTGGGGAGCCTGCTTCCTCCTCACCCACTGGCTGGGCTTGTGTTCCCTCTGTCACTGTGTCTCTCTTTGACAAATAATGTAATTGAAGGCTTCCAGAAATGTGCATAGTGGCCATATTGTAGATCAAGTAACTAAAAACAACAGAGAGGCCTGGAAACGATTGCTGGGGTAAATTAAAGGCAATCTAAATGAATAGAAAGACATCTATCCCATGCATAGATTAGGAGACTCCAGGTGATTGGAATACCAAATGAGTTTCATTCGGACTCACATGGGAGAAGGCACATTGCGGCAAATGTGCAAGCTAATTCTAAAAATGTATATGCACATCGAGGTACTGAGAATAGCAAGATTGCCATAAAGCCTTAAACTGGAGAAATCCACTCCATGTCAAAGCTCATCATGAAGCTATGGTCATTAAAGCACTACGTTATGGTATAAGTAATCACAATGTATATATATATGAACAAGAGGGACTATTGAGTACAAAATTTCCCCATACACATATACAATGTTTAAACTTTTTTTTGGATTATTTCTAAGTTATCTCTACATCCAACATGGGGCGAAAACCCACAACTCTGCAGACAAAGGTCGCTTGCTGCACCTATTGAGCCACCCAGGAACCCTGGGTGTTTGTTTGATTTTTTTTTAATTTTATTTATTTATTTTCAGAAAAACAGTATTCATTATTTTTTCACAACACCCAGTGCTCTATGCAATCCGTGCCCTCTATAATACCCACCACCTGGTACCCCCACGCCCCCGCCACTTCAAACCCCTCAGATTGTTTTTCAGAGTCCATAGTCTCTCATGATTCACCTCCCCTTCCATATTAGCCCAACTCCCTTCTCCTCTCTAACACCCCTTGTCCTCCATGATATTTGTTATGCTCCACAAATAAGTGAAACCATATGATAATTGACTCTCTCTGCTTGCCTTATTTCACTCAGCATAATCTCTTCCAGTCCCATCCATGTTGCTACAAAAGTTGGGTATTCATCCTTTCTGACGGCGGCATAATACTCCATAGTTTATATGGACCCCATCTGCCTTATACATTCGTCCGCCGGAGGGCATCTTGGTTCTTTCCATAGTT
Organism: Mustela nivalis; assembly: GCF_964662115.1. NCBI lineage: Eukaryota > Metazoa > Chordata > Mammalia > Carnivora > Mustelidae > Mustela > Mustela nivalis. The sequence goes on along the minus strand of NC_139029.1, from coordinate 92,998,758 downwards.
TGGCGACCGTGGCCATTGCTGCTATAAACATTGGGGTACAGATGGCCGTTCTTTTCATGACATCTGTATCTTTGGGGTAAATACCCAGGAGTGCAATGGCAGGGTCATAGGGAAGTTCTGTTTTTAATTTCTTGAGGAATCTCCACACTGTTCTCCAAGGAGGCTGCACCAACTTGCATTCCCACCAACAGTGGAAGAGGGTTCCCCTTTCTCCACATCCCCTCCAACACATGTTGTTTCCTGTTTTGTTAATTTTGGCCATTCTAACTGGTGTAAAGTGATATCTCAATGTGGTTTTAATTTGAATCTCCCTGAGGGCTAGTGATGATGAACATTTTTTCATGTGTCTGATAGCCATTTGTATGTCTTGATTGGAGAAGTGTCTGTTCAGATCTTCTGCCCATTTTTTGATATGTTTACCAGTTTCGTGTGTGTTGAGTTTGAGGAGATCATTATAGATCCTAGATATCAACCTTTTGTCTGTACTGTCATTTGCAAATATCGTCTCCGATTCCGTGGGTTGCATCTTTGAATTTTCACTATTTCCTTTGCTGTGAAGAAGCTTTTGAGTTTTTAAAATAAAGTCACTGGTACACTTGACCAGGATAACCAAAGACTTTTACTGAAAATAACTGGAATAATATGTTAACATTAAAACCTACTTAGCACTATATATTGATGGTAGTTGGAGAAGTAAAAGTAAATGTTTTTTTTTTAAAGATTTTATTATTTATTTGTTGGATATAAAGAGAGAGAGCAAGCAATCACAGGCAGGGAGAGATGCAGGCAGAGGGAGAAGCAGGCTTCCCCCTGAGCGGGGAGCCCGATATGTGACTCGATCCCAGGACCCTGTGCTCATGACCAGAGGCCACGTCAGATATCCAACTGCCTGAGCCACCCAGGTGCCCCAAAGTATAATTTTCAAGCACAGGGTCTCACGTCAGTAGCCAGTGTTGACAACATAATGCTCTTAGCCCGTTGTGATGGAATTTTTCCCGGAGGTTTCGGGCAGGAATGAGGTCTAGGTAAAGGAAGCACCTTTGCAGAAAGGTATAGGCACGAATTGGCAAATGGGGGCGTGGGGTTTGGTGTAGAAGAGGACTCTCCCTGAGACCTGCCTCTAGCCCCCATAGCAAGGGGTTCTGGGGCCAATCACAGGGGAACTGGGTCCTCCGTGTGCCTTTGTTTCTTCTACTGCGAACTAGGAAAAAGGAAAGCTCCCATGAACAAGTGGACTGTGAAGACTAGAAGTGCTAATATGTAGGAAATCATGCGTCTCAAGAACTCTAAGGGACGTCCATGATCTCAGGGAGTTTCCAAACTGACTAAACACCGGACTTTAATAAGAAGATTCCAGACCCCACGTCAGCCCACTGAATCAGAATTGCTAGAAACCAAAAGGACGAGGTTGCATTTGTACTAACTCTCCGAGGCTGTTCTGATACAGTGATGAGTATATGAGTAGGGAACACTGAGTCGTATAACGTTCCTCTAAAACAGCAAAGTGGGAATAGCAGAACGCGGATCTTTTCTGTCGAGTCTCTCCGCCAGAGGAGTAAAGGAGGAGGACTCTGCAAAGGAAGGAGACCTGGCCCACCTGACCCCATTTAATCTTCGCGCAGTTTCCATGTTTGATTAGAAACAGGCCGCCAGGTGAATGGCACGAGGTCAAGTCAAAGGAATCTATCAAGCAGTGCTCCATCTTCTGAAACTTGTGTTTACCTTACTGAAACTTGAATTTCAGTATAGTTATCTTACAGTGTTAACATAAGTTTCAAGAGTAGAATGTGGTGATTGAACATTTCCATACATTGCTCAGTGCTCATTCGCACAAGTGCACTTGTTGACGCCCTCTGCATTCCCCGATTCCCTGGTCCCCCTCCCCTCTGGCTACCACCAGTTTGTTCTCTCTAGTTAAGAGTCTGTTTCTTGGTTTGTCTGGCGCCCTTTTCTTTTGCTCTACTTATATATTTTGTTTCCTACGTTCCACATACAGAAAAGAAAAGAAATACCACAGAGAGCTAAACACAGAAACATGTCCTCCCGGTAGGGTACGTAGAGCCTAAAGGTGATGGAGACTCAGTATAACTGTGACGATGAGAACCAAGCACATGTCCATGAGCATGTGTCCCGATCCTCCAAATCACCATGATAGGGAGAGCTTAGAGCATCCAATGTCAATAACCCACAAGTTCATAGTGGTTGTCCGAACCAAAAACTTTAATGACATAGAAGGGGGACAGAATGTTCTTTTCCACAGTGCAGTGCCGTCCAATACACATTGTATAGATATCCAAACATCAGAATTCTTCCAATGTACAAACACAAATAGGGTTACGAGATACCACAGGGAGCAGTAAAAGATGGCAACATGTTAGAGAAAGTGGTTAAGAGGAGAGGCTCGTCACCCATCCTCAGGGTCCACCACATGCCAGATTCCCAATTTCAGAAAGCAAAGCATGTGTCTTGCTGTGAACAGATCAATCTGATAGGTACTCTATAGCAATGCAACCAAAGCTGCTCTCACAGGAGTGGTGATGGGCACACTGGACCTTCTTTGTCTCCGGGTAGGCTAGCCGGGACACATGCAACATTAACCATGGAGTGTCCTGGCCCAAGGCACAGGCTGAATTTAATCAGGAGGAACTGATCAGACAACTTCAGAATGTAGGCCATTAAGCTAGACATGTGGCCTGTCCCCTAGAAACAAGGAAATGTCACCACCACCGGAGACAGCCACCTAACGGTGAGGAGATATTTTGGGTTCTGAAGGAGTAAGAAAATACAGCAACACATTCTTGTCGTCCTTTGGAACCCAACCTATCTCTCCTCCATGTTGCTGTCTCTTATTTGTGGTGACAGGGATTTGTGAAGACAGACAGACCGGTCATCTGGTTCAATGGTCCACATACTGAAGGTGTCTGATAACTCCCTCGTGCTCAAATTCAGGCTGAACGTCTCCAGGAAGAACACGGTGTAGTCAATGCTGTGTGCTTCTGGCATAGCCCAGTTGGTGGCCCAGAATGTCCAGTGTGACATGTGGCCTCTTCCCGTGGTGCTGCTGACTCTGGTTCTCTGCAGGATGGAATTGAGAGCAGCAAGACTGAAGGTCTCTGGAAACGGGGGTGTGATGTAGGCAGGCATTGGTCTCCTGAGGGGTTTATCACAACTGGAGCTGAAGGGCAAGAAACTCTCTCCTCCAATGGGTCTCTTGCAGTAAAAATCATCGAGAATGGCTTGGGATTGTGATGTGGATTCTCAGCAAAGTGTCTCTCCCATGCTCTCTTTGGGCTTTAACTTGATGTGCTGCTTTAGATTTCCTTTCATCCAGTGGAAAAAGAAGGGGTTTTAGGATGAAGTTTCAGGATGGGGTTTTCATTCACAGAGGCCTCTCTTTTCTTAGTTTCTGCAGTCTTTGGCATCTGAGAGAGGAAGAGTGAGAGAAATCAAATGTGAGTCTTGGTCAGATGCTACTGGTGGCTGAGCCTGGAGGGGTGGTGGCCAGGTGACAGAGGGCAGGAGCAAGCTGAAGGCCTCTCCAGAGGAGCAGCTGCAGGGGGAGCTGCACCCAGGCAGAGGGGGAGTTGAGAGCCCCAAGTCAGAAGTCATACCTTCACGAAACCGATAGGCAGCCTGTGTTGGAGGATGCAGGGGCCCCTGGGCTCCCCCAGCAGGGGGCTAGTGATGTCCCAGCTCAAAGCTGCTGTGAGCTTTTGCCAGATCCCAACTACCTCCTCCTCTGCAGCCACTTCCCCCTTGAGCCCCTCCATCAGAAGCCAAGTGATGGCTTGCCGACGCCTCCCGGGGAGGTGGGCACCTAGCACGCACCACGCGCGTTCCGAGACAGGCTGCTGCAGGAAGCAGGGGACCCGTGGCAGCCAAACACATCCCCTTTTCACCCTTGTCCCAGTCTTCTGAAAAGGAGGCCAGGCTTTGGAATGAGTCCTAGATTGGGAGAGCCCACAGGGGCCTATGAGTATCTCCAACTTCTTTTCTGCCCTGTGCAGAGGAGGAGCTGTGGCCCCAGGGGCTAAGGACCCCCGAAAGCCATGTGACCTGTGACTGAAAAGCCTGGGCTGAAAGCCAGGCTCAGGCCCTGTGCAAACCTGTGGTGGGGAGGGAGAGGACAGCCCCTGATCTGCAGGTGTGGGCAGGCAGTAGATTCTGATGGTCACTTTTGGCCTCCCAGGAACAAGCCCAAAGGTGCTGAGGGAAGAGCCCGGGGAGGAGAAACCCCAAGGGGAATTCACAAAGGACAGCCTGGGTGTTATCAGGGACACTTCATTTTCCCTCAGGGACAACAAGGGTCTCTGAATGTTATCTCACACAGGATAGACCTTGGGGCATTTGTAGGAATAGTCTGAGTAGGTATAAGCTTCAGCAAAGTGTAAAGGGCACATGGAGAAGGATTCATGTTTGCTTTCTAGATTCTCATCCCTTCTTCCCCCAACTTTCCATAAGCGTAGAGCCTCTCATGGATTCCAGGGGTGTTCTGATGGGCCTGCAAATGGATAGATAGGAGAAGGAGTCCTGAGATTGTTTCCTGAGATGTTGTATAACGACACCATAGGATTCTTTTCTTTCAATCTGTCGTGGACCTGTCGGGGAGCTGGCAAGTCCTCGTAGTGACTTTGTGAACCATGGTTTTGATTGCCACAGGAAGCAAGAAACCTGAAATTCCTCAACCTCGATCAGGGAAGGGATCATGTTTTAGACACTGGGTTTCCAGGCAATATTCCTTCCTCATTGTATCGTGTATGATAGGGGCTGAGGAGAAGCTTGACCCACCAGCTGGGTCCCAGGTGAGGGTTCTGTGTCCACCTAGCTCAGATTTCCTGAATGTCCCAAGAGGAGAGTGCATGTGGCAGTGACTCATTGAGACCTCGGACCTGGGAGGAGGAGGCTTGGAATTGGAGAAGCAGGGAAGGAGGGCAAGGAAGCCAAGAAAGCGTGTGGTTTCTGGCAGAGCTCTAAGTGTTTGATGGGTGTAATAATGCTGCTCTGCTGAGGAGGGCCATGGGGCCTGCTTCGCCATGGGCGTGGAGAGAGGGGAGAGGGAATCCCAGGACAGCCCCGGCAGGAACACAGCAGAGTTGAGCTGCATCCCGGTGATGGAGACCAAGGGCCGGCAGGGTGGCAGCCCCCATGCGAAACCGGGGAAGCACCAGCTGTGGGAATGGCCGAAGGAGGGAGAGCAAGTGAAGAGACAGTGTGTGTTTGGTCGGGGGTGTTGGAGGGGTGGAGCTCTAATCAGCAGGAGAACAGTAGGAGTCCATGCCCCAAGCGCCAAAGGCATGATTACCTCTGGGCCCTAAGCTTGAAGACCAGGGAATCTGCATGCCAGTCTCCACTGGCCAAACTGCAGTATTCTCTTGGGAATCTTCTGTTTCATGACACGGAGGGCTTTCATGTGGCCATGGATTTGACAGCCATGCTGTCTGTCCCTCGAGTCCTCACCAGCATCACGCTCCAGCTTGGGAGGGTTTTTCATGCACATGGAAGCATCCAAGCCAGTTCTGCAAGGAAAAGCACATCGACAGGATCCGCTGTGATTCATGATCTTTCTGGACCTCCACCTCCATTGATGTCAAAGGAGGACAGTGGCCAGAATGAGAAAGGCCGTCTGACAGATCACAGGCCCGTGGACACAGTTTGATTACTTCCGGTTTTGGCTCTCTCTCTCATACTCAAGTAAGGCTCACTGGGCCAGGAGGCCAACAGGTTCCCAATGGACAAAAGTGAAAGCACGAGAAACGATCGGTAAAAAGAAACAGTTCTGGGAAAGAGAAGTTTCCACACACAAGGAAATTGTGCTGGAAAGAGGCTGTACTCTTGTCGAGAAGAGACTGTAGAGCGCAGCAAAGTCTAGGTTGCAGGGAAGCCTTTCGGGGTCAACCAGGGAAGAGCACACTGGGGAATGCATACAACATGCATCAACATGGCCAGCGTTTCATACCTGTGCACTACGTATAATATACACACCGAATAGACAACATGTGTGTGACCTAAGATAGAAATGTCTGTGTCTGTATGTATATATGTATGTATAAAGGAGTCAGTGATTAATGAGGGATTTGCCGACAGGCCCAGAGCATTCTACCCCCGCTCTGCTCAGCTACATCGAGTAAAAGAAAAGACACGGAATCAAAAAGAACGAGAAAAGCAGTGGTGAGAAACAGGTGACCATGGACATGTTCCATGGGGGAGTCGGTGGGAACAAGTCAGAGTAAAAGCATCTGCCCCAGCGTGTAATTGTGTATTCACCCCCAGCTGATAGGATGAAACCTAATCCCCCAGTGTGATGGTATGATGAGGTGAGCCTTTGGGAGGCAGCTCCTCCCCTAGAAGGGATTCGCGCCCTATAAAAGAGACCTCACAGGGTTCCGTCGCCTCTCTGCACTGTGAGGACAGAGCCAGAAGGCAGCCACCTCTGAGCCAGGAAGGCAGTGTCACCAGGCCCCGAATGTGTCCCTGTTTGATGGTGGTTCTGGCGCGCCTCCGGAACGGTGAGATACCGATTTCTGTTGTTAAGAAGTCAGCCTGTCTGAGGCATTTTTGTTATTATAAGCAGAGCGGACCAAGGAGCTGGCATGGAGCTTTTTTTCTTGCTCAGGCCTCCATGGGACGTGAGTCACAGAGAGAGGGAGGGGGCCAGCGGGTCGGGGCAGGACGGTGGGCGACAAGGAGAAGTGACAGGCCGCAGGGAGAAGACAGTAAGGAGGGTGAGTGCTAAGGCCCTGGTCCGCGCTGGGCTTCCCCGAGCACTCACTGAGCTCTTTCTCCAGGGCCCTCCCTGGTGCCACAGTGCTGCTACTGATGTGGCCTCCCCCTGGGAACGGCATCTCCTCAATTCTCAGGGAGGTCAGCTCCTGACCGAGGAGCCCCAAGGCACCCCAGGCTCCAGGAAGGGACTCTGAGTGCTGGTGGGGAAGGAAGACAGGATGCAGAGGAGGGTGGAAACGCTCAGTCTTCAGGACATCTGAGCAGAGGTGGATCCTGAGGAGCAGGAGGCTGGGCATGAGGCCCCGGAGATGAAGGGAGCAGATGGACTAGATGGAGGACCCGAAGAGAGAGTGACCTGTATACTTCATGGGGTAAAGTGGACCCTTCTCAGCTTAGAAAAGGAAAAAACAAAAATCAGTAGTACGCGGTGTTGCGAGGCCAGTATTTCTACAGTGTCTGTGAGCACCGAACAGGGCAGATGGGTTTGACGATGCTGAAGGAGAGAAAACTGGGCGCATGAGCCTTTCTGAGAAAGGCAGGCAGGATGGGGTCCGGCGATAGTAGATCTGCCTAAAACTGCTCTTCCCCACATGAAACAATGCCCTGACACCATTTCCAAGAGTTGAAACCCCACAGGCATCTGAGGATTCGATGTGACAAATTCATACATATTGTCATGCAATTTTGTTGCATCAGGGCCCCTATGAATTGTATTTCATGTTCCCAAGAACAATGAGACGGAGACCCCATTTTTTGTGGTTTTCAGTAAGCGGACTGAAGGGAAAATGCATGAGAAGAGGCGGAAGTTGGCCAGTTATACAGCCAGGAAGTGGCAAGGCCAGTACCTGGTTCAGAGCTGATACTGAACACCAGGCTCTTGCTCACCTTGCTGTATTGCAGCATCGTGGGGGCTCAACCTCATCCCATTGCTACCTGTAGCCACAAGTCTGTGATGACCAACACAGGGTCTAGAGCTTCCTAGTCACCTTCCCTCTCACCTCAGAGCAGTGGCGGTTGGTCCCCAGAACCCATATTGGTGCCCAGGCTCCTGATGGCAGAGGAGAGGCTGAGCCTGGCTCTGTTGTCACCACGGTCCAAATGCTGGTCCAGCTGCAGTTGCAGGGAATCAGCCACCGGGGTGCTTGGCTGTGTCTGTGCCCCGGAACTTTGCACCTGTGCTCTTGGGAAAGTCAAGTTTCCACTGGATGGCCCTTGGTGACAGGGAGACTGCATTGGAGCTGAAGCGAGAAGAGATTTCAGTGGGATCCATCCCAGGGCTCCTTAGCTGAGTGCTCTCAGAACACCCATGTCTGATGCCCCCGTCCCTCTGTGAGACCACCCTGGGAGCAGGTACAAAGGCAGGCATCATGGCTATGAAGGAGATGTCCCCATTGTCTCTGAGCCTGTGGATGCTGTGTTGGCAGGTGACCAGGCTGCAGAGTCCCTGAGGTGAAAATCACCCCCTGACTCCGCAGGGCCTTCGGATGGGCCCAGTAGCTCATGCCTATCATTCTGTTCATAGTAACATTGGTGTGAGAGCCTAGAGAGAAGTTCCTGGAGAGTTCTCAGGGCTTGGGAGAAGGAGTTGTCCATGTGTAGTGGCAACAAAGAACGGGGGAAGAAGTTCAGCCTCGAGGCTTCAGGTACCCCTAGAAGAGGGAGTTGCGGAAAGGTAGCACGGGCCAACTTATGGGGCTTTTTCCCAGCTCTGAAGCCTTTTGAATCTTCTCATCTGCAATTTCTGTCTGCCCTTCTGTCCGTCCATTCATCTGGATTCTATTGCCCCTTGGAGAATGCTAAATAACCATGTGTTTCATTTGTGCCTCCCAAATTGCTGTAATGCTGAGGATGCCTGGTCTCTTTGGCCCTTGGGGAGGACGGGGAAACTCGGGAGAAGGTAGTCCTAGGGCGGAAAGGCTGTTACTGTCCACGTAAGGTTGAGGGACAAAACATTTCTTAGGCAGTTTCACTGTACCATATTGATCCAATAAGGAACATCATGGACTCCTTGCTGGCCCTAGCACTTGTTTTGTTCAGCAGAGAAAGTCTCCTAACAGGGCCAATTTTTCTCCCAGAAGGGAAGTCCAGAAAATAGCCTGAGCGGGAAGAGACGGGAAGTGGATTTTGGCCTGCGCCCCTGTGTGAGCGTGGCCGGAAGGGGGTCACACTCAGCAGGCTGCACGTTTCTGAAGATCCTGGAGAGGGAAACAACTCTTTGCTTTGCCCCTGAATGATGCCCGTAGCCACGTAAGGTGCACAGGCTGCTGCTCATTTAGAGGGCATTATGCCACCAAGAGTGGACACGTGACAGAAACCGTATCCAAGCTGGGAAAATATCACTGATGCTGCACAGAGGTTGAAAAGCCCACCATCCACGGGGGAGGAAAAGCGGGACTAGAGCTTTGGCTTCACTGAATCCATGGGACAGGGGACAGACAGGACTGGGTGCTCAGGATCTTCCATGTAAATGCTCCAGAGGAAGACCAACACCCGGGGAGAATGAAATTTGAGCTCAGCAGAAACAGCACAGACGCTGCCCATAGGGAGCAGCCGCATAGCAGTGTGGAGACCAGAGAGCTTGCAAGAAGATACACAGGATGTACAAGTGGCCATAGAATTTCTTGGGTCTAAAAAGTCTCTTCTTGGAAATAAGAGGCCTGTTACCAAGATGCCTCCAGGTGAGAGAGCGGTGGCTGAGGTTTTGTCCCTTTCTCTCCATTTCTCCTCTCTCACCTTACTTGGTCCCAACAGCCTGCTGCTTGTGAGGGGGCAGGTGACACAGGAGAGTGTGGGACAAAGGAAAGGAAACTTGTCTGACGCACATGATGCCTTTTCTTTTGAAGTAGGCTCCACATCCAGTGTGGATCAGAACGTGGGTCTTGAACTCAGAACCCTGAGAGGAGGACCTGAGCGCAGATCAAGAGCTGGAGGCTTAACCCCCGGGTGTCCCAGTGTTTTGAAAATAAAATCCAAGAGCGTATTCAAACCAGTATGGGTCTACAGGGCCTGTTGGCAGGGATGCATCTCTCAGCCTATTTATGTTGTTCTATACTGAGAAGACAGGCTTCCTGGGACCCTCCCTTCCCAGGAAGTTTGTGCCCCTCACAATGGGGTTACTTACCATCTACATCCAGACCCTCGAAGGTTTCCTCCTTGTCACGTGTAGATGAGGCACTTGTACAAGGCCTCCAGGTGTCTGGCAGGTGGTGGCCAATTGAAGAAGTCAAATGACATTCATCCAGAGAGTCCTGTGGGACGTCATTCTCTTCTACCACGGGCAGCTCCATGCAGAGCCTCGAGTTACAGGAAGAGTATGGCAGCATTGGGGATTCCTAGAATGCTTATGTGTCCCACGAATTTTATTTTTTTTCTAAACAGTTGTCTTGCCATGAATTCCTACCCACGTCATAATGCAAAAGCAGCAGAGGTAGATGGCATCTTTGGCCTGATTTGGATCAAAGCGTGACCATGAGATGGTAAGAAGTCCTGTGTGCTTAATATACTTGCATCAGGGGACTGCAGATTCCAGGCTTGGGAGAAATTGAGAAAGGGGCTTATAGTAGTGCCCCAGAAAAGCAGAAACCATTGCTAATGGCCTGTTTTGTGCATGTGAGAATGGGTGAGAGAGGCATATTTAGCAATTTCTAGATTTGCCTAGATCACCAGATGTCACCATTGAATTAAAGCCCATGAATCTTCAGAGTTACCTGGGGCATATCGGGTCTTGGTCTTCTACCTCCAAGAGATCATTGTGATTTTCTACAACTAAAGAGAGACAGGGCCAGTCACATTAAACGGAATGGCATCGGTACGTTAAAATAAAATATCCGCTGCAGCTAACACTCGGGCATAATTTTCCTTAATGGGGCAGAGGGTAGTGTGAGAGAAACCCTCCAGGAGGCCTCCGGGAGTGCCTTGGTAATGTGTCACGGTTTGCTTTCCTTAGGCCTCGGGCACGAGCTCCCTGATGTGGTGGGGCCACATGGAAAGAGTCTGTGTAGAGTGAAACGTGTGTTTTACCATGGATTCCGGGGGAGAGCTTGTCTGAGTTTTAAAAACGTACTGCGTCCTTCTCACCTTACCTTATCTCATGAGATGCTCTAGGTGTGATGGTTGAAAGGCATTTAGACATAGAGACCAGACTGATGGATTGAATCTGCAAACCCTCAAATCAAGAGGAATCTTGTGTGTACAATTCCTTCGAGTACACAGACGTGGGAGCCATGCATGGGGAGGGGGAATGGCCGGGCTCAGCCTTGCTCAGGGAACCATTCAAGCAAGCTGATGGCAGAGGTGTGGATGTCCTGATACGGCTGTGATGACTCACTGAATCAGAGCAGTCAAACCAGGGAAACGACAAAGCCAAAGATGCAGGTAAAGCTGACAGCATCTTTGAAAAGGGACAAAGAAAACAAGGTCCATTGTATGGGTATACAAACGAGAGCCCTGGAGATGAGGAGAGACAGTTAATGGAAATCAGGAGCAAAGACACCTGCGGCATTGCATCACAAATGAGTGTGGGTTGTGACATCTTCCTTGACTCCAATGTCCTAACGTATATCAGAAGACATAAGCAGAGCCTGGGATGAGGAATGAAGGGTGGGTCTGTGCCTCACGTGATATCTGTGCTGTAAAGACTGGCCTAGCGCCTGACTGGGATCCCTATATCTACCCAACTCCTACACAGCAATGGCACATCTCAGCGTAAGCAGAGGTTGGAATAGCAAACATAAGGGGTCAGCGAGGGAGTCGAGTTGGAGCTTTCTCAGCTTGACAACGGAGGACTAACTAGCTACTTCCAGAGCAGAAGAACTGTCCATATCATCGAAGGAGTTTCTGTCAGCCCTCGTAGAGGTCCCATGCAGGTCAGCCAGGTCACGAAAGGCTGAGTGAGTCAAATAGCATTGATCCAGGGAGTCCCATGGGGGATCCTGCTCTTCCACCTCTGGCAGACACAGACTGGGCCTGGGCGGGTGGGGAGATCAGAACATGAAAACAAGAAAAGGAGTCACCCCATAAAACTACTCTTTCAGATGGGAGGCTGAGAAGTAGAGTCATAAGAAAGGAGCACAGCCACTACTCACCGCAGAAACTACCCTGCTGTTTCAGGGACAGAGTATGGCTGCTAGGGGGAAGTACAGATAGCCAGAGAACAGAAGGATCTCAGGGTAGAGGCGACAGATCTAAGCTTCTGAGCATCAAACTCTGAACCATGGTGGAATAGAAGTCGAGGGTCAGAGTATACATCGACCATTTTAAAGGTGGCTTCTACACTTTTGCATAAATTCTGTGGCTGTTACGTTTAGGGACCTAGTGAACACAGGATGCCTTTTCAAAGGCATCCTCAGCCTGGAGCGATCTCGTGTCCTCAGTGCCTCTTTCTCTAAGTACGGTGACGTGATATGACATGACGTGACATGTTTCCTAGGTATTCTTATTCTACAGTGTATCCTCAGTGCCGTAAGACCGAGATGGGAGATATAGCTCTGCCTCTCTGAGGATTTAGTAAAAGAAGAGAAGAGTGTAATGCTGAGAATCCCACTGACTAGTCAATTCATGCAGGTCAAGTGACTGCAGGTGACTGAAATAGAGGAGTCCATTAAAGGAAAGGAGACGTGTAACACAGGGAAGACACACATCATGGTTCAAGGAGAGGGTTTGTGTTTGGAGAAGGGATGAAAGTGATAGCTTTGTCAGTTTCTATTTGTTCCCTGAAATAGTCCTTCAAGTCACCACTGAAAGAAGACAAGGTTCTTCAGATTTATCTGGGGCCTAGGGGGTCTTGCTCCTCTTCCTCAAAAATATCATTAGGACTTCCTAGAAATAAAGAGAGACAGGGCCAGTCACTTTGCACAGATCACCACTTGTACATTAAAACCAAGGGTCTACTACAACTACCATGTGTAGAGAAGAATCCTTACCGGGGCAGAGGAAAGCGTGGAAAATGTCCTCCAGGAGGCCTCAGGGAGTGTCTTGGGAATTTGCCACAGTGCTTTCCGCAGCCTTCGGGCCCGAGCTCCCCGTTGTGGTCAGGCCACAGACGAAGGGTTTCCATAGACAGTGACACATGTGTTTTCCCAGAGGTACTGGGGAATAGCTTCCCTCGATTCTAAAACCTTATTGCAACCTTCTCTCATTACCTCACCCCATGAGATACTCTAGGTGTGATGGTTTAAGGTCATTTAGACAGAGACCAGACTGGCAGATCAAATCTGCAAACCCACAAGCTGATCGAAATCTTTTGTGTACAATCCTTTGCGCTCCACAGATATAGGAGGCATCCACGGGGAGAGGCAAAGCCCAGACTCCGCTTTACTTCCGGGAAGCATCTAAGTCAGCTGATGGCAGAGGTGTTGATGGCCTCATACAGCGACGTTGACTCCGTGAAGACGGCCAACACAGAGCACACAGACAGTGGGGATGAGAGCAGTCAAACCAGGGAAAGGACAAATCCCAAGACCTAGGCAAGGCTGACGGCATCTCAGGACGGGCACGACAATTCAAGGGACATTGTATGGGAATGAAAAGGAGAGCGTTGCAGATGAGGAGAGACATTTAATGGAAATGAGGAATGAAGACAGACACATCAGCCTACGCAGCAGAAGGGAGTGTGAGTTGTCACATCTGCCTTGATTGCAATGTCCTAACTTCTGTCAGAAGCCCTTAGCAGGGCCTGGGATGAGGATCCAAGGGCAGGTGCACATCTCAGCTGAGGTCTTTGCTGAAAAGGGTATCCCAGAGTCTGACTCTGATCCCCATATCTACCGGGCTTCTACACAGCGGTGACACCTGTCAGCATAAGGGAAGTCTGGGATAGCAAACCTAGTGGGTCGGCCTGGGGGTCGATTTGGAGCTTTGTCAGCTGGACCATGGAGGATTCACTAGCTACTGCCAGTGCAGAAGAGTTGTCCATGTCATCAAATGAGTTTATGCCAGCCCTCGTAGAGGTCCCTTGCAGGTCAGCCAGGTCAGGAAGGGCCAAGTAAGTCAGATAGCATTCATCCAGCGAGTCTTCTTGGGCGTCCTGCTCTTCCACCTCTGGAAGCTTTGTGCTGGGCCTGGGAGGGTGGGGAGATCTGACCGTGAAAACAAGGAAAGGATGACACACCAGCATCCTACCGCTGTTAATGGGAGGCCGAGTAGTAGAGTCGTGAGAAAGGAACACAGCCATTACTCACCACAGAAACTACTCTCCTGTTTCCAGGGCAGGGTATGGCTGCTAGGGGGTTGTACAGATAGCCAGACAACAGAAGGGTCTCAGGATACAGGCTACAGATCTAAGCTTCTGAGTAACAAACTGAAGGATGGTAGAATAGAAGTCGTGGCTCAGAGTATGCTTCGAGCGTTTGAAAGGTGGCTTCGACACTTTTGCATAAATTCTGTGGCTGTTACCTTCAGGGACCTAGTGAACACAGGATGCCTTTTCAAAGGCATCCTCAGCCTGGAGCGATCTCGTGTCCTCAGTGCCTCTTTCTCTTAAGTACGGTGACGTGATATGACGTGACGTGACATGTTTCCTAGGAATTCTTTTTCTACAGTGTATCCTTAATGCAGTAAGACCGAGGAGAGAGACACAGCTCTGCCTCTCTCTGTGGATTTAGTGAAAGAAGAGAAGAGGGCAATGCTGAGAATCCCACTGACTAGTCAATTCATGCAGGTCAAGTGACTGCAGGTGACTGAAATGGAGGAGTCCATTAAAGGAATGGAGACGTGTAACACAGGGAAGACACACATCATGGTTCAAGGAGAGGGTTTGTGTTTGGAGAAGGGATGAAAGTGATAGCTTTGTCAGTTTCTATTTGTTCCTTGAAATAGTCCTTCAATTCACCACTGAACGAAGCCAGGGTTCTTCAGAATTACCTGGGGTTTAGGGGGTCTTGCTCCTCTTCCTCAAAAAGATCATTAGGACTTCATAGAAATACAGAGAGACAGGGCCAGTCACTTTGCACAGATCACCACTTGTACATTAAAACCGAAGGTCTACTACAACTACCATGTGTAGAGAAGAATCCTTACCGGGGCAGAGGAAGGCATGGAAGAAGTCTTCCAGGAGGCCTCAGGGAGTGTCTTGGGAATTTGCCACAGCGTGCTTTCCGCAGCCTTCGGGCCCGAGCTCCCCGTAGTGGTCAGGCCACAGACAAAGGGTCTCTGTACAGAGTGACACATGTGTTTTCCTACAGGTACTGGGGAACAGCCTCCCTCGATTCTAAAACCTTATTGCAAACTTCTCTCATTACCTCACCCCATGAGATACTCTAGGTGTGATGGCTTAAGGTCATTTAGACAGAGACCAGACTGACGGATCAAATCTGCAAACCCACAAGCCGAACAGAATCTTTTGTGTACAATCCTTTGCGCCCCACAGACATAGGAGCCATGCACAGGGAGAGGCAAAGCCCAGGCTCCGCTTTACTTCCGGGAAGCATCTAAGTCAGTTGATGGCAGAGGTGTTGATGGCCTCATACAGCGATGTTGACTCTGTGAAGACGGCAAACACAGAGCACACAGACAGCGGGGATGAGAGCTGTCAAACCAGGGAAAGGACAAATCCCAAGACCTAGGCAAGGCTGACGGCATCTCAGGACGGACACGACAATTCAAGGGACATTGTATGGGAATGAAAAAGAGAGTGTGGCAGATGGGGAGAGACATTTAATGGAAATGAGGAACGAAGACAGACACCTCAGCCTATGCAGCAGAAGGGAGTGTGAGTTGTCACATCTGCCTTGATTGTAATGTCCTAACTTCTGTCAGAAGCCCTAAGCAGGGCGTGGGATGATGAACAAAGGGCAGGTGCACATCTCAGCTGAGGTCTGTGCTGAAAAGTTTATTCCAGAGCCTTACTCTGATCCCCATGTCTACCGGGCTCCTACACAGCGGTGACACCTCTCAGCATAAGCAAAGGCTGGGATAGCAAACCTAGTGGGTCGGCCTGGGGGTTGAGTTGGAGCTTTGTCAGCTGCACCATAGAGGACTCACTAGCTACTGCCAGCGCAGAAGAGTTGTCCATGTCATCAAATGAGTTTATGCCAGCCCTCGTAGAGGTCCCTTGCAGGTCAGCCAGATCAGGAACGGCCGAGTAAGTCAGATAGCATTCATTCAGTGAGTCTCCTTGGGCATCCTGCTCTTACACCTCCGGAAGCTTTGTGCTGGGCCTGGGAGGGTGGGGAGATATGACCGTGAAATCAAGGAAAGGAGACACCCCAACATCCTACCGCTGTTAATGGGAGGCCGAGTAGTAGAGTCGTGAGAAAGGAACAGAGCCATTACACACCGCAGAAACTACCCTCCTGTTTCAGGGGCAGGGTATGGCTGCTAGGGGGTTGTACAGATAGCCAGACAACAGAAGGGTCTCAGGGTAGAGGCTACAGATCTAAGCTTCTGAGTAACAAACTGAAGGATGGTAGAATAGAAGTTGTGGCTCAGAGTATGCATCGAGCGTTTGAAAGGTGGCTTTGACACTTTTGCATAAATTTTGTGGCTGTTACCTTCAGGGACCTAGTGAACCCAGGATGCATTTTCAAAGGCATCCTCAGCCTGGAGCGATCTCGTGTCCTCAGTGCCTCTAACTAGGGTGACGTGATGTGACGTGACATGTTACCTAGGTATTCTTTTTCCACAGTGTATCCTCAATGTGGTAAGACCGTGGAGGGAAACACAGCTCTGCCTCTCTCTGTGGATTTAGTGAAAGAAGAGAAGAGGGCAATGCTGAGAATCCCACTGACTAGTCAATTCATGCAGGTCAAGTGACTGCAGGTGTCTGAAATGGAGGAGTCCATTAAAGGAATGGAGACGTGTAACACAGGGAAGACCCACATCGTGGATCAAGGAGATGGTTTGTCTGGAGAAGGGTTGAAAGAGATAGGTTTGTCAGGTTTTATTTGTTCCTTGAAATACAGTGCTTCAATTCACCACTGAAAGAAGCCAAGTTTTTTCAGAGTTACGTGGGGCTTAGTAGGTCTTGGCCTTCTTCCTCCTCATGATTCAATTGATATTCTGTAAAGAAATACAGTCAGCACCAGTGAGTAAGAAGATCCCTCTCTGTCCTTTTGTGTCCAGTGTCTGGTGCAATCCAGGTAGTCAGAGATGCATAATGTTGGTACAGATTTAGTTAAAGTAATATTGGAAGGTGCCTCCCGTATTCCCTTGTGGTTACTGCCTGGATTTCCCAGACTGAGCCATTGTGTACAAGATCATCATGACAGTGTCCCCCGTCGGAAATCGGTGTACACACTTTAACTTCTCTGTCCTCACAGATTCTGGGAAGTAAGCCTCCCTCTGTCCTACAAGGATTACTGCAGTAGTCAGCCTCTCATCAGAGGCTCAGTTGCAGAAGCCTTAGTGGCACTTATACACTGAGCCTGAAGAGATGGAAGGCAACTACAAACCCTCAACTGTATGTGAGTCTTTGGGGCTGCAAAGAATGTTGCCCCAGTTCATGTGGGGTTGGGGGGAATGCTAAGGCTCAGCTGTGCTTCTGGAAACACCCAAACGAGGTATCAGTGGAAGTGCTTGTGGTAGGTTTTCAGAGAACCGTTTTAGAAGGCAAGCCATTCTAAAGGAGCAGGAGAATGGGGCTGAGGAGAGCAAAACTAGTTAACCTTGGACAAGAATGGCAATTGACTGCTTAAGGCTTGGGTTCCTCAAGGACCTGGCTTAGAGATGAAATGGACAGGTTATTAAAGGTGAGAAAAGAAATTTCATCCAAATGAGGTCTGACAGATACCTCCTCTTGTCCTCTTGCTGACGTGAGTTGAGTGTGTGGTGCCTGACGTGGGCCCCGGGACCTGATGGAGAAGACAGGGAGACATGGGCATGCCCAGGGAGTAGGAAGTGAGCAATGTCCCCAGACCCACCTGATGTCTGGGCTTAAAACTTAGTTCTAGAGCTCAGCTAAGGGCAGTATGTCTCTGCGGGGCCTGCCCACAGGGATGACCTCTCTGGGCACAGCAGAGGTCCGGAGTACAAAGAATAGGTGATCTGTGTGTGTATCATGTCCAGTTGGAGCTTTATCACCTTGACAATGGAGTACTCACTGGCCACTTGCAGAGAGGAACAGACTTGTGGGTTCTCCAGTGAGAAGATGGAGGAGCTCCTGTAAGGCCAGTAGGAGTCAGACGTGTCGGGAAGCACTGAGTATGTCAGGTAGTGTTCATCCGGAGTGTCCCGTGAGGTGTCCTGCTCTAGCAGCTGTGTGGTGAGCCTGCAGGGTGGGGAAAACTGAACATTAACCTCAGAGGGATCTGAATGCTATGTCCTGTCTGGCTTTGACAGAAAGCAGAAGGGAGTGGTCCGGAAGCAGAGGGGTTGAGCCATGAAAGAGAGAGAGAGAAATCTTCTTGTGTTTGTGCGACAAGGTTTGATTGTCCAGGGGTAGAGGATAGGAAGGACAATAAGTGCTCGTTATACAAGCCACCAAGCTTGTGAAGAAAGAGACTGAATGATTTCTGTGCCGTCCAGCCACGACTTACTATGTACAGAGTTGCAGCATGGCGGCTTTCCCAACCCTTCATTCAAATGGCTTTGAGTTCAGCATGTAGTGGCCAAGCGGCGGCTGCTCCGGGGGTTAGGAGGCCGTCCCCGGAACCTCGGGCCGCAAAGGCCTCTTTCTCTCAATATTGTGGCGTGATAGTGGATGTTATCTCATGGCTATGATATTTGCATGCTATGCACACATGTCGGCATGCTAGATCCAACAGGCAGAAAGTAAACATACAGGTCTGTCTAAAGCACAAAGTGGAGAATGAGTGAGGACAGTGAACCCTCTGACGTATTAGTTTGGCTGGGTCAGCTGACTATGGGTTCCTCAACTAGAGAAGTACTTCAGAAATGGGGAGCAATCCAAATATCACAATGAAGACCGAAAACGTGGTGAAAACGGATCATTTCTCATTGACCCAATGGGTAAAAGAGCTCTCTCTCTCGAGCACTTTCTGCTTTCCCTGGTTGCCACTTTGGAATTCATAGCCCCTAAGTATTCAGAATTACCTAGGGGCAACGGAGTCCTGGCATTTCAGCCCCTCCTGATCCATTTGGTTGTCTGCAAATAAAAAAAGAGGAGATACAGTTAGAAGATTCCCCTTAACAGATGCCCACTCCTATGTCCCATGTAGCCCAGGGCAGAACTACAAGCAGCGTAATTACAGGCAAGTGTGAGACAAATCATCCCACAGAGCTTAGGTAGGGCCCTGTCACTGGGATTGCTCTCTTGAGTCATTCGACAAATGTCCCTGACGTGCCAGGCCATCCTCACAGCATCCTGTCTTGAGTCTGTGCAAACAACAAACTGATTCTTTTTACCTGAGATTGTGGGGGAAGTCCCTGGCTGCTTCCTAGAGGGTTGTTGCGGTATTTAGGCTTTTTCCACCTGAAATGCTGTAGGTCAGTGGTTTAACGGAATCAGCCATTGAGATTAAAGGAATGAATGAAATCTATCCAGCATCAAACCAGAATAATCTTCCAAGCTGCAAAGAAACGGGCTGTGTATGGGTTAGGGAAGTTTCAGGATCCTACCTTGCTTCAGAGAAACATACACTGTACGATACTCAGTGTTGTTTATTCTTCTCCTCCTTCTTCTTCTTCGTCATCGTTGTCGTCGTCGTCCCCATCGTGGTCATAATTTTCTGTAAAGAAATCCAGAATTGTCCCTTCAGCTATTTCCCACATCACTGCTCTAAGCCCTGCGGCTCCAATGGCCCGAGAGACAGAAGTGACTTTGCACAACTAGAGAGTCTTCTGAGTTGAGGGCAGTGTCATTAGGAATTGCTGTGACCTGGGTTTCTGATCCATCAGAAAGGTGTCTCTGATTTGGAGGATCAGCACCACTGAACCTGGGCAACTATATCTACGGTCTCTTGTTGTCCATATCAGGGGATGCTCGTCCAGGGTCAATCTTGACCGGCAAATTGTGTCATGCAATGTGCCCCCAGTCCCACTGCACGCACAGACTCTGTGCATTCACGGCTGTCACACGGAGCCTCTTCCTTGTCTTCATGACAGGACCACCCCCTGTCCCCCATCCCTCCACCGGGGATTTCATGGATAGCCATGTGGGCTTTGGTGTCTTCAAGGGGACTCTGTCTATGAAAAGTGTTCCAGTCTCAACTGGGTTCCCACCTCCAAGTCCTACTACATCCAGTACCTCATCCAACTCCACACTGTCAGGGCCTTTCTTTTAGGTGTGAAGTGCGTTCAGTAATTTTCCCATCTGGTGACTACAGTGGCAACAAGTTTGTTTGAAGTACATACCAGATGAGGGAAGAGCTATGGAGAAAGGAAAACTCACTCTCTCCCCTAGGCTTAATACAGACCGGGCTGAGTCTGGGAAGCTCCCACTTCTGCAGGGATCCTTGCACGCTAACAAGGATCCCTCCTGTCACATTCCCCTTTCTAGGCTCTAACACTGGCTGTGCTTCCTCCTACCCGAAAGGCTGTGTCCCCTCAGGGAGGCAGCAGACAGGTGGACCAGGGCGATGTGCCACCCCGAGCATTGCTCCTCTCTGCTACCACCTCCCAGTCCTGGTCCTCTCATGGCCCCTCGTGGGGTGGGGAACGCAGGACAGCCGCTGCCAAGAGTGTGAGGGCTGGGGGGAGTCTCTTGGCAGCCCAGGGACTCGGAGTAACACAGGGCAGTCAGAGGTACGTGACCGTCTCACCTGGGCTGAGCTTTCGGGCAAGGCACTTGGCCAGCCTACGTCCCTCAGCCAGTTGCCCTCACAAGCCCTGCCCTTGGGGATGCTCAGCGCCATCATGGATGAGGAGGGCTTCCAGGTGCTGAACGAGAAGCTGGGAAACCTCTTCCCCTTTCCGCAGCTTCTTATATAAGCAGGTCAGTTTTTTCGCTTGGTCTTGAATCAGCAGATGACATAGCCTAAGTTGGGAGAACACAGAGAATGTTCTAAAATGCAAAGGTGTGAACAATAGATAAGAGCTTTCATAGAGATTTCTAGCAGAATTTCCCAATGAGCCCTCAAAGCTGGATTCTGGCCTGTGTGGTGACGTGTCTGTGGCAGAGAAAGTAGAAGGTTAATCCAGCCTTCCTCTGGATCAGAGTGTGCTCCTGTTCATGCCCTGGACATCCCGTGTATCTTTCCTCCTGACCTCCAGAGCTCGCTTCAGAGACATGCCCCTTCAGCTGCTCACCTGGGGCACACGCATTTCCCTGGAAAACTCCCTAGGGGGCAGCGTGCCGTGAATGGACACAGTGCCAGACCCAGAAGCGTGGACAGTTTGGCTGGTGTTAACTGGTGTGCCAGGAGAATGGCAGCGTCCAAAAGACAGCATTTGTGGGAAGAGAGGATGGCAGGCTGTCGTCAGCCAGGGCTGACCATGTGAAAGGTAAAGCAAGTGTTGGTCTCGTAAGCTTGTTCATGTGCTCGCTGTGCCAAAGGTCACAAATGGTCCCTTGCCCCTTGAATTTGGTGATGTTGATATCCTTTTTTAAAAAGTTTTTAATTTTTAATTTATTCTTTAGCCTAACAGCCTTCATTATTTTTTCACCACACCCAGTGCTCCATGCAATCCATGCCCTCTTTAATACCCACCACCTGGCACCCCAATCTCCCACCCCTTCGCCACTTCAATCCCCTCAGATTGAATTCCTTTTTAAAAAAAAGAGAGAATGAGGCTCTGAGTCACTGGAGTCCATCGTTTACCAATCACTGTGGTCTAAATCGTCTTAGATATGTCTGTATAATGTGCCTGCCATGACGGTTTCTGCCCTTCTCTGGGCCCAGACTTGTTGCTGCCACCAGTCAGAGGGGCCCACGGCATCCCTCCAGCCTCCCACACAGGGCCCTCCTTACCTGAGCTTCTCAGGCAACGTGTCTGCCCGCTTGCCTTTCTCACACAGCACCTTCTCCCCCAGCACGGATTTGATGAGGTCGCTCGACTTTTCACACTCTGAGAAACAGAGATGCCTGCCTCAGTGGAAAGCTGGACATGCTGCTATGCCCGCTGCTTTCAAGGGAGGAGGCAGGCTGCACCCTAGGACAAATAGAACCTGGCAACCGGGCGGTGTGCTGGGAGCTCCACGCCTCATTGCGGAGTGTCCCAACTGCTAGACACTGGATCGCTCCCCGTTTCTGAGGCCAGGAAAGTGCAGTCCCGAGATAGAGAGAGGAGTTCCACTCCATGATTAACTGGTATTTGGCAGAGTCAGAATTCGTATCCCCCGACACCAGCCACAATCTTGGCCATGCTAGCAAGCCTCAATGCCTCTTCATTGAACACTAAGGGGGGACTTTAAGTAAAGCCCCCAGGATGACAGGACCAACATGCATCACCTGAGCTGGGATTTCTATACTACACAAGTGTCTCAACGGTAAAGCGTCAGCCAGATACACCACTGTACACTAGAAGGCAGGAACCCAGAGAGACGTGAAAGGAACATGGCCAAATCCTAACCACGTTTATGGAAGTAGAAGCAGTAGAATTATAAACAGAGTTTACATGCTTCCAGGCTTTGCTATGAGAGCTGTACGAGAATATCCTCAGTATTTATTGTGACTGAGAGAAGTAGACCGCAGGACGGTAGTAGTCTATCAGAGAGGGAAACTGAGGCACAGGAAGATTAGGCAGCAGGGATTTGAGTCCAGGCAGACTGACCCAGAGCCCATGCTCTTCATCCCTCTGCTGAGTTACCTCCACCCCAAGCCCTTGGGTGGTAACTGTTTTCATCATCTTCACAACTGGCTTCCCTCAGTTAGGTGATGATTATCAGGAAAGTTGTAGACAAAACTTGGCTTGTCCTTCCATGAAAGGTCATCATCTCTTCACTTTCCTAAAGAGCAGGTTTCAATTCATCCCTTTTGCCACCTCAGTTGTTTTCAATTCCCTTCTGTATGGAAGGCAAAGTGTGAGCAAATGGCAAAAATTCAGCCTCAGGACTCCTTCCCGTCATTGGGTTGTGCGCATGCCTCGATCTCTGGGTTCCTTCTATCTCTGAAGCCCCGTCCTCATGAACAGGCAGCTGAGCTCCCCAATTCAGCCTGCCGGTGGGGAGGGCCTAGTGCACCCAGTGGCTTGGGCGGTGTCTGGGGCTGCTGTCCCCCTCTCACCCTCATTCTCACTTGGCCAAGCATCTGGTGGCCTCGGCCTGGGCCTGCTGACTTTGCCGCGTCACTGAAGGTTCTCCAGCTCAGGGGTAGAGAGAGGAGGTTGCACAGATTGTCTTATGTTCCCCCAATGCTGCCAGCCTTACCACCGGGCTTCAGATGGCCTCCGTGGGCTTGGAAGGGAAAAGCATAAGCACGGGTTCCCTCTCACCTGGGGAGTCCCTGTGTGGATGGCGTCCCTCATGGATACCGCAGTTTCGGGGAAGGCAGGCCCCACTTCCTTCTCCTTGACAGCACGTAGTGTCACCCGCTGTAGTCCTCCCTCCTCCCCACGACCCCGGTGTCGCCTTGACCATCAGCATATTTCCTCAGTGCAGCCAGCTCGGTGCTTTGCCGGTGGGATATCCGAGAGCCGAGACCTGATGGAGTTCCTTAGTCCTACGGCAACTGAGATGAAGGACTGCTACAGGACAGACAGGGTCCTCACAAGACCAGTCATCTCTGGGTCTGCCCCAGGAGTCAAGAACTGGGATGGAAACTCTAAGCCACCCTATAGGTCACTGCTAACCTGGGGAGGATGCTAACATACTTGTCTTTGGTTTTCCCATCCTCAGCAAACAGAGGGCAAATTCCCACTTCACCTTTCACAGACTGTGGTCAGAATGAAATTTGTGTTGTCACTGGAAATGGGGGAGAGAGCATCTGGAGAGGCTTTGCATTTCTCAGAAGGAGAACACAGAGCTATGGCTTTGGGGACTAAGACTTGGCAGGACTTACTGTATTTCCGCAGTTGGTTGGCCAGGGAGTAGGCCATCGCTTCGGATACAAGGAATTTTTCCTTGAGGTCTAGGAAGTCCTGGCTGGTTTTCTCCAGCTGTGACCGAAGCTGCCAGTTGACTTCCTGGAGGCTGCTTTCTGCCCCTGCCTCGGACAGAGGGCCAGGATGGGCTGCCATGGCGACCCGTGGCAGTAGAGATAGAACTGGAGACCGAAAAGACGAAACCGGTGGGTTAAAAACCAGTGACATCAAGTAGGTTTAATCAGGACTGAGGGGTGAGGTTACAGGAATCCTTTACTTACTGTTGGGAACAATTGGAGCAACAGCCCACAGTACTTGAGAGACAACCAAGGTTCAAGATGCCAGAGGTGGGAGCCAAAGGCACTGCTCGTATCTCCGACTCCAACTGGAATGACCGAGGGAGCACCCCGAATGCCAGCTACTGGTCTGCACCAGCACTAACTGAATAGAATGTCCAGGGTGTCAGTGGAACCTGGGGAGCCCCTGCCTTCCAGTTACTGAGGGGCCATGCTGATACACAAGGCTGCCTGGTCTCCCGTGAAGGTGACCGCTGATGGGGCCCACGCCTCAGTGGCCACTGTCAGTCGTTTTCTACCCTTGTGCTGATTCCACAGTTTCCCTCTCTTTCTAAAACAGTGTCTCAGCATGGGGATCATTATTCTTTCTCTTATGTGTGTAGAATAACGTCAGGCAGAAATAGCGTCCCACAGAGTTTCTTTGTTCTTTTTCTTTCTCTTTAATTCTTGGAGAGAGAAGGGGGGCATGGGTAGAGGGAGAGTATGTGATAAGGGGCTCGGTGTCAGAACCCGTGAGACCTTGACCCGATCCTAAACCAAGAGTCAGATGCTCAACCAAAGGAACTACTTAGGCGCCCTTCGCAACAGGTGTTCTTAGGGGCTCTCCTGAACTCATCCCACTTCTCAACAGCGGTTCAACAGATCTTAAGGCTTTTCTAGTGAGGGAAATGTCTAAAGTCAAAGCCTATCTGGATGTTCTTCTCCAGGTCTTCTCTGGGTTTTTTTCTCTAGCCATTAAAATACAAGAGAAACATGCTAGCAGTTTAGCCATCTTTAGTTGCTTTGTATTTGAAAAGGTTTTCAAAGTATTCGGCCTTCCTCCATTTACAATACTTTCTTAGCATGTATGTAGTAAATAAACCTTTTTTTTACAGCAAAAACTAAACAAAAGAAAGCAGAAAACAAGGATGAAAGAGCCCCAGACAGATGAAAATAAAAAGCCCCCAGGAAAACAGCAAACAGAACCCAGACTTAGTGTATGCAATGAATCTTGCAAACGGTTTCTGGGGCCCCTGGGGGCTCATCTGGTTAAGCGACTGCCTTTGGCTCTGGTGGTGATCCCAGAGGCCCGGGACCAAGTGAGGCATCAGGCTCCCAGCTCCATGGGGAGTCCGCTTCTCCCTCTGGCCTTCTCCCCTCTCGTGCTCTTTCTCACTGTCTGTGGCACGCTCCGCTCCCCTCCAATACATAAATAGATAAAGTCTTACAAAAGGAGGAAAAGAAAGGGAGGAAAACGGTTTCCTGTCCCAAGTCTGTCAGTATTCTTCTTACTGCAAGTCTGTGTTAGGTAGACTTGTTTTCCCATTAGGTGGACATTTCATTTCCGTTTCCTTAGCTATTTACCTAAGAGTGGGATTGCTGCGTCATACGGGACCCTGTGTTTAACTTTTTGAGCAACTGCCAGCCTCTTTTCCAAAGCAGAACAGGGACACCCTTTTACATTCCCACCAGGAATATGTAAGAATTCCATTTCTCTACAAGCTTCCCGACACATGTATTGATTGTCTCTTTGCTTGAAGTCATGGTAGTGGGGCTGACGTGGGATCTCACTGTGCTTTAGATGTGTATTTCCCTAGGGACTAATGAAATTGAGCATCTTTTCATGTGTTCATTGTTGCAATGGTATTGTCCTTTTGAGAAAGTCTACTCAAGCTCCGTTCCCCATTCCTATATTGGCTGTCTTTTTACCAACTGCTTAGTTATAGGAGGGTTCTTTACATGCATTGTAGATAGCAGACCCCACTTTTCACTTCACTTCCTCGATAGTGACCCTTGAAACAAAAAGCTTTTAAGATGATGAATTCTAGTTTATCTGTTTATTTTTGGGTTGCTGGTGTGGTTTTGCAAGCAGCTTCCAACCCCAAATCATGAAGATGTAGAAGTCTGTGTTCCTCAAAACATGGCTTTTGAAAGAGAGCTTGCCTGCATTTTAGTAGTTGCTGGACATTATTTAGTAATGCCTGTTGAGTGTTGATTGATATTTCTCTCAATGGATAGTCTTGCGCCTGTTTTCCCACCTGTGGAGCGTGCCAAGGCCTGTAACAGAGATTTTGGAAATGATATCTGTGAACATCCTGGCTTAGATTCAGGGGTGAATCCTGGTTCTGCAGTGGAGCTGGTCTTAAACTCAAGCACATTTGTACAAATTGCTCAGGCCGTTTCGAGCTGAGTCGTTGTTGATCTTTCTGAGGAACACTTGTGTGCTAGTCCAGATCGTGTAGGGCCAGAGTGGACTTTCTCAGTGGCCTCCACACGGAGAAGACTGCCAGGATCGGACCTCGTCAAGACTTTCATCTCGGGTCTACTGGAATGGAAAGTAGACCTGCTTCAGGGTTTTGGGAACGTTGTTCCATGCAAGTTGGTTCCTCTCCTTTTTTTTTTTTTTTTTTTCTTTAATGTGTACATGATTTCTTTCTGGAAAAGGGGAAAGGATATTTATTTCCAAACAGCCTGTCTGTTCTTTGTCAGTGGTCTGTCTGTGCTTTTGAAAACGTGTCAAGGAGAATTCCAGGTCAACTATCTTCTATGCAAAAAGTATAGTTCCTGTACAGTATCAGGTGATCATACTTAATATTAGGAACTATCTTGTAACTCAGATGGTATCGTTTCCTGATGAGAAAAAAAAAAATACAAAGAACACCAAGCTTCCCAAGATCTTTGTCACAGGTCCCAGGTCACAGCTGTAGTGAAGTGAGGAGCGAGCATTCGAAACCTTTTCTGGAGGCACCTGTTTGGCTCAGACAGATCAGCATGCAAGTCTTAATCCCTGTTCAAGTCTGGATTTCAGGACTGGAACCCCATGTTGGGTCCTGCTTAAAAAAAAAAAAAAAGAAAAAAAGAAAAAGAAAAGAAAAGAAAAAAGAAACCAGTGTAGCCGGTATCCCATTGGGTTTTCCTATGCTTATGAAGCAATTACCATATGCTATGGTATCTCGTTGTATACTGATTTCTTTCCCTCACGGCTAAAGAGTTGTGTCTCTTCGTGGGCTAGTATTAGAACCAGTGGTACGTCTTGTTTTGTGAAGTTTCATTTCGAGTCTTTTGGCCATTTCTTTTATTCTTTTGATGATCTTCTCAGACTAGATGATACCCAATTCTGGAAAAAAGTCCTTTGTCAGAGAGAAACATGCTTCTATACTGTGCCTTTCGTTTATATTCTCTTGAGGTTGAGATGAAGATAGATGAATTCATTTTTGTATCCCAAGAAATGATGCATTGCCTCTTTTGACCTTGCAAATCATATGGTTGATTTTGGGGGGAAATATCAAAACCACTTATTGAGTTTCAGGGTATGAAAGGTTGTTTTTGTATTTTAAAGTGTTTCTACAGGGACGCTGAGATATAATTTCCATGCAGTAAAGTGTATGTAATTAAAGTCCTACGTCTATTAAGTTTGAGCATATAGATGCATCACCCCGGTAGTGGAGGCATCTATCGCCCCCACAAGTTTCCTTGTCCTTCTAGCATTTCCTCCCTCCCATTTGCACGTCAGGAAAGCATTGATTGGCTTTCTGTTACAGTAGAATTATTTGCAATTTCTAAGGTTTTCTCTTAACACCATCGTATGCTATGTAAATTATTTTGTTTTGATGTTTTCTGGCTCTGAGGTATTATCAGAGCAAAAGAACATGTCTTCCCATAGTGTTATGTAAGCGACGAGATTACTCTGCGAAACCGCATAGTATTCCATGAGCTGGATATGTCACAATTTGTGGTGGTCATTCCTCTGTGGATGGAGATGAATGACAATTAGAAATAGTCAGTAGCTTTTTGGGAATGTACCGTTTCTCTTTTCATTTGAGTGGAATGGGGGTGGTCTATGGTAGGTATAGGTTTAATATTTTGAAGAATTTCTGGACTGTTAGGGTGCCTGGGTGACTGAGTGAGTTAAGCATCTGACATGGATTCTGGCTCAAGTCATGATCTCATTGGTGGCGAGACAGAGCCCCAGGTAGGGCTCTATGGTCAGTGGGAGTCTACTTGAGCTTCTGTGCCTCTCCCTCTCTCTCTGCCCCTCCCTCCACTCACTTTTAGTCGCTCAGTCTTTAGTCAATCAAAGATACAAAAAAAAAAAAAAGAATTTCCAAACTATTTCTGCAGTGGTTGTAGAATTTAAAATTCCCATGCGCAGTGTATGAGAAATCATAGCAAGGAGGTGACTTTGCTCCTTGCTATGACTCCTTGCTATGGCTCAGAATGGAGATTCCATTCATTTTTGCCATTTTCATTGACAGATAGTGGTTTAAATTTCCATTTTCCTAATAACTAATGATGTAGGTCGTGCGCTATTCTTCCATTTCTTCCATGTGTATTCTTTGCTAAAGTGTTTTTACAAATCTTTGAATCCATTTTATTGTATGTCCTTTTTGAAAGGTTTTATTTATTTATTTGCAAGAGAGGGAAGGGGAGCAAGAGCGGGGCTGTGGGGTAGGGTGAGGAGGCCAGAGGGAGAGGAGAAGCACAGTCCCTGCTCAGCGGGAAGAGTGATGGAGGGGTCGGGGGTTAGACCCCATGACCCTGAGATGGTGACCTGAGCCAGAGGCAGCCACTTCACCAACTGAGGCACCCAGGCCCTTTTCTTTGACCCTTTTAAGATTGGATTGTTTGTCTCTTCCTATTGACTTTTTTTAAAAAAAATTAATTAATTTATTTTCAGCATAACAGTATTCATTATTTTTTCACCACACCCAGTGCTCCATTAAATCCGTGCCCTCTATAATACCCACCACCTTGTACCCCGACCTCCCACACCCCCTGCCCCTTCAAACCCCTCAGATTATTTTTCAGAGTCCGTAGTCTCTCATGATTCACTTTCCCTTCCAATTTACCCCAACTCCCTTCTCCTCTCTAACTCCCCATGTCCTCCATCCTTTTTGTTATGCTCCACAAATAAGTGAAATACCATATGATAATTGACTCTCTCTGCTTGATTTATTTCACTCAGACTTTTGAGCGTACATTCAGTGTTCTCTTAGGAGACCTTCAGCAGGTATGGAAATTACACCTAGTTTCTCTCTATGTGTGACATGGCTTTACGTTCTCTCACCAATGTCCTCTGAAACACCAATATTTTAAATGGTGTTACACTCCAGTTGATCAATTTGTTCTTTCATTAGTGAGAATTTTGGTATCATATCTAAGAAATCAATGGCCAGTGCCTCCTAGGTGACTCAGTTGGTGAAGTGTCTGCCTTTGGCTCAGGACATGATTCCAGGGTCTGGGAACCAGCCCTGCATTGGGCTCCTTGTTCAGCAGGGAGCCTGCTCCTCCCTTTCCCAGTGCTTCTACCCTGTTTGTGCTCTCTCACTCTTCTCCATAAATAAATAAAATCTTTTTAAAAAGAGGAAAAAAAGAATACAAATGCTTCTCAGCAACATTTGGCATAGTCTTTTGAACAGAATCACACTCATTCGTGCAAAATGGTCCTTGGTTTGGCATACATTGCCCTGCAGACTAGTCACATTGATGACCGTTTTATGGGCTTATGAACCGTGCATGTGTCTTCTTTGGGAACATGTGTATCCGAGTCTTATGCTCGCTTTGTATTAGCAGCATGTTCCTTCTGCCCATTCAGTGAGTTCAAAGTACCCTTATGTCTTGCGTATGGGAGTCCTCATTGGGTATTTATCTGCAAATATTGTCTCTTTATCAGTGTCTTCTCTGTTCCTTTTCTCAGTGGTAATGTTGGATGCAGCAAGGTTGTTCATCTTAAGTTTTCTTGTTACATATTTTACTCTTGCTCCAGTGACAGAACTCTTCACTAAATGCAAAGTCCTGACCATTTTCTGTTGCGTAATCATCTTGAATGATTGCTATGGCTCTTCTCCTTAAGTCTGTGGCCATTTTGAGTTCATGGCTGCGAAAGGGGTGGTTTTCGACAACCACTGTAGGGGAAGTTTGTCCTGACAGGGTCAAGAGAACCGTGAGGTAGCTTGTGGTCCTGAGTTAGTCTCACCCAGGCCAGGAAAGGGGATGTCACCCTCCTGTACCTCTTCATGGGCATCTGAGTGCCTTTGGGGAGGGGAGTTCAGTGGGCCTAGTGGCCATATTCGGCACTTACACCCCATTCTCTCAGACTGGGTAACTGGGTACAAAGTAGCTCCAGGAGCCCGGGGCGTCCTAGTCAGAGGTGTCTTTAGGAGCACAGACACACTGAGAGCCAGAGAGGATTACACGGAAAGGATCAGAGATCCCAGGGGATGTGGTATGGTTTCATATAGGGTCTTCCTTCAGAGGGGTGGGAAATAGGACTCCCACACCCCAGCAACTCAGGAAACATGCCCAGAGGAAGTAGGGCAGATGGAAGGCAATTCCCAGAGTTTGATCTATTTTTGCCAACATGAAAATCATGATATGTGCCTGGATATCAAATGTGTATGAAAGGACACATGGCGGGCTCAACTCTTCACCTCAGAGACCTCACGTTGGTGATGGAGACTAGCTAAAAAACAAAAACAAAGACAAACACTGAAAAATCAATACACACCAAAAAAAAATAAAAAAAAAATAGGTGCGTGCATCAGGAATCCAGAAATACCCCCATGCCCCTCCCCCCCCCTTCCAAGGAAGGAAAGGATGTGGTCAGGATGATGGGAGGCTCAGTTACTAAAGCAGCTGCCTCTAGCTCAGGTCATGATTGCAGGATCCTGGGATCAAGCCTCACATGGAGACCTTCCTTGGCAGAGAGCCTGCTTCCCTCTCTCTCCCTCTGCCTGACACTCTGCTGACTTGTGCTTTCTGTCTCTCAAAAATCTAAATAAAAACTTTTAAAAAATCAAAGACAGGAAGGAAGGAAGGAAGGAAGAAAGACAGACAGACAGAAAGAATCAAAGAAAGGACGAAAGAAAGAAGGAAAAAAGAAACAAAGAAACAAAGACGGAATGGGGAAGCTTGGTCCTTGCAGATCAAGAGCCATTCTGAGCCTGTGGGGAATCCTAATTATTGCTCTGCATTTCCAAAGAGAAACCCAGAGACCCTACCCTTTTAGTATTTGCTGGGTTTTCCATGTGCACTCAGAAGTGTACTAGCAGAATAAAGTTGGCACACTAAGAACAGAAGGAGACCAAGAAACAGAATGTTCCCTGGATGCACCACATTATTGTCTGCCCTCACTGCAGTCTCACTGGAAATGGGAAAGGGCAATTGAAATCCCTGGTATTCAACTCAGGTTAGGAGAAAAAATGGAAGGTTTGGGTTCACAGTTTAAATTACTATATTCTCGGGGCACCTGGGTGGCTCAGTGGTTAAGACGCTGCCTTCGGCTCAGGTCGTGATCTTGGGGCCCTGGATCGAGCCCCACATCGGGCTCTCTGCTCAGCGGGGAGCCTGCTTCCTCCTCTCTCTCTGCCTGCCTCACTGCCTTCTTGTGATCTTTGTCTGTCAAATAAATAAATAGAATCTTTAAAAAATAAATAAATAAATAAATAAATAAATAAATAAATTACTGTATTCTCAGATTGAATTTGAAGGCAAGTGGAAACCCTGTTGAACAATTTCTGACTTCTGTGGTGGAGATAAGGGCTAACACACAAAACAGCTCTACACATCAGAGTAACTTTGGTAACTTAGTATCTTTCCATTGACATGGTTTTCTTTCAATCTTCTAATCCCATGGTCTCCTGCTTGAGTCTACACATATTTGTGCAACGAAGATGATGTCAATACCATACGTAAAATCTGTACCCCGGAATGTCACAGTGCTCATTCCTAATGGTACATCAGGCCCATTTCTAAGTGCCTATAGCTACGTTATGGCTGACTCCAAAGGCAGCCCATTGTACCATGTGTAGACTTCTCTCTGGCCCCACCTCCAGGGTCAGCAGTACCTCAGAGCTGTCTCCATTCCTGCGGAAGGATGTAGGTCAGGTAGGTATTGAAGAGAAATGGAAGGTGGTCTAGGCAACAGGAACAGGAAAGTAGGCCCCTAAGCTGGTTGATTCCAGAGAGGACAATTGCATTGTTGTTGGTTTTGTTTAGAAGTTTTTATTTATTTTCTTCATTTCCTTTCAGTGTTCCAAAATTCATTGTTATGTACCACACTGGGTGCTTCATGTAATACGTAGCCTCCATAATACCCACCGCCAGGCTCACCCAGTGTTTTTAAAAAGCATGTAATTTCCTTATTTGAGAGAGAGTGCTTGAGAGAGCAGGAGTGGTGGCCAGGGGGAGGGTGGGTGAGAAGGATAAGCAGAGTCACCACTGAGCAGGGAGCTCGACATGGGACCTATCCGAGGACCCTGGGATCCTGACCTGAGCCAGAGATTGAACTTAAACAAATGAGCCTCCCAAGTATCACTTGAAATAATTTTAAAAAATAAAATTCTGCTGCACTTAACATGCAGCATGTATTCGTTTCATGTCAAATCTTGGTGTTGATTTTTATGACTTCTTTTTTAAGATCTTTCCTTCTTTCTTTCTTTCTTTCTTTCTTTCTTTCTTTCTTTCTTTCTTTCATTGCTTATTGTGTATAAGAAGGTTGCAGGGCATTGGGAGAGGGAGAAAGAAAGCAGATAGAAAGAAAGAGGAAGAGAAAGAAAGGAAGAAGAAAAGAAGGAGGGAAGGGAGGATGGGAGGAAGAAAAGGGAGAAAGAGAAGGAAGAGAGGGAGGAAGAGAGAAAATGAAAAGGTAAGAATGGAAGGAAGGAGGAAGGGAGAGGGGAAGTATGGTGGAAGGGAGAAACAGAAAGAGAGTGAGAGAGAGAGAAAGAAGAAAGAGGAAGTACCCAGGTCAGTTTTCCTTGTGAACATCTAGTGAAGATCCTGTTTGGACAACCCGAAAGCTAGTGAGCCCTGGGAAGGTCCCTCTCTGGCATGCGTTCAAGAGGGTGTATCTGATGTGTGTAGAACTATTTAAGGAACCAAATTTAGAATCCATTGATTAATACGGCCGCATTTCCTAGAAGTGGTCACATCAGCTATGTAAGCATGGCCATGGGAAATCACCCCAAAGAGCTCCATGGTGTGCACCCGGGTGGCTCAGTGGTTAAGTGTCTGCTTTTGGTTCAGGTCAGGATCTCAGGGTCCTGGGATCGAGCCCCACATCAGCCTCCCTGCTTAGTGGGATGCCTGCTTCTCCTTCTGCCATGCCTCCTGCTTGTGTTCCCTCTCTCGCTGTGTGTCTCTCTCTGTCAAATACATAAACAAAAGGTAAAAGAAGAGGGGCGCCTGGGTGCCTCAGTGGTTTGGGCTGCTGCCTTCAGCTCGGGTATGATCTCAGGGTCCTGGGATCGAGCCCCCATCAGGCTCCCTGCTCCGCAGGAAGGCTGCTTCCCTCTCTCTCTCTCTCTCTGCCTGCCTCTCTGCCTACTTGTGATCTCTGTCTGTCAAATAAATAAATAAAATCTTAAAAAAAAAAAGTTAAAAGAAGAAAACTCAGAGATAATACATTCTTGTGTAGGTCAGAATGTGTCATCCTGTGGGAAGCAGGTTCCTGCAGTTAGTGTAGCCAGGATCTCAGGTGCTTTGCTGGTACCACAGAATTTGACCCTTGAAAATGTGAGTAAACTTGATATTGCATATGATTTATGATTTGGGGGACCGGTTTAGGAATACACCCCTTTATGTCATTCCCATATTTGTTGGATGTGTTCTTATGAAATGCTTTAATGTTTCTTGCAGTAATTTGCATCGGCCACAGTTAAAGCAGGATAATGTGTGCACAGAGTGACTGGTGGATGGATTTTGGGGCCGTGATGGCCAAATCTGTTGCTGAGGTAGCTTCCAAAACCATGTATCATGCCTTTGCATGTGCCCATTTGCAACTCTAAAAGCCCCAAGGCATATTGGCCTGCTCCTTTGTGGACCTTGCCATCAATTCCCTGGAGGTTCAGGAGCATAAGAGCTCTCAATCTCTTAAGTTTTGATTTATGTAGTTGACAGTGACAGAGAGAGAGAGAATCGAAGGAGGGGAGCAGCAAGGGAGAGGGAGAAGCAGGCTCCGTGCTGAGCAGGGAGCACAATGCAGGGCTCGATCCCAGGACCCAGGGGTCATGATGTCAGCTGAGGCCAGACGCTTAACTGATTGAGCCACCCAGGCACCCCCTCAGCTCTATCTAAATCCCAAACCTCATCTTTCGTAACTCAGTATCTTGTTTGGCACAATTTCCACAGGCAGGGTCTGCAACTCAGGGGCACTTCTTGGAAAGCAGCAGAGGAAACAGGGTCTGGTGCTCTCACAGGAGAAATGACCCCCAATCAGCAGACAGATGGCAGAGCTCACACAGATGTGAGAACCACCAGATAAGGAGATGAAACCATTTATTGTAATAGTTTTCCATCACTTGAAAATGAAAAATAGATCAATGGAAAATATGAACAAGGCCCTATGTATCTTTAAGAGAGGAAAACGACGATGTGTGAAAGGCAGTGTACTGCAAGCGATTGACAGCATTAGAAGATGCAGAGTAAGACTATTGATAGGACCGTATTGACTCTGTAGGTCTCTCTGTAGTATTGCGGGAGGAACTACAGTAAATCATCCATACATGCACACAGGGGCTTTTCCCATGAGGTCTTTACTCGCCTACAGCAGTGTTTTATACTTTTCAGCGAACAAGTCTTACTTCTCCTACAATGAACTGATGCCTGAATATTTTACTGTTTTTGGTGCTACTGTAAGTGGCTTTGCTTTCTTAATTTCCTGCTCAGTTTTTTTCAGGGTAGTGCATAGAAACACAAGTGATGTCAGGGTCATGGGATCGAGTACCGCATCAGGCTCTGTGCTCGCCAGGGAGCCTACTTCCACCTCTCTCTCTCTCTCTCTCTCTCTCTCTCTGCCTACTTGTGATCTCTCAAATAAAATCATTTAAAAAAAAAGAGGAAAAAGAAAATAGAGGAGGTTGTGTGTGTGCTCCTGCGTGTGTCTGTGTGTTGACTTGGAAATTATAAGGTGCTGGATCAGGAAATCGGAGTTCCTCCCTCAGGAATGGATAGGGGAATGATTTTGGTCCCTGCAGATCAAGAGCCTTTCTGAGTCCTGAGAGAATTCTAAATGTTGGCCAACACTTCCCAAGATCAACCCGGATACCCTTCACTTTGAAATTTGTTCAGGTTCCCGTGTGTGGTCAGAAGTCCCCTTGCCAACAAAAGGTGGCACACTAAGTACAGAAGTAGACCAAGAAGGAGAATATTCCCTGGATGACCACATTATTCTCTGCCCTCACGGCAGTCTCTCTCTGAAAATGGGAAGGGGCACTCAAAAGACCTTGCATTCAGTAGAGGATGGGGAGAAAAAAGTGTATCGTTGGGGTAACAGTTCAAGTTACTGTATCCTTAGACTCTATGTGAGGCCATGTGGAAACGCTACTGAACAGTTTCGTGGGCTATGCCCAAGGGTAGGA
The DNA here is from genome assembly GCF_964662115.1 of Mustela nivalis. NCBI lineage: Eukaryota > Metazoa > Chordata > Mammalia > Carnivora > Mustelidae > Mustela > Mustela nivalis. The sequence goes on along the minus strand of NC_139029.1, from coordinate 92,963,546 downwards.
GGGGTTAATGGAGACTGTGATTACACAACTCAGTGTAATTGAGCACCGTAATATCTTTTCCTCTTCACATGGTTTTTCTTCCATTTTGTCTGAGGCCAGGCATGAATCTAAACATATGTGTAAGAAGTTCATATCAGAAAAGGTGTACAAAACCCACACACCTTAATTGGGTGGTACTATATCCTCATGGTGCTCTAGGCGGTCTTCAGACTGTACGTAGCCACGTCATGACTGACTATGAATGCAGTCCCTTTCTGGGTATGTGTGTTCTTGGTGTAGGCTCTCCCCCGCCCCAGCCAACAGGTTAAACAGTCCCTCTGAGCTAGGTGTGTCTCTGGGGGAAGCATTTGGTCATATACGTAAGAAGGGGAAATGGGGGGATGGGGATCCAGCAACAAGAAAGCATGCTCATAAGTGGGTTGGTTGCAGAGAGGAGCATGCATGATTTCTCTGTCAGAAATCTGGCCCTGATGAAAGAGCAATGCTGGGAGAAACCGGTGTACCCTTTGTCAGGAAATACTTGAATTCCTGCTGATCTATCCGCTGTGCCTAAAAACTCCCCCTAGACAACTTGGGGAAGAGAGGAGAAACTGTGTTCCTTTTAGGTGTTATGAGTTCCTTCAGCGGGGCTGGCCAGGGAAAGAAATCTATTCAGGATGAGAATCTGGGAGAAGATACTTTCAAACGATATATCCGATGAAGGGCTAGTATCCATAATCTAAAGAACTTATCAAACTCAACTGCCAAAGACTAATAATCCCATCAAGGAATGGGCAGAGGATGTGAACAGACTTTTCTCAAAGAGGACATCCAGATGGCCATCAGGCACATGCAAAAGGGCTCCACATCACTCAGCATCAGGGAAACTCAAATCCAAGCCAGAATGTGATCCACCTCACGCCAGTCAGAATGGCTAAAAGAAACATGTCAGGAAATGATGCATGTTGGCCAGGATGTGGAGAAAGGGGAACCCTCCCACGGGTTTGGTGAGAATGCAGTCTGGTGCAGCCACTCTGGAAAATAGCAGGAGTTGAAAATAGAGCTACCCTGTGACCCAGCAATTGCACTCCTGGGTATTTACCCTAAGGATAAAAATGTGATCTGAATGGGCATGTTGAAAATAGAGCTACCCTGTGACCCAGCAATTGCACTCCTGGGTAATTACCCTAACACTAAAAATGTCGTGATCTGAATGGGCATGTGCACCCGAATGTTTATAGCAGCAGTGCTCACAATAGTGAAACTATGGAAAGAACCTTGATGCCCATCAACAGATGAATGGGAAGAGGAAGAGTTGGAATTTGTATGTATATTTGTGTATACACACACACACACACACACACGCACCCTGGAATACTATGCAGTCATCAAAAGAAATGAATTCTTGCCATTTGCCAGGACATGGATGGAACTAGACGGTATTATGTTGAGCAAAATAAGTCAGTCAGAGAACGACAGGTATCATATGATCTCCCTGATAGAAGGCATTTGAGGTAGTGTGGGTGGGTTTGGGGAGTAGGGAAGGAAAGAATGAAACAAGATGGGATCAGGAGGGAGTCCAACCATAAGAGACTCTTAATCTCACAAAAGAAACTGAGGGTTGCAGGGATGAGGGTTGCAGGGAGAGGGTGGTTGGGTGATGGACATAGGGGAGGGCATGTGCCATGGTGAGTGCTGTGAAGTCTGTAAACCTGGCGATTCAGAGACCTGTATCCCTTGGGCTAATAGTACATTGTATGTTAATAAAAAATAAAAAATATTTAAAAATGGATAAAGGACCTGAATGGATATCTTTCCACAGGATCATGGAAATGCAAGTCAAAACCACAGTGAAATATTATTATGTCACAGTTAAGATTGCTACTATAGGAGAGAAAAAAAGAAAACCAGTGTTGGGAAGGTTATGGGGACCATGGAACCCTTGTGCACTGGTAGAAAGGTAAACTGATACAGCCATTTTTTTTTTTTCCAAAAAAGAATGAAACTAAAATTACCCTGTGATGCAGCAATCCCAGTTTGGGGTGTATATCCAAAGGAAATGAAACAGGATTTCAAAGAGACATCTGCACCCCATGTTCACTTCAGCATTGCGCCCTGTTGCGAAGACACTGAAACAACCTAAGTGTTGCATGGGTGAAGAATGTGTGGGTCATGGATATGAAAGGTCTAGCAAAAAGAATATAGTCAATGATATTGTAATACCATGGTATAGTGAGAGATGATGATTACACTTACTGTGTAATACTGAGTAGTGTATGTAATTGTCAAATAACTGTGCCGTACACCTGAAACTAATATAAGATTGTATGTGCATTGTACTTTAATGTTAGAGAAAATGTGAATGTTATTTGGTTATGGAAAAGAAGGAAATTCTGCTATTTGTGTCAACATGGATGTAACTGCAGGACTTTATATTCAGTGAAAAAAGCCAGAAAGAGAAAGACAAATACTGAGTGCTATCATCTATCCATGGACTTAATAGAAATAAAGAAGTCAACTCACAGAAACAAACAGTAGGATGATGGTTACCAGTGGCTGGGACATGGGGCACATGGAGAGATATTGGTGTAAGGAGAAGAACATTCAGTTATAAAATGAATAAGTTATGAGGGTCTAAGGTATAGCACGGTGACTGTAGTTATAATACTGTATTATGCTCTCGAAACTTGCTAAGGAAATAGATCTTAAGCTTGCTTACCAAAAAAAAAAAAAAGGAAAGGAAGAAAGAAAAATTTTCAGGTGATTGTGAGGTGATGTGCTCATTAATTTGCTTGCAGTAATCATTTTATAATGAATATGTACTATAAGTCATCAGATTGTACACTTTCAATATATGTAGTTTTATGTGCTTATTATACCTGAAAAAATCTGGGAAAAATATTTGCAATGGTAAATACGAGGTTGTGAGAATTTTGCCACCCTTCACTATAACTAATAAAAGTAATGCTTCTAGTTGGTAAAGCATGCAAGCAACCGACCAGACAGGTGCAATAGGCGGAGCCCTCCCTTGTTACCTTTTCCCTTCTCCAAGCCCTCCTCCAGGCCCACAGCTTGCCCCGCCCATCGCACCCTCCTGGCCAATGGCCAGCCGGCGGCCAGGCCGGAAGTGATGTGGACAGCCGCCAAGGTTTGGGCCTCCTGTGGCTTCTGAGGCCTCACTGGGAGCGGGGCGTGGAAAACTAGCTCTAGAAAATGAAAGCTGTAATAGTAGGAAGAAGAACAACGACCGAAAGCCTGGTGGAATAACGCGAAGGGTAGAAGCTGGGAATCAGAGCCCAAATTGTAAGAGAACAAATGGAGAAGACAGATAGCGCCCGAAGGTGTGTGTGGTAGGTCCAGGTGTGAGGAAGACGGTTTGCAGCGGCACAAGAGATGGGATGCAGGTGTCCCGCTCAGCAGGGGGACGGCGTGGGGACCAGCATCCCACGGGGTCGTGGGAAGAGGGAGGGAGCGAAGGGAGGGCCTGAAAGGAGACCCCAAGAGCCCGCGGAGTCCTGGATGCCTTGGCGGCGCCAGGCGCCATGAACCCTGGGAGCTCGGCCTTTGGCCCCGATTCCTGAGGAATGCAGTGGGGGCCCCATACAGTTCAATAGGGCGGGGTGGTGAGCTCTTGAGACTGACTGATCCCTGAAGCAAATATAGCGTTTCCTTCTGCAGCCTGTCCTCTTGCCGCCCACTCAAGCTCCCGGTTCTATGATAGCACGTGGCTGTCGTTTGCCTGATTTGATTTTTGAGCTCAGTGTCTGCTGAGCTGATGCACTTAGACAAGTAGGAGGGGTCCAGCGTGGCAGCTTGGGGCTAGAGACGGCAGAGAGCACCAGTGCCTGCCTCTGGTTGGGTCATCAGAGAGCTCACTCTTCTTTTATGGGGAGGGCTGGAGCTCTCAGCCCAGCTGGGAGCTAATCCCAGGCCTTCTTAAGCTATACTGTGCTACACGTTCTCTCTTAGCTAGCTTCTTTCCTAACTTATCCTCAGTGGCTATTTTGTTTTTATTCTTCTGTCATGTTTAAAAGATTTTCTTCATTTACTTGAGGCAGAGAGCGAGACGGAGCCCCAGAGCAAGCCTGCAAACAGCGGGCATAGGCCAAGGGCAAGGGCAAGGGAGAGAATCTGAAGAGGTCCTTTCACTGGGCCCTGTGGGGACCCCGAGATCATGACCTAAACAGAACCATGAGTAGGAGGCTTAACTGGATCAGCCTGCAGGGGCTGCATATTTTTAAACATTTTGTCAAGATTTTACGTTGAAGTGATCGCTGTACACAACGTGTGGCTCCAGCTCTCAACCCTGAAATCCAGAGCAGTCTCTGTGTCAGCCAGGGCTGGGAAAATCTGCCTGAACACCGAGGTTCATGTTCGTTACTAATGGCATGTGTAGAAAGGGTCTTTTTATTATTTCATTTTATTTAAATGTATATTATATTATTTATTTTATTTTATCTCAATTTTATTACTTTTATTTTATTTCAATTTTAATTTGTTTCTGTTTAAGGATTAAAACAACTTCTGTGTTTCCAGAGCCTGGGCATCTCATAGACAGTATCACCTTTATTGCTGATGCTGGGTTTTGAGAGCTGTTCATTCCTGGGACGTGGGTGTTCATTCCTTTCTGTCGAATTTCCAGGAACACATTTCTCATTGACCTCGCTAGCTTTTTTATTCCTTGTGGAAGGAAAGTAACACACCCCACGGTCTCAGTTAGAGGCTGTTTCCTAGGATTTGGACTTTGGGGAGGTGATGTGGGGGGAGCCTGGAAAAGAGGCGGGGTTTGATCTGTACTGAACACTATTAGCACTGGCAATTATGATTGTAGTCAAGAAGTCAGAGTCATTTCCCTAGGAAGAGAGATGGTGTTTGGGATGTAGGTTGCACTGTGACTTTGTTTTTGTCTGTCCTGATGGCCTTGTTTTGTCTTGTTTTATCAAGGTCTCCAAGCTGCTTTGTCCGAGGTTGATATTCAGCAAGCATGACTATTTATTTCCAAACATGAGAAAATACAGAAAATATAGGCTGGAAGTGTCTGTTGCAGGCATCAGATGCTGGCCTTGTTGATTGTCCCTAGAAATCCCTAAAACAGAAGAAAAAAGGGAGAGCTCGGATCTTAACAGTTGTAGCTGTAGCTGCAAACTTGATGGGAAAGTGTGACTTTGACTAAGTGTCTTGAGTTTCCCGCATCTCAGTTTCTCGATTCACCATTGCTCAAAAGGACTTGTTCCTGCATGGGTTTTCCCAGGTGTGAAATCGATATTGGAGGAAGGTTGATAAGAGCCAGAGGCCCGGATGGTGGTACACAGCGCTTTCGTGGATTCCCACCCATCCTGGGCTATCGGGTCAAGAATGGCAGGCACAGGCATGTGCTCTCCTGTCCAGCCTGGGTCCTCCAATCACCTATAGCTTTGTTATATTTACATGGTGGTTTCAGTCCCCCAGTGAGGTCAGATTGCAATGACAGGTCCAGGAAGAACTGGGTTAGGGCCCGGCCTGCCCTTACTGACCAGTAGGTTGAATTCCTTAGATGACTGGGGACAACCTCATTTGAGACCTCCTTAGCTATGACCCATAATCTGTGAGACAGGAAAAGAAAAGACACTGCCCGATGCATTTGCCATCTCGAGGCCTTCCTGCTCTCCCATCTTGAGGGTGTACTTACTGTAGATCACCCAGATTGTAAGCCAACTGAGTATAACCTGTTGGACTGTAGAATTGTGACAAAAGCATATTCCAGAGGAAATTCCTTCTGGCCATTTTTGTTTTAGGGCAGAATCTTGATTGACCAGTGTACCATGATATTCATAGGTGGGTTTCTGGAGGGGGAGTGAGGAGCCTGGACAGGGGAGTTTGCAGCCAAGGCCTGGGTAGGGGCTCTGCTGCTGTCAGCTGGTGGGGGAAATTCTCCTAATTTCTGTGGGCCTCAGTTTCCCCATGTGTAAGGTACAGTTGATATTCAAATTCTCCCAAGTCCCTTCCTGCTCAGTGTCTGCGCGTGCACAAGGGACTGAAGTGCCTGTTATGGAGTCCTGGGGACTGGAGCCGGGACCTGACTTGGTCCCTTCTCTGTGTGTCTCCCACAGGAGCCTGGGCTGAGTCCACACTGAAGACAGAGAATGGAGAGAGGAGCTGGAAGACAGGATATCAGCAAGTCTGGAAGACGAGAATATCGCAAAGAAGAACAAGGCCATGGTGGAGCAGGTGGTGTCCCAAGGAGGGGATAATAAGCACAAGTGGAGTCCAGAAAACTGAAGGGAAACCCAGGAATGCAAGCGGAAGCAGCGTGAGCTGAGCGGGGAGGATCTGGAGAGTCACTTAGTCCACAGTGAGCCTGTGCCCCTGCCAGAGAGCCCCACAAGATAGATCGGGATTCATTTGTACTGCTGGAGAATTGTACCAGTTCCCAGAGAAGGAGGAGGTGTCAACGAGGCTGTGCCCCAGATCCTGAGCTTCAACCTTGGAGCTGCCTTACGGTGGATGTCTTCAAAGTAAGTGTGGGCTTAGGGGGATCAGGAGCATTTGAATTAGAGTTGCAGAGGTCCACCCTTACTGAAGACTATTGTTGTAAGGTCAGAAACGACCACAGTAGGGGGCTCTTGCCTCTGAGACAGTGATACCAATAATATTCTTTGGGGGCGCCTGGGTGGCTCAGTGGGTTAAAACCTCTGCCTTCAGCTCAGGTCATGATCCCGGGGTCCTGGGATCAAGCTCCACATCGGGCTCTCTGCTCCGCAGGGAGCCTGCTTCCTCCCCTCTCTCTCTGCCTGCCTCTCTGCCTGCTTGTGATCTCTGTCTGTCAAATAAATAAATAAAATCTTAAAAAAAAAATATTCTTTGGAATGTATGGTGGTAAAGGGCTTTATGCACAATATATTTTGTCTATATGTTCAGGGTCTTTTCCTTAGTTTTAGTCCTTAGTGTTAAGAACGTGGAATTCTGACATCAGGAGGATTTCACTGGGGAGGTCAAGCAGTGAGTGGTAGAAAGCAAACAAAATCTTGTAGCACATGGGTATCTCAGTCCCTTGAGAGTCTGCCTTCCACTCATGTCCTAATCCCAGGTCCCCGGGATCAAGTCCCATAGCGAGGGGGTGGGGCAATTGGCTCCCTGCTCAGTAAAAGGGCATGGGGGCTAGTCCAAGTACCTCGAATCCTAATAACAGGGTGGGCCTTTGAGAAGACTCCAAGAGGACAGTCCCTTCTTCATCAGAGCGCACCACCATGGCATGTCACGGGACATCGAGTGTGTTTTGCGGCTCTTCTTTAAGAAAGGGGATTTGTTGCCTCCTGGGAGAAAGCAGAGAACATTCCTGAGGGCATTCGGTCCAGGACTGCAGTTGAGAGTCGAAATTTTCGACCACTTCTGTTGGATCAGGGAAGGGATGTCTCTGAGAGCTTCCTCAGTGCTTGGCTTGGTCCTTGGAGCTGTGAATACAGAGGTCAATACAACATCATCACAACTGTCACAGGGCTTTCAGTCTAGTAAGCAGAAGTGATTAGAAGTGGGGGTGTGGTGAGTTCCTAGGAGGAAGTGGCCAGTGCTGTCTGGGGCATGACGTCAGTGGTTGTTCTAGTCTCTCACGGTGTTTTTGACCTATCTTGGCAAAGGGACCCTAGACTGTGACCAGATTTCCACTCCTTGGGACACTGCCTGCCAACACCTGGGTTCCAAGGTGGCCCAAAGCAGCCGACACTTCCCAGGTCTCCGGAGGAAACTGCTAGTATCGGTAGCTCCCACCTCTGTCTTGGCCAGATGGAGAAATCGAGGCTAGTTCACAAATACTAATAGGGACGTCCTTGCCCTAACAGTCAGTGATGTTGTGCCTTTGTGTCTGAGAACTTCAGTGCTTTCCAAACTTCAGTATTCTCTCTCCATATAAAAATCCTGTAAATAGGGGTGCCTGGGTGGCTCAGCCGTTGAGCTTCTGCCTTTACTTCAGGTCTTGATCCCAGGTTCCTGGGATGGAACCCCACCTCGGGCTCCCTGCTCATTGGGGAGCCAGCTTCCCCCTCACCCACTGGCCCTGCTTGTGTTCCCTCTGTCACTGTGTCTCTCTCTGACAAATAATATAATTGAAGTCTTCTAGAAATGTGCATAGTGGCCATATTGTAGATCAAGTAACTAAAAACAACAGAGAGGCCTGGAAATGATTGCTAGGGTAAATTAAAGGCAATCTAAATGAATAGAAAGACATCTATCCCATGCATAGATTACGAGACTCCAGGTGATTGGTATACCAAATGAGTTTCATTCGGACTCACATGGGAGAAGACACATTGGGGGCAAATGTGCAAGCTAATCCTAAAAATGTATATGCACATCGAGGTACTGAGACTAGCAAGATGGCCATGAAGCCTTAAACTGGAGAAATCCACTCCATGTCAAAGCTCATCATGAAGCTATGGTCATTAAAGCACTACGTTATGGTGTAAGTAATCACAATGTATATATATATATGAACAAGAGAGAGTATTGAGTAAAAAATTTCCCCATACACATATACAATGTTTAAACTTTTTTTTGGATTATTTTTAAGTCATCTCTACATCCAACATAGGGCTCAAACCCACAACTCTGCAGACAAAGGTCGCTTGCTGCACCTATTGAGCCACCCAGGAACCCTGGGTGTTTGTTTGATTTTTTTAAAAATTTATTTATTTATTTTCAGAAAAACAGTATTCATTATTTTTTCACCACACTCAGTGCTCCATGCAATCCATGCCCTCTATAATACTCAGCACCTGGTACCCCAACCACCCATGCCTCCGCCACTTCAATCCCCTCAGATTGTTTTTCAGAGTCCATAGTCTCTCATGATTCACCTCCCCTTCCAGTTTACCCCAACTCCCTTCTCCTCTCTAACACCCCTTGTCCTCCATGATATTTGTTATGCTCCACAAATAAGTGAAACCATATGATAATTGACTCTCTCTGCTTGACTTATTTCACTCAGCATAATCAATTATTTGTGGAGCATAACAAAAAGCATGGAGGACACGGGGAGTTAGAGAGAAAGGGGTTGGGGTAAATTGGAAGGGGAGGTGTATCATGAGAGACTATGGACTCTGAAAAACCAGAGGGGTTTGAAGTGGCGGGGGGGTGGGAGGTCGGGATACCAGGTGGTGGGAATTATAGAGGGCACGGATGCATGGAGCACTGGGTGTGGTGAAAAAATAATGATAATGTTATGCTGAAAATAAATAAATGAAAAAAAATGAATTTGTTTGAAGCAATGTGGGGTGGGAGGTTGTGGGAACCAGGTGGTGGGTTTTAGAGAGGGCATGGATTGCATGGAGCCCTGGTGTGGTGCAAAAATAATGAATACTCTTATGCTGAAAATAAATAAATAATTAAAATGGAAAAAAAAAAATGTATATGCACATCGTGCTACTGAGACTAGCAACATGGCCATGAAGCCTTAAATTGGAGAAATTCACTCCATGTCAAAACTCACCATGAAGCTATGGTCATTAAAGCATGACGTTATGGTGTGAGTAATCGCAATGTATATATATATGAAGTAGAGAGTATTGAGTAAAAAATTTCCCCATACACATATACAATGTTTAAACTTTTTTTTTATTGTTTTTCAATCCTAACTATATCCAACATGGGGCTCAAACCCACAACTCTGCAAACAAATGTTGCTTGATCCACCTTTTAAGTCACCCAGGAACCCTGGGTGTTTGTTTGATTTTTAAAATAAAGTAACTGGTACACTTGACCAGGATAACCAAAGACTTTCACTAAAAGTAACTGGAATGAATGAACATCTACTTAACAATAAGTTAACATTAAAACCCAATTAGCACTATATATCGATGTTAGTTGGAGAAGTAAAAGTTGTTTTTTTTTTTTTTTAAGGATTGTATCATTCGTTGGAGAAAAAGAGAGCGAGCGAGCGATCACAGGCAGGGAGAGAGGCAGGCAGAGGGAGAAGCAGGCTTCCCTCTGAGCGGGGAGCCTGATATGTGACCTGATCCCAGGACCGTGGGCTCATGACCCAAGGCGATGGCAGATAGCCAACTGCCTGAGCCACCCAGGTGCCCCAAAGTATATTTTTCAAGCACAGTGTCTCACGTCAGTAGCCAGTGTTGACCACATGATGCTCTTAGCATGTTGTGATGGAATTTTTCCCGGAGGTTTCGGGCAGGAATGAGGTCTAGGTAAAGAAAGCACCTTTGCAGAAAGGTATAGGCACGAATTGGCAAATGGGGGCGTGGGATTTGACGTAGAAGAGGACTCTCCCTGAGACCTGCCTCCAGCCCCCATAGCAAGGGGTTCCGGGGCCAGTCACAGGGGAACTGGGTACTCCGTGTGTCTTCGTTTCTTCATCTGCGAACCAGGAAAAAGGAAAGCTCCCATGAACAAGTGGACTGTGAAGACTAGAAGTGCTAATATGTGGGAAATCATGAGTCTCAAGAACTCTAAGGGACATCCATGATCTCAGGGAATTTCCAAACTGACTAAACACTGGACTTTAATAAGAAGATTCCAGACCCCACGTCAGCCCACTGAATCAGAATTGCTAGAAACCAAAAGGAGGAGTTTGCATTTGTACTAACTCTCCGAGGCTGTTCTGATATAGTGATGAGTTTATGAGTAGGGAACACTGAGTCGTATAATGTTCCACTAAAACAGCAAAGTGGGAATAGCAGAAAGAGGATCTTTTCAATCGAGTCTCTCTGACAGAGGAGAAAAGGAGGAGGACTCTGCAATGGAAGGAGACCTGGCCCATCTGACCCCATTTAATCTTCGTGCAGTTTCCAAGTTTGGTTAGAGGAATACGACGCCAGGTGAATGGCATGAGGTCAAGTCAAAGGAATCTATCAAGCAGTGCTTCATCTTCTGAAACTTTTTACCTCTCTGAAACTTGAATTTCAGTATAGTTATCTTACAGTGTTAACATAAGTTTCAAGAGTAGAATGTGGTGATTGAACATTTCCATACATTGCTCAGTGCTCATTCGCACAAGTGCACCTCTTGACCCCCACCGTGTTCCCCGATTCCCTGGTCCCCCTCCCCTCTAGCTACCACCACTGTGTTCTCTCTAGTTAAGAGTCTGTTTCTTGGTTTGTCTGGTGCCCTTTTCTTTTGCTCTGCTTATATATTTTGTTTCTTACGTTCCACATACGAGTGGAATCCTACGGTATTCCACTCTGTCCGAGCTATCTCGGACAGACTTAATTGATTTAGTACAATATACTCTAGATGCCGATGTCTCATTTCAAATGGCAAGATTTTATTCTTTTTTATGGCTGAGTAATATTCCATGGTATAAATATACCACATTGTCTTCAACGGTCATCTGTGGATGGACATCTGGGCTCTTTCCGTAATTTGGTTATGCATGTATTCGTGCTTATTAGTGCTTATGTATTTCTGAGATAAATATCCCGTAGTAGGACTGTTGGATTGTAGGGGAATTCTGTTTTTACATTCTTGAGGAACCTCCATACCGTCATCCACAATGGCTCCCCCGGTTTGTGTGCCCAGCACTAGGGCAAGAAGGTTCCCTTACTCCCCAGCCTTGCCCACACTTGCTGTTTCTTATTGTTTGGGGTTTTAGCCATTCTGACGGGTGTGAGTGGATATCTCATTGGTTCTTTCTGTTGCTTGGTTTTTGTTTGTTTGCTTTACGATTTTACCTGCTTCTTTGAGATAGAGAGTATAAATCAGGAGGAGTCGAAGAAAGGAAAGCAAGCTCCCCACTGAGCAGGGAGTCTGATGTGGGACTCGATGCCAGTGAAACGTGGTCCCTATGACATAATCAGAACAGCAAGGAAAGCAACGTACACATAGAGGGGTCACCTAGGAGTCAGGGATGTTAAGTTCTTGAGGAACCTCCGTACTGTTTTCTAGAGTGGCTGCACCAGTTTGCATGGGCACCGAGAGTGTCAGAGGGTTCCCCTTTTGCTGTACTCTTGCCACAATCTGTTGTTTCCTGAGTTGTTACCTGTAGGCATTCTGACTGATGTGAGGTGGTATCTCACTGTGGTTTGGTTTGTATTTCCCTGATATGGCACTCTATTTAAACAGTCCGTAAAACTGGTGGTGCAAGTACTTTCTATTCAGTGAGGATGTCCTCGTATGCAGGCAGTAGAGAAAGAGTATTGAATATGAAACCCTCACAGAGTCCTCATTCCCTCACTAGGAGTCCTTTGAAGGTGAACTTCCCCAGATGAGAGATGTCAGAGGAAACTTTGACTTTCAAACAGCTGGTCAGTGTTGAATAGACTTAATGGCAGTTGTATGACAAAACTCTGGGAGTGGAGTAGGTGGGAAAATAGGATGTAAATAACATCTGTTTCACTGGGAGGAAACAATAGTATACCAGGTCAGGTTGATACAGAAGGAAAGGGAAAATGTAATAATGTCAAAAGTTTGAGGTCGAGAGATCCCTTCACACTTAGAAACTGAATTGGAGAAGTTTGGCAAGCTCATAGGGAACCAAACATGTCCACGGAGTTTCGGTGCAATGCTCAGCCCCACGTATACGACCATTCTAAACAGCAGACTGGCATATAGGCGCACAGGTGCACATGCAGAAAAGAAAACAAATACCACAGAGAGACAAACACAGAAACATGTCCTCCTGGTAGGGTACGTAGATCCTGAAGGTGATGCAGTCTCAGTATAACTCTGACGATGAGAACCAAGCACATTTCCATGACCCTATGTCCAGATCCTCCAAATCACCATGATAGTGAGAGATTAGAGCATCCAATGTCAATAACCCACAAATTCATACTGGTTGTCCGAACCAAGAACTTTAATGAAATAGAAGGAGGACGGAATGTTCTTTTCCACAGTGCAGTGCCATCCAATGCACATTGTATAGATATCGAAACGTTAGAATTCTTCCGATGTACAAACACAGATAGGGTTAGGAGGTACCACAGGGAGCAGTAAAAGATGGCAACATGTTAGAAAAAGAGGATAAGAGAAGAGGTTCGTCACCCATCCTCAGGGTCCACCACGTACCAGATTCCTAATTTCAGAAAGCAAAGTATGTGTCTTGCTGTAAACAGATCTATCTGATAGGCGCTCCATAGCAAAGGAACCAAAGCTGCTCTCACCAGAATGGTGATGGGCAAACTGGACCCTCTTAGTCTCTGGGTTGGCTGGGCTGGGACACATGCAGCATTAACCATGGAGTGTCCTGGCCCAAGGCACAGGCTGAATTTAATCAGGAGGAACTGATCAGACAACTTCAGAATGTAGGCCATTAAGCTAGACATGTGGCCTGTCCCCTACAAACAAGGAAATGTCACCACCAATGGAGACAGCCACATAACAGTGAGGAGATATTTTGGGTTCCGTAGGAATAAGAAAATACAGCAACACATTCTTGTCGTCCTTTGGAACCCAACCTATCTCTCCTCCATGTTGCTGTCTCTTATTTGTGGTGACAGGGATTTGTGAAGAAGGACAGACCGGTCATCTGGTTCAGTGGTCCACATCCTGAAGGTGTCTGATAACTCCCTCGTGCTCAAATTCAGGCTGAACGTCTCCAGGAAGAACACGGCATAGTTAATGCTGTGTGCTTCTGGCACAGTCCAGTTTTTGGCCCAGAATGTCCAGTGTGACATGTGGCCTCTTCCCGTGGTACTGCTGACTCCAGTTCTCTGCAGGATGGAATTGAGAGCAGCAAGACTGAAGGTCTCTGGAAACGGGGGTGTGATCTAGGCAGGCATTGGTCTCCTGAGGGGTTTATCACAACTGGAGCTGAAGGGCAAGAAACTCTCTCCTCCAATGGGTCTCTTGCAGTAAAAATCATCGAGAATGGCTTGGGATTGTGATGTGGATTCTCAACAAAGGGTCCCTCCTGTGCTCTCTTTGGGCTTTAACTTGATGTGCTGCTTTAGATTTCCTTTCATCCAGTGGAAAAAGAAGGGGTTTTAGGATGAAGTTTCAGGATGGTGTTTTCATTCACACAGGCCTCTCTTTTCTTAGTTTCTGCAGTCTTTGGCATCTGAGAGAGGAAGAGTGAGAGAAATCAAATGTGAGTCTTGGTCAGATGCTACTGGTGGCTGAGCCTGGAGGGGTGGCGGCCTGGTGACAGAGGCCAGGAGTAAGCTGAGGGCCTCTCCAGAGGAGCAGCTGCAGGGGGAGCTGCACCCAGGCAGAGGGGGAGTTGAGAGCCCCAAGTCAGAAGTCATACCTTCACGAAACTCATAGGCAGCCTGTGTTGGAGGATGCAGGGGCCCCTGGGCTCCCCCAGCAGGGGGCTAGTGATGTCCCAGCTCAAAGCTGCTATGAGCTTTTGCCAGATCCCAGCTACCTCCTCCTCTGCAGCCACTTCCCCCTTGAGCCCCTCCATCAGAAGCCAAGTGAAGGCTTGCCGACGCGTCCCGGGGAGGTGGGCACCTAGCACGCACCACGCGTGTTCCGAGACAGGCTGCTGCAGGAAGCAGGGGACCCGTGGCAGCCAAACACATCCCCTTTTCACCCTTGTCCCAGTCTTCTGAAAAGGAGGCCAGGCTTTGGAATGAGTCCTAGATTGGGAGAGCCCACAGGGGCCTATGAGTATCTCCAACTTCTTTTCTGCCCTGTGCAGAGGAGGAGCTGTGGCCCCAGGGGCTAAGGACCCCCGAAAGCCATGTGACCTGTGACTGAAAAGCCTGGGCTGAAAGCCAGGCTCAGGCCCTGTGCAAACCTGTGGTGGGGAGGGAGAGGACAGCCCCTGATCTGCAGGTGTGGGCAGGCAGTAGATACTGATGGTCACTTTTGGCCTCCCAGGAACAAGCCCAAAGGTGCTGAGGGAAGAGCCCGGGGAGGAGAAACCCCAAGGGGAATTCACAAAGGACAGCCTGGGTGTTATCAGGGACACTTCATTTTCCCTCAGGGACAACAAGGGTCTCTGAATGTTATCTCACACAGGATAGACCTTGGGGCATTTGTAGGAATAGTCTGAGTAGGTATAAGCTTCAGCAAAGTGTAAAGGGCACATGGAGAAGGATTCATGTTTGCTTTCTAGATTCTCATCCCTTCTTTCCCCAACTTTCCATAAGCGTAGAGCCTCTCATGGATTCCAGGGGTGTTCTGATGGGCCTGCAAATGGATAGATAGGAGAAGGAGTCCTGAGATTGTTTCCTGAGATGTTGTATAACGACACCATAGGATTCTTTTCTTTCAATCTGTCGTGGACCTGTCGGGGAGCTGGCAAGTCCTCGTAGTGACTTTGTGAACCATGGTTTTGATTGCCACAGGAAGCAAGAAACCTGAAATTCCTCAACCTCGATCAGGGAAGGGATCATGTTTTAGACACTGGGTTTCCAGGCAATATTCCTTCCTCATTGTATCGTGTATGATAGGGGCTGAGGAGAAGCTTGACCCACCAGCTGGGTCCCAGGTGAGGGTTCTGTGTCCACCTAGCTCAGATTTCCTGAACGTCCCAAGAGGAGAGTGCATGTGGCAGTGACTCATTGAGACCTCGGACCTGGGAGGAGGAGGCTTGGAATTGGAGAAGCAGGGAAGGAGGGCAAGGAAGCCAAGAAAGCGTGTGGTTTCTGGCAGAGCTCTAAGTGTTTGATGGGTGTAATAATGCTGCTCTGCTGAGGAGGGCCGTGGGGCCTGCTTCGCCATGGGCGTGGAGAGAGGGGAGAGGGAATCCCAGGACAGCCCCGGCAGGAACACAGCAGAGTTGAGCTGCATCCCGGTGATGGAGACCAAGGGCCGGCAGGGTGGCAGCCCCCATGCGAAACCGGGGAAGCACCAGCTGTGGGAATGGCCGAAGGAGGGAGAGCAAGTGAAGAGACAGTGTGTGTTTGGTCGGGGGTGTTGGAGGGGTGGAGCTCTAATCAGCAGGAGAACAGTAGGAGTCCATGCCCCAAGCGCCAAAGGCATGATTACCTCTGGGCCCTAAGCTTGAAGACCAGGGAATCTGCATGCCAGTCTCCACTGGCCAAACTGCAGTATTCTCTTGGGAATCTTCTGTTTCATGACACGGAGGGCTTTCATGTGGCCATGGATTTGACAGCCATGCTGTCTGTCCCTCGAGTCCTCACCAGCATCACGCTCCAGCTTGGAAGGGTTCTTCATGCACATGGAAGCATCCAAAGCCAGTTCTGCAAGGAAAAGCACATCGACAGGATCCGCTGTGATTCATGATCTTTCTGGACCTCCACCTCCATTGATGTCAAAGAAGGACAGTGGCCAGAATGAGAAAGGCCGTCTGACAGATCACAGGCCCGAGGACACGGTTTGATTACTTCTGGTTTTGGCTCTCTCTCTCATACTCAAGTAAGGCTCACTGGGCCAGGAGGCCAACAGGTTCCCAATGGACAAAAGTGAAAGCACGAGAAACGATCGGTAAAAAGAAACAGTTCTGGGAAAGAGAAGTTTCCACACACAAGGAAATTGTGCTGGAAAGAGGCTGTACTCTTGTCGAGAAGAGACTGTAGAGCGCAGCAAAGTCTAGGTTGCAGGGAAGCCTTTCGGGGTCAACCAGGGAAGAGCACACTGGGGAATGCATACAACATGCATCAACATGGCCAGCGTTTCATACCTGTGCACTACGTATAATATACACACCGAATAGACAACATGTGTGTGACCTAAGATAGAAATGTCTGTGTCTGTATGTATATATGTATGTATAAGGGAGTCAGTGATTAATGAGGGATTTGCGGACAGGCCCAGAGCATTCTACCCCCGCTCTGCTCAGCTGCATCGAGTAAAAGAAAAGACACGGAATCCAAAAGAACGAGAAAAGCAGTGGTGAGAAACAGGTGACCATGGACATGTTCCATGGGGGAGTAGGTGGGAACAAGTCAGAGTAAAAGCATCTGCCCCAGCGTGTAATTGTGTATTCACCCCCAGCTGATAGGATGAAACCTAATCCCCCAGTGTGATGGTATGATGGGGTGAGCCTTTGGGAGGCAGCTCCTCCCCTAGAAGGGATTCGCACCCTATAAAAGAGACCTCACAGGGTTCCGTCGCCTCTCTGCACTGTGAGGACAGAGCCAGAAGGCAGCCACCTCTGAGCCAGGAAGGCAGTGTCACCAGGCCCCGAATGTGTCCCTGTTTGATGTTGGTTCTGGCGCGCCTCCGGAACGGTGAGATACCGATTTCTGTTGTTAAGAAGTCAGCCTGTCTGAGGCATTTTTGTTATTATAAGCAGAGCGGACCAAGGAGCTGGCATGGAGCTTTTTTTCTTGCTCAGGCCTCCATGGGACGTGAGTCACAGAGAGAGGGAGGGGGCCAGCGGGTCGGGGCAGGACGGTGGGCGCCAAGGAGAAGTGACAGGCCGCAGGGAGAAGACAGTAAGGAGGGTGAGTGCTAAGGCCCTGGTCCGCGCTGGGCTTCCCCGAGCACTCACTGAGCTCTTTCTCCAGGGCCCTCCCTGGTGCCACAGTGCTGCTACTGATGTGGCCTCCCCCTGGGAACGGCATCTCCTCAATTCTCAGGGAGGTCAGCTCCTGACCGAGGAGCCCCAAGGCACCCCAGGCTCCAGGAAGGGACTCTGAGTGCTGGTGGGGAAGGAAGACAGGATGCAGAGGAGGGTGGAAACGCTCAGTCTTCAGGACATCTGAGCAGAGGTGGATCCTGAGGAGCAGGAGGCTGGGCATGAGGCCCCGGAGATGAAGGGAGCAGATGGACTAGATGGAGGACCCGAAGAGAGAGTGACCTGTATACTTCATGGGGTAAAGTGGACCCTTCTCAGCTTAGAAAAGGAAAAAACAAAAATCAGTAGTACGCGGTGTTGCGAGGCCAGTATTTCTACAGTGTCTGTGAGCACCGAACAGGGCAGATGGGCTTGACGATGCTGAAGGAGAGAAAACTGGGCGCATGAGCCTTTCTGAGAAAGGCAGGCAGGATGGGGTCCGGGGATAGTAGATCTGCCTCAAACTGCTCTTCCCCACATGAAACAATGCCCTGACACCATTTCCAAGAGTTGAAACCCCACAGGCATCTGAGGATTCGATGTGACAAATTCATACATATTGTCATGCAATTTTGTTGCATCAGGGCCCCTATGAATTGTATTTCATGTTCCCAAGAACAATGAGACGGAGACCCCATTTTTTGTGGTTTTCAGTAAGCGGACTGAAGGGAAAATGCATGAGAAGAGGCGGAAGTTGGCCAGTTATACAGCCAGGAAGTGGCAAGGCCAGTACCTGGTTCAGAGCTGATACTGAACACTAGGCTCTTGCTCACCTTGCTGTATTGCAGCATCGTGGGGGCTCAACCCCATCCCATTGCTACCTGTAGCCACAAGTCTGTGATGACCAACACAGGGTCTAGAGCTTCCTAGTCGACTTCCCTCTCACCTCAGAGCAGTGGCGGTTGGTCCCCAGAACCCATGTTAGTGCCCAGGCTCCCGATGGCAGAGGAGAGGCTGAGCCTGGCTCTGTTGTCACCACGGTCCAAATGCTGGTCCAGCTGCAGTTGCAGAGAATCAGCCACTGGGGTGCTTGGCTGTGTCTGTGCCCCGGAACTTTGCACCTGTGCTCTTGGGAAAGTCAAGTTTCCACTGGATGGCCCTTGGTGACAGGGAGACTGCATGAGGTAAAGCTAGAAGAGATTTCAATGGGATCCATCCCAGGGCTCCTTAGCTGAGTGCTCTCAGAACACCCATGTCTGATGCCCCTGCCCCTCTGTGAGACCACCCTGGGAGCAGGTACAAAGGCAGGCATCATGGCTATGAAGGAGTTGTCCCCATTGTCTCTGAGCCTGTGGATGCTGTGTTGGCAGGTGACCAGGCTGCAGAGTCCCTGAGGTGAAAATCACCACCCTGACTCCGCAGGGCCTTCGGATGGGCCCAGTAGCTCATGCCTATCATTCTGTTCATAGTAACCTTGGTGTGAGAGCCTAGAGAGAAGTTCCTGGAGAGTTCTCAGGGCTTGGGAGAAGGAGTTGTCCATGTGTAGTGGCAACAAAGAACGGGGGAAGAAGTTCAGCCTCGAGGCTTCAGGTACCCCTAGAAGAGGGAGTTGCGGAAAGGTAGCACGGGCCAACTTATGGGGCCTTTTCCCAGCTCTGAAGCCTTTTGAAGCTTCTCATCTGCAATTTCTGTCTGCCCTTCTGTCCGTCCACTCATCTGGATTCTATTGCCCCTTGGAGAATGCTAAATAACCGTGTGTTTCATTTGTGCCTCCCAAATTGCTGTAATGCTGATGATGCCTGGTTTCTTTGGCCCTCGCGGAGGACGGGGAAACTCGGGAGAAGGTAGTCCTAGGGCGGAAAGGCTGTTACTGTCCACGTAAGGTTGAGGGACAAAACATTTCTTAGGCAGTTTCACTGTACCATATTGATCCAATAAGGAACATCATGGACTCCTTGCTGGCCCTAGCATGTGTTTTGTTCAGCAGAGAAAGTCTCCTAACAGGGCCAATTTTTCTCCCAGAAGGGAGGTCCAGAAAATAGCCTGAGCAGAAAGAGACGGGAAGTGGATTTTGGCCTGCGCCCCTGTGTGAGCGTGGCCGGAAGGGGGTCACACTCAGCAGGCTCCACGTTTCTGAAGATCCTGGAGAGGGAAACAACTGTTTGCTTTGCTCCTGAATGATGCCCGTAGCCACATAAGGTATCCCTTGAAATAATTAAAAAATAAAATAAAAATCTGCTGCTCTTAACATGCAGCATGTATTAGTTTTATGTCAAAACTTGGTGTCGATTTTTATGCCTTTTTTAAGATCTTTCTTTCTTTCTTTCTTTCTTTCTTTGCTTATTGTGTATAAGAAGGTTGCTGGGCATTGGGAAAGGGAGAATGAAGGCAGATAGAAAGAAAGAAAGAGGAAGAGAAGGAAAGGAAGAAGGAAAGAAGGAGGGAAGGGAGGATGGAAGGAAGAAAAGAAAGGGAGAAAGAGAAGGGAGAGAGGAAGGAAGAGAGAAAATGAAAAGGTAAGAATGGAAGGAAGGAGGAAGGGAGAGGGGAAGTATGGTAGAAGGGAGAAACAGAAAGAAAAAGACAGAAAGAGAGAGAGAGAGAGAGAGAAAGAAAGAGAGAAAGAAAAGAGGAAGTACCCAGGTCAGTTTTCCTTGTGAACATCTAGTGAAGATCCTGTTCGGACAACCCGGAAGCTAGTGAGCCCTGGGAAGGCCCCTCTCTGGCATGCGCTCAAGAGGGTGTATCTGATGTGTGTAGAACTATTTAAGGAACCAAATTTAGAATCCATTGATTAATACGGGCGCATTTCCTAGAAGTGGTCACATCACCTGTGCAAGCATGGCCATGGGAAATCACCCCAAAGAGCTCCATGGTGTGCACTTGGGTGGCTCAGTGGTTAAGTGTCTGCCTTTCATTCAGGTCAGGATCTCAGGGTCCTGGGATCGAGCCCCACATCAGCCTCCCTGCTTAGCGGGATACCTGCTTCTCCTTCTGCCATGCCTCCTGCTTGTGTTCCCTCTCTCGCTGTGTGTCTCTCTCTGTCAAATACATAAACAAAAGTTAACAATCCAGCTAAAAAATGGGCAGAACACATAAACATTTTTCCAAAGATGACAGCTAGTTGGCCAACAGACCTCTAAAAATATGCTCAACATCACTCATGAACAGGAAAATGCATAACAAAACCACAGTGAGATGTCACCTCACCCCTGTTAGAAGGACTAAAAACAAAAACCAAGGAACAACATGTGCTGCTCACAATATGGAAGAAAGGAAACTTGGTACACTGTTGGTAGGAATGTGAAGTACTGCAGCCACTGTGAAAAAGAGTGTGGATTTTCCCTACAAAGTTAAAGACAGAACTACCTTATGATCTAGTAATCACACTATTGGGTATTTACCCCCAGAATACAAAAACACTAATTCAAAAGGATACATGCACTCCTATGTTTATTGTAGCATTATTTATAATAGCCAAGTTATGGAAGCATCCAGTGTCCACAGATAGATGAATAGATTAAAAAAAAAAAAGCTGTGTGTGTGTGCTTGTATGTGTGTGTACATACTACACACAATGGATTATTATTAATCCATAAAAAGAATGAAATCTTGCCATGTGCACAGCATGGATGGAGCTAGAGAATATAATGCTAAGTGAAAGAAGTTGGAGAGAGATCAATACCATATACCAAATACCAAAGATCAGTAACCATATAGTTACTGATGGGTAGAATTTATGATTTAGATTGTTTTTTAAATATTTTATTCATTTTTCAGAGAGAGAGAAAACATGCACAAGCTGGGTGGGGGAGCGTCAGGCAGAGGGAAAAGCAGCTCCCTGCTGAGCAAGTAGCCCAGTGCAGGACTCAGTCACAGGACTCAGGCAACACAAGCTGAGCTGAAGGCAGATGCTTAACTGACTGAGTCATCCAGATGTCCCACAAGTAGAATTTGCTTTTTAAAGATTTTATTTATTTATTTGACAGGGATCACAAGTAGACAGAGAGGCAGGCCAAGAGAGGGGGCAGAATAAGCAGGCTCCCTGCAGAGCAGAGAGCCTGATGTGGGGCTCCATCCCCGAACCCTGAGATCCTTATCTGAGCCAAAGGCAGAGGCTGAACCCACTGAGCCCCCCAGGCACGCTCTCACAGGTAGAATTTTAAAACAAAATGAACTAGGGGGAAAAATAGAGAGAGAGAGAGAGAGAGACAAACCAAGAAACAAACTATATAGAGCCAACTGATGGTTACCAGAGTGGACGTGGGTCAGGGAGAAGGGGAGACATAGGTGATGGGATTAAAAGGTGCACTTACCACTATGAGCTCTGAGTAAGGTATAGAGTTGTTGTACTGCTCACTGTATTGTACACCTGAAACTAATCTAACATTGTGTGAACTATGCTAAAATTAAAATAAAGACTTAAAAAAAAAAAAGGTGGGTCATTAACAATCAATTTTGGAACACTGAAAAAAAGTAAGAGAAAATCTGGAAGACTCTACAATGACTCAGCTTACAAACCTTAAAAAGAAAATATATTAAAAATAGACAACAGGGAAATTGGCAAGGAGATGGGTAATATAACCATTAGAATTTCTGTAAGTTAAAATGTAGCTCTTGTAAGTTACAAATTCAGCAGAATACTTAGAAAAAAGGGAAAACTGAAAAATATCTTTATAATGTCTGGAAAGTAAGTAGCACTGGACTAACTGACCTCAGCACAGCCCATAGGGATTCCCCCAGATTCATTTACATTTATTCAACATACAACATTGCAGAAGTTTAAGGTGTATATATATTTATTTTATCCATTAATATATTTCAACACAGTTACAACTGTATTATTAGCTAGTGGTTCCATCACATCTAATAAGTATCATTTCCAAAAACTATAAAAAATAGGAAAAAAGGGTAAGAGACTCCAAAATAGAATGGAAAACTATAGTATAAATTCAACAGAACGGAATAAATTTTTGAGAAGCAGTATTTAAAAAATAATAATATTCTAGAACTTTTGAAAAATATCAATCCTCACATTAAGAAAGCTTAAGTTATTCTCACCACAAATATATACATATGGAGATACATGTGTCTCTTTCTCTCTCTCCATTCACATGTATACACACACAGGTGAACTCCTTATATGTGTACATTATAGTAAAAAAAGGAGAAAATTAAAGCAAATAATATTAAGGCAGAGAGAAAGGGTAGTAATTCTAAACACAACATGATAAAAATTTAGATCAATGTCAGGATTCACATTTACAATACAGACCAGACCCTAGAGAACATTTCCCATGTGCTCAGTGAAAACAACTTAGGTGTTCATATGCCACTCAGGTATCACTCAAGACTAAGGAAAAAAAGCATTTTCAGACAAAAGAATGCAAAAGCAAGTTGACTACTGGAGAATATGGTAGAAAGTATTATGCACAGTTTTTTGTCTTGACAGTTTATGTCAAGACAAAACCAAGCCTAGAATGAAAAGAAGAGATTTAAGAAGAAATAGTAACAAAACAAGTAATACAATTTTTTAAAAAAATTATTTAATTGAAAATTACTGTGTTATTTCTAAATAGGCAGTTGCTTCAAAATAATAAGTTTCATTGCCAAGAACCATAAGATACCTGGGAATAAACCTAACCAAAGAGGTAAAGGATCTGTACTCGAGGAACTACAGAACACTCACAAAAGAACTTGAAGAAGACACAAAAAGATGGAAGATTATTCCATGCTCTTGGATAGGAAGAATAAACATTGTTAAAATGTCTATATTGCCTCCCTCAGAAAGGATGAATACCCAACTTTTGTAGCAACATGGACGGGACTGGAAGAGATTATGCTGAGTGAAATAAGTCAAGCAGTTATCATATGGTTTCACTTATTTGCAGAGCATAACAAGTAGCATGGAGGACATGGGAAGTTAGAGAGAAGGGAGTTGGGGGAAATTGGAAAGGGAGGTGAACCATGAGGGACTATGGACTCTGAAAAAAAAAATCTGAGGGGTTTGAAGTGGCAGGGGGATGGGAGGTTGGGGTACCAGGTAGTGGGTATTAGAGAGGGCATGGATTGCATGGAGCACTGGGTGTGCTGAAAAAATAATGAATACTGTTATGCTGAAAATAAATAAAAAATAAATTTTAAAAAGTATGTCTATATTGCCTAGAGCAATCTATACTTTTAATGCCACTCCAATAAAAATTCCACTGGTATTTTTCAAAGAGCTGTAGCAAATAATCCTAAAATATGTATGGAATCAGAAGAGACCCCGAATTGCTAAGGATATATTGAAAAACAAAAATAAAACTGGTGGCATCACGTTATCTGATTTCAAGCTTTACTACAAAGCAGTGATCACCAAGACAGCATGGTACTGGCATAAAAACAGACACATAGACCACTGGAACAGAGTAGAGAGCCCAGATATGGTTCCTCAACTCTATGGTCAAATAATCTTTGACAAAACAGGAAAAAATATACACTGGAAAAAAGACAGTCTCTTCAATAAATGGTGCTGGGAAAACTGGACAGCTATATGTAGAAGAAGGAAACTCAAACATTCTCTTACACCATACACAAAGATTATCTCAAAATGGATAAAAGATCTCAACATGAGACAGGAATTTATCAGAATCCTAGAGGAGAACATAGGTAGTAACCTCTTTGACATCAGCCACAGCAACTTCTTTCAAGATATCTCCAAAGGCAAAGGAAACAAAAGCAAAAATGAATTTTTGGGACTTCATCAAGATCAAAAGCTTCTGCACAGCAAAGGAAACAGTCAACAAAACAAAGAGGCAACCCACGGAATGGGAGACGATATTTGCAAATGACAGTACAGACAAAAGGTTGATATCCAGGATCTATAAGGAACTTTTCAAACACCACACACACAAAACAGATAATCATATCAAAAAATGGACAGAAGATATGAACAGACACTTCTCCAATGAAGATGTACAAATGGCTATCAGACAAAGGAAAAAAACAAATGTTCATCATCACTAGCCATCAGGGAGATTCAAATTAAAACCACATGGAGATACCACCTTTCACCAGTTGGAATGGCCAAAATTAGCAAGACAGGAAAAAACATGTGTTGGAGGGAATGTGGAGAAAGGGGAACCCTCTTCCACTGTTGGTGGGAATGCAAGTTGGTGCAGCCACTTTGGAGAGCAGTGTGGAGATTCCTCAAGAAATTAGAAATAGAACTTCCCTATGACCCTGCCATTGCACTCCTGGGTATTTACCCCAAAGATACAGATGTAGTGAAAAGAAGGGCCATCTGTACCCCAATGTTTATAGCAGCAGGTTGTCGAACTGTGGAAAGAACCAAGATGCCCTTCAAAGGACGAATGGATCAGGAAGATGTGGTCCATATACACTATGGAGTATTATGCCCTCATCAGAAAGGATGAATACCCAACTTTTGTAGCAACATGCATGGGACTGGAAGAGATTATGCAGAGTGAAATAAGTCAAGCAGAGAGAGTCAATTATCATATGGTTTCACTTATTTGTGGAGCATAACAAATATCATGGAGGACAAGGGGTCTTAGAGAGGAGAAGGGAGTTGGGGTAAATTGGAAGGGGAGGTGAATCATGAGAGACTATGGACTCTGAAAAACAATCGAGGGGTTTGAAGTGGTGGGGGTGTGGGAGGTTGGGATACCAGGTGGTGGGTATTATAGAGGGCACAGATTGCATGGAGCACTGGGTGTGGTGAAAAAATAATGAATACTGTTTTTCTGAAAATAAATAAATTGAAAAAATTTAAAAAAATAAAAGAAAAAAAGAAAAACAACCAATTAGATACCAAAAAGATATGTATGGAATAACTAGTCCAGGCTAAGGAAATCTCACTACTTCAGTCAATAAGGACCAGCATAAAGGTGAAATAGAAATTCTGGAAAAAGACAAACAAAAAAACCTGATTTGAATATAAAATAACTGTAACAAACCACTTTTGAGACCTTGATGATGAGTAAGAAGACAATCCATTTCAACAAGATGTGAGTTCCATTCTTGGGCAGCTCAGAGCTAGGACACTGACCCACAGAGAAACAGGTTTGGCATCAGGACACTGGTGCCTATGCAAGTAGCATGGTTCTAAGTCATAGCATTTAACATTTATTGTTTTTCATCTTGTCTGGAAACTTCAATATTCAGCAGTGTACATTTTAATCAACTTAGACAACATGAAAGCAAAGATTATAACTGCCAGAAAAGGATTGATGGGAAGGAGAAAGAACTGTAGACAAAGGAATTTTCTTCATCTTAGAGGCAAATCAAGAGGCAACATGTAAACCAGTAAGGACAAAAAATAGAAGTTACCATGTATCCTTTAAATATCACAGAAGTAAAAAATTTAAAATGATATGAATAGTGACAGGATGGTGAATTTGATCTGCACTCTTAGCCATCCTAGCAGCAAGTCCTGAGAAAATTTCTAAAGATAAACAACATGGACCATGTTACTCAGTGATATGGAGGTAACAGATTTGTGAGAATTAGCACTGGACTTGGCTAGGACTCTGGCTTTCAATTATGATCCCTCATTTTTTGTGTGCCATGCATATCCCCTTCATATATTAAATACAAAAAAAAACAACAAATCAATGCACTGTATACATGTCTGTTTTTGAAATTTTAATTATGAAATTAATGACTTATTATAGATATACATCAAATATAGGTGAAATTTATTATGGGCCATAAAGGGATAATTTTCCCGTGTTAATTTATAATAAATGTATCATTTTCAGTAGTGACCTTTACTCACTCTCAATTTACTCACATGTTCTGCCTGTACTCAAATTTAACAGTTTGCATATAAATACTATAGTGTTCATTTCTTTATTACATTTAATTGTCTCAATTTGTCAGTGAGTATTTAACAAAACTTAGTCCACATTGCAGTGATATTAGATAAAATACTATCTTCAGTGCAATAGACAAGAGATAAATGATTTTATCTAAATAAATCAATTATAGAGCAACCTACATCAGTTCAACTAGGAAGTTCATCATTGACTTTACTTAAGCCAGTATTTATAAGGAATTAACCAAGGATAATTTTCTTAAATATATCTGCCAACCAATAAACTCACTAAATGTATTATAACATTATTCTTCTTTCACATCAAAAATTGAAAACACGTTTAGTGTTTTTAATCAGTATTTGTCTGCTTTCTAATATGAGCTAGTGTGGTTTTAAAATGGAAGAAGGCAAAGAACTGACAAGTGATTTTACAATCAGAAGCAATTATGTGGAAAATACCTAAGTAGTAGGTTTCATGGGTGTGCGACTTAGTCTCACAGAACCCCAAATGAGGAGAACCTCACACTTGGTTTATTGCTCTGTACTAGTTGTCTTGTACATGTTAGTCATTTAACAAAAGGCCCTTCATTTTCATTTTCTGTTGGGTCCTGCAAATTATGCAGTTGCGACTTCAAGAAATGGTGTGCTTAGAGAAAGAACACAAGTATGACTTTCTGAAAGAAAAATCTGAATTACTCTATTTTTATTCTCCTATAGTCTTGACTTTTTCTCTTTAATTTTTTTTCTACAGTTTTTATTTCTTGGGTCCCTAGGGACCAAAAGCAAAATTAATATGAATAGTGACTGAGTTTAATACTTAAAATACACAGTTTAGAAAAGGGAAGATTATATAGGGATGAATTTTTTTTCTAGAGTTTTAAATATTTTTTCTTTTTTATTTTAATAAGTCATATTCAACATTTTCTTTAGCCCAGGTATGGTTGTGAAGTCTAGAAGATATGTACATAAAAATAGTTTCCTCTGACATTAAAAATGGGGACATTCTTGTGTTTGTGTCACGTTTTAGCTCTGTTAAGACTTTTGAAAACCAATGTTGAAGAGGCATCTGTGTGGCTCAGTGGGTTAAAGCCTCTGCCTTTGGCTCAGGTCATGCATGAATGATCCCAGGGCCCTGCCTGGGCAGGGGAGACCAGTTTCCCACTAATCTTTCCTGGAAGGGGTGGGATTTGAGGCACCTTGACCATACTTGCCCAGGGTGGCCATGAGTTTGGGGCTGTCAATGGAACTTTCTGAACTTTGGCAGATGTCAGAGTTCTAATCCTGGCTCTGCCACTTCCTCTTGGTGACTCTGCTCAGCAGGGAGCCTGCTTGATTCTCTGCCTCTCTGTCTACTTGTGATCTCTGTCTGTTGGGTAAAAAAAATTTTTTTTTATTTAAACATAGATTATATCATACCTCTGGCCATGTAGGCTTTAGAACTAATGTATTAAAATTAATCTGCTTTATTATTTCTTTGCTCTTAGGAAACAAGAATCTTAGCTTTATAGACTATAATTATTTTTCTAAACTAATTTAGTCCTAGTGTTCCAAGATC
Organism: Mustela nivalis; assembly: GCF_964662115.1. Taxonomy (NCBI): domain Eukaryota; kingdom Metazoa; phylum Chordata; class Mammalia; order Carnivora; family Mustelidae; genus Mustela; species Mustela nivalis. The sequence goes on along the minus strand of NC_139029.1, from coordinate 92,935,856 downwards.
AAAGGCTAGGTATGTACATGAGGTAATTTGCTATCTCTCCCAATGGATAGGAGAGAGAAAATTATCCACCTGTAGCCTCCATCTTTCAAAAATGCTTGTTTTTTTAAAAAGCAGATTCATCACTAAAATAACACTATTTTTAACACTAAAAATAGTTCATCAAAAGTAGTTAATTAGTTGATCATGGTATCCACTGAAAAATTACCAACACCAAAGTTCATGTTTTAATTATATTCAATGTCCACAATAGCCAAACTATGGGAAGAACCCAGATGTCCATCAACAGATAGATGGATAAAGAAGAGGTGGTATATATACACATTGGAATACTATGCAGCCATCAAAAGAAATGAAATCTTGCCATTTGCAATGACATGGATGGAACTAGAGGATATTATGCTTAGCGAAATAAATGAATCAGAGAAAGACAACTATCATATGATCTCCCTGATATGAGGAAGTGGTGATGCAATGTGGGGGTTTGGGGAGTAGGAAAAGACTAAATAAAACAAGATGGGATTGGGAGGGAGACAAACCATAAGTGTCTCTTAATCTCACAAAACAAACTGAGGGTTGCTGGGGGTAGGGGGGTAGGGAGAGGGGGGTGGTGTTATGGACATTGGGGAGGGTATGTGCTATGGTGAGTGCTGTGAAGTGTGTAAACCTGGTGATTCACAGAGCTGTACCCCTGGGGATAAAAATACATTATATGTTTATTAAAAAAAAAAAGAAGAGTTGAATCCCTATATTGTACACCTGCAACTAATATTACACTGTATGTTAGCTAGCTGGAATTCAAATAAAAACTTAAATTCATTTTTAAGTTACTTTTTTAAGTTCATAGTAGAACACAAATTCATGAAATTCAAGTAAAAACTCATAAGGAAAGAAAAGAGAGGAAAAGAACATCAGATAAAAAAGAAGTGAGTGAATAAAGCAAAATTTAAATTATTTAGTAATAAGATGATGTATGCATTAATGTAGTTATCGTAAATGAGGCAGAAATTGAGCTTTAAAAAATCAAAAAGACACTAACCATTGAAAATAGTGAGGAAGAAAAACATGGCTGTCAAGGTGGTAATATTTCCAGAATAAGAGTTTTTTCAATGACAGATGACAGAACAATTGGAATAGACAAATGTAAATCATAATTTTGACATGAATGTAACATTTTAAGACAGTTTTTGATTTTTTTGTAGTAATAGTCTTACTGTATTTTAGACCATTTTTAACAACCACAGAAAGAATAAAGTAAGAATTATTCTTATCATGCAGAAATAATCATGGTTGTCAAGTGCAAAATTCCACAAAATTGTCACTGTATCAAATTTATATTTCCAAGTAGAAATTACTCTAATTTTATAATCAACATAATAAAGACTATTGTGTTCACTATTCAGAACCTAAAGCAATAGCTTCGATATAGTAGTTGTTACTAAACATTTATAAGTGAAGAAACTTTGTGTTTGAAAAGCTATCATTTATAAAAGCAAAAAAGGAAAACACATCTGTAATCACACTACGGCTATACTCAGTGTTAATTTTTGATCTATAGCTTCCCAGACTTTTATCATAAATGTGTATGTATATTTAGAATGACACTATATCTACACTAAAATGTGTATTTAGTATTATTTGAATATATTCCTCAATCCTTCTTACACAGTATTTCTGAGATTCTCAAAGCCCAAGCTGGGTTGAAAGATGGGATGTTTAGCTCCAAACTGTAGTAGAGTCCAAAGATTTGAGAAGCTAAACAAAAACCATTGAATGGGCTTACCCATCTTCCTCTGATCTTGCACATACTTGAAAATGAAATCTCTTGTTTCACTAATATCAAATCTTCCCCCCGCCCAAGGAAAACATGAATATGAGTGTCCTCCAGCATCTCTGAGTTACATATAAAAATGTTTATTTTCTGTCTTTCTTTTGTTTATTTGCTTTCTTTCAAAGTTCACTTCTTTGAAAAAAAAGCCTTGCTTTCTACTTAGCCCACCTGGTGTCATAAGAAAACTCACTTTTGGGGTGCCTGGGTGGCTCAGTGGGTTAAGCCTCTGCCTTCAGGCCAGGTCATGATCTCAGGGTCCTGGGATCAAGCCCTGCATTGGGCTCTCTGCTCAGCAGGGAGCTTGTTTCCCCCCCACACACCTTCTTCTCTGCCTACTTGTGATCTCTCTCTCTCTGTCAAATAAATAAATTTAAAAATCCTAAATAAGATAAAAAAGAAAAGTCACTTTTTTAGATAACAATATTTACCTTGCCTATTTTATAAAAGTGTAGAAGAATATGGTAAAATGCCCTATTTAAAAATAAGTTAGAATGTAATTCATTTTAGAATAATGATTATCGGTTCCAAGGAAGAATCCTCCTAAGATTCTCCATAAAATATGACATATACAGCTTCATCAGGAAGAGAGACCCATTTTAATGCCTTCCTAGTGAAATTATCTGTATAGCATTCATAAAATATTATACTAAATATTCTTTATGCTAAAAATGATTCTTAAGCTCCTGATCCATATAATATGTGAAACATCTAATGATAACATAGTGCCTGAGTTAATCTGATTTGAGTCATAGCATTATGATCCAACATAGTGTGCATCTCTGACAGGTGCACTAAAAACGGCATTGCAATCTGACGCCAGTTGACATATTAAATCTTTGATTTACCAATCTACATTTTACAGTTAAAGGGTTCATATCTCAACTCTGCTTAAATGAAAGTAGCCATATTGGTAGTAGTAAGAAATGTTTCTATTTTAATATAATTTTTATTTTTTATAAACATATATTTTTATCCCCAGGGGTACAGGTCTGTGAATCACCAGGTTTACACACTTCACAGCACTCACCAAAACACATACCCTCCCCAATGTCCATAATACCACCCCCTTCTACCAAACCCCCTCCCCCCAGCAACCCTCAGTTTGTTTTGTGAGATTAAGAGTCACTTATGGTTTGTCTCCCTCCCAATCACATGGGGGCTTAAGTGGGTACGAGAAGAATAAATGTAAGAAATGTTTCTTACTGAAGTATAAATCAAAACAGGAGGTAAAATGAAGTGGTAATCATTTGAGCTCTTTTCTCACCATATTGTCTCTCAAGGTGATGGAAAAATGTTTTGCAGGAAATACTGGAACGGTCTAATATGTAGTTTATCTCCATGTGGATTTGTTTAATCCTAGGTGGTTGAACTGATGAATGCATGCAGTACAATACAGTCAACACCAACATGTATCTTTCTTTGTGAATCTCTACAGTAAGACAGTGACCGAAAAGATCCGATTAGGAAAGTATCAAGTTCCATTAATGAATATTTTGAGGGGAATCTGGGTAGCTCAGTGGGTTAAAGCCTCTGCCTTCGGCTCAGGTCATGATTCCCAGAGTCCTGGAATCAAGCCCCACATTGGGCTCTCTGCTTGGTGGGGAGTCTGCTTCCCCCTCTCCCTGCCTGCTTCTCTGTCTACTTGTGATCTCTGTCTTTCAAATAAATAAACAAACAAACAAACAAATAAACAGAAATCAGAAATATATGTTTCTTTATAAGAACATAAGAATTTACAAGAGTGTTTTTAATGTGTGCAAGTCCAAATATATGCAAATGTGTATAATAGTGTCTGTGTGTAAGTATATGGATATGGGTAAGAGTGTGTTGGATGGGATAACATGCATGCATGTGTAATTTTTTCTCTGGGGAAAGTCTACATCTTTTTTCAAATGTTTGAAAATCCAAGGCTCAAAAGATATTAATGACATCATGCAAATATTTCTGAATTCTGAAAGTCAAGAATTCCCTGATAAGCTTTTATCTTGACACATTCCCTTTCCAACATAAAAATAAGTCATTGCATTTTAAATAATTTTAATATTCTGGTTCTCCTTTTCACCTAAATGTGGGCAAGGAAGGGAGAGCAGGTGGGAGAGAAGTGAAAGGCACTTGGACAAGAAAAGATGAGAAACTATTTTTGGATAATTTTAAAGCCATGCCATGCCATTTAAAGAACTTAAGGTCAATTTATTGAACAAAATTCTTGTCTCTCACTAATTTAAACTGCTAATTTTAACCTCCTATCAGCAAAACCACATACTTGATGTTCAACTTGTGATGCAGAGTTCAAACCACCAATCTGGACTGACTATTATTTTCACCATTAATTGTGGCTCCAAAAAAAAAAAAATTGTGCAACCAAAGCCTCATCTTTTGTTTCTTTCTCTTTTTTTTAAATTTTTTTATTTTTTATAAACATATTTTTTATCCCCAGGGGTACAGATCTGTGAATCACCAGGTTTACACACTTCACAGCACTCACCAAAGCACATACCCTCCCCAATGTCCATAACCCCACCCCCCTTCTCCCAACCCCCCTCCCCCCCAGCAACCCTCAGTTTGTTTTGTGAGATTAAGAGTCACTTATGGTTTGTCTCCCTCCCAATCCCATCTTGTTTCATTGATTCTTCTCCTACCCCCTTAAGTCCCCATGTTGCATCACCACTTCCTCATATCAGGGAGATCATATGGTAGTTGTCTTTCTCTGCTTGACTTATTTCGCTAAGCATGACACGCTCTAGTTCCATCCATGTTGTTGCAAATGGCAAGATTTCATTTCTTTTGATGGCTGCATAGTATTCCATTGTGTATATATACCACATCTTCTTCATCCATTCATCTGTTGATGGACATCTAGGTTCTTTCCATAGTTTGGCTATTGTGGACATTGCTGCTATAAACATTCGGGTGCACGTGCCCCTTTGGATCACTACGTTTGTATCTTTAGGGTAAATACCCAGTAGTGCAATTGCTGGGTCATAGGGCAGTTCTATTTTCAACATTTTGAGGAATCTCCATGCTGTTTTCCAGAGTGGCTGCACCAGTTTGCATTCCCACCAACAGTGGAGGAGGGTTCCCCTTTCTCCGCATCTTCGCCAGCATCTGTCATTTCCTGACTTGTTGATTTTAGCCATTCTGACTGGTGTGAGGTGATATCTCATTGTGGTTTTGATTTGTATTTCCCTGATGCCGAGTGATATGGAGCACTTTTTCATGTGTCCGTTGGCCATCTGGATGTCTTCTTTGCAGAAATGTCTGTTCATGTCCTCTGCCCATTTCTTGATTGGATTATTTGTTCTTTGGGTGTTGAGTTTGCTAAGTTCTTTATAGATTTTGGACACTAGTCCTTTATCTGATATGTCATTTGCAAATATCTTCTCCCATTCTGTCAGTTGTCTTTTGATTTTGTTAACTGTTTCCTTTGCTGTGCAAAAGCTTTTGATCTTAATGAAATCCCAATAGATCATTTTTGCCCTTGCTTCCCTTGCCTTTGGCAATGTTCCTAGGAAGACATTGCTGCGGCTGAAGTCAAAGAGGTTGCTGCCTGTGTTTTCCTCAAGGATTTTGATGGATTCCTTTCACACATTGAGGTCCTTCATCCATTTTGGGTCTATTTTAGTGTGTGGTGTAAGGAAATGGTCCAATTTCATTTTTCTGCATGTAGCTGTCCAATTTTCCGAGCACCATTTATTGAAGAGGCTGTCTTTTTTCCATTGGACATTCTTTCCTGCTTTGTCAAAGATTAGTTGACCATAGAGTTGAGGGTCTATTTCTGGGCTCTCTATTCTGTTCCATTGATCTATGTGTCTGTTTTTGTGCCAGTACCATGCTGTCTTGATGATGACAGCTTTGTAATAGAGCTTGAAGTCCGGAATTGTGATGCCACCAACTTTGGCTTTCTTTTTCAATATCCCTTTGGCTATTCGAGGTCTTTTCTGGTTCCATATAAATTTTAGAATTATTTGTTCCATTTCTTTGAAAAAGATGGATGGTACTTTGATAGGAATTGCATTAAATGTGTAGATTGCTTTAGGTAGCATAGACATTTTCACAATATTTATTCTTCCAATCCAGGAGCATGGAACATTTTTCCATTTCTTTGTGTCTTCCTCAATTTCTTTCATGAGTACTTTATAATTTTCTGAGTATAGATTCTGTGCCTCTTTGGTTAGGTTTATTCCTAGGTATCTTATGGTTTTGGGTGCAATTGAAAATGGGATGGACTCCTTAATTTCTCTTTGTTCTGTCTTGTTGTTGGTGTAGAGAAATGCAACTGATTTCTGTGCATTGATTTTCTATCCTGACACTTTACTGAATTCCTGTACAAGTTCTAGCAGTTTTGGAGTGGAGTCTTTTGGGTTTTCCACATATACTATCATATCATCTGCGAAGGGTGACAATTTGACTTCTTCTTTGCCGATTTGGATGCCTTTAATTTCCTTTTGTTGTCTGATTGCTGAGGCTAGGACTTCTAGTACTATGTTGAATAGCAGTGGTGATAATGGACATCCCTGCTGTGTTCCTGACCTTAGCGGAAAAGCTTTCAGTTTTTCTCCATTGAGAATGATATTTGCGGTGGGTTTTTCATAGATGGCTTTGATGATATTGAGGTATGTGCCCTCTATCCCTACACTTTGAAGAGTTTTGATCAGGAAGGGATGCTGTACTTTGTCAAATTCTTTTTTAGCATCTATTGAGAGTATCATATGGTTCTTGTTCTTTTATTGATGTGTTGTATCACATTGACTGATTTGCGGTTTAACCAACCTTGCAGCCCTGGAATAAATCCCACTTCATCGTGGTGAATAATCCTTTTAATGTACTGTTGAATCCTATTGGATAGTATTTTGGTGAGAATTTTTGCATCTGTGTTCATCAAGGATATTGGTCTATAGCTCTCTTTTTTTGATGGGATCCTTGTCTGGTTTGGGGATCAAGGTGATGCTGGCCTCATAAAATGAGTTTGGAAGTTTTCCTTCCATTTCTATTTTTTAGAACAGTTTCAGGAGAATAGGAATTAGTTCTTCTTTAAATGTTTGGTAGAATTCCCCTGGGAAGCCATGTGGCCCTGGGCTTTTGTTTGTTTGGAGATTTTTAATGACTGTTTCAATCTCCTTACTGATTATGGGTCTGTTCAGGCTTTCTCTTTCTTCCTGGTTCAGTTGTGGTAGTTTATATGTTTCTAGGAATGCATCCATTTCTTCCAGATTGTCAAATTTGTTGGTGTAGAGTTGCTCATAGTATGTTCTTATAATAGTTTGTATTTCTTTGGTGTTAGTTGTGATCTCTCCTCTTTAATTCATGATTTTATTTATTTGGGTCCTTTCTCTTTTCTTTTTGGTAAGTCTGGCCAGGGGTTTATCAATTTTATTAATTCTTTCAAAGAACCAGCTCCTAGTTTCGTTGATTTGTTCTATTGTTTTTTTTTTTTTGTTTGTTTCTATTTCATTGATTTCTGCTCTGATCTTTATGATTTCTCTTCTCCTGCTGCGTTTAGGGTTTCTTTCTTGTTCTTTCTCCAGCTCCTTTAGGTGTAGGGTTAGGTTGTGTACCTGAGACCTTTCTTGCTTCTTGAGAAAGGCTTGTACCGCTATATATTTTCCTCTCAGGACTGCCTTTGTTGTGTCCCACAGATTTTGAACTGTGGTATTTTCAAAGCCTCATCTTTTGAATGCAAAACATGCTTCTCTTTATTTTTTCCTTCCTTCTTTCCTTCCTTCCTTCATTCCTTCTTTGCTCTCTTTCTTTCTCTCTCTCCCTCTTTCTTTTTCACTTGGGCTAAGATAGATCTAGTAAATGCAGGTGTTTATTTCTGACTTTTATCCAAAGTTTCTGTGTAAGGTGGTTGAATTGGGTAGGTCATCACTGGCAGGTGCTTTTTGCTTAAGTTGATTCTTACAGAAAAAAAGTAAATGAAGTGGGGTGCCTGGGTGGCTCAATGGGTTAAAGTCTCTGCCTTTGGCTCAGGTCATGGTCCCTGGGTCCTGGGCTGAAGCCCCGCATTGGGCTCTCTGCTCAGCAGGGAGCCTGCTTCACCCTCTCTCTGTCTCTGCCTACCTCTCTGCCTATTTGTGATCTCTGTATGTCAAATAAATAAATAAACAAAATCTTTAAAGAAAAAAGTAAATGAAGAATGTTCTCATATATTTTTTCTGAGCCTCTTATGTGTCTATCTACTTAGAAATATTAAACTAGGGATGCCTGGGTGGCTCAGTGAGTGAAGCCTCTGCCTTCTGCTCATCTTATGTTCTCAGGGTGCTGGGATCAAGCCCCCCCCCCCACCGCATGGGACTCTCTGATCAGCAGGTAGCCTGCTACCCCCACCCCTGCCTGCCTCTCTACTTGTTATTGCTCTCTCTGTCAAATAAATAAATAATATCTTTTAAAAAAAAGAAATATTAAACTAATATTGAGTATAATATAAAAATATGTATTGATAAGGTTTAAAAATCCAACTTGAGCTGTCTGACAGTCAAAATTAAGTTATATGTCATAATGTGAATATTAACTTTTTAGACAAAAATGAAATTTATTCTTAGAACAGTAAATTTCAGGAACATATCTTAAAGTTTAATAATAACCAAGTATAATGTTTATACATAATAGGCCATTTATTTTCTTCCTACACATTAAAAAAATTAATTCTAAAATTCTTGATCCTCTAATTTCACATAGTGGTCCTTCTAGAGTAATTACACCCAAGTTGTTTATTTTTTTGTTTTGTTCTTATCATCACTGAAAAAAAACAGTATACATATTTTAAAAATACATACTTACAGGGGCACTGTGTGGCACAGTTGGTTAAACATCTAACTCTCGGTTTTGGCTCAGGTTGTGATCTCAGCCTCATGAGATTAAACTCAGCATTGGGCTCCTTGCTTAGCAAGGAGTCTGCTTCAGATTCTCTCTGTCCCTTTCCCTTTGCTCCTCCCCCTTGAACTCCCTCTCCCTCCCCCTAAAACAAGTAAACCTTAAAAAAATACACATTTATAAATATCTATAAATATCTATTTATACATTTGTATATATGTTTATATGTGTGTACGTATGTGTGTGTGTGACACACACACACACATTTATCAATTACTAAATGCAATTGGACTGTGTGGACAAAGACTAAACAATCACCTGCTAATGATGATGTAGTTTTATTTATAGGGAGGAAAATCACAATTGACTAATATTAATCCCTCATAAATTTCTTCCATTTCAGGCAGCTGTGAAACACATTTTTTTCTTTCTTTTTTAAATTGCGTTATGTCATTCACCATAAAATACATAATCAATTTTTGATACAGTGTTCCAAGATTCATTATTTACGTATAACACCCAGTGCTCTGTGCAATCCATGCCCTCCTTAATACCTACCACCAGGCATAACCCTCACCTCACCACTCTCCCCTCTAAAACCCCCAGTTTGTTTCTCAGAGTCCACAATCTCTCATAGTTTGTCTCCACCTCTGATTTCCCCCAACTGACTTTTCCTTTCCTTTTCCTAGGTCCTCCATGTTATTCCTTATGTTCCACAAGTAAGTGAAACCATATGATAATTGACCTCTGCTTGACTTATTTCACTCTGCATAATCTCCTCCATTCCCATCCATGTGGATGCAGAAGCTGAGTATTCATCCTTTCTGATGGCCGAGTCATTTTTTTCTTTCTATGCACTGTCACCCAGCCAATGTTGTCTGATCACCATCTTCAAATTCATACACCCCAAATAAGAATTCTATATTTATGTTTTACTTTTAAAGCTGGATGTATTTTTCTATTTAGGTAAATTTGAAAACCTGTCATATTAGCCATTTAAGGGTCCAGATTAAAGCCATGCTTTAAGAAGTGGTTCTGGGAGGGAAAGCTGAAAGGAAATAAGTCTTGGAAAAAATGGAAATGTTTAACCACAATCCCATATTCTTGTTCCTCTGTTCACCTAATAATTAATTCATCCTGATAAATGTTTATTTATTATTTATGCAGTGCTAGACTCTATTCCAGAAGTAAAGATTAATAAAGGGAACAGAACAGACAAAAGTCTCTACCATTTTGGAGCTTATATTCTAGTGGAAGAACTCAAGAAAGTCCTTCAGAACATGCACAATATAGTCATATGGTCATGAATGCTGGGGAACAATACAAATCAGGAAGGAGAATAAGGACTTTGTGCAGGGAGGGACAGAGGAGACAGAAGAACTCTATGGGTATTAGAACAAAGGCAGTGAAGAATGTTATGTATTTGAGTTTCTTTGTGATAAACTACAGAAACAGGACTAAGGAGCACAACAAAGGCCTGATGGTCTCAAGGTTAATAATCATGTCCAAGACACAAGGAATCCCTTTTTGTGAACAGTTGCTTGTCTGTTTATTCTCTTATCTTTTCCAGTAACTTGTGAGCGCTCATTTTTTTCTTCTATTCAACACTGCTTTAGTAGAATTTTTATGTCAATTCTTGACCAGTAGAGACCCCATTGCACTACTTACTGGGAGCAGTACTTTCTGTTCCTGACCTTTTCTGTGTAATACACTGCTGTGAAGATTAGAAGGGTGTGAGATTTTACACTAGACACTAGCAATTTAGCCTGCCATAATTTTACAGATGGTGGCAGAACATATAAGACTCCTGGGCCAGAGACAAAGAACTTTATTACTCCTGGCCTAGCAGGAAACGACATGGGTAGGATAGGAGAGCTGGCAAACCTGCTTTACCTTTTCCTCAAAAGGAGACATTATCTTGAATAACCCGCAGAGAAATGTATCTGCCTCTACCCTGGAAAAAGACACTGTCTCTTTCTTCTAAGGCTGTTTTCGATATAAAACTTGGAAAAGAGAGTTGAGAACAAAGTTGAGAACAGCTGCTCTTCACAAGATGTGTAGAATCACAAAAGACCTGTGGAGAATTGTTTCCCCACCAGCTTCTTAACTGAACAGCAACAATCCAAGTGCCAAGACTTGCATGCTACCCTTGAGATTTGTCATCCTGGCTATCATGTCTTAATCTCTGACCACTTCCCTGATTCTGTAGAGCTTCCAAATCCAGGATTCTGTACCTGTTATTCTACAATAGAATGTAATTAAAATTATATTAAGATACAATTGACCCACATCTTAGAGAAATTTGATGAAGCAGAAGTTTGTTTTAAATAGTCAAAGCTTCTCCTATAATATTTTGGGGTAGAATATGTTTTATCTATTTTCTTGCCATAAGGAAGGGTTGTGAACAGTAATTTATTTTAGTGTGTTAATAATTGATAATGGATTGAATTAATTATCCCTGCAAGGACATTTGTGTTTTAACAAGTCTATAGTCATAACCAAAGGAACTGTCATTTGTACTAGTCATAAAGGTTAATGGAAAACTTGTTATCATTTCAGAAAGATAGATAAGATGGGTAGATAGATGGATCAGAAAGAGCATTTTGTGACCTATGGGACTCCATCTAATTTAGAAAAGGACTTCATCATGTGAGTTGAGTGCATGACCTTAGCTGCCTAAAGCAGGCCCGGTGACCCAGATCTGCTTTATCCAGAGGAGCTCAGCTTTCTTTGTTGTGTGGTGGGTCCCCACTACAGATTTCTTTGAATTAAGAGCTTTCCAGGTCATGAAAGGACAACTGCAGCAGCAGCAACAAAAATCATGAGAAGGTCACTGGTCTAATTTGTTGATGATTTGGAGCTGCCCATACCTGAGTTCTTGGCTCTTCTAGTAAGGAGACAGTATTCAGAGCAGATTATTTCTATAATCAGAGCAGATTGTTTCCTATTAACAAAAGGACTAGTTTTTAAACCAAACCTATCTCATTAGTATCTGGAAAAAATACATTAGGTCATGGTAATGCAGTCGCTCTATATTCTAGAGAACAAATGTTGATGGGATGTGTAAAAACACTTAAAAATATTCAGATCACCTGGGGAAAGCATGTCTTTCAATTTACTTTAGGGGGATTTACTGCTAATTTCTACTATACATATTCATAGAAGACACATTTTCTTTCTGTTATATTTGGTGGGACAGAATCAGTGTCCATGAGTACTGGAAACTTGCAACAATCTAAGAATGTGACTTTGCAATTATAGAGTCAAGCCAAGCAGGATGTGCATAATTTGCATTATGACTTTCCAGAAGAATTGGTTCTCCCTTCTATGATTTTATTCCCAGGATATCCAATTATTTCAACTCAACGAGGTATACCAAAGACCTCTGTTCCAGTAACTCAATCATTAAAACTGCATGACAGAAAGATAATCGATTATAAGATCCAGTAGAATTACTATTTCTCAGAATTTAAAAAAATGCCGTTTTTTTCCTTGAGATATTATTTTTCTTGTGGGGAAAAAAAATTTAAAAAAGCACAGGCTTTCCTTTTCTTTCTCCCTTCCCCCAAGTAATCATTTTTAAAGTTTAAAGCTAATTTTTATTTCAAGTTGGTTATTACCCTTAAAGAGAAAGGAACTTAATAATTCTTTAAATAGTGTCCATGTTTTTAATGTCTATAGAAACAGAAGCAAAGTACTCCTAGTCCATTGTAAATTCTTCCTGGCCAGGCTCACTCCACTGCCCCTCCACCTAGGGGCATGTTTGCCTTTAGTCTGCATGATCATTTGCTGAACACGGAGTGATAATCTATCTGTCTGCTTTGGTTGACAGCATTGAGTCCTGTCTAGGGCAAGGCTGCCTCCCTCCAGGAATTACATAAGTAAATTCTTGTCACTTCTTCTACTGCTTATTAAACCTAGGAAATCAATATGCTTCTCTGTGCATGTGGGCTTCCAGGAAAACTTCTCCTAAGAATTGTCAAATAAATGCTGCTTGACAACTGAGCTAGTTCCAGTTTCAAGCATGTGAACTTGCTGTTCTGGACCACACCGTAAATGCAAAATGTTACTACAAATTTAATGTGGGTGTTTTTAAAAACTGCATACTCACAGGAATTCTTATAGAAGGGCTCCATTCTCCAAAATGTAAATACCATTTTGCTTTTGTCTCATTGAGTTTCCTGACAATTTACTCTGCATATCTCTGCAATTGCTCTTCAAATAGTTGTAGTGAATTTATTTTAATTTTTTATTTCCTTTTATTGTCTGTATTTCAGCCTTATATAGTATTGAAGCTATAAACTTTGCAACTCTTCGGTCAGTTTTGGCATTTATATCTATCTAAAACTGTCTTTTACATCTCTACTTTCAAATTTACTAGTCTAAAATTAATATATAAAAATATGTTCATTCAAGAGGCGCCTGGGTAGCTCAGTGGGTTAAAGCCTCTGCCTTCAGCTCAGGTCATGATCCCAGGGTCCTGGAGTTGGGCTCACATTGGCCTCTCTGCTCAGTGGGGAGCCTGCTTCCTCCTCTCTCTCTCTCTGTCTGCCTGCCTCTCTGCCTACTTGTGATCTCTATCTGTCAAATAAATAAATAAAATCTTTAAAAAATTTCTTTTAAATATGTTCATTCAAAAAAATACTTCTCAGTTTATAATGTTCATTTGGGTTTCCTATTTTTTATCAGCACTTTGAGAAAGAGTTAACTGTTTTACTTTTTTAAAATAAATACTATGGTTGATTGCTTTTTCCTAGTTTATATGTTTGTTTGTTTGTTTTTATTTTTCACTAAATAATTAATTTAAAAACTGTGAAATAATCCAGACTTGGAAGAAATTCATATGTTAGAAAAAATACTGAACTAAGTTAGATATCTATTTTATAAAGAAAGAATGCAAACTGAAAAATTAAAGAGAAAGATGGCAGTTAATGATATTGGAAAAAAAAGAATGCACAAGTCAATTAAAAAGTGATTTTTTAAAATGACTAATAAAATTGAGAAAAACAAAACTACCTATCACACATTAAGAAAATTCATAAATAACTTCCTGCTGAGAACTAAAAAAATGGGCCATGTATCAACAACTTCTAGGAAAATAGAGCTTATCAAAACCACGTGAAGAAAATTTGAAATCTAATATTCCTATAACTATGAAAGAAGCAGCCATAATTTCAAAATCTCCCTCAAAGGAAACTCTGGATTAAGGCAACTATTGTGAATAAATAAATGAGTAAGTAATACCAATGTTTCATAGACTATTTCAGAGAATAAAACTTTAACACAAACTTATCAGGTCAACGCAAACCTGAAAACTAAATATAATTCAATACTAGAAAGATATAAATACTCCCCATGCTACTCCATATATTCAATGTAATGACAGCATTCCAAACTGTATTACAGTCTTATTGTAGAATTTGACAAGTAATTTTAACTTTATATGAAACTTTGAAGGTCAAAGATAGACATGGGACAAATAGAAGATAAAAAAGGTATGTTTTACTGCATATTCAAAGTTTTGAGAAAGTAGGATTTGGGGTCCTAAAAAAGAGAAATAAACTAGTGGAACTCAAAAGAGAGTTTAGATGAAGGCCAGGACTTGATTTAAAGGGAAAAAAAATAAATGGTATTACAAAACGTTGGGAAAGGACTGTCCTTAGTAAATAGTGCTAGACCAATTGCATAACCTTATGGAAGAAAATAAAGCTTGGTGTTCACCTTACATCACACAGAAAATTCAATCACAACAGAAATCAATAGGTAAAATGCAAAACAATTAAATTCCAGAAGTTAATATAGGCGAGTATCTTATGGTCTGGTGATAGGCCAATATTTAGTCAAGAGGACATTCAAAAATAAGCATTAAACATGTAAAAACTGATAAATGAATATGTGTCAGAGAGATATGCCAAGCCATTTAGAACTGCATTATTTATTAATCAAAAAGTAGAAACAACCCAAATTCCCCTTAGCAGCAGGAATGCATACATAAACTGTTTTATTTAATAGGATGGAATACAATGCATCAATAAATATCAACAAACTGCAGCTCTGTACAATAGAAATGAATCTCATGGATAAAAATTTGAATGCAAGAAGCCAGACCCAAATGTATACATCTTGTATGACTTCATTTACATAAAACAAAATGAAAACCTTGGAGCACCTGGGTGGCTCAGTGGGTTAAAGCCTCCGCCTTTGGCTCAGGACATGGTCTCAAGGTCCTGGGATCAAGCCCTGCATCAGGATCTCTGCTCAGCAGGGAGCCTGCTTCCTTCCTCTCTCTCTGCCTCTCTGCCTGCTTGTGATCTCGGTCTATGAATAAATAAATAAAATCTTTTTGTAAAAAATGAAAAATTAAACAGTGGTGTTTAGAAAACTTAAAGCTCTAAATAAATTCAAATGAATAAATGTCACAATATAGGTACCAATTACATGAGAGTTTGAGAGGGGCTGTAGTACACAGGCTACATTCAGCCTCTTAACCTAAGTGTCTCTGTTAACCACACGTTTACTTTGATATATGTCATTAGGCTGTAGAATTCTGTGTTCTTCATACATTTTATTATGTGAAACTCATAATGAGTTAAGAAAAGAGAGGAGAAATAATGAAGAGAGAGAGGACAGAGTGGGAAGAGGGGAGAGTCTCCATGTTGCATGTTGCACTCAGGGTATCAGATAGTATTTCTGAAAAACTTCTCTGAAATACATATGGTGTATTAATTTTGGTATTTCAAATTTGGGTTTCCAGTTCCTAACTAAACCCTAGTCCATCTTTACCAGTGTTCAGAAAACTCTAAAATCTGGATTACTAATGTTATCTGTTACCAACTGAAGTCACAAAAAGGACACAGATCATCAACATCAAACATGGTATTTGCAGTTTCGTCTGGCTAGTAGCCTTTTTCACGCCAGAGAATTCCACATTCCATTATTTGTTTCCCGAGGAACTCTTTTCAAAAGAGTCCTGGAGATATGACTTAAAATGTCACCAAGAAGCCCCCTGTGTACAAGAAGCACACTGTGTCATCTTTGTTAAGTATAACAAAGGAAAATTCTGTCCAATCTGTCCCTGTCTCTGAACACAAATGAAATCAATTGATGACTACTTGATAGTATTTTAAGTGTTAATATTTGACTTCATTATAATATTGTTATAGAATCCACAACAATTACTTGAGATTTATGCTTAATGACTATTAATATCGTATTCTATTTATTTTAAAGCCCATTTTAGATGAAAATCCTTCCTCCAAGGAAGTAACATTGAAATGGAAGTCTTTTATATAAATGGATAAAAATTATGCTATTCCGGGATTCATGTTGGAGGGCATGGGCAATAGCCAGAATCTCGAGCTTGCCCTCCAGGATACGGAACACATTCTGACAATTCCATTCATGTGTTCCATATGTTAGTAGAAATTCCAGTGTTTAAAAAAAAGTATATGATAGAGTCAGTATAGGGTAATAATTCACTTGGAAATAAAAATTTACACTTTTTCATGACCCAATCAGTTTTCTGATCATGGTAAATGACTTATTCAGCTTCACATTCATCAGGTGACCCTCATGGCTTTTCAACAGTTTTTAAGAAGGCCAAGTTAGCAGCTTCATCGAAGAAGAAAAAGTGACTTTTAAAATTGGAAAACCTACAAATAAATAAATAAATAAATAAAAATTTTTTGAAAATTTGGAAAACCTGAGCTTTCTAAAATTTAATAATAAGAGGAAAGATCTTCCCTGGAAGGGGAAGTTTAATAGTCAGTTATTTGATTAAGGTGCATCCCAAACTAGCAAAACATACTAATCTGTATTCAGTTCTCATGTTACCACAGCAAACAAATTCTGGTGGAGAGTTTCTAAGATCATAAAAATCTTGCATTGCATTGATAACTACTTTTTGTCTTTACCTTTACTATGTTCCTATTTCCGCTCTCCCAGCCCTGCTCTCCCACCTAATTTAGAGCAATACTTTCTCTAGCATCCGTGGAAAAATGTTGAAAGGTCAAGTAAAGCATATGAAACCTAACTGTAATTTCACACTAGCATTTTGAACGTATTTAGAGATGCTTAAAAATGGTTCTGTCTACACGGCGATCACAGTCTTATCTCTTCTGACCTAATGAAACTAATTTGGCAGAAACAAGGGAGCTGGTTGATACTTTTTGTGTTCATACTGTTTGAAGAGTAAAGGGTGGCTGGAATTCTCTCAGAATTTCTCTCAGTCTTTCCAACTGTAGAGGAAGAAGAAAAGAAGATAATTGTTCTATTTCTGAATTTGTATTAATCTCTTTAATCCAAATACACAGATCAATGATGGTGAATATGTTTGTCTTTGAGAGCACGTGATCATTCTGCTAATCAGCTTTTTGATAGACTTGTTCTAATTAATTCTAATTCTAATTAATTTCACTAATTAGTAGTAGACTAATAGACTTGTTCTACTATTTAATTCTCCAAACCTACTAGATTGTTCCACTGATCACCTTGTAACATTTGTGCAAAATGCATATTCCTGTGACAGGTATGAGTTTCTATATCCCATCAATTCCATCTTCATATGCTACCTCTCACAGTCTCATTAGAATCTTCAGGAAACTTTCAAGAAAGAATTTCAGAAAGGCCTATCATCATGTAGCTTACTTTTTTCCTCTTGGTAATGTGCTGAAAACCATTGTGCTACTCTCAGTGTCTGTGAGTACTTAATACCATTAGCCATTTTTTGAAGCTTTATTTTTCCTGCTTTTAAAATGCAAATGTGGGAAAGCCCACTCTGTGGCATATCAAATATATTACAAAGATATAAAGACATATTTATTCCAAAGTAATAGTTTTTTTCTTTTTCTTATAATTCTATTTCAATATTAGCTATTTTAAAACACTTATCCTTGAGCTCACACTCTTAAATTTCAGAATTTCATTCTGCATGTATGGATGGGAATTCCTAATGGGAAGAACCTTAAAACAAAACAACAGAAATATCATCAAACAAAAGTCTGCAATTAAGTCAGCTAACACCATGGGTCTGAGGCGTCACATGCAGAGGAGCCAGAACAAGCCTGAGCAAGAACACCAGCCATTCACCCAGCGATGATCCTGCAAAAGATGGAGATATTAAGGTCTATGGGTGCTAATGTGTGGCCTTTAAAAATGCAGTTAAATGCATGCATCACTCTTCTTTTTAATATGAGAATTACATGGAAGCAGCCTTTTTCATTTATTATTTTGCTCTTCAAAAAGCTTAACGAAAGTAAAACACCTTTTTTTAAATTCCTCCTTAGATGGAAACCATTCTCATCTGCGGGGTGATACTTAAGCTTCACATCACCTACGTAAATGTTTCTTACTTCTCTTTTATCTGTTTCAGTATGCTTCTCTGACATTTATAGGCCAACAAATAAACTTCCTGTTGCTAATTTAACATCTGCAGATTGTGTTCCTTAGGAGCATAAAATCTGAATTAACTTAGATGTCCTAAAATTCCTTATGCTGGTTCAGAAAGCTTGGCCTAGCTCTGAGACCTCTCTCCTAGCCAGGAACACACAGAGTAAATTTGGAACTGAATGAGTAAAATAGAGTGACTGTGTGCATGTGACAATTCCCAGGGATGAGCTCCCTAATAATTTACTGCTCTCTTTCTAGAATTAAAGACATTTCACATGTAAAGCATTCCTCCCTTCTTCTACTTTAATCTCCCTGACTCAGTGTAGATTCATTAAGCACTATAAATGAGCACTTACGAAAGTCTTTTGTGTGAATGGGAGCTCACAAGGTCTTAAGAGAAATAAAATGAACAGAATATTCCAGAAAGTTGGTAATCTGATAGAAGTCATAAAACGTATATGCTAAACCACCATTAAAAAGTTCTATGTAAGCAAGTACATCCTATCAAAGTACAAGTACCTGAGTACTTCATTCAGGGTAAAGGAACATTCAAAGTGAAAGAGAATTACTCAAATAAATCTTCTTAGAGAAATCCATTCTTAAACCAAGCATGAGAAGAAAGTGATTGGCAGAGATTGGGGAAGGAAACTGGCTACCTTCTAGTCAGCACTGATTTCATAAGGTAAAACACCTCATTAAATAGCCTCATTTATTTTATTTATTTTGCCTTTTAATAATCGGCACATTTAGTTTCTTTTGTTTATTAAATGATTAAACTGCCATCTCCATTAAAACTTAAATTTTTTTACACAAAACCGTCATTATTTGCATAGGATTGAATTCTCAGAAATTAGCATTGCCTATATCCGGATTGGCTAATTGGTAGACATTTGTTGAATCATTTAATAACAGAGATGGAAAAAAGTCATAAACAAGGTTCACTTTATCAGGAAAAACTGCCCTCTCATTGCAGGAATGTCATTATCTCCCAAATTTGTACTCACGAATGAAACTTGTTCTCCAATTCAGATATATTAATGCTTCCTCCTCCCTGAGAAATTCGGGTGTAAACCAGCTGAAGTTTCGTTATGTTGATACAAATTGTTTTTATCATAGAAGTGAACTCAGAGAAACATCAGTGAGGCCTTGGCTAAACTTTGAAAGAAATCAGTAATCGCATTGCTGGGGCTTATCATTCCCAGTGAATCACCAACAACTCAGAAACATTCCAGTTCTGATAGATAAATCAGCAGACAGACTGGGTTTAAAGAAGGCAGGTGACCAGCAAAAGGAAGCAAGACTGCAGAATAGGGAATCCTACTTTCTGGTAGAAGAAGAGAGAAAACAATAGTCAAAATATTTCTAAATTAACAATTGCTATCACATTTAAATGCAGCTCTTGGATAATGAGAGGTGTTAATAAAACCTATTTTTGCTTTTTAAAGATATGGATGTTACTACACTTAGAGAGAACATATTCTTTTTTTACCTGGGACTTGAAACTTTTACATTCGATGTGATACAGCAGAGGTAAGCACAGGGTCATCTCTGGACCTGGATGGTCACTTCGGTATTCACAGAGGTGCTGACAATTGAACTGAGTTTTAGGAAGGTGTAAGACTTAGAATAAGGTGTAGGTGAGGTCATCCAGACAAAAGAAACGTCATGAGCGACACATATGTTTTAAGCAGGTTATTGACTTGATCTGGTTGAGTTATAAATGGTTTGCTTTGACAGCAGTGGTGAGTATGAAGAGGAAAGGCAGAGAAATTAAGATGCATTTTTATAAACTAATTATATCTGTATAAATAGCACCAAAATGAAGAGAGTAGTAGAATACTGTCCATATCTCCTAATTACCTCTCGTGTTCCCTTCCAGTCACTGACACATGAAAAGATAACCATAGTCCTGACTTCTAAGATACCTCTTTTTTTTTTTTCCACTATATATGAATGAAATAAACAGTGTACTTTTTGTTTGGGTCCTTTTTCATTCAGTTTCATAACATTTATGGGTTTTGGCTATGATGTTACATGATTTAGATATCTCATCATATTGCCATGTAATCGGTGTGACTATAGCACCATTTATTTAACCCTTTTTTTGCTGGAAGGTTTTGATTAGTTTCTAAGGTCTTGACTCCTTTAAACAGTGCTATTACTAGGGCGCCTGGATGGCTCTGTTGGTTAGGTGTCCAACTCTTGATTTCAGCTTAGGTCATGATCTCGTGGTTCGGCTGACTTCCCACTCACGGGGCATCTGCTTGAGATTGTCTCTCTCTCCTCTCTCTCCCTCTGCCACCACCCCCTGCTTGTGCACTCTTGCTCTCTCTCTCAAATAAATAAACCTTTAAAAAAAAAACAAAAACAAATATTACTATTACAACGAACATTCTAGTACATATTTTTGGATGGAATTTTGTGTGCATTTCTTTTAGGCATAACTATAGAAGTAGAAATCCAAGAGCCTAAGAAATGCATTTGGGGTTTTAGAGGTGATAGCAAAAACATATTTTCTTTTTTTTTTTTTTTTTCCGAAAACCTATTTCCAAAGATGTACCAGTTTACACTGTCTTCAGCAATACAAGAGAGTTACCATTTTCTGTATTTTCTCTAAAACATAGTATTTTTGTCATTATTGATCTTCACAAATCTGGTGGATTTGTGGTTAGTACATCATCATGGTTTTAACTGACATTTATCAAATGATCAAAAAAACCTCGGCGGTTTTTGTTTGTGTGTTTATACATAGTCTCTTGCACATTCTCTTTATATGTTTTTCCTCAGAAATACTGGGAATATACTTCTCCACTTTATCCATTGACTTTTTACTCTCTTAATAGTCGATAAACAAAAGTTCTTACTTCTACTATAATCCCTTAATGGTTAACACATTTTGCGTCCAATACAGAAATTTTGATATTTTCTAGTGTCATCGAAGTGCAACTTTTGTCTCTGAAAGTTGCATTTCATCCATGCACAACATATATTTAAAATACATGGTGTTAACCTTGAAGTTCACTATGTTGTCTTAACATCCCTGGGTACACAGTTTAGGAACTACAGAGACAGTGCGAATGCATGTTTCTTCTCTCTGCTTTAGCCAGTGTTACTTTGAAGGAGTTTGCTAATAAATCAATTAGCAAATAAAGATATTGATTTCTTCATCTGATCTCCTCTTCAGACCTGTCATCATAGTCCCTATTTAATCTTGATAGTTACAGTTTGTTATTTTTCCTTTGTATCTTTTATTTTTCTTGAACAAATGATTAAGGGGCTTATTTAATTAGTACATTGTAGTATTTAAAAATTAAGGTTTTGTTTAAATTTCATATTATACCTTTGTTTTTTATTTAATTTAAAAAAATACTCAGCCTTTTATTTTTATTTATTTATTTATTTTTATTTATTTATTTATTTTTATTATGTTCAATTAGCCAACATATAGGACATCATTAGTTTTTGATACAGTGTTCAATGATTCATTAGTTACCTATAACACCCAGTCCTCAATGCCACATGCAACTTTTAAAATTACTTTTATCTGTTTATGAGTGTGAAACTAAGTCAGATTTTAATTGTATGTAAAGTATTACTTTGCTCTTTCCTCTGTGATAACTTCATACGGTGTTTGACCTCTACATTGAATTGTTCATTTGGTATGAGATTAGTTGTCTGAAAGCCTTAAGAATGAGAGAGAAATTGGGATGGTATCTGTACATCAACAAAGTAATGGAATAAAGATGTTTATAATAGTCTTCTAATGACTTAGGAAAGTTAGAAAACATTCTTCGGTGAAGAGAGCTGGAGGAGAAAGTAAAATTTCAATTAAAGCAAAGAATTAAACTATTGTTTATAAAAATAATCAATGATGTAAGAAAAGATATTTTTTTGAAGATTTTATTTATTTATTTGACAGAGAGAAAGATCACAAGTAGGTAGAGAGGCAGACAGATGTGGGGGGAAGCAGGCTTCCCACTGAGCAGAGACCCCGATCTAGGGCTCAATCCCAGGACCCTGAGATCATGACCTGAGCCAAAGGCAGAGGCTTAACCCACTGAGCCACTCAGGCACCCCCAGAAAAGCTATTTTAATAGCATACTTTTACAGTAGGCTCTTTGGAAAAGCCCAGGGATAACTATGAAGATGGGCATACTGAGGTGGGCAATTTAATGAAATAATGGTACAAAACCTAATGTGGTTTCAGGGAGGTGGAATTTTCCTACAGTAAATGAGACGAAGAAAGCAAATATACAGTTACAAATTCATAGTGGCATGGAATTAATAATAGCATGGAAAAGAAAGTGAACAATAAACAGGAACTGTGTTCATTAGAGTCTTGGAGGGGTGAACAAACTCAGACTGTAAAGGTTCCGGTTTCTGTGTGGCCAGATTGCTAAGAACTTGCAATAAGGTATCTTAAATTCTAAGTCATGAGATCTGTCATATATGAAGCCTTGTTTTAGGAATAATCAGAAGCATCTATGTTGTGATTAGTGCTGCCTCATTCATTAATTTGCTTTTGTAAATGAAGGGCTAATGAATTAAACGGAGGCAGCACTATCAATTTTTCTTAAATGATACATTTTATTTTTTCAGACACAGAATTTATGCCAATATTTAATAAATACTTTAATTACTGTCCACTGATTAAACCACGAAAATCTTTATTCAACAAGTTAAAAGTAAATTCAGGATGACTATGTATAAATGGAACAACAGGGTGATCTCTAAAACCTGCAAAAACTGAAAAATTGGTAAAAGAAACACACAATACCCCTGACACATGCAAAATACAAAGTACATGACATACACAAGAGGAAATCCGGCAAGATCCATTGCTTAAATTATTCTCTAGACTCTGAGGCACCACGGTGAAATTTGGGTTTCCAAAAGTTCTAAATGGAAATCCCAGTAACCTAGAAGATGGTTTCTAAGAGTCACAGACAACTCTTATTTTCCATTTCTTTCATTTTAGTCCAGTTGGGGATTTCTCCTTTGCCCCTTTTTTCATTCAAGTTGTTCTCATCTCTTTCAACTTTATCCCTTATATAATATTTTTCGTTTAGAAATGCTCTAAGAGATTCCTTCTTGAGTTCCACAATTTCACTAGAAATAAGAATGTCATTTTCCTCCCATTTTACAGATGAAAACAAAGTATTGCATGATGAGTTTACACTGTTGGTTCCTATAAACTAATGGAGCCAAAATAAGAAAATAAGCTTTCTAATTTATGATATTACATATAAACTTTTTACTTCTCTCTTTGATCTCTCCCACAGACAAAATGTAGTATCATCTTCAAACTGAAATCACTCTCTACCTTAGATGTAAAATACTTCTTTTTTTTCAGGCCAACTTTTCACTGACTTTCTCAGTATGGCTTTCATTGACATTTTTTCCTAGGTGAACATCGTTAGCATGTCAAATGAAATTATTCCTCAGCCTTAATTGTATATAACATGCTATAATTACTTCATCTTAGAATTATAAGATCAAATGAAATTATAGGTTCTGCTCAGAAACTGAAGATTTTTCCCAATTCAAGGACTTGTCACAAATCTGCTTTCCCTTACTGTTAACAATGCAATAAAGTAGCATCACTTACCACACTTAAACCACACTAAAGCAGAATATAAAATAGTTCCTTAAGAAAGACATCACTATATTTCCTCTGTTTTTGAAATTTCCATTAAATTGTAATGGATTTTATGTACTTCATTGACAAAAAGAGAACCATTGCTTATCTTTCTCTAGAAGACAAGTGGAAAGAAGGCAACAGAGCACAGTGATCTAAGAGCCAAGAGATAAAGACGTTAATTTTTTTTTCTTTGCCATTATTCTTTTTTAATTAATTTTTACATTTATTTTTTATTTATTTTCAGTATAACAGTATTCATTCTTTTTGCACCACACCCAGTGCTCCATGCAATCCGTGCCCTCTCCAATACCCACCACCTGGTACCCCGACCTCCCAAACCCCGCCCCTTCAAAACCCTCATATTGTTTTTCAGAGTCCATAGTCTCTCATGGTTCATCTCCCCTTCCAGTTTCCCTCAACTCCCTTCTCCTCTCTAACTCCCCATGTCCTCCATGCTATTTGTTATGCTCCACAAATAAGTTAATTTCTATTCTGGTGCTCGCTTCCTTAATAACCGTGAGATACCATATAAGTCTCCGTTTCCTCAACAGCAAAAGAGTGTAACTGGAACAGCACCACTTACTTTGACACTGTTCAAGGGGTCAAAGGACAGGACTTATTTGACAAATCTTTGAAAACTACAGAGCACTTTGGAGAAGCATCATATTAATAAAATCACATCTCTGCTGTATTTTAGCTCTCACTATCTGTGACAAAAAACTAACAAAAGAAACAACAAAGTGAACACTCTCAAACTTGCTTCAATTTAAATTTAAATGTAAATGCTTTAAATTCTTCACTTACCTCTTGACGGCCTTACATGCCATTATCTTTATCCAAGAGATTTGCCCATTTGGTGTCCTGCTCTCCGTCGCCGTCTATAAATGACTTTGTGGAAGCCTCCCTTTCTGTTACCCTTCCCCTGGTCAGCTTAACCCAGCTCCTGTTCCTGCTGCTGTTGCCTCTATGGCTTTTCACACAGACTTAAAACTGTATGAGGTAATTATATATGTATTTTTTATATTCCTCAAGATTGAAAGTTCTGAGAGCTGGAATGTTATCTGTCTTATTCACTGCTGTTTTCCCTTGCCCCATCACATAGTAGAGCTTCCTAAAAATGCACAAATAACTACAACAGATTATGAATCCATAGAATTTTCTTTATCACTTTAAAGTGGTAGCCAAATAAATTTAGAAGGCAGAGCTTACAAGAGGAGGCGCCTCTAATTTTTTCCATAGCATATATTCTTTCTTTAAAAAAGATTTTATTTATTTATTTGAGAGAGAGATAGAGAGCATGCGCTGGCAGGGGAGGGAAAGAAGGAGAGGTAGAAGCAGACTCCCTTCCCCCTGCTGGGCAGGGAGCCTGAATTGGTGCTCTATGTGGGGGTTGATCTGAAGGCAGACCCTGAACCATCTGAGCCCCCCAGGTGCCCTCCAGAGCATATATTCTGAAAACTAGAGATTCACTCTTCTTTTGGCATGAACTATTACTTTATTACTTTATCTATTACTAATTATTTAATAGCTTATTGAGGAATAATTTATATACAAAAATACTGCACATAGACATTCACTCTTAAACGTACAGCAACAACCAAAAAGGACTGACCAAAAGAGGAGCCTTGAGTCCATCACAAATATAATACTTTATATATCAGTTACTGAGTAAAGTTATCAGAATTTTTTCTTGGGCTCATGAGCCACATTCAGAACTCCACTTTACCTTATGATCTTTTTATGAAGAGTCCAGTACACTCCCTGTAAGTCCATCCACATTTTCTCAGAGTACTTTCAAAATGCATTTCATGAGCCTCTATATTCTTTATGAAATTGCTTTGTTGAATGGAAAATAGTTATCACATCCGTGATTAAAGTTTGTCCAAGAGAACTTACTTTTCTAGGTCCAGATAACAAACAGAGTCCTATTCAAGGATAAGACCACCCAAAATTCTTTGCCTCAATCAAATCCTAGCATCCCTGTAGTCGAGGTTCATTTGGAGGTGTTACTGGTGTGGTACATGGAACATCCTGATCCTCACAACCACTTTATCACCTTTCCTATTTTCTGAGCCATTGAGGTGTTCTTTCTCCTGGGCACAGTCATTTTTAATCATGTTCTTGATGTGCTATTTTCTGCTGTGCTCTCAATTATCATGTATACAAGCCCTCGCTGCTTTATTCCCTTGAGTCTGTTTGGAAATACAGAGTCTCCTGGCCTAGATTTTTTGTTTTTTTCTTTTTTAATTTTTATATACTTATTTATTTTACCTTGTGCCAAGTACTTCACCACCTGGATATCTCACAAACTGACATCTGTCGAACTGAGGTCTCAAATTCAACATTCCTGTTCTGAGACATGCGGTGTTTTTTAGGAAGAAGTAAGAGACGAGGCACAGGAATTACCATACGTTTTTCTTAGTTCCTGACCATTTGAATTCTAAATCAGCATTTCCCCCTGATTTTTGTAAGCATTGTGCAGTTAACTATTTTATGGCATCGAGGTGGGAAGAAGATTTACCAGGTTCTATAAGACCGGCTATCTGTGTACTGGCTAGCTTCCCTTCGTGATGATTACATGTGCTCCTCGGCATTGCATGAAAGTGAAAACATTCATTGTTCATGTCTGTGAACTTCCATTCTTGTCAAATTAATCTATATAATTAAAAGTTTTTACCCACTCACTTACCTCTATGACTGCACAAGAAATCAGGAATATGTTTCTCTGGTCTTTTAATAAAGTCATAATATAATAGTGGTATTTTTTAGAAGTTAAAGGAATTTTAGAATCTGGAAATGTAAACTCTCTACACAGTCAAACCAACTTCCACATATGCTTTTTTGACTGAAAATAATTAAGAAGCCAAGTATATTTTTGTACTCCCCCTTTCTAGTGCCCTTGCCCCTAATATGTGTATGCACGCACACACGCACTTTGTTGCTTTTGTTCCTCAGAGCCCAAGGATGATAGGCTCCTGCTGCTTCAAACCCTTCTCTGTGCACAGCAGATAAAAACTGCATTGAGACTGCTAACACTATAGATCTCCACAGTGTTGAGTGAAATGTATGTGGGTTTAGGTCTTGACAGGAGTAGAAATTCAACACTGCCACTCAGTGATACGAGACCGTCTTTACAAGTATTACCTGCAAGGCCAAACCATCCTGTCCTCAAATTTCTACTTAATATGTGAAATTAATCAGGGTGATTATCAGTTGGTTATCACAGCTTTTGAAAGGCATATATAGGCCTACCCAACAAGGGATCTATGGGATAGTGCTCACTCAGTATTTAGGAAGACATACTTAATTCTTCAGTGTGTCCCACTTCCTATGGCCCATTGTCCTCTGCTATGCTGAGGCAGAGCTGCTGTTCTGCATTATCAGCTGTATTTCCTACGCTGTCACCATCTGGAGGAGGAGAAAGAAAAAGGAAGCACTAATCTAATTTTTTCTTATCCAATACATGCCCTGTTTCCAGATAACACTAAGGCTTTAAAGTATAAGGGATATATAAAGGTCGGAAAACCTAGATTCTTCTGTTTGATGCTGGAATCCGCTCTGACAGTTTTAACTAATTAGCTAATTTATCCACCAATGATTTCAGCCAAACAGGATTCATGAGATTCATGCTTTATCCATCTTTTCTTTGAATATTTATTTCATACTGTGCTCTGAGGATACAATCGAGAAATAGCAAAAATCCCAGCTCTCATGAATTTTATATTCTTATAGGAAAAGAAAGACCAAAAACCAAAAATAATTAGTAAAAAGGTATGACACCAGGTATCATTAAGAGTCATAGATGAAATAGGCAAAGGAACTGCTATAGAGAATGATGGAGCTCAATTTCAAATCAGATGATTAGGAAACCCCTCACTGAAGAAGTGTCTGAGGACAGAAGCTTCGGGAATTAAGCATGAGTGTTATCCATAGACGATCTTTCTAGGGAAAGCCAAAACCCTAACCCAAACACTTATGGATATAAAAGCTCTTAGGTATATAATGCCTAGTGTGTTTGAAGAGCAAAGGTCCAGTGTGGCTAACACACAAGAAATAAGGGAGATGATAATAATAGGACATGTGGTCAGAGAGGTAATGTGGTTAGAGGAGAATGATAGGAAGATCTCCTGGGACATTGTAGGCTACTGTAATGATTTTTGCTTTCTCTCTGACTAGAAGGTCAAGTCATTGATAGGTTTTGAAGGATGGAGTGACTTTATATGATTGACATTCTAAAAGACAAATGTCTATATTTTTATATATTGGTGTCAATATAAATAGAGATATGGATAATTTCCCCCAGCTGCAGTACAGACAATAAGTAATTGCATCAAAATCAGAATCAGGGAACAAATGAGGAGGCTATCACAATTATCCAGGCTAGAAGCGCCGATGGCATGGATCATGTCATCATGGTGGATGTAGTAAGCGACAGAATTTTAAACATATTTTGAAAGTAGAGTTGATAGGATGGGTGGCCAAAGTGAATGCTGGCTATAAAAGAAGAAGAGTTAGGGATGACACCAAGATTTTTAGCTTAGGCAGCTGAAAAACAATGTAGTTATAATCCAGATGGAGATGATGTCAGGGGAAGCAGGTTTTGGGAGATAGGACAAGTCTGCTTTGGAAATGTTGAGTTCAAGCTGTCTTTGACTACTTAGGTAAAGACAGTAGGTGATACTGTCAGTAAATATCTGTATTTACTGTAAAGACAGTAGGTGGAATTCAGGGATTTAGGAGAAATCCAAGCTGGAGAAAACTTTTAGAGTTCATTCATATTTAGATAATATTGAAAGCTATGATAAGGAGTGATTTATGTAAGGGAGAAATATCCAAATATTTTGTTTAAAGGTTCTATGATGTTAAGATAATGGGAAGCTAAAAGGAATAACCACTGATACAGAAGGGGGAAGGGCCCCTGAACACCACTGAGGAAGGATTTTTAGAAAATGGCTATGCCTAAAACTACTTTAATTTTATATGTCAATTCTCTCAAGTAAGAAAAGTGGGAGTGAATAATATGTAAAATTCTGCTGATAAGTAAGGGATGGCAAAAGCTGAGGACTCCTGCATTTAACAATGTGTTTCTAGGTGATTTTGATAGAAGTACTTGCGGCATCAAAGTCTCACTGGAATATTCATGAGGAGAACAGGTTGCAGAGAGTAAGTCTAACCGATTGCTTTGAGAAGACTGTTAAATAGAGCAGAGCAAGAGTGATGCTTAGCGAGAAATGGGACATGTGTGTGTGTGTGTGTGTGTGTGTGTGTGTGTGTGTGTGTAGACAGCACATATCACAAGCAGATTTTATTCTCTCGGAGTAGTACCATATGAAAGTCAACTCATTCCATCTTTGACCTGTATAACTTTTACATTTTATTTTAATCATCCACTAACCTCTCTCACCACCATCTCTGTTAAACCCTTCTTGAATTAGTGACCTTACTGAGTTATTTTTTACTCATCTAGCCAAGCCATCAATAAAGGTTTGGGTTGCAAACTCCAGTTTCATTAGCGTATGGGAGCGTCTTAACATCAATACAAATGTCTTTCTGAACAGGAAATGCAGAGATCTAAACTCCCTTTTTCTACATCTCAAAAAATAAACACTACAGGGAGTACAAGACAGGGATCTCTCTATTTTAGTCAGTAGTTTAACTTCTTTTTTACCAGTAAGTCCTACTTTGGGGGGCATAGTGGGAGTGTTGCTGTTGAGGTTCCTATGACTAAAAATGTGAATCCATAATTATTTTAAACAAGCAATTTGTAATTCTCTTCATATTATGCCACAAAAGAAATGTTTGTGAGGTAATGACTTCTTACTCTGAAGATCAGAATACACCAAGAAGTTTTCTAAACTACGGAAGGGACTTGGCAGTAACTACAGTTTTTGTCAATTGTTGTCACAAACAACACTACATAATAAACCACTTACAAACCTATGTACCCAGCACCCATGAGGTGGAGAAATGCTGTAGATTCTACGTAGACAGGACTGCAAAGTCACTTGGCAGACAAAAATGGAAAGGTGTGAAAAATAATGCAATTCATTTTTTATCGTGCTGTTGCAATTTGCTGTGTTTTTCTAAGAGCCTCAGGATATATCCTAAGTAGTGACTATTAAAAAGGAAAATTATGGAATGAGAAGTAAAATAATATAATTCTAATTATTAAATATGGAACAGTGTTGTGGTTGTGGAAAGTTCTTAAACAGAGAGTTCAATATCTCAAGCCCTTCACTCAGTTAACTGTGTGTCTGTAGACAAATGTATCATTTTTTCATTGAATTTTTGATAAAGTTTATATATTATATACACTTTTTTGGTCTAGTCCTCCTATTGAACAAAAACTCCTCAAAGACCTAAACCATATTAATTTTGATTCCCAGAGTATCACTAGCCCTGAGCACATCATAGTATGCAGTAAGCACATATTGAAGGAAAGAGGGAAGAAGAGAAATGTTGAGTAAGCAAGAGCCAAATGAAAGGAAGAGAGAGACTAATAGGCAGAGGGGAAAGCAGAGTAGTGGGCTATGAGATGAGAAGGATGTGGTATGCAGACCTGGAAGCAGTCTGTCCAGTCCAGTATGACTGGCTGACAGGAAAAGGGCAGAAAAGATTTAGAAAGATTTAGAAATAATCCATACTCTGAGGGCACAAAGATGCAAAGGTCATTTTCAAAAGTTTTAATGGCAGTGAGATTCTACTATGTTTTAAAAGAGAAAGTTGTGTGGTGAGATTTCTGTTAAAAAAATAAAATAGTACTCTGGTGTCTCCGACAGAAGCTCTGGGAAGACATGGCACTGAACACATACTCACCCAGCTGTACACACATTTCTCCGTCACTTCTCCTGAGCCAACCACCTCAGGGAGTGGCGCAGGCATGGAGCTCCGGGCGGGTTCCAGGGAAGAGCTGGTGCTGGTCTTTCCCTCCAGAAGAGCCTGGATAGTGCTGTTTAAGGGAGCTTGACTGGACTGTTTTGTAGGATCTTGACAGGCCCTCTGGGAGATAAGGAATTAACACCTGCCTGGGCTGGGTCTTGTGGCTGCTTCCAGCTTTGGGGGAGCTCTGAGCAATCCCCTCCCCATACTCCCACTGCCCAGCCAGGCCTCAGGGGAAAGGTCTTTGTCATCCTTGTAGAAAATGAAGCACATCACATCCCACCAAGCACATTGTGGTAACTGAAAAATGTCTTCTGGAATAACAAATACAAGTCCATAAATGGTGGGACAAAACATCTTGTTTCATAAAATCAAGTGGAAATAGATTTTTAAAGTATCAAGAGTGATATAAAACACATGAAGGAAAAGATGAGATTTGGAGAAAGAAAAAATCTGAAAACCAAATAGGATGATACCCAGACTCTCAGGAAGAAAAAAGAATTGAGCAGGCTATCAGAGTTAGCTAAAAAATGATAATTTTCATGAACTCAAGGGAAAACCAAACAGGCACACTCAAAGATCAAGAATGTATGTCCCAAGAGAAGTCTGCCTGCCTTGTTCTCCACTGAATCCCCAGAGCAAGAAAATTACCTGGCACATAGTAGGTCCTAAAGGGAATTTTGCTTTCAGAATTAATAAACTTGAAATTTGCTTCTGGCTAAATTTGGTGAAATGCTTTGAAGGCACGATGTTAAATGACATACAATCTCCTTAGGGCAAAGGGGATCAAGATGGAGAAAAAAGTACAACTGCAGTTAAAAATGAAACCAAAATGGAACATTGGAGTCTTCAATATGCTTCAACATTTGACTCTTAACCAAAAGGTAGTAAATTATTATTGATTACTCATACAGGCCATAAATATCAGTCAGTCATGGTGATGCCATAACAAACTACCAGAGTCAAAAATGATTGGAAGGTATATTTAGACTAAATAGAGAAGGCTTAAACAAAAACTTCATAAGACACATATACTTGGCATGTGATTGTATAAATAAATGTGTGTTATTTTTAGCAAAGAAGTTCATATTTAATAGAATACTTCATTTCCTTTTATAATCTCCAAATACTTGTTAAATGTCCAGTAACAGACTTTATGTCAGCATATAGCCATTAATGCTATGGGGGCGGAGAGGTTGTCAAGGAAAAAAATGCATCCCTGTTATTTTACCTTGAGTAGAATATCTCATGTCCCTTGTTGAGTGAGAGAAGCAACATGCTAACAGGAGTAGAAAACTGAATTTCATGATCTCTGGGTGACTTTCTGTACATACAATGGTATGATTTTCTATTGATGGCTGTGGTATGTAAGGATGATTGCTACTTCTTAAATTCTTAGAAATTTTACAGAGCAGATTCTTCTCATTCTTTGGGATTTTAATAACATTTACACTAGTCAAAAAACCATAGATCCCTATCTAAATATATTTAAATGAATTATGTTTAGAAAATCCCCAAACACATACTGCAAACTGTATAAAGAGGTATTACATTCTCTTTCTCTGAATACGTTTGCCAATAATTTCAAAAAATTTTGTACACCTCCCATTTTCCTTTGGTATATAGGAAAGTATTAAAAAACAAATAACAGCAATTTTTCAAAGGTCTCTCAGGACCATGAACATCTCCTTTATGGCTTTTATGGGACAGAATCACTCCTATCATATTTTTAACGTGGTTCTAATAGTAAACGTTTATTGACATTTTACTTTTGCCAATTTTGTCTCTATCACCCATCACGTTGTATGATGCTAATTCATTCCAGATGATGAACTGTCCTACTGGAAGTATGAGTGTGCAGTGCTGCCAAACTCAGGGAGGCCAAAAGAACATTTTATTGGTACCATGTACTCATCTGGGGAAGGGTGGCTACATTGTTCTCTAAAAAAATCTCTAAGACAATTTATCACATTGCTTGGAGCACAGACTGTATCTTTGAAGTTTGCCTGTGAAAACATGCCATGCAGTATCATTAGGCAGAATGAGAGAACAATTATATGGAAAACAAAATGAAAACTCTCTTGTTTCTGACCCTTTGGAATCATATTCCACTATTGATGAGGGAACAGAAGGAAGCTGAGTACAAAGCACAAGCTGACACCAGCATGCTCCTCCCAGCCCCCCACTCATGGGTGGGACATGGGTGACACTCTTCCAGGAATCTCCCCCATATAGCTTGATGTTAATACCTTGCTAGAAAGAAAAACCTTGTAAATGGCAAGGCCTCTGCTGTCTGGTTTCTTGTATGTCCTGTTAAGCATATGAAAGTTCTTTAGAATCCTCCCTTTTCCCTTACCCCCCCCCCAATCAGCCACCGGTCATAACCCCAGTGCAGCAGCTCTTTCTGTCCACGGGTCCTGTCCCTGTGCTTTAATAAACCACCGTTTTGCACCAAAGACATCTCAAGAATTTTTTCTTGGCTGTAGGCTCCTGACCCCACCCCACCAACCCTCATTTATATTCTAAAACTTCATCATTTGGCACCTAAACATGGGGCTTTGAGTCTTTATACCTAGATGCTGAGCTTTGCCAAATTGGTGAGTACTTTCTCTCCTCTTGTTTACTCTCATTTCAGGGGCTTTTAAGGAGCACGGTCTTATTGGTGTAAGGTTTTAAAGGTAAGATAAACACGACACCGTGTGAGATAGGCGCAAGGCAAGATTTGTTAAAGGTGCCCTCGGACAAGGTTCCGAGATTCTGGAGAGGGGAGTCAAGGAAGTCGCACACGGGAGGAGTCGAGTGGGTCTTCTTTCTGGGTTAAGACAGGGCATAGGTTCACAGCCACATAAGTAACATATTCAGTGATTGGAGGGTTGGGGGAGTCCTGATGTTCCTGTTTCCTGCATAGGTATCGGTTTACTTATGGTGATGTGTCCTCGGTATACATCCTTCCCACAGGAGAGTCATGGGTTAAGGCAGATGGAAGATGAGGGCCCGGTGGCCAATTTTATTATTCCTCCTGCATTCCTGGAGCCACCGACCTAACAATTGGAACACTTGCATGTCCATAGCTCAGGCTGTAAGCCTCTAGCCCATGGCTGCTCTGTGGGGAGAGAAAGCCTGCCTTTTGGCTGGAAGTTAGTATACTGACCAGAATGGTAATAAGACCCAGAAACTTGATGCCCTCTCGTTACCCCTGTTCCTTCCTTCCTTCCTTTCTTTCATTCTTTCTTTTTGACAGAGAGAGACACAGCGAGAGAGAGAACACAAGCAGGGGGAGTGGGAAAAGGAGAAGCAGTCTTTCTGCTGAGCAAGGAGCCCAATGCTGGTCTCCATCCCAGGACCTTAGAATCATGACCTGAGCCGAAGGCAGACGCTTAACGACTGAGCCACCCAGGCACCCCTTTATTCCTGTTCTTATACAAAGTTGGCTGTCTTGGGGTCAGGACAGCCACTTAAGTAAGTCATCAGGAAGGCTGCCAATCTTAAGACTCCTGTGTACGGTTTCTCCCTGATTAGTCTAATGTGATGCCCTCCACATCCCTGGTCTGGCCTCTTCTGGCTACAGGACCTCCACTGGGGATGAAGTTTTAGAATATAGGTGAGGTTCAGTGGGGTGGAGACCAGAGCCAATGATTAAGAAAGAATTCTTGAGATGTCTTTGGTGCAAAATGGTGATTTATTAAAGCATAGGGACAGGACCCATGGGCAGAAAGAGCTGCTTCCCTGGGGTTGTGAGGTGTGCCAGGTTCTGTACAGTCCATCCGCTTCGGGAAGGTAAAATAAAACGGAGGTTTCAATGAACTTCCATATGCTAAAGAGGACCTGTAAGATACCGGATAGCAGAGGCCTTGCCCTTCTAAACAAGGTATTAACATTAAGAGAGTTGGGAGATTGCTAAAAAAATGTCACATATGTCCCACCCAGGAGTGGGGGTGGGAAGTTTGCGGGATGTCAGCCTTTTTGCTTTGTTCTCCCCCAGCCTTCTGTTCCCTCATCCCTGGGAGCCGGCTGAAACCCATGCACGATTGATTGAATTAAAATCCAACTGGGATAAAAATATATGTTTATAAAAAATAAAAAGTTAAAAAAAAAAATAAAAAAAATAAAATAAAATCCAACTGGGACCGTTTCTTAGGGAAGTTGGCTGTCAGGACCATGTGTGTGGGAATGTCACTTAAATCATGATGGGTTTCAATCTATACTATTTCTTCTCAGTATCCTCTACTAAATACTTAAAGCTACAAAATTTGGTAATTTCCCCTTATAAAACTTTTCTAGTATTTTCCATGGGTTAAAATGACAGGGAAGTACACAACCTTCAGGACAGTACACAACCTTCAGGACAGATGGTGGTGTGGCCTGTGACGGCATTTCAGCCCATTCACCAGGCATCCGTCTGTAGCCTGGGATGCGATGGGGAAAGGGAAGGGCACCCGCACCCCTCCAGGGCCTTTGATGGCAGGAATGCCTTCATGGGGAAGGCAGGATCATGGTCAATAGTGATGTCTTATTTGAGGGACACCTGCATTCACCTTTGACACAGGGGAACCTCTGATGTATCCTGCGTGGGACACCAGCCAGGAGTTGGGGGATTTGCTAATGGGCTTTCTTTCCTTTTCTGGGAGCATGGCCTCAGTAGGCTTCTTCAGTTCCCAAGGACTCTACCTCAGGGTGGCTTTTAATCCACTGGAAGCAAACTGCATTTCAAAACTTAGGAAAGGATTGTGCTCCTGGAACACTGCATGGCCTCTGTGGGATCTCTCAGTTAGATCTCCTCCACAGCAAATGGGGTGAATGGACCTAGGGGACCTTCATGGCTCATACCTAGGCCTTCACTGCTTTACACCAGGGCCTCTAGCAGAAAGTGTTTGCTGAATATGTCTGGCTAATCACACCCTCCCGACATATTGGATGATAGTTATATGTAATTAAGCTGCCTCCTGGTAAACCCAGGTTGCTGGCAGATACACAGGCCATCCCCAGCAAAGGGGATTCTGACTTTTTCTCTGTGCTCCTCCTAACAGATGTGGGAGCTTCTCCCTCTTTCATTTCCCAGGTTGATGGCTATAACTGGAGCCAGCTGGGGTTAATCTCCCTCGGGACAGACACTAAGGAATATTCCCAAGCAGCTGCCAAAACTCACTTTGTTCCAAGGAATTTCCCTGTCTTCTCTGGCCTGATGTGGCCTGCTTAAGCCCTCCCCGCCTTGTTGGAAAACATGGTGTTTGCTCCTCTAGTGGAGATGATGAGCTCTGAAACTGGGAACCCCTTCTTTGCCTTCCGGCAGCACTTTGTCGCTTCTGTCTCCCCTTGCCCATTTTTTACACCAACGTGGGTGTGGCCCGTATGTCTGGCCTCTAGACCATCCTTGGTGCCTCCTGCACCATGGCTCTTCCTCTCTTATGGTCAGGGAGCTAGAAGAGCACCCCTGGACCTCACAACTCCCACTCCAGATCCCTGATCCATGTCTCAGGTAAACATTAGAAGTGGGGTGGGCCCAGGTGGAAAGTCAATCAGTATTTAAACTAAGTTAAGTTTGTTGTTTAATTAAGATAGACATGTCTTGAAAGTTATCAGCACTGAATATGAAACTTACTCTGTTGAGGTTTGCTGAAAGTCAAATAAGCTAATATGATCTCTGTTGCAATTTGTAGCAAAAGGATGACTAAACTGATGGTTCGTTGTCTGTCTCAGAGTTTTCATGGGTAATTGTTCAGAGAGCTTTCAAAGTCATTGATTTTGGATGTTAAATGGAATTAAATTCATTGGACATCTAGGTTTTTTTCCAAATAGGATAAAATGCTAAGTCGTTAATTATTGGACATAGGTTGGTGCTATTGAATTCTTATTGCAAAGAAATGATAGATACTTAAATCTGTTGGTAAATATGTTTTGTGCTTAATGAAATCACAAATTTGCCATCTAAACAATTCTGATGTAACAGTTCACTGTTGGTTACTCCTTTGTTTTCTCCAGTGAAAACTGGAGGTTTCTAAAGAATGCAAAATTCTAAATGACTGATGGGAATGCATTTTTGTTAAAGGTAAAAGGTAATTTTGTCCTAAATAAGATGGTTGTTTGGAAAGATGCTTTGGGACAAAATCTGAATGCAAAGGAAAGTTGTAGAAGGTTTGTGAAGGGATATTTTTGGATCAGAATTTCAGGTGTGGTCAGGGTGGACTAAGATAAAAAAACAGATTTTAATGTAAACTGGCATAAGTTGAAAGTCTGCTTTCTCTCTGTTCAAATTTTGCACCAAAGATGTGTCAAGAATTCTTTCTTGGTCATTGGCTACCAGGGAGCCTCACTTACATTCTAAGACTTCATTAGTCTTCACTAAGACTAAATAGAAGGGCAAAAGTAGTACCTTTGGGGGCACCTGGGTGGCTCAGTGGATTAAGCCGCTGCCTTCGGCTCAGGTCATGATCTCAGGGTCCTGGGATCGAGTCCCGCATCGGGCTCTCTGCTCAGCAGGGAGCCTGCTTCCCTCTCTCTCTCTGCCCGCCTCTCCGTCTACTTGTGATTTCTCTCTGTCAAATAAATAAATAAAATCTTAAAAAAAAAAAAAAGTAGTACCTTTGGCAAGAATGGAAGCACTTATAACACTGGGTATAAGAGCACACAAATGGAAGATCCCACAGGGAACTTTTGCAAAAAGCTAACACAGCTTATTCTGATTAAATATTAGGGGTTTTTTGGGTAGGAAATATTCATTGAGAATGTTCTTTTCATAAGCATAATGAAATTGAGTGCTTTTCTCGCACTAACAAGTTTCTTTTTTCTTTTTTTTCTTTTCTTTTCTTTCTTTCTTTTTTTTTTTTTTTAACATTGCCATCTAGTTTCATTTTCTGGTTCAATGATGAAGAGCTCCCTAGATCACCCCCATTTCAGCACCTGCAAGCTGATCTCCAGTGGATCTTATTTAATCCAAGCAGCGTGAAACTTTAAGATATATAAACACATTCGGGAAGGGATTTCCCGATAATTTCATGCTTTATTTACTTTTATTTAATTCTCTTTCATTGAAACACTGTACCAACTAACCAAGATTCCTGTTTTATAACTCAAACCAATGCATCCCTTCCAAAAATCAAACTCTGGACTACTTTTCTCCGAGTGTTTCTAGAAAATTCCAGTTGTTGCTATTCCTTTCATGGATCTTTTTAAGTTTTCCACTTCAGGTCCCTGGGCAAATGCTAGCGCCCCAGGCAAGCTTGAAATTAATCACTCCTACTGTTCAGATCCCTTTCCTCTTGTCATAGGATGTTTTTTTTTAAGATTGACATTTATGAAGCCTGCATACCCCTGTCCTACCCATGCCCCTGCACCGCCAGTTAGATGGGACACACTCTACAACTTCCTTTATGAGCAGCAAAAAAAACTAGTGATTGCCGCTCTAGTGAATATCCCAGATCAAATTAGACTATCCTCTTAATCTAACCTAAGAAAGCACTTGTTTGCATTTGGGAGGATGTGAAGTGCCTAAGGTAACTGTGTGTCTTCCTAAAATGGGTGTTCATTCACTTTAATACCTTTTTTTTTTTTTTTTTCTCAAAATGTGACCTTGGATGGGACTAGTTAGAGCAAGATAATTTAAAACCATTTAGACTTTGTGCCATAATTTAGATCACAATACGAATGTAGCCATCATCTCTGCCTCATTATAAGGGTGTTTCTGATATTTTCGCCTGCTATCTGAAAGGTGAATAAAAAGACAAATCAACAAGAGTGGAGGAAAGTTGACAAAGAAGGAGAGAATGGTGGTCTGAGTCTCATGAAAACAAATTCTTACCTTTCTTGGTGCCACAGTAAGGATCCACCATAGAGCAGGACGAGGTACTCTTGAGGTTAATGGGAAGCAGGAAATCAGCAGCAATACCTGGCTTGCTAAAACGTAACACAGAGGGTGCTGGGGGCAATGGAAGGTTTGGGAGGAGGGTGGAGGCCTTTGGAATGCCCTGGCCTGCTCCCCACTCTGCTGTTGGAATGCCAAGGGAGGGGCCTTCCCCAAAGCTTTGTTAGCCCCAACAGCTGCCCAGTGACCTAAGAGATGGATGCATTGTCCCCTAGGCTATGTTTGGCAGAACTGGTAGAACAGAAGATTAGCATATTGTATCTTTCCTGGAAATAGCTCCTCCTAGTTTCAGTAAGACCCCTTGTTGAGAAACAGTGGTAGGGATTTGTGATTATCCCAAAGGACCCATAAACCAGGAGCAAAGAAGGGCAAAGGGTCTCCAGGCATTGAACCCCTTGCCTTGCCTCTCTGTGACAGCAAAGTTTGGAGTAATCTTTCATCCGTCAGTACAAGGATCACTGTCCACTCCTGGCAAGGTACTACTATTCTGAAATCATGTGTTTTCATGAATTTTTTGAAGTATAGTTAATATACAGTCTTATATTCGTTTCTGGGGTACAATATAATGATTCATCAGTTCTGTACATTACTCAGTGCTCATAAGAGAAGTGAACTCTTCCTCTTTTATCTATTTCAACAACTCCCCCCACCCCAACTTCCCTCTGGGAACCACCAGTCTTTTCTGTTTAAGAGTGTTTTCTATTTATAATTTGATTTTTAAATTTTACATATGAATAAAGTCATATATTTGTCTTTCTCTACCTTATTTCACCTAGCGTTATTCCCTCTGGGTCCGTCATGCTTTTGCAAATGGGACGATCTCATTCCTTTTTATGGCTAACGAATATTACATTGTACATATATGTCCCATCTTCTTGATTCATTCATCCAGTGGTGGACACTTGGGTTACTCATCAACAAAACAAAAAGGTAAATGGGAAAAGATATTTTCCTAAATGGGAAAAGATATTTTCCTAAATGGGAAAAGATATTTACAAGTGATCTATCCGATAAGGGGTTAATATAAAGCGGAAAATGACCCAGAGCAGGTCCAGGCCAGAAGGCCCCAGAAAATGGTGAGCTACTAACAATAAGCTAGAGATAAGCAGAAGCCCTACTGGCAGCAAGAGCAAACCAGCCCTTTCTGCCTCTGTAAACAGGCTTCTTGCCACAGACCCCCTGCACTCCTGTTCCCACCCAAAGGGGCCCCTGTTCCCCTAGTTTAAACCCACCTCCCAGCAGTCAGCATAGCCCTGGGGACCTGACTGCCTGCAGTCTCCTGTGAAAGCCTTGTGACCCACTTCCCCAGGGCCCAGAGTTTTGAGCATGAACTCATCTGGATCCAACCGCATGAAATAAATTCGGTACTCCTACTTCTCCGAGTGTCTCTTGATCTCTTGCCGGTCTGATTTTCAGTTGTCTGCAACAAATATCCAAAATGTATAAAGAACAGATACAATTCAGCACCAAGTAAAAAAAATGCAGTTACAAATGGACAGAGGAGCTGAATAGAAGTTTTTCCAAAGACAACACACATAAGGCCAAGAGAAACATGAAAAGATGCTTAACATCACTCATCATCAGGGAATGCAAATAAAAACCACAGTGAGCTGTCACCTCATGCCTATCAGAATGGATAAAACAAATAACACAAGACACAGTGAGTGTTGGCAAAGATGTGGAGGAAAAGAGTCTTGTGCACCACGTGGGAATACAAACTGGGGCAGCTACTAGGCAAAAAAGTACGGAGTCTCCTCATAAAAATTAAAAATTGAAATACCATATTTCCCACTAGATAATATTTATCCAAAGAAAACAAAAAACCTTATTTGAAAAGATGCAGGTTCTCATGAATTTTTGCCAAATAAGTTACTCTCTAAGAAGGGCTCAGGTGTATTAGGATTCATCAAGCTAGAAATCCACAGAGTTGTCAATGAATGAGGAGACTCATTGATTGCACAGAACTTTGTGGATATGGAGTTCCCGTGTATCTACTGATGAATAAGAC
Source organism: Mustela nivalis (assembly GCF_964662115.1). Lineage (NCBI taxonomy): Eukaryota > Metazoa > Chordata > Mammalia > Carnivora > Mustelidae > Mustela > Mustela nivalis. The sequence goes on along the minus strand of NC_139029.1, from coordinate 92,895,442 downwards.
AGTAACTAAGTGTTGCATATGTACACACATGCATCTGCTTATGATTTAGGATACAGACATTTTCAGTGACATGGTTTTCTTCTATTAACACTTTTTTATTAATAAATATCAATTGTAATGAGTTTTTGTTTCCAAAATTTGTAATCCATAAAAAGTGATGTACCTAGTAAACACAGATACTATCTACAAAGTCAACTTGTAATTCTCTTAGATTACTTCGATATTTTTTTCTTGACAGTCATCATCGTGTCTAAAAATAATACATTTATATTTCTAATTCTTGATTTTTCTTTTTTTTAAGATTTTATTTATTTATTTGACAGAGAGAGATCACAAGTAGGCAGAGAGGCAGGCAGAGAGAGAAGGCGAACTCCCCACCGAGCAGAGAGCCTGATGCAGGGCTCAATCCCAGGAACCTGAGATCATGACCTGAGCCTAAAGCAGAGGCTTTAACCTACTGAGCCACCCAGGTGCCCCTCTATATTCTTGATTTTTCTATTGGAATGTCTTTTCTTTCATTTCTTAGGTTGCATCTACTGTTTGCTTATTACTTCTTGGCTTAACTTTTAAATTTGTCAGAGCACAACTTGAAGCAACCTCCCTAAGAAAGCAGTGTAAAAGAGGTAAATTTTCTTTTTTTGTTCTGTTTGATATGGTTTTTATTCTATTTTTTATGAGTTTTTTATTTATTTGACAGACAGAGATCAGAAGTCGGCAGAGAGGTAGGCAAGGTGGGGGGAAAGCAGGCTCCGTGCTGGCAGAGAGCCTTATGTGGGGCTCCATCCCAGGACCCTGAGATCATGACCTGAGTCGAAGGCAGAGGCTTAACCCACTGAGCCACACAGACGCCCCTGTAAATGTTTTTATTCTATGCCTGTATGGTTAACAGTTTGCTGGCTGATGAAAGTACACGTTGAATCCTTTTTTATTGGTCTCTAGGTAATTGATACTACTTTTTGAATATTATTTATATTATATTGAAAATGTCTTTTATTATCTCTACTTTTAAATTCTTCATTTTATTTCAATCCTTCTGAAATTTCATGATGATGTGTCTGTGTATGAGTCTCTCTAGAAAGTATTAGATTCGCCATTGAGCCTTTTTCTTTTTGTTGTCACTGTCTCTCATACATCTGTATTCTGAAATATTTAGTTAACTCTTCAACCTTATTTTTTATTTGAAAATTTTTTAAATAATTTTGTCAGTCATGTTAAAAACATGATCCAGGGCATTCAAGAAAAGAAACCTCTGTAGGTCTTTGAATTGTTGAATTATAGACACAAAAACTTTTTTTCAGGGGACATAGAACCTTACCCATGACCACAATTAAAAATTATTAGTAGTAGTCTTTGCCCTTCCTCTCCACCTCCCCCTCTTCCTCCTCTTCCTCCTCATCCCACTATTGGTGATGATGTAATGCTGTCAATACATAAATTACACAACCTTCCTGGAGGGCACTTGCTTAGTAGAAACTGAAGCTTTAACAGTATGACTGTGACCTAACCACTCATACATACAAAGTCTACCTCTAAAAATGTATTACTAAGAAAGTATAAGAATATCATAAAAATGTATTCAAGAATAGGATAACTCATGGCCAAGATTGAGGAAATATATCAATTAAGTTACACTTAGGTGTGAGTAACCAGTGAAAAGTTCCTGAATTCATAGAGTGACTTATTTCAAATTAAATATATTAAAATGGGCAGATTCGGCATCAGTTAATTCAGTGGCTTATACATATCATTAAAAAAGTTGGCTTCATTTCTCGTGTTGGTCTGTGCTATTTGTCTATAAATAAACTGGCAATAATTATGCTATTATAGTAATTATTAGACTAAACAAGACTGAGACTAATTTCTGAAAAAGTTGTCGAGATTATGCTGATAATTAGCATGGTGGTCACGCTTGCCACTGGAGTTGATTTATTAAAGTTTTGGAATTTTGTATGACCATACAGGAATGGATCTCACAAAGGTCTAAATCTAGCACACACTGACCTTTGTTTTGGGGTGACTAACATTAACTTTATTGAATCTCAAAGAGAGTTCATAATAGTTGGTTTGTGCTTAGGACCTAGTGTAATAGGGGCTCAGGTTATGATCTCAGGGTCCAGGGATCAAGCCCTGTTTTGGACTCCCTGCTCAGCAGAGAGTCAGCTTCTTCCTCTACCTTTGCTCCCCACCACTGCTTGTGCTCTCTCTCTTTCTCTCTCTCTTAAATAAAATCTCTAAAAAATAAAAAATAATAAAATTTTACTACTTGAAACAATTGTGGATGGACCCAAAGGTATCAGGTTAAGTGAAATAAACAGAGAAAGACAAGTAATGTATGCTCTCCACGTGTATGCAGTACCTTAAAACATCAAGAAAAAGAGATCAGAGCCCTGTTACCAAAGAGAGGGTAGAGACAGGGGCAATTGGAGGAAGAAGGGCAAAAGGTATCAACTTCAGTTATGAGATAAATAAGTACTGGGAAGTAATGTACAGCATGATGATTACAGCTAACACTGATGTACAATATGTAGGAAAGTTTTTTTAAAAAAATATTTTATTTATTTATTTGACAGAGAGAGAGAGAAAGAGAGAGAGAGAGAGAGAGATCACAAGTAGGCAGAGAGGCAGGCAGAGAGAGAGGGGGAAGCAGGCTCCCCGCTGAGCAGAGAGCCCCATGCGGGGCTTGATCCCAGGACCCTGAGATCATGAACCGAGCCGAAGGCAGAGGCTTAACCCACTGAGCCACCCAGGCACCCCATGTAGGAAAGTTTTTATGAGTAAATTCTAAAAGATCTAATCACAAGGAGAATTTTTTCCCTTTCCTCTTTTATTTTATCCATAGGAGAAGATGGATGTTAACTGAACTTACGGCAATCATCTCATAATTCATGTAAATCAAATCATTGTGCTATATGCTTTAAATTTATATAGTGATGTATGTCAATTCTTAATAAAACTGGAAAAAGGTTTAATAATATTGATGCATCATTAAAGGTGGACATAAGAACAATGATTTATTTGGAAAATATAAAGATAGAGGCTAGGAAAATTATTATTGAGATTTAGGTACATATATTATTTATCTTGTTATTGGAAATTCAGAATTTGAAAAACGTTGTTCTAGGTTCTGGAACAAAAACAAACAAACAAGGAACAACAACAACAAAAAAGTCTTCCTATGTGGAACTTACATTCTAAACAAAAGAATTTTTTAAAAGAAAAATGTATAAAAACATAGCATGTCAGATGTCTTTAAGTGCCTCAAGAAAACACAATATTGATAAAAGGGTAAGTAGTTAATGCACATTACGGAGGGACTTCTTTCATATTGGGTGGTTGGGAACACCTGACTTTTTAATTAGGTAAAATTTAATCAAACATAAATAAAGGCAATCCATTGAATTTTTTTTAACCACTGAAAGTGAAGCTTACTGTATATATAATTAAAATAAAGTTTTAAAAAGTAGAAAATGAGACAGTCAGGTTCAAAAATATACCTGATAACTTGAACATAAAATAATATAGCAAAAATGTAGGCATATGTTGGATTTTTCTCTTCAGGATAATCAAGGACCCCAGTGTACTGAGTAAGAGTGAATAAAGAAAAAGTAGTAAAAATGAAGACAAAGAAGTCATAGGAAGACCAATCATGCAAGGTTAATGTAGGTAATTGAAAGGAATTTTCATTTTACTCAGACTTGTGTAGAAAATCTTTGGTAATTTTGAACTAAGGGATGATATTATTTGAACTATTTTTTATTTAAAAAAATTTTTAATTTAAATTCCAGTTAGTTAATGTAGTATTGGTTTCAGGAATAGAATTTAATAATGCACCACTTAAATATAATACCCAGTGTTTATTCCAACAAGTACCCCTCCTTAATGCTCATCATCTTCCTAGCCCATCCCCCACACAACATCCCCCCATCAACCTCCAGTTTGTTCTCTGTATGGTTTGCTTCTTTCTCTTTATTTTTCCTTCACCTATCTTCATCTGTTTTATTTCTTCAATTCCACATATTAGTGAAATCATAGGATATTTGTCTTTCTCTGACTGACTTCAAATTCACTTAGCATATAATACACTCAAGCTCCAAATAGCCATCATCTCATGAATGGATAAAGAAGATGTGGGATATATATTACACACACACACACACACACACACACACACACACAAATTAAATTGTGCCATTTGCAAAAACATGAATGGAGCTTGAGTTATGTTTTAAAACGTTCACCTTGGTCACAAAGTTGTATATAGATCAAAGAGAAGAGCAAGGCCAGAAGAACCAAGATAACTGAGTAATTAATTAGATCAGGTAAATAAAAATAGACCTGGGGTTTGGCATTGGAGGTAGCATGACAAGGTCAGATTGAAGATGTACTTTGAAGACAGAGCCAAGAGGACCATCTGAGGGAATGGATTTGGGGTGTGAGAAGAGGAGAGCAACTAAGGATTCCAACATTTTTGGCATACACAGCTTAAAAGACAGTTGTTATTACCTGTAATGTTAATGGAAAAGATAGAGTGAGTTTGAAGAGAAAGATGAAATTTTTTTATTTTGGGTATATGGATTTGAGTCTTCTGTTGGACCCCCAAGATATGGTTAATTGATCAAGTATGCAAGTCAGTGAATGATTCTGGCTAAAAAGAGGTAATATAGTTTCTCTGGGGTGATGTAAGAGTCTCATATCCCTGTTATAGTGGTGATATGACTCTTTTTTTTTTTTTAAGAAAGATCTCCCACATTTTTATTTACTTATTTATTTGACACAGAGAGAGAGCGATCACAAGTAGGCAGAGAGGCAGGTAGAGAGACAGAGGGAAGCAGGCTTCCCGCTGAGCAGAAAGCTGATGCAGGGCTTGATCCCAGGACCCCAAGATCCTAACCTGAGCTGAAGGCAGAGGCTTAACCCACTGAGCCACCCAGGCGCCCCAATATGACTCTTTATATAGGATAAAATATCACAGCATTATGTGACATTCAAAACAAAGAATGTTTTGGTTGAGTGCATTTAAAACTGATGAAACCCCAATAAGACCAGTAGTTTTGTTAATAGGATTGCTGTCAGTGAAAAACCCTGGTTTTGTGAATCATACTCCATACAGACAACATTATTGGGGAAACTAGTTTTGTACCTGCTAATAGTTTTGTACCTATACTAATTTTGTACCTGCTAAGTGAGTCTAAAGTAATTTCACAATAAAAAACCTGAAAATATAAAGTAAGATGAGAATGGACAATGGAGTCTGAGTTCTAGCAGCACACCAGCTTTCCAGGGGCTGCTTGGATGGAGAGGCTCTTTCAGCGCCTCAATGACAAGTGAAGATGTATAGTGGTTCTAGAGGGAAAGCCCTGCTCAAACCAGTTTGAGAAAAACTGAGGATGAATACTGGAAAAAACTAAGTAAACATAAGAAATTTCAGGAATTTTGCTATGCAGGGAAAATGAGTGTGAAATGAAGAATTAAGGATCAGGTCACTTTTTTAATCTAGAAAAAATTATATAGTCCTATATACTCATGGGAATGATTCAGTAGAAGGTCTAGAAACTTAGATTCAGGAGAGAGAGCACAATTGCTGGGACTTTATCTTTAAGGAGGAGAGAAGGAATGCGATCTAATGCACAGGTGTTGGCTTAGGCTTCCGGTAGATCACAGGCAAATGTATCTCTAGTATCTATCTTTTTTTGGGGGGGAGGGGAGTAAGAGTTGAAAAAGTGAGTTATCTTGTTGTAGAATTGTAGGAGACCATTAAGTTCTCACCTGAAACTAGCGACCGTGAATTTTCAGAGCAGTAGTTCTTCTTAGTTGTTACTTCCTGTCGTCATTCAGTTGTGAGAATTTACTATGACTGAGGTTTTCCTCAAGGAGCTCATAAAAACAGGAATGGGTGAGGTAGTTAAGGGTATTTTTCCAGAGTGAATCTGATGACAGATGTTGGAGTCAAGCTGGACAGAAGGAAATTAAGGACTTTTGGGCAACTCTTACACGATAAAGCTTTGTCACTGTTTGCATTGTGGTGTCTTTTCTACTAGATGTGTGTGGGTGTGTATGTGTGCACATGTGCACACGTGTGTGTGTGTGTGTGCACACGTGTATTTGTCACATTCAGAACTTTGAAAAAATAAAATACTTTGTTGTATATGTAAACCAATAGTCTTATAAACAGCACTTTTTACTGCCTCCATGGCAAGTGAAAATTTCTGATGGTACAAGAGTAATTTGTACTTGGTATGAATCCATACCCTGCAGAAGAACACACTAATTTTTAGATATGTATGAGCAATGCTAGATACATTTTTTATTATTTAAAATATATGAGCATTTTTTTCTTATTGGAATTATGTTCTCAACTGCTTTATTTCATATGGTTCCAGTGATTTTTCTTTAAGCTTTGTTAATCGGTCAAGAGGAATTTATTGTGTCTATTACATGTTCCAGCAACATATTTATATACTGGAAAGAAAATAGAGCTAATAGCAAATAACATTTATTTAACACTTATTAATAATTTCAGAGGCACATATTTGGTACTTTTTAAAAGATTTTATTTATTTATTTGACAGAGAGAGAGAGATCACAAGTAGGCAGAGAAGCAGGAAGAGGGGGAAGGGGGAAGTAGCTTCCCTGCTCAGCAGAGAGCCTTATGTGGGGCTCGATCCCAGGACCCTGGGATCATGACCTGAGCTGAAGGCAGAGGCTTAACCCACTGAGCCACCCAGGCGTCCTACATATTTGGTACATTATGAATCTCTAGTAGTATAAAAGATAGTCAGATCATATACATTAATATCTTTCTTTTTGTGGCTTTTTGGAGGTTTAGTGGAAAGCAAACTGTCTGTACCCAGACCTCCACTTCAGAGAGAAACCTCAGACTGCTCTCCTCTGGATGGTCCAGAACACACAGACTCCCTCTGCAAACTCCAGTGAACACCACAGCCTCCCACAGGCGGTGCGCACCCCCAGCCACCATCACAGAGGTCACCTGAGGTTCCCACTGTCTCTGCACCCCCTATGCCACTAAAGCCATGAGCGATAATTGGCCCAGGCAAGCCTGAACCTGGGTGACTACGGCTGCCAGAACTGCTGTCTGTGGTCCACGCCCATGCCTGTGCGCTCACATCCTGTGGTGGCACAGGTGGTGGAAGGCTACAGGCCACGCCTGAGCGTGGCTACCCACGCCTGAGCCAGGTTCTCTCAGGCGCCAGGCTAGGTGGGCTCACACCCGGCGGCAGTGCAGGTGGTGCAAGGCTGTGGTCCTAGAGACCCCCAGCAGGCGCCCACACTAAGCTCCCCCAGGTGAGGGTGGAAGTGCGCCCAGCCCCAGCGGTGGTGCAAGCAGAGGAAAGTCTAGGGCTCAGGGATCATGGCCTGGAGCCCCACTAGGTTCTCTCTGCCACAGATGGTCGCCAGTGGTAACTGTCCTGGGGCCTTGGTCTTACACCCATGCCCATCTGATTCTACCAGTTGCCCCTTAAGATCTTTTGCTCTTTTGGAATGCTTTTAACTGGTCTCCAATATAATGCTGGTCCCCGGTCACAGGGCACTTTCATATTGATATATTACTTTCAAATGGGTCACTTCTGGTTGTCCCCTCCCCCTTCTGTTTATCCTCAGATATCAGTCTGAGGGATCCCACTCTGTGTTACCTCTCCACTGATGTCTTCAACCCCCATAGAGATCCAGAAGTGTATAATCTTACATCTCAGTCTGATTTCATGGGTGTTCAGAGTGTTCTGGTAGATATTCAGCTCACTTTAGGGGACCAGTTGAAACAGGGTCTCCTACTTCTCTGCCATCTTGCCCTTCCCTCCAGTTTCAGTATCTTTCTTTTTAATTAGAGTTTGTTTCATGGAACCAAAGATAATTGCTTTCCTTATTGATCAAATAAAGCTTAAGTGTCAAAATCACCTCAGCAGTTTCTTTGTGCATTGTCATGTGTTACACATTTACTTTCCACTGACCAACTGCTGCCTTAGAATTTGCATCCTGACCAAAAAGAGTCTAAACATAGGCATCAAGTTTGTGCTTGCCATATCATCATGTCTGCAAATTCCATGTATGCTGTTGAAGTTTAGTGATGATATGGTATTTGCTACCTCACTAGAGACCAAAGAGCAATCCTTATCTGAAAAGCACAGTAAATCATGTTTTGATATAGTAGCTCTTAATACAGTCAGGTCTCTAATTATTGTCTGCCAATCTGCCTACCTACAGAGACAACTTTTATCTAGGTCAGTATGAATTATTTTTAGTAGAAGATAAAACTGCAATGCAAAAATAACCAAGAGAAAAGAAATAAAAAAACAAAAACAAAAATAACAAAGACAGCTTACATCTCAAAATTCAAGCTCAGAGAAGAATTTTTTTTTCTTAGAAAACTTCCCTAACTTGGGGGCACCAGGAAATGGCCCATTATCAAAATAAGTGGTTTGGCTAATTATACTTTCAATGAAAGAAAAATGATACAGTCAAATGGATGTCTTGAATTTAAATCCAAGCCCTTCATGTCTTACTACAACTCTGGGAACACTGGCCATGGATTCCTAGCACACCAAAAAAAAAAAAAAAAAAAAAAATTAACATTTCCAGAAAAGGCATTCCCTATTTCTTCACACCATTTATATCTGAGGCTGGGACACAGATTTGACACTCAGGCTATGTGATCTTGACTGGTTACTTGATTTCTCTGAACCTGATTTTACCCAGTTATGGGAGTAAGGCATGTTAACAAATACTAAGATGTGCTAACTCCTTGAAAATATGCATATTAGGACCAATGGATTAATAATCATCACAGCTAACACCTAACATATTGCTCCCATGTGCCCCAGACTCTTAGGAGTGCTCTACACATGTTTACTTACTTAATCCTTGGAACAACCATACAAACAGGTCCGGTTTTCAGATAAGAAAACTGAGTTCTAGAAAGAAAAAATAACTTGCCTGAGATCATTAGCAGAGTTGACTTTCAAGCCTGTGTTCATCTGGCTTCAGAATTGCAGAAATTAATTTATACATCACAAAGATCTAGGCAAACACTAATTATTTTTTAATTGCATAACATCACAACAATTGTTATTTTGACCAAAATTATATCAACCACAAAGACCACCGTTCTGAGTCACTAAAAGAAATTAGACTTAAGAGAGGATTGTGGAATGATGCTGCAACAGTATTCTGATATTCTTGTGGCATCAAGCAAGTGACGGGGGAAAGATCTGTATTCTAGGTCATCTGATGCCTTGAACAATTTTGCAAGCAGGAAATTTTTGACAAAAACTGAACTCAAATTGCCCCAACAATTTTTACCCATAGTCATGTAAAGTGTATGTATTTCTAGGGAACTAAAATCTCCACTTGTCTAATTCAACTTGTCAAAATGTTTCTAACGGCTCTGTGCTATTGTAGAATATTTATGATTCTTTGAGAAAATGAAAATGTGTTGACTATAAGAACTAAAATGACATAAGTTGGTTTAAATGCCATTTTATAGAAAATCTTTATCTTTTGCAACTCAGTCTGGCATCTTAAATTAGTTATGTTTCATTCTTCAGACATTTACTGAATAAGAACTATGCTATCAACAATGGCCATTATTTATGGAATGCTGATTATGGATACATACTAAGATGAATTGTAAGATTCTGAAGCCCCTGACTCAGAATATTCTCTGATTCACAAGTCTTGTAGATGACCTCGACTTGTCTAGAGTCAAAAAATTAGCTAGAAATTTTTCACCTAAAAGTGTGAGAATCTAATACAAGTTGATGTTAGCTAAATAGAAAATGTAATGGTTCCTATAAATGAAAAGGCCAGTGATTTATCACATCTGGTCAGCTGGCTCAAGGGACTGAGAGCAATTTTGATTATCAAATATTTCTCATCTCTTTGCTCTCCTTCCTTCTTTATTGTTTTTGTTTATTTTTTATTGCATAGTCTCTATTTTGGCAGCAGCTAGGTTATATTCTAACAGCTTTCAAGCACCTAGGAAAAATGGCTTCTGTTGTTAGTAGTTTCAGCAAAGGTTGGTTGTTACATTTTGACCTGGTTTGGAGGGTAACCTCGTTCCATGACTCCATCTTACTGGAACTATAGAAGAAGAAAATCAGTACTTACTAAAGGGTTTGAAAGCTGTTAGTCTATTGCATAAGTCTGTTTGGGAAGTTCTTGGGATGTGTTTATACTGAAAAAAATCATTATTTATGTGAAATTATAATTTCAATAGATATTCTATAATTTATTTGCTAAATCTGGCAGCTTTACTCAAGGGATTTTTAACCCCTCTGCTAAATTAATCTTTCCAAATGTGATAATATGCATGTCCTAAAGGCACACTCATAAGCAAAATGATAATGGACCAATAAATCAAACAATACATATCAAGAATGACATTTTTCTGGTGTCAAGAATTATACATAACTCTTTTCTATTCAATAACTCATGTAGTCTTATAAAAAAACTCTGTGAGATAATTTAATTATTCTTGTTTTATAGATAAAGAAATTAGTTCACAACAATGTTAAATATCCTGAATGTGAAGCAGTCAGAGGTGCTGAGAGCCAGTGTTGTGTGGCACCAGAGATGTCTTACAGGTAATCTTTTCAATAGTTTCATGGGCAGGATTAACAGGCTACTCTGGTAAGAATCAAACTTTCCTTTTTCTGTTGATCTCTTCATAGTCACCTTCCTTGGGCTACATTTGCAAAGAATGTTAACTGTTTCATATACTTGAATTCCAAATGCACTATTATTACTTGGTAAATTAAGAGACCCATTTGCCCTATTAGACTGATATCCAGTTATCTATCATATTCCCAAGTAATCTGCTGAAAGAGAGAAACCAAGCTTCACATCTAGAGAAGTTGTCTTACTAAACTGCACAGCATTTTCTTCTTGCTGTCACCCTATGTCCTATGAAGAGCAGTCCTTAGCCATGGGGTTGATGATGTTTTCTGCTCTTACATGGCCAACTGTTGTGGCTCTGTGTTCATACACAGAACTCAGTGCTTGCACAAGACCGTTCAAATGAGCCATGGGTTCTCCAGGCTTGGGACCTCAAACCTCAGTATCCAAATATCATTATACACTTGGAAAACAGAACAATCCCCAGTGCAACCTTCCACCTTATGGACCAGAATTCCCTTAATCCCTTTAATTCATTCAGGAGGAAAGAGAAGAAAACATAAAGTCTGGCAACCCTTTTCGGTTGATCAACCCAATATATAAATTAGGCTTTCTTCCTGCCATTCTTCCAAATCTAATATCCTATAAATGTTTCAGGTGAGAATTTTTCAAGTAAATTTCACTGTAACAACTAGATTCCAATTCTCAGCTCTCAGAGGAACCTATTCAACCAAAGCTGCTGAAGGTTAATTGTCAACACTATTCGAGTTAGAGGTTTGAAACCAGATTTATAAAGATATCAAATTTCCCAAATAGAGGTTGACTTTTATTTTGAATGCTTAAATCCTACCAAAATAAGCATAACTTCATGACTGCCAGCCTGTCTACTGAAAAATAAGTCATTTTAACATAATTCTATGGTTAAAATTATCTGGTTAAGACGTGCAAACTAGGGAGTTTTTAAGGATCAGTTTAGATGCCAGTTCCGTACACATGTATACAAAAACAAAGGTACTTTTTAAATCCATTTAAAAATTTTTATTTGTATTACTTAGCCAAAAAAATGGAGAAAAATTCATTTACTGCAATATGTCATGTATCTTCAATTTCCCTGCTTTTTGCTAGACATCAATACTACTTTCCCAATACAGAGAGCAAATACTTTTTTGTTACATGGGAACACTTCTGTGTTCAGGGTAAGCATAAGGCATTGTGCCTGACACAACAGGCAAAGTTTTAAAATAAATTTGCCACCAGCCTGAGAAGCAAGAAAGACCCATGGAGCTGGGTCTCAGTGCCATTCGTTCTGTTCCTTTCTTACCACTTCAGCCACCTCTAGGGTCAGATAGGATTTGTCTCAGGATAGAACAGCTTGAATTTTCCTCAACAAGGAAAAGTCAAGATAGGGAACTGAGCTGATACAGAAATAAACTGAAGAAAATCTTCAAGCATATGTTTCTTAAAGTGAGCTCCTAACTCCATGCATTATAACACGACGTTTCTTTGCTGAAAATATTTATTCTTGGGCACCTGGGTGGCTCAGTGGGTTAAGCCGCTGCCTTCGGCTCAGGTCATGATCTCAGGGTGCTGGGATCGAGTCCTGCATCGGGCTCTCTGCTCAGTGGGGATCCTGCTTCCTCCTCTCTCTGTCTGCCTCTCTGCCTACTTGTGATCTCTCTCTGTCAAATAAATAAATAAAATCTTTAAAAAAAATATTTATTCTTTGAGACCACACTGGATCAACTATTCCAGATTCCTCTGGATGGGGCAGAGGGATCAATAATTTCAAGATTATGGCAAGCTTCTAAAAATGAGATAATTATATATGTCTTCTTTGGCAGTGACCTCAAGAGTCTGGAAAACTCTAGTATAAAGTTGGCACATTATTCTGAAGAGGGATGCTTAAGAGCATATGGCCTCCAATAGACTGGGTTCAAGTCCTGACCTGTCATGGAGAGTTTTACTTAATCTCTTGGAGTATCTTTGCTGAATTCAGAAAACTAGATAGGAAGATAGGCATGAAGCATTTACACAGCATCTGGCATTTACTGAGCACTCAATAAATAATAGCATTATTATAAAAAAGCACGTCAAATAAATGTGAATTTCTGTTACAAAACAAGAGATTTTCCAGAAATGTTTTATTTGAAGCTGGTCCTTTCAGACTGTGTTTCTGTCTGCTCTGCCTGTATTCAGACTTCCTTGAAAGGTTTAGGAAGCTCTGATCTGAGGAAAGAATGCCTTTTTTTTTTTCTTTAAGGCATTGCTATTAACTAGCCCTTTCTTTGTAATCTTGCTGTTATTAGTGTTTACTATTATCTAGCAAACTTTCTTTAAAGACTTTCTTGGAAGACATGCTATTGTAAAGATCCAAGACTGACTGTAGCTGAGAAAATGCCTAATGCTAACTAAAATATACTTTAGACTGAGGTACCAGAATGCTAAATCACTAATTTTTAACTAAAAAAAAAAAAAAAAAAAAAAAGTGGAAGGGATTTTCAATACCATATTGGCATGATCAGCATATTCTTTCTCTTAGTCGAGCTATACAGAACCCACATATATTAAAAGGTAACATTTTGGGGGAGGAGTCAAGATGGCAGAGAAGTAGCAGGCTGAGATGACATCAGGTAGCAGGAGATCAGCCGGATAGCTTACTAAACCATTCCAGACACCTACAAATCCAACAGCAGATCAAAGAGAAGAAGAACAGCAATTCTAGAAACAAAAAATCAAACACTTGCTGAAAGGTAGGACAGCAGAAGGGTGAATCCAAAGCAATGGGAAGATAGACCTCGGGGGGAGGGGACAGCTCCTGGCAAGTGGCAGAGCAATGGAGCACAAAATCAGGACTTTTAAAAGTCTGCTCCACTGAGGGACTCTAGAGGCTAAACCAGGGTGAAGCCCACACGGGGACAGCGTGGTCTCAGGTCCCGCGGGGTTACAGAAGGATCTGGGGTGTCTGAGTGTCACAGAGCTTGCAGGTATTAGAGCCGGGAAGCCAGCTATAGAGACAAAGCTGAGGAGTGAGTTCTCAGCTTGGGGTCACCTTTCAAGGAAGTCTGAATACAGGCAGAGCAGACAGAAACACAGTCTGAAAGGACCAGCTTCAAATAAAACATTTCTGGAAAATCTCTTGTTCTGCAACAGAAATTCACATTTATTTGACGTGCTTTTTTATAATAATGCTATTATTTATTGAGTGCTCAGTAAATGCCAGATGCTGTGTAAATGCTTCATGCCTATCTTCCTATCTAGTTTTCTGAAAACACAACAAAACAAACAAACAAACAAACAAAAAATAAAAAAAAACATAATCTGTGGCACAGGCCACTTCTCTGTGAGTGGGGGTCCCCACAAGATATGGGGAGACCCCCCTGGAAGAGCTCAGGGATCTGTGGGGTTCAGAAACTCCAGGCACAGCTGTGTGCCAGAGACAGAGACACTTGGTCACGGGCTGGGTGAGCTTGGAGCACAGCCAGAGGCCAGGGAGATGGGAGTGATTGAGTGCTTTTTTCCAAGCTTGGCCAGAGACCATAAAAATGGGAGTGATTGAGCACTTTTCTCTGAGGGTGCACTGAGGAGTGGGGCCCTGAGCTCTCGGCCCCTCCGGGCAGAGACTGGGAGGCCGCCATTTTCATTCCCGTCCTCCAGAACTCTACAGAAAGTGTTCAGGGAACAAAAAGCTCCTGAAAGCAAGCAGATTACTTAGCCTGGCCCCTGGTAAGGGTGGTGTAATTCTGTCTTGGGCAAAGACACTTGAGAAGCACTACAACAGGCCCCTCCCCCGGAAGATCAACAAGAAATCCAGCCAAGACCAAGTTCACTTACCGAGGAGAACAGCTGAGTTCCAGAGGAGGAGAAAATAAAGCCTGGTATTCATGGCCGCCTCCCCATGATTTTTTAGTCTTGCAAAGTTAATTAATTTTTAAAATTTTTTTTTCTGCTGCTAAATTTTTTTTAAACTTTTACCCTTTCCTTTTTAACCTTTTTAACGTTTTTAATGCTTTTTACATTTTTTAACAATACCTTTCATTAAAAAAATATTTTTTGAAACTTTATTATTATAGTCATATTTATCTTTCATTCTATCTAACTTTATTTTTTATACACACATAGGGTTTTTTCTTCTAAAAATTTTGGGATACACCTCCTTCTAATAGATCAAAATACATCCTAAATCTACCACTCGGCTTTTTCGAGTGTCCAGCCTGAGCTAATTCTCTCCACTTTCTTTTTCTTGATTCTCCAAACCAACTTATCAATTCCTTTTTTAGAAATTAAAAAAATTTTTTTTTCATATTTATAGTCATATTCTATCCCTTTGTTGTGTTTACCTTTATATATATTTTTCATTCTTTAAAATTTTTGGAGGTAGTTTCTTCTAAGAGACCAAAACACTCACAAAATTAAATGGGTGACCCTCTTCTAGTCACCAGTCTGATATATATATATATATATATATATATATATATATATATATATATTTCTTTTTTATATTTTATATAAAATATTTTATATTTTTATATTTTTATATTTTTTAAATATTTTATATTTTTTCTTTATTTGTTTTCTTTTTTTATTTTTTTTTCTGAACTTCTTTTCACCCCCATTCTCCCGCCCACAATTTGGGGTCTCATCTGATTTGGTTAAAAGCACATTTTCCTGGGGACTTTGCCACTCTTAGTATTTTATTTGCTCCTTCATATGTTCTTATCTGGACAAAATGACAAGGTGGAAAAACTCAAGACAAAAAAAGAACAAGAGGCAGTACCAAAGGGTAAGGACCTAATCAATATAGGCATTGGTAATATGTCAGATCTAGAGTTCAGAATGATGATTCTCAAGGTTCTAGCTAGGCTCAAAAAAAGCATGGAAGCTATTAGAGAACCCTGTCCAGAAAATAAGAGCCCTTTATGGGGTAAATAAAAGAACTCAAGTTGAAATTAAAAAAGCTATTAATGAGGTGTAATAAAAAATGAGGCTCTTACTGCTAGGATAAATGAGGCAGAAGAAAGAATTAGTGATATAGAAGACCAAATGATAGAGAATAAAGAAGCTGAGCAAAAGAGAGACAAACCAATACTGAACCACAAGGGAAGAATTTGAGAGATAAGTGACAACATAAGATGAAACAACATTAGAATAATTGGGATTCCAGAAGAAGAAGAAAGAGAGAGGGCAGCAGAAAGTATATTGGAGGGAATTATTGTAGAGAATATCCCTAATATCGCAAAGGGAACAAGCATCAAAATCCAGGAGGTGCAGAGAACCCCCCTCAATATCACCAAGAATATGTCCACACCCCGTCATCTAATAGTTAAATTTACAAGTCTTAGTGACAAAGAGAAAATCCTGAAAGCAGCCCAAGATAGGAAGTCTGTAACATACAATGGTAAAAATGTCAGATTGGCAGTGGGCTTATCCACAGAGACCTAGCAGGCCAGAAAGAATTGGCATGATATATTCAGAGCACTAACTGAGAAAAACATGCAGCCAAGAATACTATATCCAGCTAGGCTATCATTGAAAATAGAAGGAGAGATAAAAAGCTTCCAGGACAAACAAAAACCAAAAGAATTTGCAAACACCAAACCAGCTCTACAGGGAATATTGAAAGGGGTCCTCTAAGCAAAGAAAGACCCTAAGAGTAGTAGATCAGAAAGAAACAGAGACAATATACAGTAACAGTCACCTTACAGACAATAACAATGGCACTAAATTCATATCTCTCGATAGTTACCCTGAATGTTAATGGGATAAATGCCACAATCAAGGACACAGGGTACCAGAATGGATAAAAAAACAAAACCCATCAATATGTTGCCTACAAGAAACTCATTTTAGACCTGAAGACACCTCCAGATTTAGAGTGTGTGTGGGGGGGGACAATTTACCATGCTAATAGACATCAGAAGAAGGCTGGGGTGGCAATTCTTACATCAGATCAATTAGATTTTAAGTGAAAGACTATAATAAGAGATGAGAAAGGACACTATATCATACTCAAAGGGTAAGTCCAAAAGAAGATCTAACAATTTTAAATATCTATGCCCCTAACATGGGAGTAGCCAACTATATAAACCAGTTAATAACAAAATCAAAGAAACACATTGACAATGATACAATAATAGTAGGAGACTTTAACACTCCCCTCATTGAAATGGACAGATCATCCAAGCAAAAGGTCAACAAGGAAAAAAGGCCTTAAATGACACACTGGACCAGATGGACATCACAGATATATTCAGAACATTTCATCCCAAAGCAACAGAGTACACATTCTTCTCTAGTGCACATGGAACATTCTCCAGAATAGATCACAGCCTGGGTCATAAATCAGGTGTCAAAAGACTGAGATCATTCCCTGCATATTCTCAGACCACAATGCTCTGAAGCTAGAACTCAATCACAAGAGGAAATTTGGAAAGAACCCAAATACATGGAGACTAAACAGCATCCTTCTAAAGAATGAATGGGTCAACCAGGAAAATAAAGAAGAATTGAAAAAATTCATGGGAACAAATGATAATGAAAACACAACAGTTCAAAATCTGTGGGACACAGCAAAAGCAGTCCCAAGAGGAAAATATATAGTGATACAAGCCTTTCTCAAGAAACAAGAACGGTCTCAAATACAAACCTATCACTACATCTAAAGGAGCTTGAGAGAGAACAACAAAAAAAGCCTAAACCCAGCAGGAGAAGAGAAATAATAAATATTAGAGCAGAAATCAATGAAATAGAAACAAACAAACAAAAAAAATAGAACAAATCAATGAAACTCAGAGCTGCTTCTTTGAAAGAATTAATAAGGGGCGCCTGGGTGGCTCAGTGGTTTGGGCTGCTGCCTTTGGCTCGGGTCATGGTCTCGGGGTCCTGGGGTCGAGCCCCGCATCGGGCTCCCTGCTCCGCAGGAAGCCTGCTTCCCTCTCTCTCTCTCTCTGCCTGCCTCTCTGCCTACTTGTGATCTCCGTCTTTCAAATAAATAAATAAAATTAAAAAAAAAAAGAAAAGAAAGAATTAATAAGATTGATAACCCCTGGCCAGACTTATCAAAAATAAAAGAGAAAGGACCCAAATAAATAAAATCATGAATGAAAGAGAAGAGATCACAACCAACACCAAAGATATACAAACAATTATAAGAACAGATTATTAGCAACTCTATGCCAATAATTGATAATCTGGAAGAAATGGATGCATTCCTAGAGACATATAAACTACCACACCTGAACCAGGAAGAGACATATAAACTACCACAGCTGAACCAGGAAGAAATAGAAAACCTGAACAGACCCATAACCAGTAAGGAGTTTGAAACAGTCATCAAAAATCTCCAAACAAACAAAAGCCCATGGCTTCCCAGGGAAATTCTACCAAACATTTAAAGAAGAATTAATTCCTATTCTCATGAAACTGTTCCAAAAAATAGAAATGGAAGGAAAACTTCCAAACTCATTTTATGAGGCCAGCATCACCTTGATCCCAAAACCAGACAAGGATCCCATCAAAAAAGAGAATTACAGAGACCAATATCCTTGATGAACACAGATGCAAAAATTCTCACCAAAATCCTAGCCAATAGGATTCAACAGTACATTAAAAGGATTATTCACCACAACCAAGTGGGATTTATTCCAGGGCTGCAAGTTTGGTTCAACATCCACAAATCAAACAATGTGATAGAATATATTAATAAAAGAAAGAACAAGAACCATATGATACTCTCAATAGATGCTGAAAAAGCATTTGACAAAGTATAGCATCCCTTCCTGATCAAAACTCTTCAAAGTGTAGGGACAGAGGGCACATGCCTCAATATTATCAAAGGCATCTATGAAAAACCCACCGCAATTATCTTTCTCAATGGAGAAAAACTGAAAGCTTTTCCACTAAGGTCAGGAACACGGCAGGGATGTCCATTATAACCACTGCTCTTCAACATAGTACTAGAAGTCCTAGTCTCAGCAATCAGACAACAAGAAGAAATTAAAGGCATCCAAATCGGCAAAGAAGAAGTCAAACTATCACTTTTTGCTGATGATATGATACTATATGTGGAAAACCCAAAAGACTCCACTCCAAATCTGCTAGAACTTGTACAGGAATTCAGTAAAGTGTCAGGATATAAAATCAATGCACAGAAATCAGTTTTATTTCTATATACCAACAACAAGACAGAAGAAATAGAAATTAAGTAGTCAATCCCATTTACAATTACACTAAAAGAGTAAGATACCTTGGAATAAATCTAACCAAAAAGGCAAATAATCTGTACTCAGAAAACTATAAAGTTTTCATGAAAGAAATTGAGGAAGACACAAAGAAGTGGAAAAATGTTCCATGCTCATGGATTGGAAAAACAAATATTGGCAAAATGTCTATGCTACTTTAAGCAATCTACACATTTAATGCAATCCCTATCAAAATCCCATCCATTTTTTTTTTCAAAGAAATGGAACAAATAATCCTAAAATTTATAAGGAACCAGAAAAGACCTCGGATAACCAGAGGAATATTGAAAAAGAAAGCCAAAGTTGGTGGCATCACAATTCCGGACTTCAAGCTCTATTACAAAGCTGTCATCATCAAGACAGCATGGTACTGGCACAAAAACAGACACAGGGATCAATGGAACAGAATAGAGAGCCCAGAAATAGACCCTCAACTCTATGGTCAACTAATCTTTGACAAAGCAGGAAAGAATGTCCAATGGAAAAAAGACAGCCTCTTCAACAAATGGTGTTGGGAAAATTGGACAGTCACATGCAGAAAAATGAAATTGGATCATTTCCTTACACCACACATGAAAAAAGACTCAAAATTGATAAAGGACCTCAATGTGAAAAAGGAATCCATCAAAATACTTGAGGAGAACACAGGCAGCAACCTCTTCGACCTCTGCCGCAGCAATGTCTTCCTAGGAACATCGCCAAAGGCAAGGGAAGCAAGGGCAAAAATGAACTACTGGGACTTCATCAAGATCAAAAGCTTTTGTGCAGCAAAGGAAACAGTTAACAAAACCAAATGACAACTGACAGAATGGGAATAGATATTTGCAAACAGCATTTCAGATAAAGGGCTAGTATCCAAAATCTATAAAGAGTTTAGCAAACTCAACAGCCAAAGGACAAATAATCCCATTAAGAAGTGGGCAGAGGACATGAGCAGACTTTTCTGCAAAGAAGACATCCAGATGGCCAACAGACACATGTAAAAGTGCTCCACATAACTTGGCATCAGGGAAATACAAATCAAAACCACAATGAGATACCACCTCACACCAGTAAGAATGGCTAAAATTAACAAGTCAGGAAATGACAGATGCTGGCAAGGATGCAGAGAAAGAGGAACACTCCTACACTGTCGGTGGGAATGCAAGCTGGTGCAACCACTCTGGAAAACAGCATGGAGGGTCCTCAAAAAGTTGAGAATAGAACTACCCTCTGACCCAGCAATTGCACTACTGCATATTTAGCCTAAAGATACAAACGTAGTGATCCGAAGGGACACATGCACCCGAATGTTTATAGAAGCAGTGTTTATAATAGCCAAACTATGGAAATAACCTAGATGTCCATCAACAGATGAATGAATAAAGAAGATGTATATATCTACAATGGAATACTATGCAGCCATAAAAAGAAATGAAATCTTGCCATTTGCAATGACATGGATGGAACTAGAGGGTATGCTTAGTGAAATAAGTCAATTGGAGAAAGACAACTATCATATGATCTCCCTGATATGAGAAAGTGGAGATACAACGTGGGGGTTTTGGGGGGCAGGAAGGGAGGTAGACAAACCATAAGAGCTCTTAATCTCACAAAACAAACTGAGGGTGGCTGGGGGGAGGAGGGTAGGGAGAGGGTGGTGGGGTTATGGACAGTGGGGAGGGTATGTTCTATGGTGAATGCTGTGAAGTGTGTAAGCCTGACGATTCACAGACCTGTTCCCTTGGAACTAATAATACATTATATGTTTATTTAAAAAAAAAAACCCACAGGGGCAATCCTGGAAATACTGTCTTGAACAGCTATGGGAGGAGGGGTCATATACCAATAAAGTCTTGATATAAATGCCAAAAAAAAAAAGGCACAATGAGATACCACATCACACCAGTCAGCATGGCTAAAATTAAAAGTCAGGAAATGACAGATGCTGACAAGGATGCGGAGAAAGGGGAACCCTCCTACACTGTTGGTGGGAATGCAAGCTGGTGCAATCACTCTGGAAAACAGCATGGAGGTTCCTCAAAAAGTTGAAAATAGAACTACCTTATGACCCAGGGGTGCCTGGGTGGCTCAGTGGTTTAAGCCGCTGCCTTTGCCTCAGGTCATGATCTCAGGGTCCTGGGATAGAGTCCCACATCGAGCTCTCTGCTCAGCAGGGAGCCTGCTTCCCTCTCTCTCTCTGCCTGCCTCTCCATCTACTTGTGATTTCTCTCTGTCAAATAAATAAAACCTTAAAAAAAAAAAAAAAGAACTACCTTATGACCCAGCAATTGCACTACTGGGTATTTACCCTAAAGATACAAACACAGTGATCCAAAGGGGCACGTGCACCTGAATGTTTATAGCAGCAATGTCCATGATGAATGGATAAAGAAGATATGGTATATACATATATACAATGGAATACTATGCAGCCATCAAGAGAAATGAAATCTTGCCATTTGCAATGATGTGGATGGAACTAGAGGGTATTATGCTTAGCAAAATAAGTCAATTGGAGAAAGACAACTACCATATGATCTCCCTGATATGAGGAAGTGGAGCTGCAACATGTGGGGTTTTGGGGGTCGGAAAAGAATAAGTGAAACAAGATGGGATTGGGAGGCAGACAAACCATAAGAGACTCTTAATCTCACAAAATAAACTGAGGGTGGCCGGGGGAGTGGGGTAGCGAGAGAGTGGTGGGGTTATGGACAGTGGGGAGGGTATGTGCTATGGTGAATGCTGTGAAGTGTGTAAACCTGGCGATTCACAGACCTGTTCCCCTGGGGCTAATAATATGTTTTATGTTTATTAAAAAATAAAAAATAATTTTTAAGTGAAAAAAAAGGTAATATATTTTTAAAGTGAAAAATTGTATTCACAGAAATAAAGTAAGTGCCAGAAGTTGGAGTCTGTCCTATAATCTGCATGCATAGGCATCAGAAGGTCACTAAAAAAACTGACTCACAACAAAAGGACTTCTGTAAATCAAATGTCCATGGCAATAGATTATGGTATAATTTTGCTGCAAGTTATGGAATCTTCCCAGTCCCTTGTATAAAATTGCCTACAGCCATCTCCACATGGGATTTATGTTTGTCATCAACACTGGCAAATTCAAAATCCATTAGCGAAGATTTCCTTTCCTGTGAACACCAAACTTAAGATCACCTCCAAAGTTGTCTTCTCTAGTGGTGTTTCTTTTCCCTGTCTTTTCTGTTAAGGCTACAGTGTACTTTTTATAGCTTTAACAATAGTTACTTTCTAGTTATGTTAATTCTTTAAAGTATAAAAACCATAACCTGTTGATGAGTCTTTCTATATCTGAAAAAATATTACACTTATATTTATCAGGTATCTGCCTCTCCATCCTTCTAGCCATCCTAATTCTGTTCAAAAATAAATAAATAAATAAATAAGGACAGTCCAGTACCTGTTCCTAAAACTGTGAATTATGAAATGCTACAACAACTGGTACATTTGAAATTGTACCTGACTGATTCCAGGACTGGAATAAGAAATGTTCAGGGTGAGTCTGTGATATTTGTATAAGAAAGCAAAGAAATAATAAAATCTTGATAGTTTTAAATCCAAAGGACTTTGAAATCAAAACAAAGGAACTCCCAGTGAACAAGATGGGGAAACTCATGCAACAAAAATAAGATCAGATTCTATTCATTAATATGAATGGAATATATATTTTAAAAGTGATTTAAGGGAGTTGAGGGAAATTGGATGGGGAGGTGAACCATGAGAGACTATAAACTCTGAAAAACATTTTGAGAGTTTTGAAGGGGCGGGGGGCGGGAGGTTGGGGGAACCAGGTGGTGGGAATTGGAGAGGGCACGGATTGCATGGAGCACTGGGTGTGGTGCAAAAACAATGAATACTGTTACGCTGAAAAGAAATACATTTTTTTAAGTGAGTTAATAAGGATACTTAAAGAGAAGATTTAGTCAAACAACAACAACAACAAGATAGAACACAAACTGAAACTATTGATTACCACCTGGGTATTTAGAACACTACTTTCTTACTCTAGAATTGGCAATTAAAGGAAAATTTAATATCTTCCTTCCATATCTCTATTAATTGTATTTTAGTGTAATCAAATACTATTAGCTAATGATGAAAAGGGTTTTTTTTTTTTTAGAGAAGACTTTAGTAAGTGAGGAAGAAAAAATCAGAACTAGAACATTCCCATTTTACACTTTTTAATAAAATAATTGTTTTAGGCAAAGGAGTAAACAACAAAATAAAAAAAAAATGATGGGGAACTTTATAGAGGAGGAATTGGGCTATTACCACCAGAACATCAATGATCAATCTTACAATTATTGAAAGTGAGACAGCCAGGTATTTTATACCTCTTAGAAGCATTATTCTTAAAGTTGAACCTGAATTTATGCAGACTTTTAGATAATAGTTCCAATTTTTAAGGAAAAATAACTCCTCCAACAATTTAAATAACATCAAAGAAAGGAGACAGATCAATCAAGAATGTAGTTCGTGCCATTGGACAATTTACATGGCTTTTGCAATGTGACAACATTGTGAAACAAGAAAAAGGATTTGAATAAAAGAAATTCTAGGTTAACAAAGACCTCAGAAACAGCAACAAATCCAATGTATGTAATTTGAACAGACTACTTTAAAATACATATTTTGAGACAAACTATAACCTACCACATGAAATGGTATTAGATACAAAAGAATTGACACATTTTTAGATCTGATAATGGGATTTTGCTAAAGAAAAAAAATCCACAATTTTGTGAGATGTACACATCATTATATAGTCCCCCACCTTACTCTTTTAACTTTATTCTTGATATTTTTTTTCCTTGCCCTGAAGTTGGCTTCATCTGAAGTTAATATAGCTACTCCATTTTCTTTTGATTAGTGTTAGCCTGGTATTTGTAGCCTTCTTTAGAGAGAGCCAAGTTTCTGAACTATATAATTTTCCTTTAGCCACCCCACCCCCCGCCAAAAAAGGAAGTGCTTTAAGCTTTTGTTTCTGCAGGGAAGGACTGCTTGAAAAGTATTTCCTCACATTTTGCTTGTCTGAGATTTCTTAATCTCTTTCACTGTTTTTTTGCCTCATTTTTAAAAAATTCCAGTGTAGTTAACACACAGTGTTATATTAATTTCGAGTGTGCAATATAGTGACTCACCATGTCTGTGCATTACTTGGCGCTCATCACAATAATCTACTTTTAATCCCCATCACCTATTTCACCTGTCCTTCCACCCTCCTGCCCTCAGTTTGTTCTCTATAGTGAAGAGTCTGTTTCTTGGTTTGTTTCCCTCTCTTATCTCTCTCTCTTTTTTCCCCTTTGCTCATTTGTTTTGTTTCTTAAATTCCACATGTGAGTGAAATTATATGATATTTGTCTGACTGGCTTATTTTGCTTAGCATTAGACTCTCTAGATCCATCCATGCTGTTACAAATGGGAGGATTTCATTCTTTTTATAGCTAATACTTCATTGTGTATGGATATCACACCTTCTTTATCCACTCCTCTATCAGTGGGCATTTGGGCTGCTTCCCTTGTTTGGCTATTGTAAATAATGCAGTAAACTTTGGGGTGTATATATCCTTTCAAATTTGTGTTTTCATATTCTTGGGTAAACAGCTAGCAGCGTGCTTACTGGATCATAGGGTAGTTTTACTTTTAACTTTTTGAGGAACCTCCATATTGTTTTTCACAGTGGCTGCACTACTTTTCATTCCCTCCAACAGTGTAGGAGGGTTTGTTTTTTACCTGTATCCTTTCCAGCACCTGTTCTTGAGTTTTTGATCTTAGCCATTCCAATAAGTATGAGTTGATATATCACTGTAGTTTCTATTTGCATTTCCCTGATGATGAGTGATGTTGAGCATCTTCTAATGTGTCTGTTGATCATCTGTATGTCTTTGGAGAAACATCTGTTCATGTCTTCTGTTGATTTTTTAATTGGATTATTTGTCTTTTGGTGTTGAGTGGTGTAAGTTCTTTTTTTTAAAGATTTTATTTTAATTCCAGTTGGTTAATATACAGAATTATATTAACTTCAGGTATAAAATATAGTGATTCAACAGTTCAAAATACTACCCTGTGCTCATTACAGCAAGGGTACTCCTTAATCCCCATCATCTCTTTAACAAATTTCCAAACCCCCTTCCCCTCTGGTAACCATCAGATTGTTCACTATGACGAAGAATCAATGTCTTACTTTTTCTCTCTCTCACTCTCTGTGTCTCTTATTTTTTCCCTTTGCTTGTTTGCTTTGTTTCTTAAGTTCCACATACGAGTGAAATCATATGGTATTTGTCTTTCATGAATTAACTTCTCTTAGCATTATACTTTCCAGCTCAATCCATGTCATTGCAAATGGCAAGATGTCATTCTTTTTTATGGCTGAATAATATTCCACCCCCATTTCTTTATCCATTCATCAATTGATAAACACTTGGGTTGCTTCCATATTTTTTAAATTTTCTTTCAAACTTTTATTTAAATTCTAATTAGTTAACATACAGTCTAATACTGGTTTTATATAATTCTATATAAATAGAATTAATTGATCCATCACCTATATACATCACCCAGTGCTTATCACAAGTGCCTTCTTTAATAACCATCACCCATTTATCCCATCCCCCACCCATCTCCCATCCATCAATACCCTCAGTTTGTTCTCTCAGTGAAGAGTGTCTTATGGTTTTTTTCCCTCTCTACCCCCACCCCTTCCCTATATTCATCTGTTTTGTTTATTAAATTCCACATACAAATGATCATATGGTGTTCGTCTTTCTCTGACTTACTTCATTTGGTATAATACTCTCTAGCTCCATCCATGTTGCTGGAGATGACAAGACTTCAGTCTTTTTGAAGGCTGAGTAATATTCCATTGTATTGTATGTATGTATGTGTGACTATACCACATCGTCATCATTCATTAGTCAATGGACATTTGGGCTCTTTCCATAATTTGTTGATAATGCTTCTGTAAATATCAGGTTGCATATATCCCTTAAAATCATTGTTTTTGTATCCTTTGGGTAAATACCTAGTTTACATGCCAGTACTACCACATTGTTTTGATTACTACAGCCTTGTGATAAAACTTGAAGTTTGGAATTGTGATACCTCCAGCTTTGTTTTTGTTTTTGTTTTTTTCAAGATTGCTTTGACTATTCAACATCTTTTGTAGTTCCAAATTTTAAGATTCTTGTCATGTGGAAAATGCTGTTGGTATTTTAATGGGGATTCCATTAAACCTTTAGATTGTTTTGGGTTTGTATAGACATTTAAAACAATATTTGTTCTTCCAATCCATGAATATGAAATGTCTTTCCATTTCTTTATTTCATGTTTAATTTCTTTCATGATTATTTTATAGTTTTCAGATTATAGTTCTTTCATCTCTTTTGTTAAGTTTTTTTTCCCTGGGTATTTTATTACTTTTGATGCAATTATAAATGGGATTGTTTTCTAAACTTCTCCTGCTGCTTCTTCATTATTAATGTAGACAAGTGCAATGGATTCCTGTACAATGATTTTGTACCCTGTGACTTT
Source organism: Mustela nivalis (assembly GCF_964662115.1). Classification (NCBI taxonomy): domain Eukaryota; kingdom Metazoa; phylum Chordata; class Mammalia; order Carnivora; family Mustelidae; genus Mustela; species Mustela nivalis. The sequence continues at coordinate 92,869,031 of NC_139029.1, read as the reverse complement.
ACTGAATTCATTTTATCAGTTCTAGTAGGTTTTGTTGATGGAACCTTTTGGGTTTATTATATATAGTATCATGTCATCTGCAAATAATGAAAATTTTATTTCTTCCTTACCAATTTGGATGGGTTTTATTTCTTTTTGTTGTCTCATTACTGTGGCTAGGACTTTCAGTGCTATTTTGAATAAAAATGGTAAGAGTGAATATCCTTATCTTGTTCCTGATTTAAGGTGGACCAGGGCGATGTGCCACCCCGAGCATTGCTCCTCTCTGCTACCACCTCCCAGTCCTGGTCCTCTCATGGCCCCACGTGGGGTGGGGAACGCAGGACAGCCGCTGCCAAGAGTGTGAGGGCAGGCGGAGCATCTCTTGGCAGCCCAGGGACTCGGAGCAGCACAGTGCAGTCAGGGGTCTGTGGCCATCTCACCTGGGCTGAGCTTTCGGGCAAGGCACTTGGCCAGCCTGCGTCCCTCAGCCAGTTGCCCTTGCAAGCCCTGCCCTTGGGAATGTTCAGCGCCATCATGGATGAGGAGGGCTTCCAGGTGCTGAATGAGCAGCTGGGAAACCTCTTCCCCTTCCCGCAGCTTCTTATATAAGCGGGTCAGTTCTTTCGCCTGATCTTGCATCAGCAGATGACATACCCTAAGTTGGAAGAACACAGAGAATGTTCTAAAATGCAAAGGTGTGAACAATAGATAAGAGCTTTCATAGAGATTTCTAGCAGAATTTCCCAATGAGCCCTCAAAGCTGGATTCTGGCCTGTGTGGTGACGTGTCTGTGGCAGAGAAAGTAGAAGGTTAATCCAGCCTTCCTCTGGATCAGAGTGTGCTCCTGTTCATGCCCTGGACATCCCGTGTATCTTTCCTCCTGACCTCCAGAGCTCGCTTCAGAGACATGCCCCTTCAGCTGCTCACTTGGGGCACACGCATTTCCCTGGAAAACTCCCTAGGGGGCAGCGTGCCGTGAATGGACACAGTGCCAGACCCAGAAGCGTGGACAGTTTGGCTGGTGTTAACTGGTGTGCCAGGAGAATGGCAGCGTCCAAAAGACAGCATTTGTGGGAAGAGAGGATGGCAGGCTGTCGTCAGCCAGGGCTGACCATGTGAAAGGTAAAGCAAGTGTTGGTCTCGTAAGATTGTTCATGTGCTCGCTGTGCCAAAGGTCACAAATGGTCCCTTGCCCCTTGAATTTGGTGATGTTGATATCCTTTTTTAAAAAGTTTTTAATTTTTAATTTATTCTTTAGCCTAACAGTCTTCATTATTTTTTCACCACACCCAGTGCTCCATGCAATCCGTGCCCTCTTTAATACCCACCACCTGGTACCGCAACCTCCCACCCCTTCGCCACTTCAATCCCCTCAGATTGAATTCCTTTTTTAAAAAAAGAGAGAATGAGGCTCTGAGTCACTGGAGTCCATCGTTTACCAATCACTGTGGTCTAAATCGTCTTAGGTATGTCTGTATAATGTGCCTGCCATGACGGTTTCTGCCCTTCTCTGGGCCCAGACTTGTTGCTGCCACCAGTCAGAGGGGCCCACGGCATCCCTCCAGCCTCCCACACAGGGCCCTCCTTACCTGAGCTTCTCAGGCAACGTGTCTGCCCGCTTGCCTTTCTCACACAGCACCTTCTCCCCCAGCACGGATTTGATGAGGTCGCTCGTCTTTTCACACTCTGAGAAACAGAGATGCCTGCCTCAGTGGAAAGCTGGACATGCTGCTATGCCCGCTGCTTTCAAGGGAGGAGGCAGGCTGCACCCTAGGACAAATAGAACCTGGCAACCGGGCCGTGTGCTGGGAGCTCCACGCCTCATTGCGGAGTGTCCCAACTGCTAGACACTGGATCGCTCCCCGTTTTTGAGGCCAGGAAAGAGCAGTCCCGAGATAGAGAGAGGAGCTCCACTCCATGATTAACTGGTATTTGGCAGAGTCAGAATTCGTATCCCCCGAAAAGCCGCAATCTTGGCCACACTAGCAAGCCTCGCTGCCTCTTCATTGAACACTAAGGAGGGACCTTAAGTAAAGCCCCCAGGATGCCAGGACCAACAGGCATCCCCTGAGCTGGGATTTCTATACTGCACAAGTGTCTCAATGGTAAAGCGTCAGCCAGATACACCAGTGTACACTAGAAGGCAGGAACCCAGAGAGACGTGAAAGGAACTTGGCCAAATCCTAATCACATTTATGGAAGTAGAAGCAGTAGAATTATGAACAGAGTTTACATGCTTCCAGGCTTTGCTATGAGTGCTGTACGAGAATTTCCTCAGTATTCATTGTGACTGAGAGAAGTAGACCGCAGGACGGTAGTAGTCTAAGAGACAGGGAAACTGAGGCACAGGAAGATTAGGCAGCAGGGATTTGAGTCCAGGCGGACTGACCCAGAGCCCATGCTCTTCATCCCTCTGCTGAGTTACCTCCACCCCAAGCCCTTGGGTGGTAACTGTTTTCATCATCTTCACAACTGGCTTCCCTCAGTGAGGTTATCAGTTACGTTTATCAGGAAAGTTGTAGACAAAACTTGGCTTGTCCTTCCATGAAAGGTCATCATCTCTTCACTTTCCTAAAGAGCAGGTTTCAATTCATTCTTTTTGCCGCCTCATTTGTTTTCAATTCCCTTCTGTATGGAAGGCAAAGGGTGAGCAAATGGCAAAAATTCAGCCTCAGGACTCCTTCCCGTCATTGGGTTGTGCGTGTGCCCCGATCTCTGGGTTCCTTCTGTCTCTGAAGCCCCGTCCTCATGAACAGGCAGCTGAGCTCCCCAATTCAGCCTGCCTGTGGGAGAGGGCCTAGCGCACCCAGTGGCTTGGGCGGTGTCTGGGGCTGGTGTCCCCCTCTCACCCTCATTCTCACTTGGCCAAGCATCTGGTGGCCTCGGCCTGGGCCTGCTGACTTTGGCGCGTCACTGAAGGTTCTCCAGCTCAGGTGTAGAGAGAGGAGGTCGCACAGATTGTCTTATGTTCCCCCAAATGCTGCCAGCCTTACCACCGGGCTTCAGATGTCCTGCGTGGGCTTGGAAGGGAAAAGCATAAGCACGGGTTCCCTCTCACCTGGGGAGTCCCTGTGTGGATGGCGTCCCTCATGGATACCGCAGTTTCGGGGAAGGCAGGCCCCACTTCCTTCTCCTTGACAGCACGTAGTGTCACCCGCTGTAGTCCTCCCTCCTCCCCACGACCCCGGTGCCGCCTTGACCATCAGCATATTTCCTCAGTGCAGCCAGCTCGGTGCTTTGCCGGTGGGACACCCGAGAGCCGAGACCTGATGGAGTTCCTTAGTCCTACGGCAACTGAGATGAAGGACTGCTACAGGACAGACAGGGTCCTCACAAGACCAGTCATCTCTGGGTCTGCCCCAGGAGTCAAGAACTGGGATGGAAACTCTAAGCCACCCTATAGGTCACTGCTAACATGGGGAGGATGCTAACATACTTGTCTTTGGTTTTCCCATCCTCAGCTAACAGAGGGCAAATTCCCATTTCACCTTTCACGGACTGTGGTCAGAATGAAATTTGTGTTGTCACTGGAAATGGGGGAGAGAGCATCTGGAGAGGCTTTGCATTTCTCAGAAGGAGAACACAGAGCTATGGCTTTGGGGACCAAGACTTGGCAGGACTTACTGTATTTCCGCAGTTGGTTGGCCAGGGAGTAGGCTGTCGCAACAGATACAAGGCATTTTTCCTTGAGGTCTAGGAAGTCCTGGGTGGATTTTTCCAGCTGTGACCGAAGCTGCCAGTTGACTTCCTGGAGGCTGCTTTCTGCCCCTGCCTCGGACAGAGGGCCAGGATGGGCTGCCATGGCGACCCGTGGCAGTAGAGATAGAACTGGGGACCAAAAAGCAGAAGCCCAGACTCACGGTGGGTTAAAAACCAGTGACGCCAAGTTGGTTTAATCAGGACTGAGGGGTGAGGTTACAGGAATCCTTTACTTACTGTTGGGAACAATTGGAGCAACAGCCCACAGTACTTGAGAGACAACCAAGGTTCAAGATGCCAGAGGTGGGAGCCAAAGGCACTGCTCGTATCTCCGACTCCAACCGGAATGACCGAGGGAGCACCCAGAATGCCAGCTACTGGTCTGCACCAGCACTAACTGAATAGAATGTCCAGGGTGTCAGTGGAACCTGGGGAGCCCCTGCCTTCCAGTTGCCGAGGGGCCATGCTGATACACAAGGCTGCCTGGTCTCCCGTGAAGGTGACCGCTGATGGGGCCCACCCCTCAGTGGTCACTGTCAGTCGTTGTCTACCCTTGTGCTGATTCCACAGTTTCCCTCTCTTTCCAAAACAGTGTCTCAGCATAGTGCTCATTATTCGTTCCCTTATGTGTGTAGAATAACGTCAGGCAGAAATAGCGTCCCACGGAGTTTTCTTTGTTCTTTTTCTTTCTCTTTAATTCTTGGAGAGAGAAGGGGGGCATGGGTAGAGGGAGAGTATGTGATAAGGGGCTCGGTGTCAGAACCCGTGAGACCTTGACCCGATCCTAAACCAAGAGTCAGATGCTCAACCAAAGGAACTACTCAGGCGCCCTTCGCAACAGGTGTTCTTAGGGGCTCTCCTGAACTCATCCCACTTCTCAACAGCGGTTCAACAGATCTTAAGGCTTTTCTAGTGAGGGAAATGTCTAAAGTCAAAGCCTATCTGGATGTTCTTCTCCAGGTCTTCTCTAGGTTTTTTTCTCTAGCCATTAAAATACAAGAGAAACATGCTATCTTTAGTTTAGCCATCTTTAGTTGCTTTGTATTTGAAAAGGTTTTCAAAGTATTCGGCCTTCCTCCATTTACAATACTTTCTTAGCATGTATGTAGTAAATAAAGCTTTTTTTTACAGCAAAAACTAAACAAAAGAAAGCAGAAAACAACGATGAAAGAGCCCCAGACAGATGAAAATAAAAAGCCCCCAGGAAAACAGCAAACAGAACCCAGACTTAGTGTATGCAATGAATCTTGCAAACTGTTTCTGGGGCCCCTGGGGGCTCATCTGGTTAAGCGACTGCCTTTGGCTCTGGTGGTGATCCCAGAGGCCCGGGACCAAGTGAGGCATCAGGCTCCCAGCTCCATGGGGAGTCCGCTTCTCCCTCTGGCCTTCTCCCCTCTCGTGCTCTTTCTCACTGTCTGTGGCACGCTCCGCTCCCCTCCAATACATAAATAGATAAAGTCTTACAAAAGGAGGAAAAGAAAGGGAAGAAAACGGTTTCCTGTCCCAAGTCTGTCAGTATTCTTCTTACTGCAAGTCTGTGTTAGGTAGACTTGTTTTCCCATTAGGTGCACATTTCATTTCCGTTTCCTTAGCTATTTACCTAAGAGTGGGATTGCTGCGTCATACGGGACCCTGTGTTTAACTTTTTGAGCAACTGCCAGCCTCTTTTCCAAAGCAGAACAGGGACACCCTTTTACATTCCCACCAGGAATATGTAAGAATTCCATGCTCAGTTTGCACAGAGTCTGCTTGAGATTCTCTCCCTCTGCCCCTCCTGCTCATTCTTTCTCTCTCTTTCTAAAATAAATAAATCTTAAAAACAAACAGGGTCACCTGGGTGGCTCGGTGGGTTAAGTGGGTTAAGCCTCTGCCTTCAGCTCAGGTCATGATCTCAGGGTCCTGGGATCGAGCCCCGCATTGGGCTGTCTGTTCAGTGGGGAGCCTGCTTCCTCCTCTCTCTCTCTGCCTGCCTCTCTGCCTACTTGTGATCTCTGTCAAATAAATAAATAAACAAAATCTTTAAAACAAACAAACAAAACCACAGGCCAACATCCCTATATGTAGTATCCTAATATGACTTTGGCAGTGTAATGCTGGCCTCATAAAATGAAGTTTAGTTTAGGGGGTACCTGGGTGGCTCTGTCGGTTAAGCATCTGCCATTGGCTCAAGTCATGATCCCAGAGTTCTGGGATCGAGCCCTGCATCGGGCCTCCTGGTCAGCAGGAAGCCTTTTTCTCCCTCTCCCACTCCCCCTGCTTGTGTTCCCTCTCTCATAGTCTCTCTGTCAAATTAAAAAAAAAAAAAGTTTAGTTTAGAAGTGTTCCCTCCTCTTCTGTTTTTAAGAAGAGTGTGAGAAGAACTGGTGTTAATTTTTTTTAAATGTTTGGTAGAATTCACCAGTGAAATCATCTGGTCCTGGTGATTCCTGCTCTGTATAATGTCTACTTTTTCAGTCTTCTTTGTTTAGTTTAGCTAAGGGATTGTCAACTTCCTTATATTTTAAAAAATGCAACTTTTAGTTATAATATTTTCCATTATTGTCTTTTTAACCTCCATATATTTTTGCTCTGATCTTTGTCGTGTTTTTTTCTTCTACTAACATTGGGCTTAAATTCTTCTTTTTCTAGTTCTTTGAGGTGTACATGTAGATTGCTTATTCGAGAGCTTTCTTTTAAGGTAGACATTAACTTCCCTTTTAGAACTGTTGCTGCTGCAGCACGTAAATTTTGGCATATTATGTTTCCATTTTTGTTTGTTTCAAGTTTTTGTGACTTCTATTTTTATTTCTTTGATGCATTGTCAGTTTGGGAGCATGTTTAATTTCCACACACTTGTGAATTTTTTTTCTGTTACTGATTTCACTTTTCGTAGCATTGTGGTCAGAAAAGATACTTGGTATAATTTCAGTTCTCTTACATTTGCCACCATGTATTTTGTGACTTAAGATAAGACATATCCTAGAAAAAGGTCTATGAATGCTTGAAAAGAATGTATATTTTGGTGATGTTGCTTGAAGTTATCGGAATATGTGTTTAGGTCCATTTGGTGTAGTTCAAGTCCAGTGTTTCCTTATTGATTTTCTGTTTGGGTAATATATCCATTGTTTAAAGTGGGGTTTTCAAGTCCTTTATTATCATTGCATTAAGTTTCTCTATAGTGATAATATTAGTAGTTGCTTAGTACATTTACATGCTGCAGTATTGGATGAATATTTATTTATAGTTATTACAGCCTATCAGTAAACTGACCTGTGTATTGTAAAATGACTTTTTTTGTTACAATTTTTGACTTAATGTCTATTTTTTGTTCCTTTTACAAGTACATCTATCCCTGCTTTTTTTTTTTTTTGGTTTTCATTTGCATGGAATGTCTTTCTCCCTGTTTTCACTTTGAGCCTGTTTGTGTCCTTAAAGCAGAGACAAGTCACTTGGAGGCAGCATACAATTTATTTTATTTATTTTTTAAATATTTTATTTATTTATTTGACAGACAGAGATCACAAGTAGGCAGAGAGGCAGGCAGAGAGAGAGGAGGAAGCAGGCTCCCTGCTGAGCAGAGAGCCCGATGCGGGGCTTGATCCCAGGACCCTGGGATCATAACCTGAGCTGAAGGCAGAGGCTTTAACCCACTGAGCCACCCAGGCGCCCCAGCATACAATTTATTTTTTAATCCATTTAGCCACTGTGTCTTTTGATTGGAGAGTTTAGTTCATTTACCTTTTTAAAAAATATTTATTTGAAAGAGCATTTGTGAGAGCAGGAGGGAGGGGCAGAGGGAGAGGGAGAATACTCAAGCAGACTCCCCACTGAACAGGGAGACCAATGCTCACTTAACCAAGTGAGCCACTCTTATGCCTCTAGTCCATTTACATTTAAGGTAACTTTTAATAGGTAAAGACTCACTAATGTCATCTTATTCTTTTTCTGTTTGGAGTCTTGCCAGTGGAAGTCACATTGGGAGCATGGCATGTGCCCACATCCCCTAGAACCTACAGGAAGTGACCTAGGATAATGGGCATAAGCCTGGTGTTGGGATAGGTTGGCTCTGGTGTCTGCCCTGAAATTGGACACTGACTTTACCACCCTTTGCCCATGGGAGAGCATCTCTCTCACTCTTTCTGTCTTTGATCAGCTTCCTACACATGGGGGATGTGTGATGTGGGATATGTGAGTCTGTCCTGTTACCAGTCCCAAATTTGACTGCCCCTTCCCCAAGAGGCCAGTAGTGAAGAGATGAGTTTTTGTTGGAAGAAATTTGAGTTTTATTCAGGAGGCTGGGGAGAAGGTGGACTCTTGTCCAAAAGCCAACTCCAAGGTTTCTACCTTGCCCAAGTGTTTTTAAAGGGTTTAGGGCAGTAAATCAGAGAAGGAAGTGTAGTGGCCTCTAGCATTTCTTGATTATGTGGACACTTGATGGTGCCAACTCCAAACATGATCTCAGTGGGAGGGGTTGTTCCAATGGGCTCTTGTTCTTATGATGTTCAGGGGTACTCTGTTCTTTCTGCAAAGGAGGGCACGGTCTACAGATCCATAAAGGAAGATTAGTAAGATCATTTATGTGACCTAAACAAAGAAAAACATTTTCCTAAAAACATGCTGGGCTAATCAGAGAGCTGAGGTAGCTTCAAACAGACTTGTTGGCCTCCGTGGGTAAGAAGAAATCTGATACTTCATTCCTCAAAGGGCAGTAGTCTGCAGATATCAAACAAAGTAAATTTGTTCTGTTACAGATCAAGGGTCTTAATTCAACAGGTAAGGAGTGTGTTGTTAGAAAGCAACTAAACCGGGGCACCTGGGTGGCTCATTGGGTTAAAGCCTCTGCCTTCAGCTCAGGTCATGATCCCACATGGGGCTTTCTGGTCAGCAGGGAGCCTGCTTTCCCCTCTCTCTCTCTGCCTACTTGTGATCTCTGTCTGTCAAATAAATAAATAAATAAAATCTTAAAAAAAAAAAGAAAGAAAGCAATTCAATCCTTCAGACCAACTGGAGTGGTGTGATACTGTCTTCCTCAGCGCATCTTCTTAAATTTCTGTGTTCTACCTATATGCTATAATCCCTGACCCGAATCTTTGGTTCTGTGTGCAAAATAGTTGTTCCAATCAATGTATGTGTATGTGGTGGTGTGGAAGCAGATTGCTATACCAGTATTTTGTCTAGTGGTTCATTTTAAGTTTAACATAAAATGTACATGTTCCATAGTCAGATAATCATCTTTAATGTCATGTTGGACCATATTAAACAGTATTCATTTGGGGCACCTGGGTGGCTCAGTCAGTTAAGCATCCAACTCTTGATTTCAGCTGAAGTCATGATCTCAGGGTCCTGAGATTGAGCCTTATCCTGAGAGGAGGATTTTCTTGGGATTCTCTGTCTCTCTCTCCTTCTGCCTCTTCCCCCACTCTTGATTTCTCTCTAAAATAAATAAGTCCTTTAAAATTATTTATTTAAACTCCTTATGGAACTGTATGAATTAGTTATTTAGTATCTAGTACTCACATTTAAGTCACTACTCCATGCATTTATTTACATTTATATAGGCTAATTTTTTTAACTTTTGCCATTTTGATTTACAATTGAGAGAAATTCTGAGAACTGACTCAATTTTAAAGAATTATTTTTTCATTCCAAATCATCTGATGAAATATAATACCTGTAATTTGGTTACAAGTTCTGAGAATTGGCACCAATATGTCTTGTTCAAAGTAAACTGCTTAAGTAATTGCAAATAGTCAGTTTTTTCATGTATTTGTTTACTGTAATTTGAATTGATTATTTTCCCAGTTGGTGACAGTGGTAATTGAACCAAAATGTAATTCACTTTGTAGGTGTCCATGAGAGATGTTATATGAATGTATTGAATATACATCCATTCTTTAAAGATATTGTTATATACACAAGATATTGTTCTTTAGGATTTTCAATGAATAAGAAATCTAACTATATTTATAATACACATAAATATAATAATGGTCAATAGGTGAGTTTGTATAAGTAAATCTAAAGACATATTTTAATGGTTTCTAAACATTTTTCATTAAAAGTAACCATGTAGTTCTTAAATACATTTTTAAGCCTGATTGACAATTATTAAATTATGTTTTTGTGATTGCACCTTGTAAACCTTTGTGGGGCTTTTTATGAGAAATTCAGTTATCCAATAGAATAGCTTCAAAACTGTGAGATTATCTGTTTTTAGAACTGATTATCAGTTGTATAATAAATATTACTGGGGCAGGAATGCAATTTAGACTGAAAACAGAAATACTAATTCTCCCCATACTTATAATCTTCTACTCAAAGGTCATTGAATTGGTACACATGTTAGAAGACAGGTACAGATATAGGTTTTATATTCTCAATATAAGTGACAAATCCATTCTTTCAGGTGTTCTCATTTATTGTTTTTTTTTTAAAGATTTTATTTATTTATTTGACAGAGAGAGATCACAAGAGGCAGAGAGAGAGGAAGGGAAGCAGGCTCCCTGCTGAGCAGAGACCCCCCCCACCCCGATGCGGGACTCGATCCCAGGACCCTGAGATCATGACCTGAGCCAAAGGCAGCAGCTTAACCCATTGAGCCACCCAGGCGCCTTTATTGTTTTTTTTCTTAAATAGACTGTTTTTAGAGCAATTTTACATCAACGGCCAAAGAGAGCTGAAGGTACAGAGATTTTCTGTATACTTCTTGCCCTCACTTTTATAAAGCCTTTCCTATTATCAGAATCAGAATCCATTCTTGCCTCCTTTGTCATAGATTAATTGATTAATTGACTATATGATATGTTTTTTTTTTCTAGGTTCTCTATTCTCTTCCATTACTCTATGTGTCTATCTTTGTGTCAGTACCATACTGATTTGATCACTACAGTTTCCTGGTATATTATGAAATCTGAATGTGATATCCCAGCTTTGTTTTTCCTTCTCAGGATTGCTTTGACTATTGGGGTTTTTTGGTTGTTGTTTGTTTGTATTTTTTTTTTTTTTGGAGTTCCATAATAAAAAATTTTACTATTTCTTCTACTTCTGTGAAAAATTCTGTTTTTTTTTTAAATATTTTATTTATTTATTTGAGAGAGCAAAGGAGAGAAAGAGCAAGAGCAGGGGGAGAGAGAGAGGGAGTAGCAGACATCTCCGCTGAGCAGGCAGTCTGATGCAGGACTAGATCCCAGGACCCTGGGATCATGACCTGAGCTGCAGGAAGACAGCCACCCAGGTACCCCTTTTGGTATTGTGATAGGGATTACATTGAATCTGTAGGTTTCCTGGGCATTATGGACATGTTAACAATACTGATTAATCCAATCCATGAACCTGAAATAATTTTATATTTGTATTCTCTTTAATATTTTATTGTTTTTATTACAACTGTATATGGAATTGGTTTCTTAATTTCTCTTTCTTCTACTTTGTGTAAAAAAAATAATGAATACTTTTATGCTGAAAATAAAAAATAAATTTAAAAAAAGAAACTCAAACTCATTTTCTGTGTATTAGCTTAAATCCTGCATCTTCACTGAATTTGTTTATTACTTCTAATAATGTTTTGATATAGTCTTTAGAGTTTTTATGTATAATATCATGTTACCTGCAAACACTGACAGTTTCATTTCTTCCTTACCAGTATGGGTGCCCATTATTTCTTTGATTGCTAGAGCTAGGAATTACAGTACTATATTAAATGTAAGTGGTGAAAGTGATCATCTCTGTCTTGTTCCTGATTTTAGAGAAAAAACTCTCAGTTTTTCACCAATGAGTATGATGTTCACTGTGGGTTTTCATCTGTGGTCTTTATTGTGTTGAGGTATATTCCCTCTAAACCTGTTTAGCTGATAGTTATTTATAAATGGGTGTGTGCTTCATCAAATGCTTTATCTGCATCTATTGAAGGTTTTATTTTAGAGAGAGAGAGAGAATGCAAGTGGGGGAGGGACAAAGGGAGAGAGATCCAGAGCCTGAGGTGGGGCTTGATCCCACCATGATCCTGAGATCATGACCTGAGCTGGAATCAAGAGTTGGATGTTGAATCGACTGAGCCACCCAGGTGTCCCTGCGTCTATTGAAATAATCAAGTAACTTAAAAAAAAAAAAAGATTTTATTTATGTATCTGACACAGAGAGAGAGAGAGAGAGAGAGATTACAAGAAGGGGGAACAGCAGAGGGAGAGGAGAAAGCAGGCTCCCTGCTGAGCAGGGAGCCTATCCCTGGACCTGGGATCCTGACCTGAGCCAGAGGCAAATGCTTAGCTGACTGAGCCACCCAGGTGCGCAAATCATCAAAGTACTTTCATCTTCCATTTTGTTAATGTGGCTTATCACATGATGGACTTGTAAATTTTGAACCACCCTTACATCCCAGAATACATCCCACTTGATTTTGGTGAAAGACCTTTTTAAAGTATTGTTGAAATTTTTTTACTAGCCTGTTGAGGAATTTTGCATTTATATTCATCATGGATATTGGCCTGCAGGTTTTCCTTTTGCAGCATTTTTTAGTTTGGTGTCAGGTAATGCTGACCTCATAGAATGAATTTGGGAACTTTCCTTCTTAGATTTTTTGGAGTGGTCCAAAGAGAGTAGGTATTCACTGTTCTTTAAATGTTTTGTAGAATTTACCTATGAATCCATCTGGTTCTGAACTTTGTAATGATGGGAGGTTTTTTTTCATTTTTTATTTATTTTTTTATGAACATTTAATATATTTTTATCCCCAGGGGTATACGTCTGTGAATCGCCAGGTTTACACACTTCACAGCACTCACCATAGCACATACCCTCCCCAATGTCCATAACCCCACCCCCGTTCTCCCATCCCCCCTCCCCCCAGCAACCCTCAGCCCACAAAACATAATGATGGGAGTTTTTGATTACTGATTGAATTATGTTACTAGTAATTAGCATGTTCGAATATTCTACTTCTTTCTGATTTAATTTTGGAAGACCGTATATTTCTAGGTGTTTACCCATTTCTTCTAGGTTGTCTAATAAATTGGCATATAATTTTTCACTGTAGTCTCATTATCCTTTGTAGTTCTGCAGTATTGGTTGTTACTGTTCTTTCAGTTCTCATTTAATTTGTGTCCTCTCTCTCTCCATGAGTCTGGTTAAACATTTGTAAATTCATCTTTTCAAAGAACCAGTTGTGGGTTTCATTGATTTTTTTCTTTTTTTCTCTGGACTTGATTATCTCCTTCTGTCTACTAGGGCTTTGTTTTCCATTTCCTAGTTCCTTTATGTGTAACATTAGATTTCTTTCATCATTATTTTTTTTTTTTTTTGAGATTTCTCTTGTTTCTTGAGGCAGCCCTATATCTCTATAAATTTCCCTCTTAGAACTTCTTTCACTGAGTTCCAGATTTTGGACTGTTGTTTTTTTACATTTTTCATTTGTATCCATAGATTTCTTTTATTTCCTCTTTATTTGTTGATCCGTTGGTTGCTTAGTAGCATTTTGTTTAGGCTCCACATGCTTGTTTTTTTTCCCCCATTTTTTTCCTTGTAATTATTTTCTAGTTCTATGCTATTATTATTGCAAAATTTGGATGATATAATTTTAACCTTTTAAGTTTATTGAGACTGTTTTGGGGTCTAAGATGTGACCTATTCTGGAAAATATTTCAACTTTTTATCAGGCAGATTGCATATAGTGCTTTTTCTGAGATTTTTTTCTTGTTCTTTCATTGGCATATATTCTTCTATTTCCTCATTTTGCTTCACTTTCTGCATTTGTTTCTATGAATTAGGTGGCACAGCTACTTCTCCTAAATTTGAAGTCATGATCTTGTGTGTGGTCATTCCCTGTGTAGACTCTGTATGCCTGGTGACTTTAGCTGACTAGTTGGAGTAATGTTGTGGGATCTCAGGACACTTGTGCAGGTGCCTGCCTTGATAGGGTGGCAGAGCTCAAGGGTTCATGGGCTGTAGTGGTCCCAGGACTCCCTGTACAGAGGGTCCTGTGGCAAGACCAGGACCATTGAAGATACAGGGGAAGTCTGTGTGTCCTGGGGCTCTCTGTGCAGAGAGTACCCTAGTGACATTAATGGAGCTGTGCCAGGATGTGGGCAAGGGGGCCTGGGGTATTCTGTACAGGAGACACCTTAGCAGGGCAGCTGGAGCCAAAGTGGGTACAGGCCAGCATCCTGGGGCACTCCAAACAGAGGTTGCTATGGCAGGACAGCTGCAGCTGAAGTGGGCATAGGCTGGGGTAGGCCTAGGGCTCTCCACAGAGAGGGTGCCCTGGCAGAACAGCTGAAGCTCAAGTGAAGCATGCTAGGGTATGGTGGGGTGCTCGGCACAAGGGTTCTCCTGGCGGGGAGGCTGGAGTCAAGGTAGGCACAGGCTAGCAGTTCCCAGGGCACTCTATACAGGGGGTACTCTGAGAGTTTTGGCTATTGCAGAAGAAGGTATGAGCCAGAAGGTCACAGAGTTCTCTGTCTACATCAAGAATACCCTACCAAGCTGTGTGGAGCCAAAGCAATATGGGCCTGGAGTTCTCTGTGGCACTCAGTTGGTGGTGGTTGGCCCAGTGGCTAGAGCTGTAGTGAGTGCTACTCAGGAGTGGGAGCTCCACAGTGGGGCTGTCTTGATGGGTTGGTTAGGGTGGGTATGGTTTAGGGGCCCAGGACTCTCTGAGGCTGCAGGCCAGACCTTGCTCCTGTCTGCACTATTGAGGTAGATAAGGAATGTCAGCAGTGGCACTTTCCAGACCCTCAGACTCAGAGAAAGTTCTTGAAGCTCCCTTGCCATTTGGAGGTCCTACGGCTAGGTCCTTTATTTTCTAGTCGTTCTTTTTAAATTACAGCTTTTTATAGCCAGGATATTCATGGCTCATGTGGGCTAGGACCTAGGAGGCACACTGAAGCTGCAGGCTGCCTATGGCATATGGAAGCCTGTCCCTAGCTACTCTCTCAGGATGGAGGGAGAAAGTCAACAGTGGTTTTCATCAGTCCCTTCAACCCAGAGAACTTTTCAGCACTTGGAAAGTAACTGGATCTTTCATATAGAAGTTGCTCTTTAAAATGGCAGCTTTTGGGGCACCTGGCTGGCTCAGTTGGTTAAGCATCTTACTTTGGATTTCAGCTCAGGTCATGAGACCGGGCCTTGCCTCTAGAGGGCTCCTCATTCAGTGGGGAATCTGCTTAAGATTTTCTCTCTCTCCCTCTTGCTCCCCACTCTCTGTCTAAAAATTTAAAATAAAATGGCAGCTTTTTTTTCTCTGCCCCAGGACAGACAAATCTGTTCCTAGTCCCTTAGTACTATTTTTCCATGTTGCAATCTGCATTGTCAGGGGAGGGGGTTACCTGTGTTGCCAAGTCTCTCTTACTGTTTTCTATGTGGCCTGTTTTTTGTTGCACAGTGGTTGTTCAGTTATGCCCTCTGCTTTTCTGCAGGAGGAACTGTTCTATATATAAATAGTGTAAATTTGGGATGTCTATGGAGATGAGTTCAGGGTCTTCCTTCTTTGCTAGATGGGACCAGAATTCTAAAAGACTACCTTTACTTGCTTTCATAGTATAGATCTGGTACATCAGTTCTCTCAGGTTGTAGCTGAAAAAAAATTCTTTTACCTTCAGTTTTATAAGAGTTTTCTCTAATTCATCAAATTTGTGCTTAATTTTTTGTTCAGTACTTCTAAGATGTTGATCAATTGTTTTCTCTCTTGCTTTGATGTAACAAAAAAATCACTTTCATCCTTACTATTGTTTCTCTGTACATATACTTTTCCTCAGGATGTCTTTAAATATTTATAACCAGTAAACCAATATTTATTTTGAGCCATGTAATCAAGAAAGTCCTTGGTAGAATTTTCCTTGTGTTATTAGGGCTCAACATTCTTTGAACATCCTAAATACCTGGGTTTAGTTTTTATCAAACTGGGAAATTGTTGGGTAATTATTTATTCAAATATTTTTGATCCGTCTCTTTCAGGGACTCTGATTTTAAGTATAATGACTGCTTGAAGTTGTATCACAAATCACATTGTTTTCCTCCCATTCTTACTATGCTTTCTGTTTTAAAGTTACTGTGAAGTATCCATGTTTATGAATTTTTTTTCTGCAATATCTTACAGCAATTACATCCAATGTATTTATTTTATGCTAAACATAATTTTTGCTACAATAAGGTCAAATTAATTCTTTTCCTATCTTTCTCCTTAAAATGTTGAACCTGTCATTTAGCTTGTTGAATATATAAACAATAGCTTTAATTACTGATGTGCTATGTTTAGTATCTGTGTCACTACTGTGTCTGGTTTCTTTCATTTCTTTTCCTCATTCTAGGTATGTTTTCCTCCTTCTTTGCACACTTGGTAATTTTTGAATGGTGAAAAGATACTGTGACTTTTAATTTTTTAGAGGTTAGGAAGTTCACAGGATAAAAAATTTCTAAGTTTCTTGAGCTTGATGCTAGGACATATTTAAGCTACTTGAAGACAGTTTAGTTGATTGAATCTGTATTTTAAGATTTTTTTAAGGCAACAACAGAATGATGTTTATTCTAAGGCTAATTATACCAACCACTAAGGGAAAACCGTTTCAGGTTCTCTGCCATTGGTTTGTGAATTATTAGATCTTCCACTCTGGCTTGCAGACAGGCAATAGCACAGCCCCATGAGAGCAACAGATACTGTTGTTCTAGCCCCTTTCATTTGTCCTTTTTCAGCTGTCAGGTAGGTTCTTCACCTGTGTGTGTGTCAGTTCAGATGCCATAATTATTCTAGAGCTACTCTCTGCATATATCAGTGACTTGTCTTCTCTCTTTGATCTGTAGACTCTCTTCTTTCATTTTTATTTGTTTAAATTTTAATTTCAGTGTAGTGAACTAATGGTGTTGTAGTATTTTCAGGTGTACAATGTAGTGATTCAACAATCATATACATTATTCAGTGCTCTTTATCATAAGTATACTTGTAATCCACTTCACCGATTTTACTTATCATCCACCCAATTCCCCTTCAGGCACCATCTGTGTATTCTCTACAGTTAAGAGTATACTTTTTTGGGTTGTCTTGTTTTTCTTTGTTTATTGTTTTGTTCCGTAACTCCACAGATGAGTACAATTACATGGTATTTACCTTTCTATGAATAACTTATTTCACTTAACATTATCCTCTCTAGATCCATCCATGTTGTTGCACATTGCAAGATTTCATTCTTTTTTTTTAATGGCTGGTTAATATTCATATGTGTGTACAGACACACACACACACACACATCTGAATCTATCAGTGGCCACTTGGGCGGCTTCCGTAATTTGGCTATTGTCATAATGCTGCAATAAACTTAGGGGTACATAATTTTTTCAAAGTAGTGTTTTTGTATTCTTTGGGTAAAGAAAGATATTCCATGCTCCTGGATTGGAAAATAAATATTGTTAAAATGTGCGTACTACCAAAAACAATCTAAAGATTTAAAGCAGACCCTATCAATACCAGCAGCATTTTTCACTGAACTAGAACAAGCAATCTGAAAATTTGTATGGAACCAAGAAAGAAACCCGAAAAGCCAAAGAAATCTTGAAACAGGAGAACAAAGCTAGAGGTATTACAAATCTGGACTTAAAGTTAATTTACAAAGCTGCAGTGATCAAAAAAGTATGGCACTGGCACCAAAAAAAGACAAAAAGATCAAGGGAACAGAATAGAAAGCCCAGAAATCACCCCACAAATATGTGGCCAATTAACTTTTGACAAAGGAGGCAAGAAAATACAGTGGGAAAAAAGCCACTCTCTTCAACAAATGGTGTTCGGGAAAACTAGATAGCAAGACTATGAACCATTTAGACCATACACAAAAATAAACTCAAAATTGATTATGAACCTAAATGTGAGACCTGAAACCATAAAAACCTTAGAAGAGAGCACAGGATTTAATGTCTCTGGTATGATTTGTAGCAACATTTTTCTAAATATGTCTGCTAGGACAATGGAAGTAGAAGCCAAAATTAAGTATGGGATCTACACCAAAATGAAATGCTTCTGTACCACAAAGGAAACTATCGACAAAACTAAAAGGCAACCTAGGGAGTGGGAGAAGATATTTTCAAATGACATATCTGTTAAAGGGTTAGTATCCAAAATCTGTAAAGAACTTATACAACTCAACACCTCCCAAAATAAATCATTTAGTTAAAAAATGGACATGGGCATGAACAGACATGTCTCCAAAGAAAATGTACAGATGGCCAACAGATACATGAAAAGATGCTCTACATCAGGGAAATGCAAATCAAAACTATGCTGAGCTACTCTCTGCATATATCAGTGACTATTTTCCTTTTTTGTAGGATTTCTAGTTTCTTTCTTTTTTTAAAAAAATTTTTATTTCTCACACCTCACACCTGTCAGAATGGCTAGAATCAAAAATACAAGAAACAAGTGTTGGTGAAGAAGTGAAGAAAAACCAACACTTTCTTTTTTTAAAAAAATTTTTATTTCTCATCACCTCACACCTGTCAGAATGGCTAGAATCAAAAATACAAGAAACAAGTGTTGGTGAAGAAGCGAAGAAAAACCAACACTCATACAGTGTTGGTGGGAACGTAAACTGGTTCAGCCACCGTGGAAATGAAAGACCCTGGAGCCGCACCCAAGAATCAAACAGCACGCCTCCACTGGATGCAAATTGCAAGAGGTTTATTGGTTACACAGGCGGCTGTGGATGCAACAGCCTTTGTGGGCTGAGCGCGCCGGGCGCGCCTCTTTGTTTTCTTGACTGTTTCCTTTACTGTGCAGAAGCTTTTGATCTTGATAAGTCCCAAAGTTCATTTTGGATTTTGTTTCCTTTGCCTTTGGAGACATATCTTGAAAGAAGTTGCTGTGGCTGATATCGAAGAGATTACTGCCTATGTTCTCCTCTAGGATTCTGATGGATGCCTGTCTCATGTTGAGGTCTTTTATCCATTTTGAGTTTATCTTTGTGTACGGTGTAAGAGAATGGTCTAGTTTCATTCTTCTACATATAGCTGTCCAGTTTTCCCAGCACCATTTATTGAAGAGACTGTCTTCTTTCCACTGTGTATTTTTTCCTGTTTTGTTGAAGATTAATTGACCATATAGTTTAGGGTCCATATCTGGGCTCTCTACTCTGCTCCACTGGTCTATGTGTCTGTTTTTATGCCAGTACCATGCTGTCTTGGTGATCACAGCTTTGTAGTAAAGCTTGAAATCAGGTAACGTGATGCCCCCAGCTTTGTTTTTTTTTTTTTCTCAACATTTCCTTAGAGAAATGTTGAGAAACAAAAATAAAACTGGGAGCATCACATTACCTCACTCAGGTAGTCCTTTCATTTCAGGTCCAAGTTGTTAAAGTGTCATAATTTGGCACTCTTTGTCTACAGTAAGGAAATCTGGACAATCTGAAAATAAAAAACTTTCTTAGAACTGTCAGAAAACTCAGAGCAGAAGGCAAACAGTTATCCTCAGTTGTGGAGAGGCAGGAGCAGCAGCAGCCGGAAGCCATTGATGATAGTAAGACTTGCTGAAAAGACTTTCATTAGCATCCTAAGACAACTCCATGGAAATATAGTTGCTATCAGTGGTATCCAGGGTTGTCATTTTTAATTTCCTGTCTACAGAAGTTTTAGAAATGGAGTCTAAGTAAAAGCATTTGTGCACAGAAGAGAGTAACAATGAGTTAAAATAGTTCAGGTCAGTGAAATATTCTGCAAGGTTCAGGAGAGTGTGTGTGTTTATCACTGACAGACATTTTATGTTTGTTCTATGGGTACAAAGTGAAAAACAAACATTGATCACTTCAAAGCTATTTCAGCTAAAAAAGTGCTAATACATTCTTAGCTTTTGAGCCACAGTGAACTCTGTCAGGTCTTGGAGGGATAATTGTGGACTTTTTCAAAAAATAAGCTATGGTTATCAATATTCCCAAATCCTGACAATTGCTCATTTTTTTCCTTTCATCCCAAAAATAAGATAATCAGTTCTTGTGTCCTATTTACCCTGACTTGTTTTATTTCTGTCTTGCACTGCGGTTTCATTATTTTTAGTGCTAGAGGCATGTAACCTATCTAAAATACCTGATTTGCATGTTGAATAATTCAGTTGATTCTCTGCATCCATGAGCATGGATGGAACAAAAAACTAATGTTTCATCCAAATAGGACCCAAAAGTATTGGATAATTGCCAAAATAAGAATATAGGAATGTAGTCAAAATATTTGCAGTTGTCATTCTATGAACAACAACAAAAAAAGATTTTAAAACAGCTTTCAGAAAGTATGTTGGACAATAAGTCAGAAAATTAAGGGAGAACTGGGGGGGAAAGGCTAATGGAGAAGTTAAAAATACTAATAGGTAAAGGAGATAGCAAAGTTTACCACACTGAAAGAGAATTAAATGAAGGAATATGTCTTAGAATAATATGAAAATGGTACTAAAATATAGTAGAAAGTTTCTTTTTAGTTAAAAGTAAGGTTTTTTTTTTTTAATCATCAGCAACTATAGTGAAAAGAAAGGTAGTGAACATTCTGTTACTGTTTAATCATTACAAAAAGAAGGGACTTCTGCTTCTCATAATGGAGTAATGGGGAATAGACTTATGTTTCTATTTAAAACAATGGCTTTCAAGAAACTGGAAATCCCAAAAGGTTGATATCCAGGATCTATAAAGAACTCCTCAAACTCAACACACACAAAACAGATAATCATGTCAAAAAATGGACAGAAGATATGAACAGACACTTCTCAAATGAAGACATACAAATGGCTATCAGACACATGTAAAAAATGTTCATCATCACTAGCCCTCATGGAGTTTCAAATTAAAACCACATTGAGATATTACCTTACACCAGTTAGGATGGCCAAAATTAGCAAGACAGGAAACAAGTGTTGGAGAGGATGTGGAGAAAGGGGAACCCTCTTCCACTGTTGGTGGGAATGCAAGTTGGTGCAGCCTCCTTGGAGAACAGTGTGGAGATTCCTCAAGAAATTAAAAATAGAGCTTCCCTATGACCCTGAAATTGCACTCCTGGGTATTTACCCCAAAGATACAGATGTTGTGAAAAGAAGGACCATCTGTATCCCAATGTTTATAGCAGCGATGGCCACGGTTGCCAAACTGTGGAAAGAACCAAGATTCCCTTCAGCAGACAAATGGATAAGGAAGATGTGGTCCATTTACACTATGGAGTATTATGCCTCCATCAGAAAGGATGAATACCCAACTTTTGTAGCAACATGGATGGGACTGGAAGAGATTATGCTGAGTGAAATAAGTCAAGCAGAGAGAGTCTATTATCTCATGGTTTCACTTATTTGTGGAGCATAACAAATAGCATCGAGGACAAGGGGAGATGGAGAGGAGAAGGGTGTGGGGGGAAATTGGAAGGGGAGGTGAACCATGAGAGACTATGGACTCTGAAAAACAATCTGAGGAATTTGAAGTGGGGGGGGTGGGAGCTTGGGGGAGCCAGGTGGTGGGTATTAGAGAGCATGGATTGCATGGAGCACTGGGTGTGGTGCAAAAATAATGAATACTGTTATGCTGAAAATAAATAAAAATGAATAAAAAGTACAAATGGCAAAAAAAAAAAAAAGTCTAGAAGAATGTTATCAAATTCCTCTTGGGATTTTTCCTTTCAAAAATATACTGTGTAGGGGCACCGGAGTGGCTCAGTGGGTTAAATCCTCTGCCTTCATCTCAGGTCATGATCCCAGGGGCCTGGGATCGAGCCCCGCATCAGGCTCTCTGCTCAGCATGGAGCTTGCTTCCTCCTCTCTCTGCCTGCCTCTCTGCCTACTTGTAATCTCTGTCAAATAAGTAAGTAAAATCTTTAAAAGAAAATACTGTGTAGTGTGAACATTATTTCCTGTCGTATAAGCATCTACATCTAAGTATATATATTTATCATTCAATAAATATATATGTTTATCATTCATTCTTATAGGTCTAGTGATAAAGAGTAACACATAGTCTCACACCTATAATCATTTTATGGAAATTGTAATGATAAAAATATGCACAGTATATTACGGATATCTACGTGAGAGTCAATAAAACTGAGAAGTTATCCTATGAATTATATTTGAACTGAAAAATTGGAATTAACCACATGTAGAAAAGAGAAGGAGGTTATGCATTTTATTATTTTTTAAAGATTTTATTTATTCATTAGAGAGCGCACAAGCAGGGGAAGAGGGAGGAGGGGAGGGAGAGGCAGACTCCCTGCTGAGCTGGGAGCACAAAGCCAGAGCCAGACACTCAGCCTCACTTATGCCTTCAACTCAACCCTCTGTCCCCTTTGACAGCTCTCCATGGACTCTTCAGATAAGTCCTGCCATGCCCCTAGTCACTAACACTAACCCTTGGATGGGTTCTGAGAGGACCTTCCCCAAGGGCCTTGCTTCAAATCCCCAGGGACTGGGGGCACCAGAGCAATACCAGATGACACAGTCTGTCAGCCAAAAGGACACCGTGCCATTTAGATCTTCAGAAAGGTTTCAGAACAGGAGAAATGTGCATGCCCAGCTCAGGCTACGCCCATATTTAGTGGACCTCTGGATACAAACTCAGAGAGAGCACTCACCCTGTCAGCCCTGGGAACACACCTAAAACACCTTTAGATTGGTCCTTCCATGCCCCTAGGTCCAACTCTAACCCTTTATTGTGTTCTGAGGGGTCCATCCCTAGTGTCCATGCTCTAAAGGGCAGGAGTTCAGGACACTTGGGCAACAGCAGAGGACTCAGCTGGCCTTGAAGGAAATTTTTCTCTTTGGAATTCTGGCAAAGATTCAGTACTGGAGAAATCTGCATGCCCATCTGAGGTCACCCCCACCTTCACTGGCCCCCTGGATACAAAGCTGGAGCTTGATGTTCTCTATCAACTCATCCCCCAGTAGAGGTTTAAACACCCTGGGAAGTTCATGCCTGATGTGCTCATAGGCCCTAACCTTAGCCCTAGGCTGGGTTTTCAGAATTCTGTCCCCAGACTCTGGCATGCATGCCTTACATGTTGGTGACACCAGAACAATACCAGAGGACTCTGCCTGCCACCCAGAAGGAATCCATGCCAATTGGAAATCTGATAAGGATTCAGAGTAGGAGAAATCTGCATGTCCACCTGAGGCCATGCCCACATTCAGTGGACCCCTGGACACAAATCTGGATCCTGACAGTCATCCTTCCCCATGCCCTCATCTCAGCCTCCTGGGAAGCTGCAATGCACCTTCACTTTGGTCCTGCCATGGCCTAGCACCTAACATTTACACTAGGTTGTGTTCTAAGAGGTCTATCCCTAAGGGTCTGCCTTTAATGCCCAAGGGAGTGTGGACAGCTGAGCAATATTGGAAGACTAAGCCTGAAACACAGAAGAACACTGCCATTTGGAACACCAGAAAGGTTTCTGGGCAGGAGAAATCTGAAGGCAAAACTGGGTGCATCCCAGCAATTCCCCACTTTCATCAACCCCCCGAACACAAACTCTGAGCCTGACCCTCACCTTATCCCTAAACTAACCCTAATCCTAAATCCTAAACTGTAACCTTATCTCCTGACCTCTAATGCCTAACCCTTACCCTAAGCAGCAGAAGAAACCTAGAGAATAATAAAAGACATTTCAGATGGTCAGGCAGGTGGACACAGTTGAAGTGGGTCTGTGGTCTTTTTTATAAGGTGGAACCTGTAAGGATCTCCTCATTTCAGGTCATGTGGTGGTTCTGCAGGACACTGTTCCTGTTTGGGGTTAAACACACTGAAGCATCCCATCTGAAGTGGCAAATGTGGTTAAGAAATGACAGTTAGGGAATCTGAGTGTGGAGATAAAGCACATTTGTGCTTCTGTAACAAGTTGACTGCACATTGAAATCACCACAGAAGAGATGACTCTTCCAAACATCCATGTTAGCACCACATCACAGAAGCAGAGAAGACATCAGACTTCGTTTGGGATGGATACCAAGCCCTGCCAGATCCAGTTCACCCACTGTGGAGAGGCCACACTCCCTTGCAGGAGGCCGCATGCTAGCAAGGGACTCATGGGAGGATTAAATTAGGGGTGCCTGTGTCTTGGGTGGAGTAGAAGCAGTGGGATTTGGAATTACAATTCTCTACAACACTCCACAACAACCTGGTTAGAACTGTGGAAAGCATGAAGCGAAGCCTTAGTAAAGTGGACTGGGACGCCAGAAGTTGAGGCTAGAAGGGAGATCCTGCCACTCAGTGTCCACATGGCACCAAATATGACCATGACCCTGGCGCAGACCCACACTCTGACCTCAACTTACCCTCAAGCCTGGCTCTGTCCCCAATCTAAGACCCTAACCTAACCCCCCAACCCAAACAATGTTCACAAGAATCAAAAGGTAGAAAGTGCAAATATTCATATCAATGGCGAATGCATAAACAAAGTGTGGTGAAGGGTTTGAATGTGGGTTCAGGTTCAGGTTTCAGTCAGAGTTCTAGATCAGTGTTTAGGTTTAGGGTCAGGGTGCGGATTTACAGTGAGGGGCAAGGAAACAGAGTTAGAGATTAGGGCTTTCAGTTTATGATTTAGGGCTAAAGACTTAGGGATAATGGGATAAAGTTCAAGGTCAAATTTGGGGTTTGGGTTCATGCTTGGATTTGGGTTTAGGGTTCATTAACTCGGAGTTCTGGTTTAGGGTTTGGGTTCATGGTTCAGGACTTGGATCCAGGGCTCAGGTTTGGAGTCCAGGCTTTGGGTTCAATTTCTGGTTGGGATTCAGGGTTCCAGTTTGGGCTTTAAGTTAGTGTCAAAGTTTGGGGCTAAGGGGGGCACCTGTGTGGCTCAGTTGGTTAAGCAGCTGCCTTCCATTCAGGTCATGATCCCAGGGTCATGGGATTGACCCCTGCATTGGGCTTCCTTCTGAGTGGAAAGCCTGCTTTCTCCCCATCCCTCTACCTTCCACTCTACCTACTTGAGCTCTCTATCTCTGTGTGTCAAATAAATACATAAAATCTTAAAAAAAAAAGTTAAGGATAAAGGTTAGGTTTAGGGATGACACATTTTCTTGAGTTGTCATCGTGGACACAAAATTTCTATCTGGACTTTCTAAATCTGAAATGTATTTCGTCTGGGTGTCAGGAACTGGTTTGGAATTCAGGATCCCAGTAACTCCCTACTGACAGTATTCTGGTCCTAGAGTCTCCCAGGTACCCAGAAACAGCTTTTATCTTGGCCCAAACATACCCTCGACAGAGAAGGGTGAGCTGTTGCCAAAGCTGGCATGACTTCACAATGGTAGAGGTGTGAATCCAAATACAGGAGAAATGTTCATGGAAAATGAAACAGGAGACAAATAATTGGTCAACTCCTGATTCTGCCACAATAACAAAGACCAAGTTTCCAATAGTATCCGATAATGTTCCCTAGGAAGGCCTATGGTACTCATTTCATTACCAGTACTGAAAGAGGGCCCACTTCCATGCTTTAAACTAAGAATCACAGCAGGATACTTCCTACTTTGTGTCTAAAATAAAATTTTATAATTTTTTTCTTCCAGTGTATAATTTGTGGGAGCACTGACAGCGTTTTCTTTTCTCAAATTCTCATCACCACATGGGTCAAATGCAGGCAATGTTGTAATGCACTGCTCATTGGAATACCAAGTACAAGGAGGGCTATTAGAAGCAATAAAAAGATATCAAATATGAAACTCAGAAAAAGCACCCTTGATGGGCACTTAATGAGGATCCCTAACCATAATATCTAACATCTCATCCTATGGAATTCACCCATAAAAACTTCAATAACAATAGCACGCTGACCACTGTAACCACCTCACCATGGACCTCTAGGCTTGTACTCCCAACCTCTGGAGGCACACTTCTCAGCAGCAGAATGGGACTTGTCAACTCCCAGTGGACCAACTCTTACAGTGAAGCCAAAAAATCCCACTCCTTGGAAGTTCCAACCATTAGGACACAGTCACAGAAACCATACCCAGAACTCAATAAATGACAGACATCTCATGAAGCAGATGCTGCAGATCACCACCACTCCCACGAAGTAATTCTACAGTGGACTCCAGGTCTATCCCCTTCCCAGGATTACCCAGGGCACCACATTCTTCCAAGACTCCATCCTCAGAATGAAACTGTAAACTGTCCTCATCAGTCCTGTGTATAGGCTCACAGTGAGCCCTGCAAAAGCCAGACAGCTTCTTGAGAGCACTCAGCCTCTCATGCATATCCAAGCAGATGGAGGGTGCTGCTCTCCCCGACTTCTGTACCAACAAGAGAATACTTGGAACAAGCCTTTCCATACTCCATGCAAAAGGCATAGTCTCCATCTGCAAAATGACGGACGGTGAAACACCAGGATTCCTCACACCCTCTTGAACCTAAATAAGTTGGAGCTACATCTTGGGAGAGTGGTTCTAAATTCTCGTGTGGGCAAGGAAGGTTATTTTGATTCTTCCTGGATGTTATCTTGATATCTTTGTTAAAGGACTCAACCTTCCTAAGATAAAGGGGGATTAAAAATTGGTTTACCTATAGGGGTAGCATTGATTGGGGAACAGGGGTTACCTTGAAGTTTAACTCTATATGAATATTAGAAAATAAAAATAAAAAAAGAATAAATAAACTAAACTAAACTAAAATTTGAAAAAATTAAAAAAATAGAAAAGCAAAAGAAAAACATGGGTGTATGTATCAAAAAGTTCAGGTTAGAAGGTTATTATGGAATTTGATGTACTGGACATCTCACTGTGATGGTAAATAGGTTAAAAAATTATTGTAGTGAGTACGAACCTTTAATAAATAAAGTGTAATAAATAAATGAATAAATAAATAATATGTAGTAAGTACAAACCCCTACTAAATGAAAAACAGGAACAAATTGCAAACTAACCACATAGCAAGTAAGCCTAGACCATATGCGTGTAGTGATGATTAGCGCGGAGTAACAAGTTGTAAATATTTTTTTGTGCGAAATATCGTAGACCAAAACATGTTTACGACGTGTGTATGTTTTTGGTGTGTAAGCATAAGAAAAATAAGTGATGTAATATGTTTATGAAGGAGACTTAGCACAGTATATAAAGAGGCATCGGGTTGGACTGAGGTGAAGCAAGTTCCCTGTCGGGAGGACATCATCGCCGGTGTTACCGACGCCCCGACAGTTTTGTTGCCGACCACTCGCTGGTTCTCAGTCTCAACTTCTGCGGTGACCTCTCTGTCTAGATTGTGAGGCGACGTCTCCTTCTCCGTGACAATGTCAGGGGACAGTGACCGGGCCATGATAGTGGTGTGGACCTCGTCCCAATAAAGATCAAGTGAGTTACATCATATCCATCTCTCTATCTCTTCTTTACACGTTGCAACCTCCTGGTGGGACGCAGGGGTTTTGCTCGCGACAATTATCTATAAAAAAAAATGAACCAGAATAGTGGGAAAGAGTTAAAAATAAAAGTTGTCTCTATTAAGTGGTGGTCATTCTCTTGTTGTCTTTTTTTTTTTTTTTTTCTTTCCTGGTTTGTTTTCTGGGGGAGGGGCCTGCCACGTGGGTTTTCAGTCAATGATGTTCCCTGCTGTTAAGTCCTCCCTCCCTCCTCAAGGGGGTGGGCTCTGAGGAAACCGGTTTTTCAGGCTTTTGTTCTCTGGAGGTTTTTATGTTCCTTTTTGTTTTTTTTTGTTTTCTCTCACCTTGTCAGCTTTTGATGGTTTTTGGAGGTTTAGAGGAAAGCAAACGGCACCCCAACCTCCCTCTCAAAGAGAAGCCTCAGTTTGCTCCCCTGTGGGTGCTGCGGAGCTGCTGGCAAAGCAGGTTCCAAGTCGGGGTCCCTGGGGATGTAGGATCTCCTGTTTGTATCCAAAACCATGGCAGCGGTGGCTGTCTGGGCAGCTCCAGACCGCCAGAGAGGTTCCAAGCAGCGATCACATACTGAGATTTTCCCATGTGGAGGCCAAGAAAAACAAGGCTGTACTCACCTCGAGTATAGCCCTGACATAAGTACAGCCATTTTGGCAAATCGGAGGCTGGCACCTTGCACCCCCTCTCCACCCGCTCCCCTCCCCTTGTAGTATGTGTGACTTTCCTCAGCCACCCCTGGCTCCCTGGGGGAAAAGCAAATAGTTAACTTGCAGAGATCACAATCCTGCAAGACAGGAGTCTCCCTCTGTTTATAAATGTCCTAGAGATTTACAGCAAAGAAGCTATCTTAACAATAGCACAATTTCCAGAGGCAAATATCTCAGTTCCTCAAGCCCTAAATAAAGTTAAATTTCTCCTAACCTAAATCTCACTAACAAGGACACTTGATAGGAGAAATGTGAAACTTTATCTCTAAACCTCCAAGATAGTGTCAGCGATCATTCCCAAGCATATGACCCACTGATATTGATGAGGGAGCAGGAGGCTGGCTGAGGACAAAGCAAAAGCTGGCACCTTGCACCCCCTCTCCATCCGCTCCCCTTGGTAATATGTGGAGCATTCCTCAGGCACCCCTGATGGCCATTAGAAACAAATAGTTAACTTGCAGAAATCACAATCCTATAAGACAGGAGTCTCCTTTGGCTTACAAATGTCCTAGAGATCTACAAACAAAGAAGTTACCTTATATATAGCACAATTTCCAGAGGCAAATAACTCAGTTCCTCAAGCCCTAAATAAAGTTAAATTTTTTCTAAACCCAAATCTCACTAACAAAGACACTTTATAGTAGAAATGTTAATGGCTTGCCAGGGGACAGCATTGATGAAGTCCTGGGGCCTCGGGTGTCCTGCCACCTTGTAGGCCCTCTTTGGCATGTTAAAGTTCCGTTGAGGCCTCCCTTCCCCTCACCTTCCCCCAACTGCAGGGTACATGGCCTGCCATCCCTCACAACCTGGGGCAGCAGCTCTTACTGCCCACAGTCCTGTCCCCATGCTTTAATAAACCACCATTTTGCATCAAAGATGTCTCAAGAATTCTTTCTCGGTCATCGGCTCCAGACCTCAGCCCACTAAACCTCACCTAGGTTCTAGAACTTCATCAATATACATCTAAAGGGTCTCACAAGAAGATTTTTATTATTGGTAATGAATATCCATTTCCCAGACAACAGCTAGCCCCTCAAGGTCCTGGAGACCTTGCTTCCAAAATTCCTTAGAGACTTACATCATCCATAACCCCCTTTGTCTTCACCAACCACCGAGTCCACCCCTACTCTGCCTTTAAAAACTCTGACTGTAATCTGGATCGGGGTCCAAGTCCCTACTCTGCTGCATTGGGTATACTTGGGCCCAAGCTTAAGCTTGTCAAATAAACCCTCCTGTGATTGCATCGGTGCTTGGCTCTTTGGTGGTCTCTCGGACGTGAAAACTCGGGCATAACACCTGCTGGCCTGGGCTGAGAGTGCCTGGTCTTTCCAGGTCAGAGAGCACTGGGTTGGCACCCATGCGCTCCTCTCCCAGGGGAGGGTGTGGGGCACACGTGTCTCAGGCTCTGATAGCACTGCGCGGTGTTCTACCATCTGGCGAGGCTCCCAGCCCCTCAAAGGAGCTGGACCCCACACGTTCTCAGGCGTGCTGGTGGCTCAGGAACCTAGACCTGGTTTCTCCGCCACACTCTCTCTGGCTCAACACCAGGGGAGGCTTTCCTGGGTCCAGGGACTTAAGCCCCTGTCCCTAACCGCCCTGATTCCCACAATTTCCCCCCATGATCCTTTGCTCTTTTTGAGTGCTTTCAACCAGTCTCCAAGTTAATGCTGGTCCCCAGATGCAGGACCGTCTCATATTGGGGTATTACTTTCCAATTGGTCGCCTCTGGTGGCTCCCTCCCCCTTTTGTTTATCTTCCAATACCAGTCCAAGGTTCCCACTTCGCTTTACCTGCCCACTGGCGTCTTCTGCCCCTGTAGAGATCCAGACGTGTATAATTCTGATCTCAGGCTGATTTCATGGGTTATTGGAGTTCTTTGGTATGTAATCAGCTCACTTTAGGGTGCAGGTTGAAACGGTGCCTCCTCCTACTTCCCCACCATCTTGTCTCCCCTTTTTTGGAGCTACATCTTGGCCAGAGCACCTTATCTGCAACCCCCTACACACACAAACACATGCTTCCCTTGTGCACTCCAGACAAGTTTCCATCCACTTTGCTCATTCTCAGCCACTGTCTCTGCACAGTTACAGTAGTACTGAGGTGCTGGGACTGAGGTGTTAGGTGGTAATGATGAGGGAGCAGGAGGCTGGCTGAGGACAAAGCAAAAGCTGGCTTACAAATGTCCTAAATCTCACTAACAAAGACGATTGATAGCAGGATTGTGACACCCCACCAAAAAGTCTTCCAAAGATCTTAATGTTAATGGGTGGTCTAAAGACAACATTGATCCAGCAGCAAGGGCAAGGCCTCCGGCAGGCCTGGAACATCCTGGCACCTTGTAGGCCCTCTTTAGCATATGAAAACTCCACTAAAACCTCCTTTCCCCTCACCTTCCCCCAACAGCAGGATACATAACCTGCCATCCCTCACAACCCGGGGCAGCAGCTCTTCCTGCCCACTGGTCCTGTCCCCATGCTTTAATAAACCACCATTTTGCACCAAAGATGTCTCAAGAATTCTTTCTTGGCCATCGGCTCTGGACCTCAGCCCACCAAACCTCACCTAGGTTCTAGAACTTAATCAGTAAGACAGCACCTTGGACCCACTTACTATCAGAAATTAATATCTGTTATATTAACAGATGCATCTCAGAAGATCTGGCCACCATGGCCAATAGAAAAGTCATTATTACAACAGAGGTCATAACAACCTGTGCCAAACTCCATGGCTCCATTCCCTGGATCCAGGGATTATTTCACCCATGGGAATGTTACCTGTTTCCAGCCAAGAAGTGGGAGGTACCTTGGATCTTAGCCTGCAGAACCAAGCATGGGGTGTAATACCCAGGCCAGGGTCTTTTCCATTACAACTGCAAAAGCAGCCTAGATCAGGCCTGTTCCAGTGCCATAGAGGGCCCAGGAATTCAGGTACTCCATAACATTGCAGATGGCTGAATCAGACTCGCCTGGAAGTACACACATGCTAGATCCTCTGCTAACTCAGGAGAACCCTAAATGTGTTCATGGTCTTGACCTAACAAGATGATCATCTGTGTGGTATATAACCTGCAAAATATACCCTCCAGGCCATGGGGATGACTCAGCCAGACAATACCTACATGGAATTCAACCACAGACAAATGTGTTATGGGAAGCTTGAGGCCTTCAGAGAAGGGTGGGGGTTGAGGGGGAGAATTCCTGAGGCTGTAATTGTTGGCCAATCTCATTATCATGTTGTTTTCCTTTCAAGTGCAGGGGCTGCGGTCAAGCAGGATACATTCCAGTGTTTTCCCACTCTGCCACTGGGAAAGAAGAGCCCTCTCCCCCACCATCCATCATGTTGCATATCTGGGGTGTGGGAAACTACCACCCATGGGCCAAATGGGACCTTTCCCCATATTCTTTCAATCAAGTGGGTCTGGACCACTAGTTATGGATGGTCTGTGACTGCTATCAAGCCACAATGTAAGAGCAGAGTAATTGTCAGAGACACCACATGGACTGCAACACATGACAGAAAGTCTTTAAAGAAGACTTTCCAGAAAAGTCTGTGCCGATGCCCTGGTATCAAAGATCCAAAGATTATGTCCCTTCTTTGAGTGGAACATAGCGCCTTATGGGTCAAATCTAAATTCTTCACCTCCAGAGGCAAGGACTTCCATCCTTTTAGCCTGAACGCCATCTCCATCCTCCTCTACTGACACCTTGAATGGCAGTTTATAGGTCTGCAGCCCAATGGGAATTCCCTGTCATTTCCATGGTAGTGATGCTCAGAAACGGAGGTGTAAGTGTCAGCTTGTGAGGGTGAGAGTGTGTTTCCTCTTTGGTAGCCACGGTGTGCAAGGAGGATACAATAGAGCAGCATGCTTTCTGTCCTACAGGAATGGCCATGCAATGTGGTTGCATAGTGATGTCAGAGGGAAGCCACCTTCACAGAACAAAATTCATCTGGGTGGACTCCCAAGTCTCTTGTCCTGGACACTAGGTTCCACCGAGGCTGGGGGCACACAGAGGAACAGAGACTCCCCCTGCCCATCGGGGTTTTATAGGATGCCTGCTGCTCCAGGACAAAAGATCCTGAAACCATTCATCCACTTGTCATCCAGCCAGGCATCTGTGAGAGAGATCTACTCCAAGCAGAAAGAACAGCCCAAGAGACAACAAATGATAGCCTTGTGTGACAAGTACCGTGACGGGGACACACAGAAGTACGGGGGTGTGCAGTGTTGGCCAGACCTGGGGGTCAGGGGACCAGGAATGCTCCAGGAGGGCGATCATAGCTGTGTCACTATGGGGATGCTTGGGAAGACTGGGGGTGTGCAGGGTTTGTGAGACTGGGGGGCAGGAGGACCAGGGGTGCTCCAGGAGGATGTCACAGCTGTGCCCTTATGTGGCTACATGTGTCAGTGTGATTGGGCATTGGCCAGACCAGAAATGACAGCTCAGGCAAGGGGCGATGTTCCTAAACTGTCTTCTGCAAGGCAAAAGTTTGGCAACAAGATTACTTTCAATACGATTTCATTTCACTTGTGTCTGTGAGTCCCTAAAGCTGATTGTGTAGAACATGAAGTACGTAGTTCGCCATGGATTTCAAACCTGAGGTGCTGGCAGCAGAGCACACTTGATATTTCTTTTTGTTGCTTCCAGAGTAGGATGACTTTTCTCACCTTCATCTCCAACCCCAGGACAGGGAACAAAGGCAACACAACACTTCAAAATGTCAACACAAATCTGCAAACCTGAGTTCTCTCAGGAGCTAAAGGTTCAGGACCAGGGTGACAGAAAGGCGAGGCCAATAGCAAGGAACCAAAGGAACATGTCATGGGCATGTGAGCTGGCCCACTTCTCTACCTGTCTGAATCAAGCCATACCTGACAGGAGGGAGTCCCTCCTGTGACTGGTCTATCTTTTTGCTGCCCTTGAGCAGAGCAGAGGATTGCTGAGCTGAGTGTGGCTGTCAGGGGGAGATGGCCAGCTGGCCACAGATGCTACCTGCCAAGTACCTATAGGACCAGCTCCTAGCCCTCAGCTAAGAGGAAACAATAATTATATTTAGTGACCTGTTTCCAGGGACAGGTCGTGTGCTCAGTGCTTTGGTGACTATATCCTCTCCCATTATAGTTTTTAAAAACCGCTTAGGCAAGTAAGATTGGCCTACAAAAAGCTGTCCCTAGTTAATATATGTAACTTGACCCTGACCCTAACGCTAATATCTAGTTAAGAGATACATGATCTATAGCACTGCTCATAAGAGGATGGTTTTTAGGAGGTAAGGAATTCAGGGACCAACCTTCTTGGGTCTTATTCTCCCTTGAATCCAGTAAATTCAAACCCATTTGATCACGTGCTATCTGGAGAGTGGCCACACGGGGGCAACAGTGAGTAAACGGTGTCACAAACCCCACAGCAAAGTCCATTCTTCCTCTATCCTGTCAAATCCTGTTCATTCAATGTTTACAGATCATTGTACAGATGATGAAAAGTGTAACTCTGTAGAATTTCTTAACAACCAAACTAATTCTTTCAAGCTGTTAAGAATAGAAGATGTTTGGGGGGACAAGATGGCAGGGAAGTAGGAGGAGGCGCCTTTTCAACTTGTACCCTGAAGTGAGCTGATTACCTACCAAAGAACTCCGATCACCCATGAAATCAGCCTGAGATCAGAATTATACACATCTGGATCTCTACAGGGGCAGAAGACGCCAGTGGGCAGGTAAAGCGGAGTGGGAAAGGCAGACTGATATCTGAAGATAAACAAAAGGGGGAGGGAGCCACCAGAGGTGAGCGGTTGGAAAGTAATACCCCTAATACGAGCGAGAGTGCACTGTGTCTGGGGGCCAGCATTAACTTGGAGACTGGTTGAAAGCACTCCAAAAGAGCAAAGGATGGGGGGGGTTGTGGGAATCGGGGTGGCTATGGACAGGGCTTAAGTCCCCGGTCCCAGGACAGCCTCCCCGTCGCTGAGCCAGAGAGTGCAGCAGAGAAACCAGGTCTTGGTCCCTGAGCCGCCAGCGTGCCGGAGAATGCGTGGGTTCTGGCTCCTGTGAGGAAATGGGAGCCACGCGGATGGCAGAACACGCAAGCCCTGCTACAGAGCCTCAGATGCGCGCGCCCCTCATCTTCCCTTTAGAGAGGTACAAAGGCCCAGCTGGCGCTCTTTGATACGCGCCATTGTTTCAGAGCCTAAGATGCGCTCCCCAAACTCTCCCCCGAGAGAGGTGCGCGAAGGCCCAGCCTGGTGCTTTCGGACCTGCACCCTATTCGCAGAGCCTGAGACGTACGCACGACCCACAGCCTCCCCTGAAAGAGGTGTGCGCAAGCTGGGCGTTCTTAGACCCAGAAAGACCAGGCACTCCCAGCCCAGGCCAGCGGGAAAATCTCAGTGTGTGATCGCTGCTTAGAACCTCTCTGGTGGTCTGGATCTTCCAGACAGCAGCCGCTGCCATGATTTTGGGTACAAGCAGAAGATCCTGCATCCCCAGGGATCGCGACTCGGAAGCTGCTCTGCCAGCGGCCAAGGGGAAATTTATATGGGCTCTGCAAAACCCACAGAAGAACAGACTGAGGCTTCTCTCTGAGAGGGAGGTCAGGGTGCAGTTTGCTTTTCTCTAAACCTACAAAAACCATCAAAAGTGGTCAAGGTGAGAGGGGGGAAAAAAAAGGTGAACAAACATTAAAAACCTCCAGAGAACAAAAGCCTGAAAAAACCGGTTTCCTCAGAGCCCACCCGATTGAGCACCGCCCCTTTAGGGGGACTAGAGGACTTAACTCAGGGAACATCACTGACTGAAAACCCACGTGGCAGGCCCCTCCCCCAGAACGAATTTATTTTTAATTTGTTCCCACTATTCTGGCTCATTTTTTTAATATAGATAATTTTTTAACCTATTTACCATCACAGTGAGCTGTCCAGTACATCAAATTCCATAATAACCTTCTAACCTGAACGTTTTGATGCATACACCTTTGTTTTTCTTTTGCATTTCTATTTTTTTGAATTTTTTAAAATTTTAGTTTAGTTTAGTCTAGTTATTACTTTTTAATTTTTATTTTCTAATATTCATATAGTGTTAAACTTCAAATAATCCCCTTTCCCCATTCAATACTACCCCTATAGGTAAACCAATTTTTTTTAAAGATTTTTTAAAAAATTTTATTTATTTGACAGAGAAAAATCACAAGTAGATGGAGAGGCAGGCAGAGAGAGAGGGGGAAGCAGGCTCCCTGCTGAGCAGAGAGGCCGATGAGGGACTCGATCCCAGGACCCTGAGATCATGACCTGAGCCGAAGGCAGTGGCTTAACCCACTGAGCCACCCAGGAGCCCCGGTAAACCAATTTTTAATCCCCCTTTATCCTAGGAAAGTTGAGTCCTTTAACAAAGATATCAAGATACATCCAGGAAGGATCAAAACAACCTTCCTCACCCACACTGAGAATTTATAACCACTCTCCCATCTTTTTCTTCCACCAGTGTTTCTGTGTTTTTGTGTTTGTCCTGATAGTATATAAATCTTACACTTGGGGTTCTTTTTGACGAGGTTCTTCCTTTATTTGCATATATGTATATTATTTTTTCTCTTGTTATATACTTTTATCAGTCTTTTTGTTTGTCTGTTTTTGTTTGTATACCTCATAAATCTTACCTTGGGGCCCATTTCGGCTGAACCTTCTCTTTCATCTTCCTTTTCTTTCCTATCTCTCCCTTTTTTTTTTTTCCTTTTCTTTTTTCTCTCATTTGGGTGGGGAATCCTAATTGATCAGAAGTGTTCCAGGGTGCACCCTGACTGCACCACAGTCGATATATCAAGCTACATCTGTTCAGTCATCTCTCACCAAAATGACTAGGAGGAGGAATGCCCAACAGAAGAAAAATACAGAGGATGGACCTTCTGCAACAGAGCTAATGGCTATCAACATAGACAATATGTCGGAAAGAGAATTCAGGCTAACAATTATCCAGGCAATAGCTAGGTTGGAGAAAGCCATGGATGACCAAACTGAATTGATTAGGGCCAAGCTGAAAGCGACCAGACAGGATGTTCACAATGTTAGGGCAGAGCTAAAAGCTACCAGGGCTGAGGTTCACAATGCTTTCAATGAGTTCCAATCTAATCTAAATTCTCTCAAAGCGAGGGTAACTGAGACAGAAGATAGAATTAGTGATCTGGAAAACAAACAGATAGAGAGAAAGGATCAAGAGGAAGCCTGGAACAAACAGCTTAGAAATCACTAAAACAGAATCAGGGAAATAAAGATGCCACGAAGCTTTCCAACGTCAGAATTATTGGAATCCCTGAAGGGGAGGAGAAAGAAAGAAGTCGAGAAGATATAGTGGAACAAGTTCTTCATGAAAATTTTCCCAATCTAGTGAATGGAACCAGCGTTCATGTACTAGAGGCTGAATGGTCTCCACCCAGGATTATAGATTCCAGAAAAACATCAAGACACCTGATAGTCAAATTGAGGAATCATAATTGTAGGTATACTCTCTTGAAAGCTGCTAGACAAAGAGGCTCCTCCCTTACAGAGGAAAACCCATCAGAATAACGTCAGACTTGTCCACAGAGAACTGGCAAGCCATAAATGGCTGGCAAGATATATTCAGGGCACTAAGTGAGAAGAACATGCAGCCAAGAATACTTTATCCAGCAAGACTGACATTCAAAATGGATGGAGAGATAAAGAGTTTCCAAGACCGGCAAGGCTTAAAAGACTATGCAACCACCAAGCCAACACTTCAGGAAATTGTAAGGGGGGTTATATAAAAGAGGAAAAATCCCAAGAATAGCATTGAACAGAAATATAGAGACAATCTACAGTAAGAAAGACTTCAAAAGTAACACGATGTCAATAAAAACGTGTCTATCAATAATCACTCTCAATGTGAATGGCCTAAATGCACCCATAAAATGGCACAGGGTTGCAGATTGGATAAAACGACAGGATCCATCCATATGTTGTCTACAAGAGACCCATTTTGAACCTAAAGATACACCCAGACTGAAAGTGAAGGGATGGAGAAGCATCTTTCATGCCAATGGGTCTCAAAAGAAGGCTGGGGTAGCGATTCTCATATCAGATAAATTAGATTTTAAACTAAATACTGTAGTCAGAGATACAGAAGGACACTACATAATCCTTAAAGGGACTATCCACCAAGATGATCTAACAATTGTAAATATCTATGCCCCCAATATGGGAGCAGTCTATTACATAAGAAAACTGTTAATCAAGATAAAGAGTCATATTGATATGAATACATTAATAGTAGGAGATTGTAACATGCCTCTCTCAGAAATAGACAGATCATCGAAGCAGAAAATCAATAAAGAAACAAGAGCATTGAATGACACATTGGACCTGATGGACCTCATAGATATATACAGAACATTCCACCCTAAAACAACAGAATACTCATTCTTCTCAAGTGCAAAAGGAACCTTCTCAAGAATAGACCACATACTGGGTCACAAATCAGGACTCAACCGATATCAAAAGACTGAGATTATTCCCTGCATATTCTCATATCACAATGCTTTGAAACTAGAGCTCAATCACAAGGAAAAGTTCGGAAGGAACTCAAACACCTGGAAGCTAAAGACCACCTTGCTTAAGAATGCTTGGATCAACCAGGAGATCAAAGAAGAGCTGAAACAATTCATGGAAACCAATGAGAATGACGACACTTTGGTCCAAAACCTATGGGATACAGCAAAGGCGGTCCTAAAGGGGAAATACATAGCCATCCAAGCCTCCCTCAAAAAAATTGAAAAATCTGGAACACACCAGCTGTCTCTATACCTTAAAGAAGTGGAGAATCAACAACAAATCAAACCAACTCCACACATAAGAAGGGAAATCATCAAGATTAGAGCTGAGATCAATGAGGTAGAAACCAGAGATACAGTAGAATGTATCAAAGGAACTAGAAGCTGGTTTTTTGAAAGAATCAATAAGATCGATAAACCATTGGGCACACTAATCCAAAAGAAAAGAGAGAAAGCCCAAACTCATAAAATTATGAATGAAAAGGGAGAGATCACAACGAACACCAAGGAAGCAGAAACAATCATCAGAAGTTATTATCAACAGTTATATGCCAATAAGCTTAGCAACCTAGATGAAATGGATACATTCCTGGAAAACTATAAACTCCCAAAGTTGAACCAGGAAGAAATTGACAACCTGAATAGACTGATATCTAGTAACGAGATTGAAGCAGTGATCAAAAACTTCCCAAAAAACAAGAGCCCAGGACCTGATGGATTCCCTGGGGAATTCTACCAAACCTTCAAAGAAGAAATAACACCTATTCTCCTGAAGCTGTTTCAAAAAATTGAAGCAGAAGGAAAACTTCCTGACTCTTTCTATGAAGCCAGCATCACCCTGATCCCCAAACCAGGCAAAGACCCTACCAAAAAGGAAAATTTCAGACCAATATCGCTGATGAATATGGATGCTAAGATTCTCAACAAGATCCTAGCAAACAGGATCCAACAGCACATTAAAAAGATTATCCACCATGAGCAATGGGATTCATCCCTGGGCTACAAGGATGGTTCAACATTCGCAAATCAATCAATGTGATAGAACAAATTAATCAGAGAAGAGAGAAGAACCACATGGTCCTCTCAATTGATGCAGAAAAAGCATTTACAAAATCCAGCATCTGTTCCTGATTAAAACGCTTCAAAGTATAGGGATAGAGGGAACATTCCTGAACTTCATCAAATCTATCTATGAAAGACCCACAGCAAATATCATCCTCAATGGGAAAAAGCTTGCAGCCTTCCCGTTGAGATCAGGAACACGACAAGGATGCCCACTCTCACCACTCTTGTTCAACATAGTATTAGAAGTCCTAGCAACAGCAATCAGACAACAAGGAGAAATAAAAGGTATCCAAATTGGTAACGAAGAAGTCAAACTCTCTCTCTTTGCAGATGACATGATTCTTTGTATGGAAAACCCAAAAGACTCCACCCCAAACTACTAGAACTCATACAGCAATTCAGCAACGTGGCAGGATACAAAGTCAATGTGCAGAAATCAGAGGCTTTCTTATACACTAACAATGAAAATACAGAAAGGGAAATTAGAGAATCAATTCCATTTACTATAGCACCAAGAACCATAAGATACCTGGGAATAAACCTAACCAAAGAAGTAAAGGATCTGTACTGGAGGAACTGCAGAACACTCATGAAAGAAATTAAAGAAGACACAAAAAGATGGAAGACCATTCCATGCTCTTGGATCAGAAGAATAAACATTGTTAAAATGCCTATACTGCCTAGAACAATCTATAATTTTAATGCCATTCTGATCAAAATTCCACCGGTATTCTTCAAAGAGCTGGAGCAAATAATCCAAAAATTTGTATGGAATCAGAAGAGACCCCGAATCGCTAAGGAAATGTTGAAAAACAAAAATAAAACTGGGGGCATCTTGTTACCTGATTTCAAGCTTTTCTACAAAGCTGTGATCACCAAGACAGCATGGTACTGGCATAAAAACAGACACATAGACCAGTGGAACAGAGTAGAGAGCCCAGATATGGACCCTCAACTCTATGGTCAAATAATCTTCGACAAAACAGGAACAAATATACAGTGGAAAAAAGACAGTCTCTTCAATAAATGGTGCTGGGAAAACTGGGCAGCTATATGTAAAAGAATGAAACTAGACCATTCTCTTACACCGTACACAAAGATAAACTCAAAATGGGTAAAAGACCTCAATGTGAGACAGGAATCCATCAGAATCCTAGAGAAGAACATAGGCAGTAATCTTTTTGGTATCAGCCACAGCAACTTCTTTCAAGATATGTCTCCAAAGGCAAAGGAAACAAAAGCGAAGATGAACTTTTGGGACTTCATCAAAATCAAAAGCTTCTGCACAGTAAAGGAAACAGTCAAGAAAACAAGGAGGCAACCCACGGAATGGGAGAAGATATTTGCAAATGACAGCACAGACATAAGGTTTATATCTAGGATCTATAAAGAACTCCTGAAACTCAACACACACAAAACAGACAATCATGTCAAAAAAATGGGCAGAAGATATGGACAGACACTTCTCCAATGAAGACATACAAATGGCAATCAGACACATGAAAAAATGTTCATCACCACTAGACATCAGGGAGATTCAAATTAAAACCACATTGAGATATCACCTTACACCAGTTAGAATGGCCCAAATTAGCAAGACAGGAAACAACATGTGTTGGAGGGGATGTGGAGAAAGGGGAACCCTCTTCCACTGTTGGTGGGAATGCAAGTTGGTGTAACCTCTTTGGAGAACAGTGTGGAGATTCCTCAAGAAATTAAAAATAGAACTTCCCTATGACCCTGCCATTGCACTCCTGGGTATTTACCCCAAAGATACAGATGTTGTGAAAAGAAGGGCCATCTGTACCCCAATGTTTATAGCAGCAATGACCACAGTTGCCAAACTGTGGAAAGAACCAAGATGCCCTTCAATGGACGAATGGATAAGGAAAATGTGGCCCATATACACTATGGAGTATTATGCCTCCATCAGAAAGGATGAATACCCAACTTTTGTAGCAACATGGGACTGGAAGAGATTATGCTGAGTGAAATAAGTCAAGCAGAGAAAGTCAATTATCATATGGTTTCACTTATTTGTGGAGCATAACAAGTAGCATGGAGGACATGGGGAGTTAGAGAGGAGAAGGGAGTTGGGGGAAATTGGAAGGGGAGGTGAACCATGAGTGACTATGGACTCTGAAAAACAATCTGAGGGTTTTGAAGGGGTGGGGAGTGGGAGGTCGGGCTACCAGGTGGTGGGTATTATAGAGGGCACGGACTGCATGGAGCACTGGGTGTGGTGCAAAAATAATACTCTTTTTCTGAAAATAAAATATAAATTAAAAAATAAGGATAGGTATTGTTAAGATGTATTAGTTAAAAATGTTAAAAGAGGAAAGAGTAAAAGTTAAAAAATTAGAATAAGGAAAAAATAAAATTAAAAGTATTTAACTAATTTTGTAAGATTAAAGAATCATGCAGAGAACGCCATGAATTCCATGCTTCACTTTCCCCTCCTCTGGAATTTCACTGATTTTGATCAGTGAGCTTGGTCTTGGCTGGTTGTTCCTTCTGATCTTCTGGGGGAGGGGCCTGTTGTGGTGATTCTCAAGTGTCTTTGCCCGAGGCGGAATTGCACCACCCTAGCCAGGGGTCAGGCTAAGTAATCTGCTGCTGTTCACTCTTGGGAGCTTTTGTTCCCTGAATGCTTTCCGTAGAGCTCTGGAGGATGGGAAAGAAAATGGTGGCCTTCCAGTCTCTGGCCTGAAGTTGCTGAGAGCTCAGGGGCCCCACTCCTCAGTGCATCCTCAGAGAAAAGCGCTAAATCACTCCCATCTCCCTGGTCTCTGGCCACCCTCTAAGCTCATCAAGCCTGTGACTGAGCATTTCTGTCTCTGTCACACAGCCCTGTTTGGAGTCTCCAAGCCCAGCAGATCCCTGCCGCTCTTCCAGAGGGGGTCTCCCTGGATCTGTCACTTGTGGGGTCCCTGCTCAAAGAGCAGTGGTCTCACTGTGCCACGGATTACAGTTTAAGGTAACCCCAAGCTGAGAGCTCACTCCTCTTCTATGTCTCTGTAGCCAGCTTCCCCACTTTAATACCTGTGAGGTCTCCTGCACTCAGGTCTCCTGATCCTTCTGTGACCTTCTGTGACCCCGTGGGGCCTGAGACCATCTGTCCCTGCAAGGGCTTCACTCGCACTTAGCCTCTGGAGCAATGTCCCTCATTGTAGCAGACTTTTAAAAGTTCTGATTTTGGGGGTACCTGTGTACCCCCAGTGGGTTAAAGTCTCTGCCTTCAGCTCAGGTTACAATCCCAGAGTCCTGGGATCAAGCCCTGCATTGGGCTCTCTGCTTAGCAGGGAGCCTGCTTCCCATCCCCCTGCCTGCCTCTCTGCCCTCTTGTGATCTCTCTGTCAAATAAATAAATAAAATCTTTAAAAAAAAATCTGATTTTGTGCTCCATTGCTCTGCTGCTTGCTGGGATCCAGCCACCCCCTCCCACCCCACGTGGTCTATCTTCACTTCTCCGCAGATCCTACCTTTCAGAATGTGGTCAATTTTCTGTTTCTAGAATTGCTGCTCTTCTTCTCTTTGATCTCCTGTTAGATATGTAAGTGTTCAGAATTGTTTGATAACTATCTAGCTGAACTCCTGCTACCTGATGTCATCTCAACCTGCTACTCCTCCACCATCTTGACTCCCTTGAACCTTTTTATATAAATTATAAAGATGATCTAAACTTCTTTTTGATGCTTATATCAGAGCACCCACCACAAAATCAAAGTTTTCTCCAAACACACAAGTTTTACTATTTCTACAAGATGATGTCTAGACAAGCATGCAGATAAGTCAACCAGACATCT
This sequence comes from Mustela nivalis, assembly GCF_964662115.1. Lineage (NCBI taxonomy): Eukaryota > Metazoa > Chordata > Mammalia > Carnivora > Mustelidae > Mustela > Mustela nivalis. The sequence continues at coordinate 92,826,938 of NC_139029.1, read as the reverse complement.
AAGCTCTAGTCTCCTGTTTTGAATTCTGTGAAACATTTAACAATTGCCAGGTAAAGGTGCTGTCATTGCCAGTAAAGGCTGATGTTATAGGCTGTTTTGCTCAGATGGTAGCAATGTAGTATTTGCTGCCACTTTTATGTTAATAGTTAAGAATCTCACATATTGGGGTGCCTGGGTGGCTCAGTGGGTTAAAACGTCTGCCTTCAGCTCAGGTCATGATCCCAGGTTTCTGTGATTGAGCCCCACATCAGGCTCTCTGCTCAGCAGGAGCCTGCTTCCCTCCCCTTTCTCTGCCTGCTTCTCTGCCTACTTGTGATCTCTGTCAAATAAGTAAGTAAAATCCTAAAAAACAAAACAAAACAAAAAAAACAAACAAAAAAAAACCTCACATACTGCTGAATTCGGTCATCACACTAATAAGCCTAGTTTAGGCAAAGCCAATGCCACACTGATCTTCTAGTTCAGAGAAGAGATATATTGTCTCCAAAATAATAGGTAGAATCAGTGGCCCTTCTCTCTTCCTCTCTTCAGCACCAGAGAGCATCTGGTCTGTTTTTCTCTTGTTGTTTGAATAACATTGATTCTAGCCTGAACAGATACTTGAGTCTTCATTGACATTTGCTGCTGTTCTGAAGAAGACATTTGGCAGCAATTTGAAAAATTACAGTGGGGTTTTTTTAGAAGACCTCATGTCCCATGGCATTTTTGGATCATGCTGTCTTTTCCTGGTAGGTGTGTGGAAGCACCAGTAGGACAGGATGCTACATAACCTGTGTGCCCTGAGATCAACTAGCTTGCCTGGGCCTTATGCTATCATCTGTAAATTGGGCTACACAGAAGAGAAATGGCACAACTGTCCTAATCATATGAATTATGGAACATTCTATTTTGGCAGAATTTCATCTTGAGAGATACATTTCAAACTGTAATTTATTTCATTGAGATTAATCTCAAAAAGATGGTAAACATGTATTAGAATCAGAGGAGGGATTTTGTTATTATTATGTGACACCAATAACATGCTGGAAAGCATTATCGTTAAATCACTGGGAATGCAAGAATGCTGAGGAAGTCAAAGTTGCCTGAAAGACGTATTTCAAGTTGGGACACATGCACATTGCTGTGGCCACTTGCAGCCAATCTATGCTAGGTGATGGGAAAGTGAAAGAACCTAATACTGGAGTCAAATCCTTCCCTTAAGTACTAGATGCTGTTAGCTGTGGCCAGATTGCTTATCCTCTAACTTAAAATCAGTAAAACTCTCAGTCATTTATTTACTCCCAAAGAGGGCTTAAAAACAAAAGAGGCCAAATTTGAATGTCCAGGATAAGAAATATGGCTATGCTTAAATAGTTCTGGACTTGAAGAAATCTGATTAGAAGCAAGAAGCAGACTGCTGATCAGCAAATAATAGAGAAGGAAAAGAACGATTTCCATGTTTTGTTTTGCATTGCTTTATTTATTTATTTATTTATTTATATTTTTAATCTTTTACCTTTTATTTATTTATTTCCTTAACATCTTAATTTATTTTTTTCAGCGTTCTCAGACTCACTGTTTATGTACCACACCCAGTGCTCCATGCAATATGTGCCTTCCTTAATACCTACCACCTTTGGTCTTGTACTGAGAGAGATTTTCTTTTTTTTTAAAAAAGATTTTATTTATTTGACAGAGAGAGATCACAAGTGGGCAGAGAGGCAAGCAGAGAGAGAGAGGGGAGGAAGCAGGGTCCCCACGGAGCAGAGAGCCCGATGTGGAACTCAATCCCAGGACCCTGAGATCATGACCTGAGCTGAAGGCAGAGGCTTAACCCACTGAGCCACCCAGGTGCCCCCTGAGAGAGATTTTCATCTAATATCTCTGCTGTCATCCTAGTAATTCATGATACAAGCAACATCTCTCCTTGCTTGGCTCCTAAAAATATATTAATGTCATCATGACAAAGGCAAGAACAAATGGGAGAAATAAAACTCTATCAACACAATCAGTATAGCGGGGACTACAAACCAGAGCAGAGAAGAGCATTCCTCCTATTTGCAAAGCCTTCCCCTTTTTTGTCTGATTGCATCCATCTCCTGCATATTAAACACACTTGGAATCCCAGTGAATACTCTGCAAAGAGTTCAGCAGAAATCATTGATTACAGTGCCATTGTTGTGTGAGTTACAGTTTTTTTTTTTTTTTCCTGCCTAAGTGCCTAGAAAATCTCAGCTATGCATGGATTCTTTTTTTTTTTTTTTTTTTTTTTTTAAAGATTTTATTTATTTATTTGACAGAGAGAGATCACAAGCAGGCAGAGAGGCAGGCAGAGAGAGAGAGGAGGAAGCAGGCTCCTCGCTGAGCAGAGAGCCCGATGCGGGACTCGATCCCAGGACCCTGAGATCATGACCTGAGCCGAAGGCAGCGGCTTAACCCACTGAGCCACCCAGGCGCCCCATATGCATGGATTCTTTACACTGATTTTGATTTTGTTACTTTTCTCGGAGCAATTAAAATCTTGGGAAACATTTCTTCACAGGCCAATGGAATAGGGACACAATTAGTGGATTTCCCCATTTCCCTGAATTAAAATACACCCTAAAGCATTTCAACAAGAAATTATAATGCTAAATTTTCAAAAAGGAACCGAAAATACTAGCAATGAAACAAAGAGTTGCTAGCATTTATTTATCTCTTCTGAAGCCTGAAATGACAGTATCATAATGACACCCGAGAACAATCTGGAAATATTCTGAGTACTCCAACAATGTGCAATACTCACTTCTTGCCTACACAAGTACATCATTCTAGCGATGTATCCCTCTTCCTTCTGCATATTTTATTTTTCCTACTCTACTGGTTTATCACCATCAGCAAATGCTTCCATTTCAAATCCATTTCTGACTTGACCTTTGCTTCAAGTCTCTGCCCATTCCCCTGTTGTACATCTCACTGAGAGTGTTAACTATAGTTTTTGCCTATACTGCCTCCTCTATTTCTCATTAACTCTCTCTAATTAGATTTTCACCCATGATAACACTATAACTTTTTTGTCAGAGTATCCAGTCAACCTCCATGTTAGTTAATCCAATATCAAGGGTACTTGGGTGCTTCAATCAGTTAAGCATCTGCCTTCCATTCAGGTCATGATCCCAGGACCCTGGGATCGAGCCCTGAGTTAGGCTCCCTGCTGAGCAGGGATTCTGCTTCACAGTTTTCCTCTCCCTCTTCCCTGGCTTCTACACTCGCTCTCGTGCTCTCTCTCTCTCTCTCATGCATGTGCATGAAAATAAATAAATAAATAAATAAATACATACATACATACATACAAATATTTAAAAAATCCAGATCTCAGCCATACTCTTAATATGGAATTTAGGGAATATTTAGAAACTGGTTCTGAGACTCAAGAGACAATTGCTCTTCAGCCACTATGCATGCTGTCCCCTGATCTTTAACCTTCATGAAAGCTGATGAACTTAGTGCTTTGTGAAGGCTATTGTGCTTTATGAGTTTGATTATCAATCAGAACCCAAGACCACTGCTGCTATTTAATCACTGTAGATCTTACAGGCTGGCATCTTGAAGAGGAAGAATTGACTTTCAGACCTACAATTCAATATGGCAAGGAGGAAGGAAGAGTGAGCTAAGGTTTCAATGCCGGGACAGTTGCTGACTCACTCTCAGAATGAAGCAGCAAAACTTCTGTAGTAGAGGTTTGTTTGTTTGTATGTTTGCTTATTATTTATGTGTGAAAAGATTTGACTCCTGTTGAGCTGACAAAATAAATTCATAAGGAAAGGACAATTGGGAGAAGGAGACCGAGAAGTTAAGTACTAACTGGGTTAGTACTTAATTGATTTTTAGTGTAAGTAGAATTGCTGAAAACAGAAGAAAAGAGTCAATCAAAGTAGGTAAAACAAACAACTGAAAAAAGTGTTATTGTACAAGGAAGTTTCTGTTGGGAATACTGTAATCATTTATGATCTTTTCAGCTATGGTCAATAGTCACTAGTCATACTCCCAGGCATATGACACAGGAGAGAGGGGACCACAGAAGCCTGTGAATATAGTTCAAAGGAGTGTGACATTTTGTTTGAAAATATTAGCAAGTCCCTGATAAATCTTCATTCTCTCAGATTTGTTAGTTAAATGATCAGGAGACTTACAATTTCATGGTAGACATCATTGAACAGAATGGACTAGTCTGGCTGAGTCCCAGCAGAACTCAACGGACAGAAAATTCTCCATAATTTAGATGTAATTGAATTGACGAATTTGGAATAAATGAAGTCATGAATTGAGCAAGTTTATGCTGAAAATTTTACCCCTTGATTGTCTTGCCTTCTTTATATAATGAAGTATCACTGAAGCCCTTAAAATGTTAAATGTACAAGCAAGGTGAGATTGGTTTTATGTCTACAAGCAATCGCCCAGGCAAAATGATGTGCCTTCTGGTCCAAACAACCATATACCTTGTGATACAGGCAGTTCCTTCTGTCTGGGCCACCATATTTCAACCTCATGTTCAGAGGGCAATAAACCACATAGGAAACACCCTCTGGCTACCATAGCTGCTATGTATTACTTTAGTAATGAGAAGCCATTCCAAAGAACAAAGAAGGCTATCAGAAACATAAAAATGATAATGAGAGAAATGAAAAAAAGTTGGTTTAGGTGAGTCAACTGTTGAGGTGGTGGATAAAGAACAGGATGAAAATCAGAATGAAATTGGCACTGTTGTTCTTAAATACTGTTGACACATAATTACCAGATCACAATGGTAATGAATCCCAGCTCAGGTGGCTGCCTCTCTTCAAAGGCACCATAAATCCTTCCCCATTTAACCTAAGCTGGAGAAATAGAAGCCCCATGATGCTTAAGAAGAACGGAGTAGGGGGCACCCTGGTGGCTCAAGATTAAGCATGTGACTTAACCTTTTGGTCATGATCTCAGAGTCTTGGCGTGGAGACTCAGTCAGCCTCCATACTCAGCTTGGAGTCTGTTTGGGATTCTCTCTAATTCTCTCCTCCTGCTAATCTCCCCACTTGTGTGCTCTCTCTCTCTCTTTCTTTCTAAATATATATATATAGAATCTTTAAAAAGAGACGAAAAAGAATGGGGAGAAGAAATGGAAATGGTGTGATACATTAATGTAGGCTTTCAACTGCCAGCCTATGCTTGGATGTCAAGTAGTGCTCTTCTTTGCTACCTTTAATGGTCATGCCAAAAAGAAACCTTTTTAAAAAAGGTTTTATTGAGATATAATTTATATACTATATAATGTACTATACTTTAGATATAATTTACATACTATATAATTAACAGACTATATAATTTGGTCAAACCTCTCTTTGTAGTTAATATTTTTTTAAATTTATTTTTTACTTTTATCCTAACAGTATTCATTATTTTTGCACCACACCCAGTGCTCCATGTAATCTGTGCCCTCTATAATACCTATCACCTGGTACCCCGATCCCCCCATCCCTTCAAAACCCTCAGATTGTAGTTAATATTAAGCAGTACCAAATGTCAAGATTTATGTCTTAATTCTATTTTGAATTACATAATCAAATGTCTCCCCCATTCATCTTTCATTTGGTTAATAAATATTTTTACATTTCTTTGATTTTAAAATTTTGAAAATATTGTACCTTAAATATATTTATTATATTCTGTATATGACAGGTTTTCTCTTTCATTCCATTTTAATAGTCTCTTCTTTGAAATAAATGATTTTAATATGCTTATATTTTATATTTTTCTATGAAAATTCCTTTTATAGTCATTTTTCCAATTTAAACTATAAATACCTCTTCCCAATTCCAAACTCTTCACTTATTTTCCCATCCTTTGCACATAACCAGTAAATTAGCATGTTTTATCTACCAACAGAAAACCATACACAGGGGCACCCAAGTGGCTCAGTTGATTAAGCAGCTGTCTCCTGCTCAGGTCATGATCCCAGGGTCCTGGGATGGAGCCCTGCTTTGGGCTCCCCGCTCAGCAGCAGGGCTGCTTCTCCTTCTCCCACTCCCTTGGCTTGTATTCCTTCTTTTGCTGTCTCTCTCTCTCTGCCCAATAAATAAAAAAACTCTTTAAAACAACAAACAAATACCCCCCCAAAACCACACACACACACAAATATATATATATACACACACATATATGTGTGTGTATATATATATTCTTTTTATTGTTGTTTAGAATTTTAGTGCCACTGAAAATATGAAGTTATTATATTAGTAAATATGCACCTGGACCAATAGTTCCTGTTTTCTTTCTTTTTTTTTTCTTTTTTGTAATTTAGCACATTCTTTAAGACAAAAAAGATTGTTTTATGTTTGAATCTGCTGCATTTCAGTATTCAGTTTTAATAAAACAAATAAAACATCTTGGAAATTAACAAATTGAATAGTTTTCCTTTTCAGTGTGTATTTTGAGGACAACTTTTTCATCAAGTTTGTGGAAGTTAGAGAATTTATTAGTAGGCAATCCTTAGCTACACTGATGTTATTACTACTGATTGTATTGTGTCTGTTTTGAGGTGTTCCCCCTCCCCTAAGGTTTGGATGCTCCTGTTGAGATATTAAGGGCAAAGATTTTTTTCCTCAGCTGTGTCCAGTCTACTAACAAGCCCATTCATGGTGTTCTTCATTTCTATCACAGTCTGTTCTGTCTCTAACATTTCTTTTGGGTTCTTAGGGTTTCCATTTCTCCGCTCATATGGCCCATGTATTCTTGCATGCTATCTGTTCCATCCATTATAACCCTTAGAATATTAATTACAGCTGTTTAGGTTCCTGGTCTGGTCTGATAATTCCAATATCCTTACCATGTCTATTTCCAATGCTTTCTCTGTTTCTTCAAATTGTCTTCTTTGCCCTTCTGATATGCTCCCCCCCCCCATAGATAGAGATGATGTACTGTGTGAATGGACCAGGATAAGAAGAGTTTTGCAGGGTGCCTGGGTGGCTCAGTTGGTTAAGCAGCTGCCTTCAGCTCAGGTCATGATGCCAGGATCCTGGGTTCCAGCCCCACATGGGTCTCCCTGCTTCATGAGGAGCCTGCTTCTCCCTGACCCTCTGCTTGCTGCTCTGCCTGCTTGTATTCTCTCTCTGTGCCAAGTAAATAAATAAAATCTAAAAAAAAAAAAATACCTTTGGTGTTGCGTATGAGGAGAGGGGAAGCATTCTATAGTCCTATGATTAAGCCTCATGATCTATTACAGAGTCTTAGTTAATGGATGTCTCTTCTGAACTATGAATTTCAGAAGCATTTCTCAGTTTTGTTTTGTTTGATTTTTCCTTTCCTTTAGGTGGTACAGGATGGATAGAATGATCTGTACTTGGCTGTTTCACTTTTTTCCCATAGAAAATTAGACTGGCTGGACTTGGTTATTTTTCTTTCAGCAGGTGAGGTGGATCTCCTAACACCCCAGCGCGTTAAACTACGGTTAAATAGTTTCCCTTGAGGGCAGGCTTTGTTAAGGGGAAAGCAGTTTGCTCTGGTTAGTCCTTTTTCTTTTCAAAAATTCTTTTTTAGCTTTCTATCATTGTTTTTATTACTGTGGAAAATTTCAAACATTCAGTAAAGTAGAAGGAATAGTATAATAACTTGCAAAATACCCAGCATTTCATCCTGAATAATTATCTACATTTACCAACTTCAAATTTTCCCCAGCCCCTGCCCGAAGCACAAGTGGGGGAAGTTTTCTCCATTACGTATTGAGGAAACCTCGTCAAGCTCGCGGAGGTATATCTGGTGGCGGCATTTTATGACTCTTCTCCCCGAGTTTTTAACTGTCAGAGTACTTAGTGTTGAGCCTGTAGGAACAGAGGGACTTCGCTTGGGCTTTCCTACCCTAGTTCTCCTTCAGTGGTGATTTCTGCTAGAGTCTGCGGTAAGTCGTCATTCCCGTGTCTTCCTGTGTTTTTGTTATAGCTTAGCAAGAAATTCCAAGTTCTTTATATGTGGAGCTGAGACTGGAAATTAGGTTTTTTTTTTATTAATAGATTATATTTTAGTCTAGTTTTGGGTTATAGAAAAACGAAGCAGAAACTGCGAATTTGCTATATATCCTTTTCCTCCACATATAGTTTCCCATGTTAGTAATTTGCTGCATTAGTGTGATACCTTTGTTAAAATTGAATTATTACTGATATGCTATCATTTCCTGAGGTACATAGTTTATGTATATTCTGGAAGTTTTGATAAATGCATAATATCATGTATATGTTTCATTACAATGTGCTGCAGAATATTTTCACTGCCCTGTACTTTCCTGTACTCTGTCTACTTGTCTTTCACTCTTACCCCTAATACCCAGCAACCACTTGTCTTTTTACTATCTCCATATATTTGTCTCTTCAGAATGTCATTTAGTTGGAAGGATACCGTATGTAGTCTTTGTGGACAGCCTTCTCCATAGTAAATATTGAGGGTTTCTCCCTGTTTTTTCAAAACTTGATAGTTTCTTTATTGCTGAATAATTTTCTGTTGTTAGGATGTACCAATTTATCTGTTCACCTACTGTATGACATTTTGGTTGTTTCCCATATTTTACAATAATGAAGTGATAGGACCTTTATAGGCAGCTTTTGTGTGAATGTAAGTTTTCAACTCATGTGAGTAAGTATTTAGAAGACTAACTGATGGATCACGTGATAAGACTGTAACGAACATCGTAAAAAACCGTCCAAACTGTATTCTACATGTAAGCGGTTAGACCATTCTCTTTCGCGCAAGCAACGAGTGAGAGTTTCTCTTGCTCCACATTGTCATCAGTATTTTGGTGGTGTCAGTGTTTTGGGTTTTAATAATCCTAGATGCACAGTGGTATCTTGTTTTAATTTGCAATTCCCTAACGCCCTAAGACACCGGGCAGCTTCTTCTGTGCTTTCATTTGCCCTTTATTTTTTCTTCTAAACTTGTGTCCCTTTTTTGTACTTTTTTTTCTTACTATGTTAGCAAGGACTTCCAGTACAACGAGTAGTAAGGGGAGTGAAAGGTGATCTCCTTGCCTTATTGATAATCTTAGGGGGAAGGTATCTGGTTTCTCATCACTAAATAGGACATTAGTTTTAATTTAAATCAACTTGATTACTTTCCCCTCTATGTCTAGTTGGAAGTTTTTTTTTTTTAAATCATTAATGGTATTGCATTTTTCAAATAATTCTGTATCAATACAAATTTTCATGTCTAACATATTGTGATGGATTATAATAATTCATTTTAAAATTTTGATACAGCCTTATATTTAATTTTGGAAAACCTCAGATAATATTGGTATTGACAAGAGTTGGAGATCCGTGTGTGTGTGTGTGTGTGTATCTATCTATCTACGGAAAACATGAGAATGAGAGCCTTAAATGATTATTCCTTATGTGATTTACTGTGGTGGTTGTTGTTCAGTCTTTGTAATATCTTATTTTCAAAATACCACTCTGGTTCTTATTTTCTTAGCTATTAAAATATTATTTTGAGGTACAATTTGACTTTAGAACTATTGACTGACTGAACCAGCTATATGGTCTTAGATAAACTGTTTAATTTCTCTGGTAAGACTGAAACATGTTGCCTTGTTCCTGATTATGGGTAACGTGGTCTGTATTTCAGCATTATTATTATTATGGTATCAGTCATAGATTTTGGTTTCAATTTTGTTTTTGAGATTTAATTTAGGAGGCTGAGAAAATTGACCATTATTTTAAATTTCTATTAAGCAATCTCAATACCCAATATGGGGTTTGAACTCAAATCATGAGTCACATGCTATACTCACCAAGCCAGCTAGGCATCCCTCCACTAATGTGGGTTTATGTCCTAGATTGGATTCCTTTTTCCTTTTTCTTTATTGCACTTAATGCTGTAAATCTAAGCACTGATTAGTTTATTAGACAACTTTTAATAAGTTGTGTTTTCCTCAATTATTTTTGATATTTTTAAATTTTTAGACCCATGATCCATTAGAAATAGATTGTATAATCTTCAAGCATGTGGAGATTTTCTAGATTTATACTACTTAGTGAAGTAGAATTAGATACTACTGTAGTACAGAACAAATTCTGTACAAATTCTCTTCTAACAAAATGTGACCTGTTTTATGGCTCAGCATATGGCCTTTATCACTGAGTATATCCAGTATATTTGAGAGAAATGTGTATTTTACCAATATTCAGTGTGATGTTATATAATATCAGTTAAGTCAAAATGGTATAGCTCTTCCAATCTGCTATATATTTACTGACTTCCTTTGCCTAACTAAAGCCTGGAGGAAGGATATTAATGAGGCCAACTACTAATTTAGGAAGAGGTTTTTTAGTTTTCTTTTTTTTTTGAGATTGTTGTATTTACCATATATTTATTCTTCCAGGCATTGTTATCTGTTCAGAATTAATTTTCTATATGGCATCTTTTCTCTTCAGTCTAAAGAAATTCTTTTAACAGACTTTAATTAGCAGGTCTACTGGAGATAAATTCTTCCACATATTGTCTGAAATGTATGTATTCATTGATCTTTATCTGCTATTTACAGTTATCTCGAAAGCCCCCCAAAATAAATCTTAATACCTAATGTGATTATTTTTTATCATAGCATTTCCATTCAGTGCTTTTGAAAATTTCCGTCTTTTTATTGAAAAGCATTATTTATTCCCTCATGTTGCTTACTTCTCTTAATTAACACATTAATCATAATTATCTCAATCTATTTCTGATAATTCCAACATCTGGACATTTCTGGGTCTGATAGCATTATTATGATAGTAATATGTTTTCATATTTCTTAGTATTTTATTAAATGTGAGGGACTTTGTATAAAAAATGATAAAATTGTTTCCTATAAGAATGAGACTGTTTCATCTGCCAAGTTACTCATCTGGGATTGAAGGATAGAGTCCCTGATGCATTATGTAAGATTCAGCCACTTGTTAACTTTCTACTTTTCCTCTCCATTCATCCTTACTCTACCAGGCCCCTTGCTGTCCTTTGACAACAAGTGACCCTTAGTTCTCCTGCCTCAATACCAGGGATAGACAGTCATTTCCCATGTTTAAATTTCAGCTGTTTTCCTCTTAACAGCACTTAGGGAGGTTTCTTCTTCTCACTTCTCTTTTAAAGGTTAAATCCACATGGATCTCATCTAGCAGAGGACTTGTTACTTTTATGTATTCAAAGGGTTCATATTCCCATGCCTATTTTCTGTATCAATACAAATTTTCATTTCTAACATATTGTGATGGATTATAATAATTTAATTAATTAACTATAATTTTGAGTATTACTTGTCTTGAAATCATTACTGGATCTTGTCATTCTTTAGTGATTCTTTACTAGCCTGGTACTATTTTAAAATGGCACTTGGAGATCTGGTCTTAAATTAGTTGTACTTGAAACTACTGTGAAAATCAGTATATCAGTACTTGTGCTAAAATACGCACTGTGGGTATTTTAGTCACTCCTAACTGCATCCTCAAATTAGAGTTTCCTTGAGCAAACTGTTGGGAATGGAAGAAGAAAAAGGAATAGACTGTTTAACATGTACACTGAGAAATACAGGTTTATGTTTTCTAAGGAAACAGGCAGTAAATCTTCCCAACTGAATCTCATAGACAATGAAAAAAAATACAGAGTTGATAGTTTGGGGCCACTCCATGTAAACATTTATTCCTGCTATTAGAGTAAAAATGAGAAGGAGTCATCTTATAGGTGGTCACTGAGTGGACAATTCTTTTATCTTGCCAAATACATATTAATGGAATTATTCTGATTATATACTATGCAAATCAAAAAAAGGGACAATCACCAAAAAACAACAATAAACATAAAGGACATTGGGTGTATCTGCTTGATAAGTAAAAAGACCTGTCAATCTGAAAAAGGGAGCCAGGCCATACTTTAGAAAAGATAGTTGATTAATAATCAGAAGACAACTTATTTTGGTGAAGTCCCATTGTTTTATTTTTACCTTTGTTTCCCTTGCATCAAGAGATATATCTAGAAGTTGTTACAGCCAATGTCAGAGTTTACTTCCTGAGTTCTCCTATAGTACTTCTATAGTTCTCCTATGTTTTTATGTCTCACAGTAAGGTCTTCAACCCATTTTGAATTAATTTTTGTGTATGATATAAGAAAATGGTCCACTTTCATTCTTTTGCATGTCATTATCAAGTACTTTGTCAAAATAAAAGCTTCTGCACCATGAAGGAAACAACAAATTAAAGGCAAATTACAGAATAAGATAAGATATTTGCAAGTGACATATTTGATAAAGGATTAGTATCCAAAATATATAAAGAACTTAAGAAACTCAAAACCCCCAAAATGAATAATTGAAATAAAAAATGGGCAGGATACATGAATAGCTCTTTTTCCAAAGAAGACATACAGATGGCCAACAGGCACATAAAAAGATACTCAACATCACTGATGACTAGGGATATACAAAACTATGATCAGCTATCAACACAAACCTGTCAGAATGACTAACCTCAAGAACAGATGAAATAATACTGTTGACTTATTTCACTCAGCATAATCTCTTCCAGTCCCGTCCATGTTGCTACAAAAGTTGGGTATTCGTCCTTTCTGATGGAGGCATAATACTCCATAGTGTCTATGGACCACATCTTCCTTATCCATTCGTCCGTTGAAGGGCATCTTGGTTCTTTCCACAGTTTGGCGACCGTGGCCATTGCTTCTATAAACATTGGGGTACAGATGGCCCTTATTTTCACTACATCTGTATCTTTGGAGTAAATACCCAGTAGTGCAATGGCAGGGTCATAGGGAAGTTCTATTTTTAATTTCTTGAGGAATCTCCACACTGTTCTCCAAAGAGGCTGCACCAACTTGCATTCCCACCAACAGTGGAAGAGGGTTCCCCTTTCTCCACATCCTCTCCAACACATGTTGTTTCCTGTCTTGCTAATTTTGGCCATTCTAACTGGTGTAAGGTGATATCTCAATGTAGTTGGTGCTGAGTGAAATAAGTCAAGCAGAGAGTCAGTTATCATATGGTTTCACTTATTTGTGGAGCATACCAATTAGCATGGAGGACATGGGGAGATAGGAGAAGGGAGTTGGGGGAAATTGGAAGGGGAGGTGAACCATGAGAGACTATGGACTCTGAAAAACAATCTGAGGGTTTTGAAGGGGCCGGGGGGGGGGGTGGGAGGTCAGGGTACCAGGTGGTGGGTATTATAGAGGGCAAGGATTGCATGGAGCACTGGGTGTGGTGCAAAAATAATGAATACTGTTATGCTGAAAATAAAAAATAATTTAAAAATATAATACTGTTGGCAAGGATTTGGAGAAAGGGAAACCCTCTTGCATTGCTGGTGGGAGTATAAAATGGTGAAGCCACACTGGAAAACAGTTTGGAGTTTTGTCAAAAAGTTAAAAAATAGAACTACCATATAATTCAACAATTTTACTACTAAGTGTTTACCCAAAGAATTGAAAAAACCCATGCAAAGGGATACGTGGAGCATTATCTACAAGAGCCAAATTACAGAAACAGTCCAATTTTTTTGTCAGCTGATGAATCGATGAAGGGGTTGGGTGTGTGTGTAATTTCATTATTTTTATGGCTGAGTAATATACAGTGGGATATTACTCAGCCATAAAAAATGAAATTTTGCCATTTGCAGTGATGTGGATGGAGATAAGATACATAATGCTAAATGAAATAAGCCAGTAAGAATAAGACAAATACAGGGTCAAAAAGACAGCATTTGCTCCAGGAAGAGAGGTTGGCAGGCTGTTGTCAGCTAGGTCCTAACCATGTGAAAGGTAAAGGAAGTTGATCTCATAAGATTGTTCATGTGCTCACTGTGCCAAAGATCACAAATGGGCCCTTGCCCCTTGAATTTGGTGACTGTGATATCCTTTTTTTTTTTAAATGATTTTATTTATTTATTTGACAGACAGAGGTCACAAGTAGGCAGAGAGGCAGGCAGAGAGAGAGGGGGAAGCAGACCTCATCAGATATATACGATTAAAATATTTCTCCCATTCTGTGGATAGTCTTTTCACTTCACTTCCTCGATAGTGACCCTTGAAACAAAAAGCTTTTAAGATGATGAATTCTAGTTTATCTGTTTATTCTTGGGTTGCTGGTGCGGTTTTGCAATCAGCTTCCAACCCCAAATCATGAAGATGTAGAAGTCTGTGTTCCTCAAAACATGGCTTTTGAAAGAGAGCTTGCCTGCATTTTAGTAGTTGCTGGACATTATTTAGTAATGCCTGTTGAGTGTTGATTGATATTTCTCTCAATGGATAGTCTTGCGCCTGTTTTCCCACCTGTGGAGCGTGCCAAGGCCTGTAACAGAGATTTTGGAAATGATATCTGTGAACATCCTGGCTTAGATTCAGGGGTGAATCCTGGTTCTGCAGTGGAGCTGGTCTTAAACTCAAGCACATTTGCACAAATTGCTCAGGCCGTTTCGAGCTGAGTCGTTGTTGATCTTTCTGAGGAACACTTGTGTGCTAGTCCAGATCGTGTAGGGCCAGAGTGGACTTTCTCAGTGGCCTCCACACGGAGAAGACTGCCAGGATTGGACCTCGTCAAGACTTTCATCTCGGGTCTACTGGAATGGAAAGTAGACCTGCTTCAGGGTTTTGGGAACGTTGTTCCATGCAAGTTGGTTCCTCTCCTTTTTTTTTTTTTTTTTTTCTTTAATGTGTACATGATTTCTTTCTGGAAAAGGGGAAAGGATATTTATTTCCAAACAGCCTGTCTGTTCTTTGTCAGTGGTCTGTCTGTGCTTTTGAAAACGTGTCAAGGAGAATTCCAGGTCAACTATCTTCTATGCAAAAAGTATAGTTCCTGTACAGTATCAGGTGATCATACTTAATATTAGGAACTATCTTGTAACTCAGATGGTATCGTTTCCTGATGAGAAAAAAAAAATACAAAGAACACCAAGCTTCCCAAGATCTTTGTCACAGGTCCCAGGTCACAGCTGTAGTGAAGTGAGGAGCGAGCATTTGAAACCTTTTCTGGAGGCACCTGTTTGGCTCAGACAGATCAGCATGCAAGTCTTAATCCCTGTTCAAGTCTGGATTTCAGGACTGGAACCCCATGTTGGGTCCTGCTTAAAAAAAAAAAAAAGAAAAAAAGAAAAAGAAAAGAAAAGAAAAAAGAAACCAGTGTAGCCGGTATCCCATTGGGTTTTCCTATGCTTATGAAGCAATTACCATATGCTATGGTATCTCGTTGTATACTGATTTCTTTCCCTCACGGCTAAAGAGTTGTGTCTCTTCGTGGGCTAGTATTAGAACCAGTGGTACGTCTTGTTTTGTGAAGTTTCATTTCGAGTCTTTTGGCCATTTCTTTTATTCTTTTGATGATCTCCTCAGACTAGATGATACCCAATTCTGGAAAAAAGTCCTTTGTCAGAGAGAAACATGCTTCTATACTGGGCCTTCCATTTATATTCTCTTGAGGTTGAGATGAAGATAAATAAATTCATTTTCATATCCCCAGAAATGATGCATTGCCTCTTTTGAGCTTGCAAATCATATGGTTGATTTTGGGGGGAAATATCAAAACCACTTATTGAGTTACAGGGTATGAAAGGTTGTTTTTGTATTTTAAAGTGTTTCTACAGGGACGCTGAGATATAATTTCCATGCAGTAAAGTGTATGTAATTAAAGTCCTACGTCTATTAAGTTTGAGCATATATATGCATCACCCCGGTAGTGGAGGCATCTATCGCCCCCACAAGTTTCCTTGTCCTTCTAGCATTTCCTCCCTCCCATTTGCACGTCAGGAAAGCATTGATTGGCTTTCTGTTACAGTAGAATTATTTGCAATTTCTAAGGTTTTCTCTTAACACCATCGTATGCTATGTAAATTATTTTGTTTTGATGTTTTCTGGCTCTGAGGTATTATCAGAGCAAAAGAACATGTCTTCCCATAGTGTTATGTAAGCGACGAGATTACTCTGCGAAACCGCATAGTATTCCATGAGCTGGATATGTCACAATTTGTGGTGGTCATTCCTCTGTGGATGGAGATGAATGACAATTAGAAATAGTCAGTAGCTTTTTGGGAATGTACCGTTTCTTTTTTCATTTGAGTGGAATGGGGGTGGTCTATGGTAGGTATAGGTTTAATATTTTGAAGAATTTCTGGACTGTTAGGGTGCCTGGGTGACTGAGTGAGTTAAGCATCTGACATGGATTCTGGCTCAAGTCATGATCTCATTGGTGGCGAGACAGAGCCCCAGGTAGGGCTCTATGGTCAGTGGGAGTCTACTTGAGCTTCTGTGCCTCTCCCTCTCTCTCTGCCCCTCCCTCCACTCACTTTTAGTCGCTCAGTCTTTAGTCAATCAAAGATACAAAAAAATAAGAATTTCCAAACTATTTCTGCAGTGGTTGTAGAATTTAAAATTCCCATGCGCAGTGTATGAGAAATCATAGCAAGGAGGTGACTTTGCTCCTTGCTATGACTCCTTGCTATGGCTCAGAATGGAGATTCCATTCATTTTTGCCATTTTCATTGACAGATAGTGGTTTAAATTTCCATTTTCCTAATAACTAATGATGTAGGTCGTGCGCTATTCTTCCATTTCTTCCATGTGTATTCTTTGCTAAAGTGTTTTTACAAATCTTTGAATCCATTTTATTGTATGTCCTTTTTGAAAGGTTTTATTTATTTATTTGCAAGAGAGGGAAGGGGAGCAAGAGCAGGGCTGTTGGGTAGGGTGAGGAGGCCAGAGGGAGAGGAGAAGCACACACCCTGCTCAGCGGGAAGAGTGATGGAGGGGTCGGGGGTTAGACCCCACGACCCTGAGATGGTGACCTGAGCCAGAGGCAGCCACTTCACCAACTGAGGCACCCAGGCCCTTTTCTTTGACCCGTTTAAAATTGGATTGTTTGTCTTCTTCCTATTGACTTTCTTTTTTAAAAAAAATTAATTAATTTATTTTCAGCATAACCGTATTCATTATTTTTTCACCACACCCAGTGCTCCATGCTATCCGTGCCCTCTATAATACCCACCATCTTGTACCCCGACCTCCCACGCCCCCTGCCCCTTTAAACCCCTCAGATTGTTTTTTAGAGTCCGTAGTCTCTCATGATTCACCTTCCCTTCCAATTTACCCCAACTCCCTTCTCCTCTCTAACTCCCCATGTCCTCCATGCTTTTTGTTATGCTCCACAAATAAGTGAAAAACCATATGATAATTGACTCTCTTTGCTTGACTTTTTTCACTCAGACTTTTGAGCGTTCATTCAGTGTTCTCTTAGGAGACCTTCAGCAGGTATGGAAATTACACCTAGTTTCTCTCTATGTGTGACATGGCTTGGGTTCTCTCACCAATGTCTTCTGAAACACCAATGTTTTAAATTGTGATACAGTCCAGTTGACCAATTTGTTCTTTCATTAGTGAGAATTTTGGTATCATATCTAAGAAAACAATGGCCAGGGCCTCCTGGGTGACTCAGTTGGTGAAGTGTCTGCCTTTGGCTCAGGACATGATTCCAGGGTCTGGGAACCAGCCCTGCATTGGGCTCCTTGTTCAGCAGGGAGCTTGCTCTTCCCTTTCCCAGTGCTTCTACCCTGTTTGTGCTCTCTCACTCTGCTCCATAAATAAATAAAATCTTAAAAAAAAAAAAAAGAAGAAAAAAGGAATAGAAATGCTTCTCAGCAACATCTGGCATTGTCTTTTGTACAGAATCACACTCATTCGTGCAAAATGGTCCCTGGTTTGGCAAACATTGCCCTGCAGACTAGTCACATTGATGACCGTTTTATGGGCTTATGAACCGTGCATGTGTCTTCTTTGGGAACATGTGTATCCGAGTCTTATGCTCGCTTTGTATTAGCAGCGTGTTCCTTCTGCCCATTCAGTGAGTTCAAAGTACCCTTATGTCTTGCGTATGGGAGTCCTCATTGGGTATTTATCTGCAAATATTGTCTCTTTATCAGTGTCTTCTCTGTTCCTTTTCTCAGTGGTAATGTTGGATGCAGCAAGGTTGTTCATCTTAAGTTTTCTTGTTACATATTTTACTCTTGCTCCAGTGACAGAACTCTTCACTAAATGCAAAGTCCTGACCATTTTCTGTTGCGTAATCATCTTGAATGATTGCTATGGCTCTTCTCCTTAAGTCTGTGGCCATTTTGAGTTCATGGCTGCGAAAGGGGTGGTTTTCAACAACCACTGTAGGGGAAGTTTGTCCTGATAGGGGCAAGAGAACCGTGAGGTAGCTTGTGGTCCTGAGTTAGTCTCCCCCAGGCCAGGAAAGGGGATGTCACCCTCCTGTACCTCTTCATGGGCATCTGAGTGCCTTTGGGGAGGAGAGTTAGGTGGTCCTAGTGGTCATATTCGGCACTTACACCCCATTCTCTCAGACTGGGTAACTGGGTACAAAGTAGCTCCAGGAGCCCGGGGCGTCCTAGTCAGAGGTGTCTTTAGGAGCACAGACACACTGAGAGCCAGAGAGGATTACATGGAAAGGATAAAAGAGAACCCCGGGGATGTGGTATGGTTTACTATAGGGTCTTCCTTCAGTAGGGTGGGAAATAGGACTCCCACACACCAGCAACTCAGGGAACATGCCCAGAGGAAGTAGGGCAGATGGAAGGCAATTCCCAGAGTTTGATCTATTTTTGCCAACATGAAAATCATGATATGTGCCTGGATATCAAATGTGTATGAAAGGACACATGGCGGGCTCAACTCTTCACCTCAGAGACCTCACGTTGGTGATGGAGACTAGCTAAAAAACAAAAACAAAGACACACACAGAAAAATCAAAACACAAAAAAACAAATAAAAGAAATAAATAGGTGCGTGCATCAGGAATCCAGAAATACCCCCGTGCCCCCCTCCCCTCCCAGGAAGGAAAGGATGTGGTCAGGATGATGGGAGGCTCAGTTACTAAAGCGGCTGCCTTTAGCTCAGGTCATGATTGCAGGATCCTGGGATCAAGCCTCACATGGAGACCTTCCTTGGCAGAGAGCCTGCTTCTCTCTCTCTCCCTCGGCCTGACACTCTGCTTACTTGTGCTATCTGTCTGCCAAAAAAGTAAATAAAACCTTTTAAAAAATAAAGACAGGAAGGAAGGAAGGAAGGAAGGAAGGAAGAAAGACAGTCAGACAGACAGAAAGAAAGAACAAAAGAAAGAATGAAAGAACGAAAGAAAGAAAGAAAGAAAGAAAGAATGGGGAAGTTTGGTCCTTGCAGTTCAAGAGCCATTCTGAGCCTGTGGGGAATCCTAATTATTGGTCTGCATTTCCCAAGAGAAACCCAGAGACCCTACCATTTTAGTATTTGCTGGGTTTTCCATGTGCACTCAGAAGTGCACTGGCTGAATAAAGTTGGCACACTAAGAACAGAAGGAGACCAAGAAACAGAATGTTCCCTGGATGCACCACATTATTGTCTGCCCTCACTGCAGTCTCACTGGAAATGGGAAAGGGCAATTGAAATCCCTGGTATTCAACACAGGTTTGGAAAAAAAAAAATGGAAGGTTTGGGTTCACAGTTTAAATTACTGTATTCTCAGTTTGAATCTGAAGGCAAGTGGAAACCCTGTTGAACATTTTCTGACTTCTGTGGTGGAGATAAGGGCTAACACAGAAAACAGCTCTACACATCAGAGTAACTTTGGTAACTTAGTATCTTTCCATTGACATGGTTTTCTTTCAATCTTCTGATCCCATGGTCTCCTGCTTGAGTCTACACATATTTGTGCAACGAAGATGATGTCAATACCATACGTAAAATCTGTACCCCCGACTGTCACAGTGCTCATACCTAATGGTACATCGGGTCCATTTCTAAGTGCCTGTAGCTACGTTATGGCTGACTCCAAAGGCAGCCCATTGTACCATGTGTAGACTTCTCTCTGGCCCCACCTCCAGGGTCAGCAGTACCTCAGAGCTGTCTCCATTCCTGCGGAAGGATGTAGGTCAGGTAGAGAAATGGAGGGTGGTCTAGGCAATAGGAACAGGAAAGTAGGCCCCTAAGCTGGTTGATTCCAGAGAGGACAATTGCATTGTTGTTGGTTTTGTTTAGAAGTTTTTATTTATTTTTTCATTTCCTTTCAGTGTTCCAAAATTCATTGTTTATGTACCACACCCGGTGCTTCATGCAATACGTAGCCTCCATAATACCCACCGCCAGGCTCACCCAGTGTTTTTAAAAAGCATGTAATTTCCTTATTTGAGAGAGAGTGCTTGAGAGAGCAGGAGTGGTGGCCAGGGGGAGGGTGGGTGAGAAGGACAAGCAGAGTCACCACTGAGCAGGGAGCTCGACAGGGGACCTATCCGAGGACCCTGGGATCCTGACCTGAGCCAGAGATTGAACTTAAACAAATGAGCCTCCCAGGTATCACTTGAAATAATTAAAAAAAAATTTGCTGCACTTAACATGCAGCATGTATTAGTTTCATGTCAAATGTTGGTGTTGATTTTTATGTCTTCTTTTTTAAGATCTTCTTTCCTCCTTTCTTTCTTTCTTTCTTTCTTTTTCTCTTTCTTTCTTTGCTTATTGTGTATAAGAAGGTTGCTGGGCATTGGGAGAGGGAGAAAGAAGGCAGATAGAAAGAAAGAGTAAGAGAAGGAAAGGAAGAAGGAAGGAAGGAGGGAAGGGAGGATGGAAGGAAAAAAAGAAAGGGAGAAAGAGAAGGGAGAGAGGGAGGAAGAGAGAAAATGAAAAGGTAAGAATGGAAGGAAGGAGGAAGGGAGAGGGGAAGTATGGTGGAAGGGAGAAACAGAAAGAAAAGGACAGAAAGAGAGAGAGAGAGAAAGAGAAAGAAAGAGAGAAAGAAGAAAGAGGAAGTACCCAGGTCAGTTTTCCTTGTGAACATCTAGTGAAGATCCTGTTCGGACAACCCGGAAGCTAGTGAGCCCTGGGAAGGCCCCTCTCTGGCATGCGCTCAAGAGGGTGTATCTGATGTGTGTAGAACTATTTAAGGAACCAAATTTAGAATCCATTGATTAATACGGCCGCATTTCCTAGAAGTGGTCACATCAGCTGTGCAAGCATGGCCATGGGAAATCACCCCCAAAGAGCTCCATGGTGTGCACCTGGGTGGCTCAGTGGTTAAGTGTCTGCTTTTGGTTCAGGTCAGGATCTCAGGGTCCTGGGATCGAGCCCCACATCAGCCTCCCTGCTTAGTGGAATGCCTGCTTCTCCTTCTGCCATGCCTCCTGCTTGTGTTCCCTCTCTCGCTGTGTGTCTTTTTCTGTCAAATACATAAACAAAAGTTAAAAGAAGAAAACTCAGAGATAATACATTCTTGTCTGGGTCAGAGCGTGTCATCCTGTGGGAAGCAGGTTCCTGCAGTTAGTGTTGCCGGGATCTCAGGTGCTTTGCTGGTACCTCAGAATTTGACCCTTGAAAATGTGAGTAAACTTGATATTGCGTATGATTTATGATTTGGGGGACCGGTTTAGGAATACACCCCTTTATGTCATTCCCATATTTGTTGGATGTGTTCTTATGGAATGCTCTGAAGTTCTTGCAGTAATTTGCATCGGCCACAGTTAAAGCAGGATAATGTGTGCACAGAGTGACTGGTGGATCATGGATTTTGGGGCCGTGATGGCCAAATCTGTTGCTGAGGTAGCTTCCAAAACCATGTATCATGCCTTTGCATGTGCCTCTTTGCAACTGGAAAAGCCCCAAGGCATATTGGCCTGCTCCTTTGTGGACCTTGCCATCAATTCCCTGGAGGTTCAGGAGCATAAGAGCTCTCAATCTCTTCTTTAAGTTTTGATTTATGTAGTTGACAGTGACAGAGAGAGAGAGAATTGAAGGAGGGGAGCAGCAAGGGAGAGGGAGAAGCAGGCTCCGTGCTGAGCAGGGAGCACAATGCAGGGCTCGATCCCAGGACCCAGGGGTCATGATGTCAGCTGAGGCCAGACGCTTAACTGACTGAGCCGCACAGGCAGCCCCTCAGCTCTTACTAAATCCCAAACCTCATCTTTCGTAACTCAGTATCTTGTTTGGTACAATTTCCACAGGCAGGGTCTGCAACTCGGGGGCACTTCTTGGAAAGCAGCAGAGGGAACAGGGTCTGGTGCTCTCACAGGAGAAATGACTCCTAATCAGCAGACAGATCTGTCACCTGAAAATAAGGCAGAGCGCGCACAGATGTGAGAACCACCAGATAAGGAGATGAAACCATTTATTTTAATAGTTTTCCATCACTTGAAAATGAAAAATAGATCAATGGAAAATATGAACAAGGCCCTATGTATCTTTAAGAGAGGAAAACGACGATGTGTGAAAGGCAGTGTACTGCAAGCGATTGACAGCATTAGAAGATGCAGAGTAAGACTATTGATAGGACCGTATTGACTCTGTAGGTCTCTCTGTAGTATTGCAGTAGGAACTACAGTAAATCATCCATACATGCACACAGGGGCTTTTCCCATGAGGTCTTTACTCGCCTACAGCAGTGTTTTATACTTTTCAGCAAACAAGTCTTACTTCTCCTACAATGAACTGATGCCTGAAATTTTTACTGTTTTTGGTGCTACTGTAAGTGGCATTGCTTTCTTAATTTCCTGCTCAGTTTGTTCCGTGGTTGTGCATAGAAACACAAGTGGTTTTTGTATAGCTGCTACCCTGCAACCTTATGGAATGTGTGTATGGACTCTAATATGCTTGTGTGTGGATGCTTTGAAAATTTTCTGTATTTAAGCATGTCCTTTGTAAGTAGAGATGCAGGTTGACCCTTGAAGAATTGCAGGGTTAAGGGTGCTGACCCTCAAAGAGAAAAGCTCTGTGTTTAAGTTTTGACATGCCATGACTGAGGTAGTAAGAGTCACCTCTTACTACCTTACTGAAGACGTAAGGAGATGATTACGTGCTCTTGTGCAAGTCTGTGGACTCTAGACTGTATCCATCAAACAAAGTAAGCAAGAGGAAAGAAATGTTATAAGGACAATCATAAGGAAGAGAACACATTTTTAGAGTAGTATGCTTAGTTGAAAAAAAATGCACCTGTACGTGCACCTGTACTTGCGGTTCCAACCTGCGGTGTAAAAGGTCAACTGTGGTTTTGTTCCTTCCTTCCCACAAGTCTTTTTTCTCACTTTCCATTTTGAAAGATATTCTGGCCGAGTCTAGAATTCTGTCCCTCTGCCTGGGGACACGCCTGCATTTTGCCCGCAGGGAAGAGCAGCGACAGATGCGAGGTCCCCTCAGGCCTGGAGTCTTGGATCAGCACTCATAGGGATAGAAAGAGTAGCGGGAGCCCTTGCTCTTTGCACACCGACTCCTACTGGAAGGAACGCAGTGTCCCCAGAGGCCCCTGTACAGAATGCTCAGGGCTTTGGAGCTGCCCCAAGCAAGAGGCCAGAGGCCATCTCTCCCTCTCACTTTCCCAACTTCTCTTCTCTCTTGCCTTCCACACTCCATGTTGCCAACTCATCCCCCCCATCCTCCTGCTCCTTGTCAGCATTCCAAGGACATGCCTCTCCCTGCCACCAGCATCCCAGGCTGAGGCTGTGGAGCTCTTCTGGGTGGGGAGCTCAGTGCTGTTCCAAGACTTGCCCTCTCGCTGTTTCTCCCATGCTTGCTTGAATCTAAATCAGCTGCCTGTCCCAGACTTCTAAACGTTTTTGCCAACAAGAAAATAGTGGATGGGCATCTGGGTGGCTCAGTGGGTTAAGCCTCTGCCTTCGGCTCAGGTCATGATGTCCGGGTCCTGGGATCGAGTACCACATCAGGCTCTGTGCTCGGCAGGGAGCCTACTTCCTCCTCTCTCTCTCTCTCTCTCTGCCTGCCTCTCTGCCTACTTGTGATCTCTGTCTCTCAAATAAACAAATAAAATCTTTTAAAAAAAGAAGAGTAAAAAGAAAATAGTGGAGGTTGTGTGTGTGCTTGTGCGTGTGTCTGCGTGTTGCCTTGGAAATCATAAGGTGCTGGATCAGGAATCTGGAGTTCCTCCCTCAGGAATGGATAGGGGAATGATCTTGGTCCTTGCAGATCAAGAGCCATTCTGAGCCCTGAGAGAATTCTAAATGTTGGCTGACGCTTCCCAAGATCAACCCAGATGGCCTATACTTTGGGCATTTGTTGGGGTTCCTGTGTGTGGTCAGAAGTCCCCTGGCCAACAAAAGCTGGCACACTAAGTACAGAAGTAGACCAAGAAGGAGAATATTCCCTGGAAGACCACATTACTCTCCTCCCTTACGGCAGTCTCTCTCTGAAAATGGGAAGGGGCACTCAAAAGACCTTGCATTCAGTAGAGGATGGGGAGAAAAAAGTGTATCGTTGGGGTAACAGTTCAAGTTACTGTATCCTTAGACTCTATGTGAGGCCATGTGGAAACGCTACTGAACAGTTTCGTGGGCTATGCCCAAGGGTAGGAGGGGTTAATGGAGACTGCGATTACACAACTCAGTGTAATTGAGCACCGTAATATCTTTTCCTCTTCACATGGTTTTTCTTCCATTTTGTCTGAGGCCAGGCATGAATCTAAACATATGTGTAAGAAGTTCATATCAGAAAAGGTGTACAAAGCCCACAAGCCTTAATTGGGCGGTACTATATCCTCATGGTGCTCTAGGCGGTCTTCAGACTGTACGTAGCCACATCATGGCTGACTGTGAATGCAGTCCCTTTCTGGGTATGTGTGTTCTTGGTGTAGGCTCTCCCCCGCCCCAGCCCACAGGTTAAGCGGTCCCTCTGAGCTGGGTGTGTCTCTGGGGGAAGCATGTTGTTCCAGTAGGTAAGAAGGGGAAATGGGGGGATGGGGATCCAGCAACAAGAAAGCATGCTCATAAGTGGGTGGGTTGTAGAAAGAAAGGAGCATGCTATTTCCTCTAACAATATGCATAGCTCTCTGTCAGAAATCTGGCCCTGATGAAAGAGCAATGCTGGGAGAAACCGGTGTACCCTTTGTCAGGAAATACTTGAATTCCTGCTGATCTATCCGCTGTGCCTAAAAACTCCCCCTAGACAACTTGGGGAAGAGAGGAGAAACTGTGTTCCTTTTAGGTGTTATGATTTCCCTTCAGCGGGGTTGGCCAGGGAAAGAAATCTATTCAGGGTGAGAATCTGGGAGAAGATACTTTCAAACGATATATCCGATGAAGGGCTAGTATCCATAATCTAGAAAGAACTTATCAAACTCAACAGCCAAAGGACAAATAATCCCATCAAGGAATGGGCAGAGGATGTGAACAGACTTTTCTCAAAGTGGACATCCAGATGGCCATCAGGCACATGCTTAAGGGCTCCACGTCACTCAGCATCAGGGAAACTCAAATCCAAGCCAGAATGTGATCCACCTCACACCAGTCAGAATGGCTAAAAAAGAAACAAGTCAGGAAATGATGGATGCTGGCCAGGATGTGGAGAACGGGGCACCCTCCCACGGGTTTGGTGAGAATGCAATCTGGTGCAGCCACTCTGGAAAACAGCATGGAGGTTCTTCAAAAAGTTGAAAATAGAGCTACCCTGTGACCTAGCAATCACACTCCTGGGTATTCACCCTAAAGATAAAAATGTCGTGATCTCAAGGGGCATGTGCACCTGAATGTTTATAGCAGCAGTCCTCACAATAGTGAAACTAGGAAAGAACCTTGATGCCCATCAACAGATGAATGGAAGAGGAAGAGTTGGTATTTGTATGTATATTTGTGTATACACACACACACACATACACACACACACACACACACACACACACACACACACACACACATACACATACCCGCACCATGGAATACTATGCAGCCATCAAAAGAAATGAAATCTTGCCATTTGCCAGGACATGGATGGAACTAGACGGTATTATTTTGAGCAAAATAAGTCAGTCAGCGAACGACAGTTATTATATGATCTCCCTGATAGAAGGTTCTTGAGAGGCAGTGTGGGTGGGTTTGGGGAGTAGGGAAGGAAAGAATGAAACAAGATGGGATCAGGAGGGAGTCCAACCATAAGAGACTCTTAATCTCACAAAAGAAACTGAGGGTTGCAGGGATGAGGGTTGCAGGGAGAGGGTGGTTGGGTGATGGACATAGGGGAGGGCATGTGCCATAGTGAGTGCTGTGAAGTCTGTAAACCTGGCGATCAGAGACCTGTATCTCTGGGACTAATAGTACATTGTATGTTAAAAATAATAAAAAATAAAAAATAAAAAATAAATATTAAAAATGGATAAAGGACCTGAATGGATATCTTTCCACAGGATCATGGAAATGCAAGTCAAAACCACAGTGAAATATTATTATGTCACAGTTAATATTGCTACTATAGGAGAGAAAAAAGAAAACCAGTGTTGGCAAGGTTATGGGGACCATGGAACCCTTGTGCACTGGTAGAAAGGTAAACTGATACAGCCATTTTTTTTTTCTCAAAAAAGAATGAAACTATAATTACCCTGTGATGCAGCAATCCCAGTTTGGGGTGTATATCCAAAGGAAATGAAACAGGATTTCAAAGAGACATCTGCACCCCATGTTCACTTCAGCATTGTGCACTGTTGCCAAGACACTGAAACAACCTAAGTGTTGCATGGGTGAAGATTATGTGGGTCATGGACATGAAAAGTCTAGCGAAAAGAATATAGTCAATGATATTGTAATACCACGGTATAGTGAGAGATGATGATTACACTTACTGTGTAATACTGAGTAGTGTATGTAATTGTCAAATAACTGTGCCGTACACCTGAAACTAATATAAGATTGTATGTGCATTATACGTTAATGTTAGAGAAAATGTGAATGTTATTTGGTTATGGAAAAGAAGGAAATTCTGCTATTTGTGTCAACATGGATGTAACTGCAGGACATTATATTCAGTGAAAAAAGTCAGAAAGAGAAAGACAAATACTGAGTGCTATCATCTATCCATGGACTTAATAAAAATAAAGAAGTCAACTCACAGAAACAAACAGTAGGATGATGGTTACCAGTGGCTGGGACGTGGGGCACATGGAGAGATATTGGTGTAAGGAGAAGAACATTCAGTTATAAGATGAATAAGTTATGAGGGTCTAAGGTATAGCATGGTGACTGTAGTTATAATAATGTATTATGCTCTCGAAACTTGCTAAGGAAATAGATCTTAAGCTTGCTTACCAAAAAAAAAAAAAAAAAAGGAAGGGAAGAAAGAAAAATTTTCAGGTGATTGTGAGGTGATGTGCTCATTAATTTGCTTGCAGTAATCATTTTATAAGGAATATGTACTATAAGTCATCAGATTGTACACTTTCAATATATGTAGTTTTATGTGCTTATTATACCTGAAAAAATCTGGGAAAAATATTTGCAATGGTAAATACGAGGTTATGAGAATTTTGCCACCCTTCACTATAACTAATAAAAGTAATGCTTCTAGTTGGTAAAGCATGCAAGCAACCGACCAGACAGGTGCAATAGGCGGAGCCCTCCCTTGTTACCTTTTCCCTTCTCCAAGCCCTCCTCCAGGCCCACAGCTTGCCCCGCCCATCGCACCCTCCTGGCCAATAGCCAGCCGGCGGCCAGGCCGGAAGTGATGTGGACAGCCGCCAAGGTTTGGGCCTCCTGTGGCTTCTGAGGCCTCACTGGGAGCGGGGCGTGGAAAACTAGCTCTAGAAAATGAAAGCTGTAATAGTAGGAAGAAGAACAACGACCGAAAGCCTGGTGGAATAACGCGAAGGGTAGAAGCTGGGAATCAGAGCCCAAATTGTAAGAGAACAAATGGAGAAGACAGATAGCGCCCGAAGGTGTGTGTGGTAGGTCCAGGTGTGAGGAAGACGGTTTGCAGCGGCACAAGAGATGGGATGCAGGTGTCCCGCTCAGCAGGGGGACGGCGTGGGGACCAGCATCCCACGGGGTCGTGGGAAGAGGGAGGGAGCGAAGGGAGGGCCTGAAAGGAGACCCCAAGAGCCCGCGGAGTCCTGGATGCCTTGGCGGCGCCAGGCGCCATGAACCCTGGGAGCTCGGCCTTTGGCCCCGATTCCTGAGGAATGCAGTGGGGGCCCCATACAGTTCAATAGGGCGGGGTGGTGAGCTCTTGAGACTGACTGATCCCTGAAGCAAATATAGCGTTTCCTTCTGCAGCCTGTCCTCTTGCCGCCCACTCAAGCTCCCGGTTCTATGATAGCACGTGGCTGTCGTTTGCCTGATTTGATTTTTGAGCTCAGTGTCTGCTGAGCTGATGCACTTAGGCAAGGAGGAGGAGTCCAGCCTGGCAGCTTGGGGCTAGAGACGGCAGAGAGCACCAGTGCCTGCCTCTGGTTGGGTCATCAGAGAGCTCACTCTTCTTTTATGGGGAGGGCTGGAGCTCTCGGCCCAGCTGGGAGCTAATCCCAGGCCTTCTTAAGCTATACTGTGCTACACGTTCTCTCTTAGCTAGCTTCTTTCCTAACTTATCCTCAGTGGCTATTTTGTTTTTATTCTTCTGTCATGTTTAAAAGATTTTCTTCATTTACTTGAGGCAGAGAGCGAGACGGAGCCCCAGAGCAAGCCTGCAAACAGTGGGCATAGGCCAAGGGCAAGGGCAAGGGAGAGAATCTGAAGAGGTCCTTTCACTGGGCCCTGTGGGGACCCCGAGATCATGACCTGAAGAGAACCATGAGTAGGAGGCTTAACTGGATCAGCCTGCAGGGGCTGCATATTTTTAAACATTTTGTCAAGATTTTACGTTGAAGTGATCTCTGTACCCAACGTGTGGCTCCAGCTCTCAACCCTGAGATCCAGAGCAGTCTCTGTGTCAGCCAGGGCTGGGGAAATCTGCCTGAACACCGAGGTTCATGTTCGTTACTAATGGCATGGGTAGAAAGGGTCTTTTTATTATTTCATTTTATTTAAATGTATATTATATTATTTATTTTATTTTATCTCAATTTTATTACTTTTATTTTATTTCAATTTTAATTTGTTTCTGTTTTAGGATTAAAACAACTTCTGTGTTTCCAGAGCCTGGGCATCCCATAGACAGTATCACCTTTATTGCTGATGCTGGGTTTTGAGAGCTGTTCATTCCTGGGACGTGGGTGTTCATTCCTTTCTGTTGAATTTCCAGGAACACATTTCTCATTGACCTCGCTAGCTTTTTTATTCCTTGCGGACAGAAAGTGACACACCCAGTGTGTACACACTCAGAGGCCGTTTCCTAGGATCTGGAGTTTGGGGAGGTGATGTGGGGGGAGCCTGGAAAAGAGGCGGGGTTTGATCTCTACTGAACACTATTAGCACTGGCAATTCTATGATTGTAGTCAAGACGTCATAGTCATTTTCCTAGGAAGAGAGACGGTGTTTGGTTTGTGGGTTGCGTTGTGACCTTTTGTCTGTCCTGAGCAATATTGTCAGATGGCCTTGTTTTGTCTTGTTTTATCAAGGTCTCCAAGCAGCTTTGTCGGAGGTTGATATTCTGCAAGCATGATTATTTACTTACAAGCATGAGAAAATACAGAAAATACAGGCTGGGAGTGTCCGTTGCGGGGTGAGAGGCTGGCCTTGTTCGTTGTCTCTAGAAATCCCTAAAGCAGAAGAAAAAAAGAGAGAGCTCGGATCTTAACAGTTGTAGCTGTAGCTGCAAACCTGATGGGAAAGTATGACTTTGGCTGTGTCTTGAGATTCCTGTGTCTCAGTTTCTCGATTCACAATGGCTCAAAGGGACTTGTTCCTGCATGGGTTGTCCCAGGTGTGAAATCGACAGGGGAGGAAGGTTGATAAGAGCCAGAGGCCCGGATGGTGGTACACAGCGCTTTCGTGGATTCCCACCCCTCCGGGGCTATCGGGTCAAGAACGGCAGGCACAGGCATGTGCTCTCCTGTCCAGCCTGGGTCCTCCAATCACCTATGGCTTCGTTATATTTACATGGTGGTTTCAGTCCCCCAGTGGGGTCAGATTGCAATGACAGGTCCAGGAAGAACTGGGTTAGGGCCCGGCCTGCCCTTACTGACCAGTAGGTTGAGTTCCTTAGATGACTGGAGACAACGTCAGCTGAGACCACCTTAGCTATGACCCATACTCTGTGAGACAGGAAAAGAAAAGACACTGCTCAGCCCGATGCATTTGCCATCTCGAGGCCTTCCTGCTCTCCCATCTTGAGGGTGTACTTACTGTAGATCACCCGGATTGTAAGCCAACTGAGTATAACCTGTAGGGGTGTAGAATTGTGACAAAAGCATATTCCAGGGGAAATTGCTTCTGGCCATTTTTGTTTTCAGGGTGGAATCTCGATTGACCAGTGTCCCCTGATATTCAGAGGTGGGTTTCTGGAGGGGGAGTGAGGAGCCTGGACAGGGGAGTTTGCAGCCAAGGCCTGGCTGGGGGCTCTGCTGCTGTCAGCTGGTGGGGGAAATTCTCCTAATTTCTGTGGGCCTCAGTTTCCCCATGTGTAAATTACAGTTGATATTCAAATTCTCCCAAGTCCCTTCCTGCTCCAGTGTCTGCACGTGCACGAGGGACTGAGGTGCCTGTTATGGAGTCCTGGGGACTGGAGCCGGGACCTAACTTGGTCCCTTCTCTGTGTGTCTCCCACAGGAGCCTGGGCTGAGTCCACACTGAAGACAGAGAATGGAGAGAGGAGCTGGAAGACAGGATATCAGCAAGTCTGGAAGACGAGAATATCGCAAAGAAGAACAAGGCCATGGTGGTGCAGGTGGTTGCCCGAGGAGGGAAGAATAAGCCCAGGCGGAGTCCAGAAAACTGAAGGGAAACCGAGGAATGCATGAGGCAGCATGAGCTGAGGGGGATGACTCGGAGAGTCCCACAGTCCACAGTGAGCCCGTGCCCCTGGGGCGGGGCCCCACAGGATGGATCGGGATTCGCTTGTACTGCTGGAGAACTGTACCAGTTCCCAGAGGAGGAGGAGGTGCCCACGAGCTTCAACCTTGGAGCCGCCCTTACGGTGGATGTTTCCAGGTAAGTGTGGGCCTAGGGGGATCAGGGGCATTTGAATTAGAGTTGCAGAGGTCCACCTTTCCTGCAGACTATTGTTGTAAGGTCAGAAACGACCACAGTAGGGGGCTCTTGCCTCTGAGACAGTGATACCAATAATATTCTTTGGAATGTATTGTGGTAAAGGGCTTTATGCACTATATATTTTGTCCATATATATGTTCAGGGTCTCATTTTTCCTTAGTCTTAGTCCTTAGTGTTAAGAGCGTGGAATTCTGACATCAAGAGGATTTCACTGGGGAGGTCAAGCAGTGAGTGGGAGAATGCAAACAAGATCTTGTAGCATGTGGGTGTCTCAGTTCCTTGAGAGTCTGCCTTCTGCTCATGTCCTAATCCCAGGTCCCCGGGATCAAGTCTCATGGTGAGGGGGCGGGACAGGGGGCTCCCTGCTCAGCAAAAGGGCGCAGGGGTAGGCCAAGCACTCGAATCCTAATGACAGGGTGGGCCTTTGAGAAGACTCCAAGAGGGCAGTCCCTTCTTCATCAGAGCGCACCGCAAGGGCATGTCACGGGACATCGAGCGTGTTGCGGCTCCTCTTTAAGGAAGGGGATTTGTTGCCTTCTGGGAGAAAGCAGAGAGCATTCCTGCAGGACATTCGGTCTAGGACTGCAGTTGAGATTCGAGATTTTCGACCACTTCTGTTGGATCGGGGAAGGGATCTTTCTGAGAGCTTCCGCAGTGCTTGGCTTGGTCCTTGGAGCCGTGAATACAGAGGTCAATACAACATCATTGCAACTGTCACAGGGCTTTCTGTCGAGTAAGCAGAAGTGATGAGAAGCGGGGGTGGGGTGAGTTCCTGGGAGGAAGTGGCCAGTGCTGTCTGGGGCATGATGTCAGTGGTTGTTCCAGTCTCTCACGGTGTTTTTGACCTACCTTGGCCCCGGGACCCTAGACTGGGACCAGATTTCCGCTCCTTGGGATACTGCCTGCCAACACCTGGGTTCCAAGGTGGCCCAAAGCAGCCGACACTTCCCAGGTCTCCGGAGGAAACTGCTGGTATCAGTACCTCCCGCCTCTGACTTGGCCAGCTGGAGAAATCGAGGCAAGTTCACAAAGTCTAATAGGGGTGTCCTTGTCCTAACGATCAGTGATGTTGTGCCTTTGTGTCTGAGAACTTCCGTGCTTTCCAGACTTCAGTATTCTCTCTCCATATAAAAATCCTGTAAATAGGGGCGCCCGGGTGGCTCAGTCGTTGAGCCTCTGCCTTCAGTTCAGGTCTTGATCCCAGGTTCCTGGGATGGAACCCCACCTCGGGCTCCCTCCTCAGTGGGGAGCCTGCTTCCCCCTCACCCACTGGCCGGGCTTGTGTTCCCTCTGTCACTGTGTCTCTCTCTGACAAATAATGTAATTGAAGGCTTCCAGAAATGTGCATAGTGGCCATATTGTAGATCAAGTAACTAAAAACAACAGAGAGGCCTGGAAACGATTGCTGGGGTAAATTAAAGGCAATCTAAATGAATAGAAAGACATCTATCCCATGCATAGATTAGGAGACTCCAGGTGATTGGAATACCAAATGAGTTTCATTCGGACTCACATGGGAGAAGACACATTGGGGGCAAATGTGCAAGCTAATCCTAAAAATGTATATGCACATCGAGGTACTGAGACTAGCAAGATGGCCATGAAGCCTTAAACTGGAGAAATCCACTCCATGTCAAAGCTCATCATGAAGCTATGGTCATTAAAGCACTACGTTATGGTATAAGTAATCACAATGTATATATATATAGGAACAAGAGGGACTATTGAGTACAAAATTTCCCCATACACATATACAATGTTTAAACTTTTTTTTGGATTATTTCTAAGTCATCTCTACATCCAACATGGGGTGCAAACCCACAACTCTGCAGACAAAGGTCGCTTGCTGCACCTATTGAGCCACCCAGGAACCCTGGGTGTTTGTTTGATTTTGTTTTTAATTATTTATTTATTTTCAGAAAAACAGTATTCATTATTTTTTCACCACACCCAGTGCTCCATGCAATCCGTGCCCTCTATAATACCCACCACCTGGTACCCCCACGCCCCCGCCACTTCAAACCCCTCAGATTGTTTTTCAGAGTCCATAGTCTCTCATGATTCACCTCCCCTTCCAGTTTAGCCCAACTCCCTTCTCCTCTCTAACACCCCTTGTCCTCCATGATATTTGTTATGCTCCACAAATAAGTGAAACCATATGATAATTGACTCTCTCTGCTTGCCTTATTTCACTCAGCATAATCTCTTCCAGTCCCGTCCATGTTGCTACAAAAGTTGGGTATTCATCCTTTCTGACGGCGGCATAATACTCCATAGTTTATATGGACCCCATCTGCCTTATACATTCGTCCGCCGGAGGGCATCTTGGTTCTTTCCATAGTTTGGCGACCGTGGCCATTGCTGCTATAAACATTGTGGTACAGATGGCCCTTCTTTTCACGACATCTGTATCTTTGGGGTAAATACCCAGGAGTGCAATGGCAGGGTCATAGGGAAGTTCTATTTTTAATTTCTTGAGGAATCTCCACACTGTTCTCCAAGGAGGCTGCACCAACTTGCATTCCCACCAACAGTGGAAGAGGGTTCCCCTTTCTCCACATCCCCTCCAACACATGTTGTTTCCTGTTTTGTTAATTTTGGCCATTCTAACTGGTGTAAGGTGATATCTCAATGTGGTTTTAACTTGAATCTCCCCGAGGGCTAGTGATGATGAACATTTTTTCATGAGTCTGATAGCCATTTGTATGTCTTGATTGGAGAAGTGTCTGTTCATATCTTCTGCCCATTTTTTGATATGTTTGTCTGTTTCGTGTGTGTTGAGTTTGAGGAGTTCATTATCGATCCTAGATATCAACCTTTTGTCTGTACTGTCATTTGCAAATATCGTCTCCCATTCCGTGGGTTGCCTCTTTGATGTTTTGACTGTTTCCTTTGCTGTGCAGAAGCTTTTGATTTTTTTAAAATAAAGTCATTGGTACACTTGACGAGGATAACCAAAGACTTTTACTAAAAGTAACTGGAATGAATGAACATCTACTTAATACTATGTTAACATTAAAACCTACTTAGCACTATATATCGATGGTAGTTGAAGAAGTAAAAGTAGATGTTTTTTTTGTTAAAGATTTTATTATTTATTTGTTGGAGATAAAGAGAGAGAGCAAGCAATCACAGGCAGGGAGAGATGCAGGCAGAGGGAGAAGCAGGCTTCCCCCCTGAGCGGGGAGCCCGATATGTGACTCGATCCCAGGACCCTGGGCTCATGACCAGAGGCCACGTCAGATACCCAACTGCCTGAGCCACCCAGGTGCCCCAAAGTATAATTTTCAAGCACAGGGTCTCACGTCAGTAGCCAGTGTTGACAACATGATGCTCTTAGCCCGTTGTGATGGAATTTTTCCCGGAGGTTTCGGGCAGGAATGAGGTCTAGGTAAAGGAAGCACCTTTGCAGAAAGGTATAGGCACGAATTGGCAAATGGGGGCGTGGGGTTTGGCGTAGAAGAGGACTCTCCCTGAGACCTGCCTCCAGCCCCCATAACAAGGGGTTCCGGGGCCAGTCACAGGGGAACTGGGTCCTCCGTGTGCCTTTGTTTCTTCATTTGTGAACCAGGAAAAAGGAAAGCTCCCATGAACAAGTGGACTGTGAAGACTAGAAGTGCTAATATGTAGGAAATCATGCGTCTCAAGAACTCTAAGGGACGTCCATGATCTCAGGGAGTTTCCAAACTGACTAAACACCGGACTTTAATAAGAAGATTCCAGACCCCACGTCAGCCCACTGAATCAGAATTGCTAGAAACCAAAAGGACGAGGTTGCATTTGTACTAACTCTCCGAGGCTGTTCTGATACAGTGATGAGTATATGAGTAGGGAACACTGAGTCGTATAACGTTCCTCTAAAACAGCAAAGTGGGAATAGCAGAACGCGGATCTTTTCTGTCGAGTCTCTCCGCCAGAGGAGTAAAGGAGGAGGACTCTGCAATGGAAGGAGACCTGGCCCACCTGACCCCATTTAATCTTCGCGCAGTTTCCATGTTTGATTAGAAAGAGGCCGCCAGGTGAATGGCACGAGGTCAAGTCAAAGGAATCTATCAAGCAGTGCTCCATCTTCTGAAACTTGTTTTTACCTTTCTGAAACTTGAATTTCAGTATAGTTATCGTACAGTGTTAACATAAGTTTCAAGAGTAGAATGTGGTGATTGAACATTTCCATACATTGCTCAGTGCTCATTCGCACAAGTGCACTTGTTGACGCCCTCTGCATTCCCCGATTCCCTGGTCCCCCTCCCCTCTGGCTACCACCAGTTTGTTCTCTCTAGTTAAGAGTCTGTTTCTTGGTTTGTCTGGCGCCCTTTTCTTTTGCTCTGCTTATATATTTTGTTTCTTACGTTCCACATACGAGTGGAATCCTTTGGTATTGAGCTATCTCGGACAGACTTAATTGACTTAGTACAATATACTCTAGATGCCCCTGTCTCATTTCAAATGGCAAGATTTTATTCTTTTCTATGGCTGAGTAATATTCCGTGGTATAAATATACCGCATTGTCTTCACCGGTCATCTATGGACGGACATCTGGGCCCTTTCCAGAATTTGGTTATGCATGTATTCGTGCTTACTAGTGCTTATGTATTTCTGAGAGTAAATATCCCGTAGTAGGACTGTTGGATCGTAGGGGGGTTCTGTTGTTACGTTCTTGAGGAACCTCCATACCATCGTCCACAATGGCTCCCCCGGTTTGTGTGCCCAGCACTAGGGCAAGAGGGTTCCCTTTTCTCCGCAGCCTTGCCCACACTTGTTGTTTCTTATGTTTTGGGTTTTAGCCATTCTGACGGGGGTGAGTGCATATCTCATTGGTTCTTTCTGTTGCTTGTTTTTTGTTTGTTTGTTTAAGATTTTACCTGCTTCTTTGAGATAGAGAGTATAAATGGGGAGGAGTCGAAGAAGGGGTAGCAAGCTCCCCACTGAGCAGGGAGTCTGATGTGGGACTCGATGCCAGTGAAACGTGGTCCCTATGACATAATCAGAAGAGCAAGGAAAGCAACGTACACATAGAGGGGTCATCTAGGAGTCAGGGATGTTAAGTTCTTGAGGAACCTCTGTACTGTTTTCTAGAGTGGCTGCACCAGTTTGCATGGGCACCGAGAGTGTCAGAGGGTTCCCCTTTCGCTGTACTCTTGCCACAATCTGTTGTTTCCTGAGTTGTTACCTGTAGGCATTCTGACTGATGTGAGGTGGTATCTCACCGTGGTGTGGTTTGTATTTCCCTGGTATGGCACTCTTACTTTCAACACTCCGTAAAACTGGTGGTGCAAGTACTTTCTATTCAGTGAGGATGTCCTCGTATGCAGGCAGTAGAGAAAGAGTATTGAATATGCAACCCTCACGGAGTCCTCATTCCCTCCCTAGGAGTCCTTTGAAGTGAACTTCCCCGGATGAGAGATGACAGAGGAGACTTTGACTTTCAAACAGCTGGTCACTGTTGAATAGACTTACTGGCATTTGTACGACACAACTCTGGGAGTGGAGTAGGTGGGAAAAATAGGATGTAAATAACATCTGTTTCACTGGGCGGGAACAGTAGTATACCAGGTCAGGTTGATACAGAAGGAAAGGGAAAATACAATAATGTCAAAAGTTTGAGGTTGAGAGATCCCTTCACACTGACAAACTGAAGGGGAGAAGTTTGGCAAGCTCATAGGGAACCAAACATGTCCACAGACTTTCGGTGTAATGCTCAGCCCTACGTATACGACCTTCCTAAACGGCAGACAGTCCTATAGGCACACAGGTGCACATGCAGAAAAGAAAAGAAATACCACAGAGAGCTAAACACAGAAACATGTCCTCCCGGTAGGGTACGTAGAGCCTAAAGGTGATGGAGACTCAGTATAACTGTGACGATGAGAACCAAGCACATGTCCATGAGCATGTGTCCCGATCCTCCAAATCACCATGATAGGGAGAGCTTAGAGCATCCAATGTCAATAACCCACAAGTTCATAGTGGTTGTCCGAACCAAAAACTTTAATGACATAGAAGGGGGACAGAATGTTCTTTTCCACAGTGCAGTGCCGTCCAATACACATTGTATAGATATCCAAACATCAGAATTCTTCCAATGTACAAACAGAGATAGGGTTAGGAGATACCACAGGGAGCAGTAAAAGATGGCAACATGTTAGAGAAAGTGGTTAAGAGGAGAGGCTCGTCACCCATCCTCAGGGTCCACCATGTACCAGATTCCCAATTTCAGAAAGCAAAGCATGTGTCTTGCTGTGAACAGATCAATCTGATAGGTACTCTATAGCAATGCAACCAAAGCTGCTCTCACAGGAGTGGTGATGGGCACACTGGACCTTCTTGGTCTCCGGGTAGGCTAGCCGGGACACATGCAGCATTAACCATGGAGTGTCCTGGCCCAAGGCACAGGCTGAATTTAATCAGGAGGAACTGATCAGACAACTTCAGAATGTAGGCCATTAAGCTAGACATGTGGCCTGTCCCCTACAAACAAGGAAATGTCACCACCACCGGAGACAGCCACCTAACGGTGAGGAGATATTTTGGGTTCTGAAGGAGTAAGAAAATACAGCAACACATTCTTGTCGTCCTTTGGAACCCAACCTATCTCTCCTCCATGTTGCTGTCTCTTATTTGTGGTGACAGGGATTTGTGAAGACAGACAGACCGGTCATCTGGTTCAATGGTCCACATCCTGAAGGTGTCTGATAACTCCCTCGTGCTCAAATTCAGGCTGAACGTCTCCAGG
Source organism: Mustela nivalis (assembly GCF_964662115.1). Taxonomy (NCBI): domain Eukaryota; kingdom Metazoa; phylum Chordata; class Mammalia; order Carnivora; family Mustelidae; genus Mustela; species Mustela nivalis. The sequence continues at coordinate 92,789,323 of NC_139029.1, read as the reverse complement.
AAGAACACGATGTAGTCAATGCTGTGTGCTTCTGGCATAGCCCAGTTGGTGGCCCAGAATGTCCAGTGTGACATGTGGCCTCTTCCCGTGGTGCTGCTGACTCTGGTTCTCTGCAGGATGGAATTGAGAGCAGCAAGACTGAAGGTCTCTGGAAACGGGGGGGTGATCTAGGCAGGCATTGGTCTCCTGAGGGGTTTATCACAACTGGAGCTGAAGGGCAAGAAACTCTCTCCTCCAATGGGTCTCTTGCAGTAAAAATCATCGAGAATGGCTTGGGATTGTGATGTGGATTCTCAGCAAAGTGTCTCTCCCGTGCTCTCTTTGGGCTTTAACTTGATGTGCTGCTTTAGATGTCCTTTCATCCAGTGGAAAAAGAAGGGTTTTTAGGATGAAGTTTCAGGATGGGGTTTTCATTCACACAGGCCTCTCTTTTCTTAGTTTCTGCAGTCTTTGGCATCTGAGAGAGGAAGAGTGAGAGACATCAAATGTGAGTCTTGGTCAGATGCTACTGGTGGCTGAGCCTGGAGGGGTGGTGGCCAGGTGACAGAGGGCAGGAGCAAGCGGAAGGCCTCTCCAGAGGAGCAGCTGCAGGGGGAGCTGCACCCAGGCAGAGGGGGAGTTGAGAGCCCCAAGTCAGAAGTCATACCTTCACGAAACCGATAGGCAGCCTGTGTTGGAGGATGCAGGGGCCCCTGGGCTCCCCCAGCAGGGGGCTAGTGATGTCCCAGCTCAAAGCTGCTGTGAGCTTTTGCCAGATCCCAACTACCTCCTCCTCTGCAGCCACTTCCCCCTTGAGCCCCTCCATCAGAAGCCAAGTGATGGCTTGCCGACGCCTCCCGGGGAGGTGGGCACCTAGCACGCACCACGCGCGTTCCGAGACAGGCTGCTGCAGGAAGCAGGGGACCCGTGGCAGCCAAACACATCCCCTTTTCACCCTTGTCCCAGTCTTCTGAAAAGGAGGCCAGGCTTCGGAATGAGTCCTAGATTGGGAGAGCCCACAGGGGCCTATGAGTATCTCCAACTTCTTTTCTGCCCTGTGCAGAGGAGGAGCTGTGGCCCCAGGGGCTAAGGACCCCCGAAAGCCATGTGACCTGTGACTGAAAAGCCTGGGCTGAAAGCCAGGCTCAGGCCCTGTGCAAACCTGTGGTGGGGAGGGAGAGGACAGCCCCTGATCTGCAGGTGTGGGCAGGCAGTAGATACTGATGGTCACTTTTGGCCTCCCTGGAACAAGCCCAGAGGTGCTGAGGGAAGAGCCCGGGGAGGAGAAACCCCAAGGGGAATTTACAAAGGACAGCCTGGGTGTTATCAGGGACACTTCATTTTCCCTCAGGGACAACAAGGGTCTCTGAATGTTATCTCACACAGGATAGACCTTGGGGCATTTGTAGGAATAGTCTGAGTAGGTATAAGCTTCAGCAAAGTGTAAAGGGCACATGGAGAAGGATTCATGTTTGCTTTCTAGATTCTCATCCCTTCTTTCCCCAACTTTCCATAAGCGTAGAGCCTCTCATGGATTCCAGGGGTGTTCTGATGGGCCTGCAAATGGATAGATAGGAGAAGGAGTCCTGAGATTGTTTCCTGAGATGTTGTATAATGACACCATAGGATTCTTTTCTTTCAATCTGTCGTGGACCTGTCGGGGAGCTGGCAAGTCCTCGTAGTGACTTTGTGAACCATGGTTTTGATTGCCACAGGAAGCAAGAAACCTGAAATTCCTCAACCTCGATCAGGGAAGGGATCATGTTTTAGACACTGGGTTTCCAGGCAATATTCCTTCCTCATTGTATCGTGTATGATAGGGGCTGAGGAGAAGCTTGACCCACCAGCTGGGTCCCAGGTGAGGGTTCTGTGTCCACCTAGCTCAGATTTCCTGAACGTCCCAAGAGGAGAGTGCATGTGGCAGTGACTCATTGAGACCTCGGACCTGGGAGGAGGAGGCTTGGAATTGGAGAAGCAGGGAAGGAGGGCAAGGAAGCCAAGAAAGCGTGTGGTTTCTGGCAGAGCTCTAAGTGTTTGATGGGTGTAATAATGCTGCTCTGCTGAGGAGGGCCGTGGGGCCTGCTTCGCCATGGGCGTGGAGAGAGGGGAGAGGGAATCCCAGGACAGCCCCGGCAGGAACACAGCAGAGTTGAGCTGCATCCCGGTGATGGAGACCAAGGGCCGGCAGGGTGGCAGCCCCCATGCGAAACCGGGGAAGCACCAGCTGTGGGAATGGCCGAAGGAGGGAGAGCAAGTGAAGAGACAGTGTGTGTTTGGTCGGGGGTGTTGGAGGGGTGGAGCTCTAATCAGCAGGAGAACAGTAGGAGTCCATGCCCCAAGCGCCAAAGGCATGATTACCTCTGGGCCCTAAGCTTGAAGACCAGGGAATCTGCATGCCAGTCTCCACTGGCCAAACTGCAGTATTCTCTTGGGAATCTTCTGTTTCATGACACGGAGGGCTTTCATGTGGCCATGGATTTGACAGCCATGCTGTCTGTCCCTCGAGTCCTCACCAGCATCACGCTCCAGCTTGGGAGGGTTCTTCATGCACATGGAAGCATCCAAAGCCAGTTCTGCAAGGAAAAGCACATCGACAGGATCCGCTGTGATTCATGATCTTTCTGGACCTCCACCTCCATTGATGTCAAAGAAGGACAGTGGCCAGAATGAGAAAGGCCGTCTGACAGATCACAGGCCCGTGGACACAGTTTGATTACTTCCGGTTTTGGCTCTCTCTCTCATACTCAAGTAAGGCTCACTGGGCCAGGAGGCCAACAGGTTCCCAATGGACAAAAGTGAAAGCACGAGAAACGATCGGTAAAAAGAAACAGTTCTGGGAAAGAGAAGTTTCCACACACAAGGAAATTGTGCTGGAAAGAGGCTGTACTCTTGTCGAGAAGAGACTGTAGAGCGCAGCAAAGTCTAGGTTGCAGGGAAGCCTTTCGGGGTCAACCAGGGAAGAGCACACTGGGGAATGCATACAACATGCATCAACATGGCCAGCGTTTCATACCTGTGCACTACGTATAATATACACACCGAATAGACAACATGTGTGTGACCTAAGATAGAAATGTCTGTGTCTGTATGTATATATGTATGTATAAGGGAGTCAGTGATTAATGAGGGATTTGCGGACAGGCCCAGAGCATTCTACCCCCGCTCTGCTCAGCTGCATCGAGTAAAAGAAAAGACACGGAATCCAAAAGAACGAGAAAAGCAGTGGTGAGAAACAGGTGACCATGGACATGTTCCATGGGGGAGTCGGTGGGAACAAGTCAGAGTAAAAGCATCTGCCCCAGCGTGTAATTGTGTATTCACCCCCAGCTGATAGGATGAAACCTAATCCCCCAGTGTGATGGTATGATGGGGTGAGCCTTTGGGAGGCAGCTCCTCCCCTAGAAGGGATTCACGCCCTATAAAAGAGACCTCACAGGGTTCCGTCGCCTCTCTGCACTGTGAGGACAGAGCCAGAAGGCAGCCACCTCTGAGCCAGGAAGGCAGTGTCACCAGGCCCCGAATGTGTCCCTGTTTGATGGTGGTTCTGGCGCGCCTCCGGAACGGTGAGATACCGATTTCTGTTGTTGTTGTTGTTTTTTTTTTTTTTTTAAAGATTTTATTTATTTATTTGACAGAGAGAAATCACAAGTAGATGGAGAGGCAGGCAGAGAGAGAGAGCGGGAGGCAGGCTCCCTGCTGAGCAGAGAGCCCGATGCGGGACTCGATCCCAGGACCCTGAGATCATGACCTGAGCCGAAGGCAGCGGCTTAACCCACTGAGCCACCCAGGCACCCCCGATTTCTGTTGTTAAGAAGTCAGCCTGTCTGAGGCATTTTTGTTATTATAAGCAGAGCGGACCAAGGAGCTGGCATGGAGCTTTTTTTCTTGCTCAGGCCTCCATGGGACGTGAGTCACAGAGAGAGGGAGGGGGCCAGCGGGTCGGGGCAGGACGGTGGGCGCCAAGGAGAAGTGACAGGCCGCAGGGAGAAGACAGTAAGGAGGGTGAGTGCTAAGGCCCTGGTCCGCGCTGGGCTTCCCCGAGCACTCACTGAGCTCTTTCTCCAGGGCCCTCCCTGGTGCCACAGTGCTGCTACTGATGTGGCCTCCCCCTGGGAACGGCATCTCCTCAATTCTCAGGGAGGTCAGCTCCTGACCGAGGAGCCCCAAGGCACCCCAGGCTCCAGGAAGGGACTCTGAGTGCTGGTGGGGAAGGAAGACAGGATGCAGAGGAGGGTGGAAACGCTCAGTCTTCAGGACATCTGAGCAGAGGTGGATCCTGAGGAGCAGGAGGCTGGGCATGAGGCCCCGGAGATGAAGGGAGCAGATGGACGAGATGGAGGACCCGAAGAGAGAGTGACCTGTATACTTCATGGGGTAAAGTGGACCCTTCTCAGCTTAGAAAAGGAAAAAACAAAAATCAGTAGTACGCGGTGTTGCGAGGCCAGTATTTCTACAGTGTCTGTGAGCACCGAACAGGGCAGATGGGCTTTACGATGCTGAAGGAGAGAAAACTGGGCGCATGAGCCTTTCTGAGAAAGGCAGGCAGGATGGGGTCCGGGGATAGTAGATCTGCCTCAAACTGCTCTTCCCCACATGAAACAATGCCCTGACACCATTTCCAAGAGTTGAAACCCCACAGGCATCTGAGGATTCGATGTGACAAATTCATACATATTGTCATGCAATTTTGTTGCATCAGGGCCCCTATGAATTGTATTTCATGTTCCCAAGAACAATGAGACGGAGACCCCATTTTTTGTGGTTTTCAGTAAGCGGACTGAAGGGAAAATGCATGAGAAGAGGCGGAAGTTGGCCAGTTATACAGCCAGGAAGTGGCAAGGCCAGTACCTGGTTCAGAGCTGATACTGAACACCAGGCTCTTGCTCACCTTGCTGTATTGCAGCATCGTGGGGGCTCAACCTCATCCCATTGCTACCTGTAGCCACAAGTCTGTGATGACCAACACAGGGCCTAGAGCTTCCTAGTCACCTTCCCTCTCACCTCGGAGCAGTGGCGGTTGGTCCCCAGAACCCATGTTGGTGCCCAGGCTCCCGATGGCAGAGGAGAGGCTGAGCCTGGCTCTGTTGTCACCACGGTCCAAATGCTGGTCCAGCTGCAGTTGCAGGGAATCAGCCACCGGGGTGCTTGGCTGTGTCTGTGCCCCGGAACTTTGCACCTGTGCTCTTGGGAAAGTCAAGTTTCCACTGGATGGCCCTTGGTGACAGGGAGACTGCATCGGAGCTGAAGCGAGAAGAGATTTCAATGGGATCCATCCCAGGGCTCCTTAGCTGAGTGCTCTCAGAACACCCATGTCTGATGCCCCCGCCCCTCTGTGAGACCACCCTGGGAGCAGGTACAAAGGCAGGCATCATGGCTATGAAGGAGATGTCCCCATTGTCTCTGAGCCTGTGGATGCTGTGTTGGCAGGTGACCAGGCTGCAGAGTCCCTGAGGTGAAAATCACCCCCTGACTCCGCAGGGCCTTCGGATGGGCCCAGTAGCTCATGCCTATCATTCTGTTCATAGTAACCTTGGTGTGAGAGCCTAGAGAGAAGTTCCTGGAGAGTTCTCAGGGCTTGGGAGAAGGAGTTGTCCATGTGTAGTGGCAACAAAGAACGGGGGAAGAAGTTCAGCCTCGAGGCTTCAGGTACCCCTAGAAGAGGGAGTTGCGGAGAGGTAGCACGGGCCAACTTATGGGGCCTTTTCCCAGCTCTGAAGCCTTTTGAAGCTTCTCATCTGCAATTTCTGTCTGCCCTTCCGTCCGTCCACTCATCTGGATTCTATTGCCCCTTGGAGAATGCTAAATAACCGTGTGTTTCATTTGTGCCTCCCAAATTGCTGTAATGCTGAGGATGCCTGGTCTCTTTGGCCCTCGGGGAGGACGGGGAAACTCGGGAGAAGGTAGTCCTAGGGCGGAAAGGCTGTTACTGTCCACGTAAGGTTGAGGGACAAAACATTTCTTAGGCAGTTTCACTGTACCATATTGATCCAATAAGGAACATCATGGACTCCTTGCTGGCCCTAGCACATGTTTTGTTCAGCAGAGAAAGTCTCCTAACAGGGCCAATTTTTCTCCCAGAAGGGAGGTCCAGAAAATAGCCTGAGCGGGAAGAGACGGGAAGTGGATTTTGGCCTGCGCCCCTGTGTGAGCGTGGCCGGAAGGGGGTCACACTCAGCAGGCTCCACGTTTCTGAAGATCCTGGAGAGGGAAACAACTCTTTGCTTTGCCCCTGAATGATGCCCGTAGCCACGTAAGGTGCACAGGCTGCTGCTCATTTAGAGGGCATTATGCCACCAAGAGTGGACACGTGACAGAAACCGTATCCAAGCTGGGAAAATATCACTGATGCTGCACAGAGGGTGAAAAGCCCACCATCCACGGGGGAGGAAAAGCGGGACTAGAGCTTTGGCTTCACTGAATCCATGGGACAGGGGACAGACAGGACTGGGTGCTCAGGATCTTCCATGTAAATGCTCCAGAGGAAGGCCAACACCCGGGGAGAATGAAATTTGAGCCCAGCAGAAACAGCACAGACGCTGCCCATAGGGAGCAGCCGCATAGCAGTGTGGAGACCAGAGAGCTTGCAAGAAGATACACAGGACGTACAAGTGGCCATAGAATTTCTTGGGTCTAAAAAGTCTCTTCTTGGAAATAAGAGGCCTGTTACCAAGATGCCTCCAGGTGAGAGAGCGGTGGCTGAGGTTTTGTCCCTTTCTCTCCATTTCTCCTCTCTCACCTTACTTGGTCCCAACAGCCTGCTGCTTGTGAGGGGGCAGGTGACACAGGAACAGTGTGGGACAGAAGGAAAGGAAACTTGTCTGACCCACATGATGCCTTTTCTTTTGAAGTAGGCTCCACATCCAGTGTGGATCAGAACGTGGGGCTTGAACTCAGAACCCTGAGAGGAGGACCTGAGCGCAGATCAAGAGCTGGAGGCTTAACCCCCGGGTGTCCCAGTGTTTTGAAAATAAAATCCAAGAGCATATTCAAACCAGTATGGGTCTACAGGGCCTGTTGGCAGGGATGCATCTCTCAGCCTATTTATGTTGCTGTATACAGAGAAGACAGGCTTCCTGGGACCCTCCCTTCCCAGGAAGTTTGTGCCCCTCACAATGGGGTTACTTACCATCTACATCCAGACCCTCGAAGGTTTCCTCCTTGTCACGTGTAGATGAGGCACTTGTACAAGGCCTCCAGGTGTCTGGCAGGTGATGGCCAATTGAAGAAGTCAAATGACATTCATCCAGAGAGTCCTGTGGGACGTCATTCTCTTCTACCACGGGCAGCTCCGTGCAGAGCCTCGAGTTACAGGGAGGACTGGAGATGCAACAGGAAGGCTGAGTCAACATGGAGTCCCAGTGGTTTAGGGCAGCGGGGAGGACGGTGTGGTCACAGAGAACAAACGGGAAGTCCCCATCAGGGGAGAGGAGCCATTCTGCCTCCCTCTGGGGAAGGGTGTGGATGAAGCAGGGATAGATCAGGGAAGGAGAGAGGGAACCAGAGCAAGAGGTGGTCAGAGCATGGCCAAAATGGGAGTTTAAAGGAAGAGAGTCTGAACCTCCCCAGTGCACCACCGTCCCAAAACAAACAGCACACTCAGAAAACAAGAAAAGCAGCACCAGCACTTTGGCCTACGTCTTGTTGAAATTTGCAGAAAGGAGCAAGACCACCCCAGGCTATGGCAGCATTGGAGATTCCTAGAATGCTTGTGTGTCCCACGAATTTTATTTTTTTTCTAAACAGTTGTCTTGCCATGAATTCCTACCCACGTCATAATGCAAAAGCAGCAGAGGTAGATGGCATCTTTGGCCTGATTTGGATCAAAGCGTGACCGTGAGAAGGCAAGAAGTCCAGTGTGCTTAATAAACTTGCATCAGGGGACTGCAGACTCCAGGCTTGGGAGGGATTGAGAAAGGGGCTTATAGTAGTGCCCCAGAAAAGCAGAAACCATTGCTAATGGCCCGTTTTGTGCATGTGAGAATGGGTGAGAGAGGCATATTTAGCAATTTCTAGATTTGCCTAGATCACCAGATGTCACCATTGAATTAAAGCCCATGAATCTTCAGAGTTACCTGGGGCATATCGGGTCTTGGTCTTCTACCTCCAAAAGATCATTGTGATTTTCTACAACTAAAGAGAGACAGGGCCAGTCACATTAAACGGAATGGCATCGGTACGTTAAAATAAAATATCCGCTGCAGCTAACACTCGGGCATAATTTTCCTTAATGGGGCAGAGGGTAGTGTGAGAGAAACCCTCCAGGAGGCCTCCGGGAGTGCCTTGGTAATGTGTCACGGTTTGCTTTTTTTAGGCCTCGGGCACGAGCTCCCTGATGTGGTGGGGCCACATGGAAAGAGTCTGTGTAGAGTGAAACGTGTGTTTTACCATGGATTCTGGGGGAGAGCTTGTCTGAGTTTTAAAAACGTACTGCGTCCTTCTCACCTTACCTTATCTCATGAGATGCTCTAGGTGTGATGGTTGAAAGGCATTTAGACATAGAGACCAGACTGATGGATTGAATCTGCAAACCCTCAAATCAAGAGGAATCTTGTGTGTACAATTCCTTCGAGTACACAGACGTGGGAGCCATGCATGGGGAGGGGGAATGGCCGGGCTCAGCCTTGCTCAGGGAACCATTCAAGCAAGCTGATGGCAGAGGTGTGGATGTCCTGATACAGCTGTGATGACTCACTGAATCAGAGCAGTCAAACCAGGGAAACGACAAAGCCAAAGATGCAGGTAAAGCTGACAGCATCTTTGAAAAGGGACAAAGAAAACAAGGTCCATTGTATGGGTATAAAAACGAGAGCCCTGGAGATGAGGAGAGACAGTTAATGGAAATCAGGAGCAAAGACACCTGCGGCGTTGCATCACAAATGTGTGTGGGTTGTGACATCTACCTTGACTCCAATGTCCTAACGTATATCAGAAGACATAAGCAGAGCCTGGGATGAGGAATGAAGGGCGGGTCTGTGCCTCACGTGATATCTGTGCTGTAAAGACTGGCCTAGCGCCTGACTGGGATCCCTATATCTACCCAACTCCTACACAGCAATGGCACATCTCAGCGTAAGCAGAGGTTGGAATAGCAAACATAAGGGGTCAGCGAGGGAGTCGAGTTGGAGCTTTCTCAGCTTGACAACGGAGGACTCACTAGCTACTTCCAGAGCAGAAGAACTGTCCATATCATCGAAGGAGTTTCTGTCAGCCCTCGTAGAGGTCCCATGCAGGTCAGCCAGGTCACGAAAGGCTGAGTGAGTCAAATAGCATTGATCCAGGGAGTCCCATGGGGGATCCTGCTCTTCCACCTCTGGCAGACACAGACTGGGCCTGGGAGGGTGGGGAGATCAGAACATGAAAACAAGAAAAGGAGACACCCCATAAAACTACGCTTTCAGATGGGAGGCCGAGAAGTAGAGTCATAAGAAAGGAGCACAGCCACTACTCACCGCAGAAACTACCCTGCTGTTTCAGGGACAGAGTATGGCTGCTAGGGGGAAGTACAGATAGCCAGAGAACAGAAGGATCTCAGGGTAGAGGCGACAGATCTAAGCTTCTGAGCATCAAACTCTGAACCATGGTGGAATAGAAGTCGAGGCTCAGAGTATACATCGACCATTTTAAAGGTGGCTTCGACACTTTTGCATAAATTCTGTGGCTGTTACGTTTAGGGACCTAGTGAACACAGGATGCCTTTTCAAAGGCATCCTCAGCCTGGAGCGATCTCGTGTCCTCAGTGCCTCTTTCTCTAAGTACGGTGACGTGATATGACGTGACGTGACATGTTTCCTAGGTATTCTTTTTCTACAGTGTATCCTTAATGCGGTAAGACCGCGGAGGGAGACACAGCTCTGCCCCTCTCTGTGGATTTAGTGAAAGAAGAGAAGAGGGCAATGCTGAGAATCCCACCGACTAGTCAATTCATGCAGGTCAAGTGACTGCAGGTGACTGAAATGGAGGAGTCCAAAAGGAAAGGAGACGTGTAACACAGGGAAGACACACATCATGGTTCAAGGAGAGGGTTTGTGTTTGGAGAAGGGATGAAAGTGATAGGTTTGTCAGTTTCTATTTGTTCCTTAAAATAGTCCTTCAATTCACCACTGAAGGAAGGCAAGGTTCTTCAGAATTACCTGGGGCCTAGGGGGTCTTGGTCCTCTTCCTCAAAAAGATCATTAGGACTTCCTAGAAATGCAGACAGACAGGGCCAGTCACTTTGCACCGATCACCACTTGTACATTAGAACCAAGCATCTACTACAACTACCATATGGGGAGAATAATCCTTAGCGGGGCAGAGGAAGGCATGGAAGAAGTCCTCCAGGAGGCCTCAGGGAGTGTCTTGGGAATTTGCCACAGCGTGCGTTCCGCAGCCTTCGGGCCCGAGCTCCCCGTAGTGGTCAGGCCACAGACAAAGGGTCTCTGTACAGAGTGACACATGTGTTTTCCTACAGGTACTGGGGAACAGCCTCCCTCGATTCTAAAACCTTATTGCAAACTTCTCTCATTACCTCACCCCATGAGATACTCTAGGTGTGATGGTTTAAGGACATTTAGACAGAGACCAGACTGACGGATCAAATCTGCAAACCCACAAGCCGAACGGAATCTTTTGTGTACAATCCTTTGCGCTCCACAGACATAGGAGCCGTGCACGGGGAGAGGCAAAGCCCAGGCTCCGCTTTACTCGCGGGAAGCATCTAAGCCAGCTGATGGCAGAGGTGTTGATGGCCTCATACAGCAACGTTGACTCCGTGAAGACAGCCAACACAGAGCACACAGACAGTGGGGATGAGAGCAGTCAAACCAGGGAAAGGACAAATCCCCAGACCTAGGAAAGGCTGATGGCATCTCTGGACGGGCACGACAATTCAAGGGACATCGTATGGGAATGAAAAGGAGAGCATGGCAGATGAGGAGAGACATTTAATGGAAATGAGGAATGAAGACAGACACCTCAGCTTACGCAGCCGAAGGGAGTGTGAGTTGTCACATCTGCCTTGATTGCAATGTCCTAACTTCTGTCAGAAGCCCTAAGCAGGGCCTGGGATGAGGATCAAAGGGCAGGTGCATTTCTCAGCTGAGGTCTTTGCTGAAAAGGGTATCCCAGAGCCTGACTCTGATCCCCATGTCTACCGGGCTCCTACACAGCGGTGACACCTGTCAGCATAAGCGGAGGCTGGGATAGCAAACCTAGTGGGTCGGCCTGGTGGTCGATTTGGGGCTTTGTCAGCTGCACCATGGTGGACTCACTAGCTACTGCCAGAGCAGAAGAGTTGTCAATGTCATCAAACGAGTTTATGCCAGCCCTCGTAGAGGTCCCTTGCAGGTCAGCCAGGTCAGGAAGGGCCGAGTAAGTCAGATAGCCTCCATCCAGTGAGTCTCCTTGGGCGTCCTGCTCTTCCACCTCTGGAAGCTTTCTGCTGGGCCTGGGAGGGTTGGAAGATCTGACCGTGAAATCAAGGAAAGGAGACACCCCAGTATCCTACCGCTGTTAATGGGAGGCCGAGTAGTAGAGTCGTGAGAAAGGAACGCCTCCCCGCAGAAACTACCCTCCTGTTTCAGGGGCAGGGTATGACTGCTAGGGGGATGTACATATAGCCAGACAACAGAAGGGTCTCAGGGTAGAGGCTACAGATCTAAGCTTCTGAGTAACAAACTGAAGGATGGTAGAATAGAAGTCGTGGCTCAGAGTATGCATCGAGGGTTTGAAAGGTGGCTTCGACACTTTTGCATAAATTTTGTGGCTGTTACCTTCAGGGACCTAGTGAACCCAGGATGCCTTTTCAAATGCATCCTCAGCCTCGAGCGATCTCGTGACCTCAGTGCCTCTTTCTCTAACTACTGTGACGTGACGTGACGTGATATGTTTCCTAGGTATTCTTTTTCTACAGTGTATCCTCAATGTGGTAAGACCGAGGAGGGAGACACAGCTCTGCCTCTCTCTGTGGATTTAGTAAAAGAAGAGAAGAGGGCAATGCTGAGAATCCCACTGACTAGTCAATTCATGCAGGTCCAATGACTGCAGGTGTCTGAAATGGAGGAGTCCATTAATGAACGGAGACGTGTAACACAGGGAAGACACACGTCGTGGTTCAACGAGATGATTTGTGATTGGAGGAGGGATGAAAGAGATAGGTTTGTCAGTTTCTAATTGTTCCTTGAAATACAGTCCTTCAATTCACCCCTAAAAGAAGCCAAGTTTCTTCAGAGTTACCTGCGGCATAGTGGGTCTTGGCCTTCTTCCTCCTCATGATTCAGTTGATATTCTGGAAAGAAATACAGTCAGCACCAGTGAGTAATAAGATCCCCTCTTTCCATTAGTAATCCAGTGTCTGATGCAATCCAGGTATTCAGGTATGCATAATGTGGGGACAGATTTAGTGAAAGTAATATTGGAAGGTGCCCTCCCGCATTCCCTTGTGGTTACTGCCTGGATTTCGGAGACTGAGCCATTGTGTACGAGATCATCATGACAGTGTCCCCCGTCGGAAATCGGTGTACACACTTTAACTTCTCTGTCCTCACAGATTCTGGGAAGTAAGCCTCCCTCTGTCCTACAAGGAGTACTGCAGTATTCAGCCTCTCTCATCAGAGGCCGAGTTGCGGAAGCCTTCGTGGCACTTTTACACTGAGCCTGAAGAGATGGAAGGCAACTACAAACCCTCAACTTCATGTGAGTCTTTGGGGCTGCACAGAATGTTGCCCCAGTTCATGTGGGGTTGGGGGGAATGCTAAGGCTCAGCTGTGCTTCTGGAAACACACGAACACGGTATCAGTGGAAGTGCTTGTGGTGGGTTTTTGGAGAACCGTTTTGGAAGGCAAGCCATCCTAAAGGACTAGAGAATGGGGCTGAGAAGAGCAAAACCAGTTAACCTTGGACAAGAATGGCAATTGACTGCTTCAGGCTTGGGTTCCTCAAGGACCTGGCTCAGAGATGAAATGGACAGGTTATTAAAGGTGAGAAAAGAAATTTCATCCAAATGAGGTCTGACAGATACCTTCTCTTGTCCTCTTGCTGAGGTGAGTTGAGTGTGTGGTGCCTGACGTGGGCCCCGGGACCCGATGGAGAAGCCAGGGAGACATGGGCATGCCCTGGGAGTAGGAAGAGAGCAACGTCCCCAGACCCACCTGATGTCTGGGCTTAAAACTCAGTTCTAGAGCCCAGCTAAGGGCAGTATGTCTCTCCCAGGCCTGCCCACAGGGATGACCTCTCTGGGCACAGCAGAGGTCCGGGGTACAAAGAATAGGTGATCTGTGTGGGAGTCGTGTTCAGTTGGAGCTTTATCACCTTGACAATGGAGTACTCACTGGCCACTTGCAGAGAGGAACAGACTTGTGGGTTCTCCGGTGAGAAGATGGCGGAGCTCCTGTAAGGCCAGTAGGAGTCAGACATGTCGGGAAGCACGGAGTATGTCAGGTAGCGTTCATCCGGAGTGTCCCGTGAGGTGTCCTGCTCTAGCAGCTGTGTGGTGAGCCTGCAGGGTGGGGAAAACTGAACATTAACCTCAGAGGGATCTGAATGCTATGTCCTGTCTGGCTTTGACAGAAAGCAGAAGGGAGTGGTCCGGAAAGCAGAGAGGTTGAGCCATGAAAGAGAGAGAGAGAAATCTTCTTGTGTTTGTGCGACAAGGTGTGATTGTCACAGGGGTAGCAGATAGGAAGGACAATAAGTGCTCGCTATACAAGCCACCAAACTTGTGAAGAGACTGAATGATCTCTGTGCCGTCCAGCCATGACTCACTACGTACAGAGTCCCAGCATGGCGGCTTTCCCAACCCTTCATTCAAATGGCTTTGAGTTCGGCACGTAGTGGCCAAGCGGCGGCTGCTCCGGGGGTTAGGAGGCCGTCCCCGGGACCTCGGGCCGCAAAGGCCTCTTTCTCTCAATATTGTGGCGCGATAGAGGATGTTGTCTCGTGGCTATGATATTTTCATGCTATGCACACATGTCAGCATGCTAAATCGAACAGGCAGAAAGTAGACATGCAGGTCTGTCTAGAGCACAAAGTGGAGAATGAGTGAGGACAGTGAACCCTCTGACGTATTAGTTCTGACTTCGGGTTCCTCAACTAGAGAAGTCCTTCAGAAACTGGGAGCAATCCAAGTAACACAATGAAGACCGAAAACGTGGTGAAAACGGATCATTTCTCATTGACCCAATGGGTAAGAGAGCTCTCTCTATCGAGCACTTTCTGCTTTTCCCTGGTTGCCACTTTGGAATTCATAGCCCCTAAGTATTCAGAATTACCTAGGGGCAACGGAGTCCTGGCCTTTCAGCCCCTCCTGATCCATTTGGTTGTCTGCAAATAAACAGAGAGGAGTTACAGTTAGAAGATTCCCCTTCACAGATGCCCACTCCTATGTCCCATGTAGCTCAGGGCAGAGCTACAAGCAGCGTAATTACAGGCAAGTGTGAGACAAATCATCCCACAGAGCTTAGGTAGGGCCCTGTCCACTGGGATTGCTCTCTTGAGTCATTCGACAAATGTCCCTGACGTGCCAGGCCATCCTCACAGCATCCTGTCTTGAGTCTGTGCATACAACAAACCGATTCTTCTTCCCTGAGATTGTGGGGGAAGCAGTCCCTGGCTGCTTCCTAGAGGGTTGTTGCGGTATTTAGGCTTTTTCCACCTGAAATGCTGTAGGTCAGTGGTTTAACGGAATCAGCCATTGAGATTAAAGGAATGAATGAAATCTATCCAGCATCAAACCAGAATAATCTTCCAAGCTGCAAAGAAACGGGCTGTGTATGGGGTAGGGAAGTTTCAGGACCCTGCCTTGCTTCAGACAAACATACACTGTACGATACTCAGTGTTGTTTCTTCTTCTCCTGCTTCTTCTTCTTCGTCATCGCTGTCGTCGTCGTCCCCCTCGTGGTCGTAATTTTCTGTAAAGAAATCCAGAATTGTCCCTTCAGCTATTTCCCACATCACTGCTCTAAGCCCTGCGGCTCCAATGGCCCGAGAGACAGAAGTGACTTTGCACAACTAGGGAGTCTTCTGAGTTGAGGGCAGTGTCATTAGGAATTGCTGTGACCTGGGTTTCTGATCCATCAGAAAGGTGTCTCTGATTTGGAGGATCAGCACCACTGAACCTGGGCAACTATTTCTACGGTCTCTTGTTGTCCATATCAGGGGATGCTCGTCCAGGGTCAATCTTGACTTCGGCAAATCGTGTCGTGCAGCATGCCCCCAGTCCCACCGCACGCACAGACTCTGTGCATTCACGGCTGTCACACGGAGCCTCTTCCTTGTCTTCATGACAGGACCACCCCCTGTCCCCCATCCCTCCACCGGGGATTTCATGGATAGCCATGTGGGCTTTGGTGTCTTCAAGGGGACTCTGTCTATGAAAAGTGTTCCAGTCTCAACTGGGTTCCCACCTCCAAGTCCTACTGCATCCAGTACCTCATCCAACTCCACACTGTCAGGGCCTTTCTTTTAGGTGTGAAGTGCGTTCAGTAATTTTCCCATCTGGTGACTACAGTGGCAACAAGTTTGTTTGAAGTACATACCAGATGAGGGAACAGCTATGGAGAAAGGAAAACTCACTCTCTCCCCTAGGCTTAATACAGACCGGGCTGAGTCTGGGAAGCTCCCACTTCTGCAGGGATCCTTGCACGCTAACAAGGATCCCTCCTGTCACATTCCCCTTTCCGGGCTCTAACACTGGCCGATGCTTCCTCCTACCCGAAAGGCTGTGTCCCCTCAGGGAGGCCGCAGACAGGTGGACCAGGGCGACGTGCCCCCCCGAGCATTGCTCCTCTCTGCTACCACCTCCCAGTCCTGGTCCTCTCAGGGCCCCACGTGCGATGGGGAACCCAGGACAGCCGCTGCCAAGAGTGTGAGGGCAGGCGGGGCGTCTCTTGGCAGCCCAGGGACTCGGAGCAGCACAGTGCAGTCAGGGGTCTGTGGCCATCTCACCTGGGCTGAGCTTTCGGGCAAGGCACTTGGCCAGCCTGCGTCCCTCAGCCAGTTGCCCTCGCAAGCCCTGCCCTTGGGGATGCTCAGCGCCATCATGGATGAGGAGGGCTTCCAGGTGCTGAACGAGCAGCTGGGAAACCTCTTTCCCTTCCCGCAGCTTCTTATATAAGCGGGTCAGTTCTTTCGCCTGATCTTGCATCAGCAGATGACATACCCTAAGTTGGGAGAACACAGAGAATGTTCTAAAATGCAAAGGTGTGAACAATAGATAAGAGCTTTCATAGAGATTTCTAGCAGAATTTCCCAATGAGCCCTCAAAGCTGGATTCTGGCTGTGTGGTGACGTGTCTGTGGCAGAGAAAGTAGAAGGTTAATCCAGCCTTCCTCTGGATCAGAGTGTGCTCCTGTTCATGCCCTGGACATCCCGTGTATCTTTCCTCCTGACCTCCAGAGCTCGCTTCAGAGACATGCCCCTTCAGCTGCTCACTTGGGGCACACGCATTTCCCTGGAAAACTCCCTAGGGGGCAGCGTGCCGTGAATGGACACAGTGCCAGACCCAGAAGCGTGGACAGTTTGGCTGGTGTTAACTGGTGTGCCAGGAGAATGGCAGCGTCCAAAAGACAGCATTTGTGGGAAGAGAGGATGGCAGGCTGTCGTCAGCCAGGGCTGACCATGTGAAAGGTAAAGCAAGTGTTGGTCTCGTAAGATTGTTCATGTGCTCGCTGTGCCAAAGGTCACAAATGGTCCCTTGCCCCTTGAATTTGGTGATGTTGATATCCTTTTTTAAAAAGTTTTTAATTTTTAATTTATTCTTTAGCCTAACAGTCTTCATTATTTTTTCACCACACCCAGTGCTCCATGCAATCCGTGCCCTCTTTAATACCCACCACCTGGTACCGCAACCTCCCACCCCTTCGCCACTTCAATCCCCTCAGATTGAATTCCTTTTTTAAAAAAAAGAGAGAATGAGGCTCTGAGTCAATGGAGTCCATCGTTTACCAATCACTGTGGTCTAAATCGTCTTAGATATGTCTGTATAATGTGCCTGCCATGACGGTTTCTGCCCTTCTCTGGGCCCAGACTTGTTGCTGCCACCAGTCAGAGGGGCCCACGGCATCCCTCCAGCCTCCCACACAGGGCCCTCCTTACCTGAGCTTCTCAGGCAACGTGTCTGCCCGCTTGCCTTTCTCACACAGCACCTTCTCCCCCAGCACGGATTTGATGAGGTCGCTCGACTTTTCACACTCTGAGAAACAGAGATGCCTGCCTCAGTGGAAAGCTGGACATGCTGCTATGCCCGCTGCTTTCAAGGGAGGAGGCAGGCTGCACCCTAGGACAAATAGAACCTGGCAACCGGGCCGTGTGCTGGGAGCTCCACGCCTCATTGCGGAGTGTCCCAACTGCTAGACACTGGATCGCTCCCCGTTTTTGAGGCCAGGAAAGAGCAGTCCCGAGATAGAGAGAGGAGCTCCACTCCATGATTAACTGGTATTTGGCAGAGTCAGAATTCGTATCCCCCGACAAGCCGCAATCTTGGCCACACTAGCAAGCCTCGCTGCCTCTTCATTGAACACTAAGGAGGGACCTTAAGTCAAGCCCCCAGGATGCCAGGACCAACAGGCATCCCCTGAGCTGGGATTTCTATACTGCACAAGTGTCTCAATGGTAAAGCGTCAGCCAGATACACCAGTGTACACTAGAAGGCAGGAACCCAGAGAGACGTGAAAGGAACATGGCCAAATCCTAATCACATTTATGGAAGTAGAAGCAGTAGAATTATGAAAAGAGTTTACATGCTTCCAGGCTTTGCTATGAGTGCTGTACGAGAATTTCCTCAGTATTCATTGTGACTGAGAGAAGTAGACCGCAGGACGGTAGTAGTCTAAGAGACAGGGAAACTGAGGCAGAGGAAGATTAGGCAGCAGGGATTTGAGTCCAGGCGGACTGACCCAGAGCCCATGCTCTTCATCCCTCTGCTGAGTTACCTCCACCCCAAGCCCTTGGGTGGTAACTGTTTTCATCATCTTCACAACTGGCTTCCCTCAGTTAGGTTATCAGTTAGGTTTATCAGGAAAGTTGTAGACAAAACTTGGCTTGTCCTTCCATGAAAGGTCATCATCTCTTCACTTTCCTAAAGAGCAGGTTTCAATTCATTCTTTTTGCCGCCTCAGTTGTTTTCAATTCCCTTCTGTATGGAAGGTAAAGTGTGAGCAAATGGCAAAAATTCAGCCTCAGGACTCCTTCCCGTCATTGGGTTGTGCGCGTGCCCCGATCTCTGGGTTCCTTCTGTCTCTGAAGCCCCGTCCTCATGAACAGGCAGCTGAGCTCCCCAATTCAGCCTGCCTGTGGGAGAGGGCCTAGCGCACCCAGTGGCTTGGGCGGTGTCTGGGGCTGGTGTCCCCTCTCACCCTCATTCTCACTTGGCCAAGCATCTGGTGGCCTCGGCCTGGGCCTGCTGACTTTGGCGCGTCACTGAAGGTTCTCCAGCTCAGGGGTAGAGAGAGGAGGTCGCACAGATTGTCTTATGTTCCCTCAAATGCTGCCAGCCTTACCACCGGGCTTCAGATGTCCTGCGTGGGCTTGGAAGGGAAAAGCATAAGCACGGGTTCCCTCTCACCTGGGGAGTCCCTGTGTGGATGGCGTCCCTCATGGATAACCGCAGTTTCGGGGAAGGCAGGCCCCACTTCCTTCTCCTTGACAGCACGTAGTGTCACCCGCTGTAGTCCTCCCTCCTCCCCACGACCCCGGTGCCGCCTTGACCATCAGCATATTTCCTCAGTGCAGCCAGCTCGGTGCTTTGCCGGTGGGACACCCGAGAGCCGAGACCTGATGGAGTTCCTTAGTCCTACGGCAACTGAGATGAAGGACTGCTACAGGACAGACAGGGTCCTCACAAGACCAGTCATCTCTGGGTCTGCCCCAGGAGTCAAGAACTGGGATGGAAACTCTAAGCCACCCTATAGGTCACTGCTAACATGGGGAGGATGCTAACATACTTGTCTTTGGTTTTCCCATCCTCAGCTAACAGAGGGCAAATTCCCACTTCACCTTTCACGGACTGTGGTCAGAATGAAATTTGTGTTGTCACTGGAAATGGGGCAGAGAGCATCTGGAGAGGCTTTGCATTTCTCAGAAGGAGAACACAGAGCTATGGCTTTGGGGACCAAGACTTGGCAGGACTTACTGTATTTCCGCAGTTGGTTGGCCAGGGAGTAGGCCGTCGCTTCGGATACAAGGAATTTTTCCTTGAGGTCTAGGAAGTCCTGGGTGGATTTTTCCAGCTGTGACCGAAGCTGCCAGTTGACTTCCTGGAGGCTGCTTTCTGCCCCTGCCTCGGACAGAGGGCCAGGATGGGCTGCCATGGCGACCCGTGGCAGTAGAGATAGAACTGGGGACCAAAAAGCAGAAACCCAGACTCACGGTGGGTTAAAAACCAGTGACGCCAAGTTGGTTTAATCAGGACTGAGGGGTGAGGTTACAGGAATCCTTTACTTACTGTTGGGAACAATTGGAGCAACAGCCCACAGTACTTGAGAGACAACCAAGGTTCAAGATGCCAGAGGTGGGAGCCAAAGGCACTGCTCGTATCTCCGACTCCAACCGAAATGACCGAGGGAGCACCCAGAATGCCAGCTACTGGTCTGCACCAGCACTAACTGAATAGAATGCCAGGGTGTCAGTGGAACCTGGGGAGCCCCTGCCTTCCAGTTGCCGAGGGGCCATGCTGATACACAAGGCTGCCTGGTCTCCCGTGAAGGTGACCGCTGATGGGGCCCACCCCTCAGTGGTCACTGTCAGTCGTTGTCTACCCTTGTGCTGATTCCACAGTTTCCCTCTCTTTCCAAAACAGTGTCTCAGCATAGTGCTCATTATTCGTTCCCTTATGTGTGTAGAATAACGTCAGGCAGAAATAGCGTCCCACGGAGTTTTCTTTGTTCTTTTTCTTTCTCTTTAATTCTTGGAGAGAGAAGGGGGGCATGGGTAGAGGGAGGGTATGTGATAAGGGGCTCGGTGTCAGAACCCGTGAGACCTTGACCCGATCCTAAACCAGGAGTCAGATGCTCAACCAAAGGAACTACTCAGGCGCCCTTCGCAACAGGTGTTCTTAGGGGCTCTCCTGAACTCATCCCACTTCTCAACAGCGGTTCAACAGATCTTAAGGCTTTTCTAGTGAGGGAAATGTCTAAAGTCAAAGCCTATCTGGATGTTCTTCTCCAGGTCTTCTCTAGGTTTTTTTCTCTAGCCATTAAAATACAAGAGAAACATGCTAGCAGCTTAGCCATCTTTAGTTGCTTTGTATTTGAAAAGGTTTTCAAAGTATTCGGCCTTCCTCCATTTACAATACTTTCTTAGCATGTATGTAGTAAATAAAGCTTTTTTTTACAGCAAAAACTAAACAAAAGAAAGCAGAAAACAACGATGAAAGAGCCCCAGACAGATGAAAATAAAAAGCCCCCAGGAAAACAGCAAACAGAACCCAGACTTAGTGTATGCAATGAATCTTGCAAACTGTTTCTGGGGCCCCTGGGGGCTCATCTGGTTAAGCGACTGCCTTTGGCTCTGGTGGTGATCCCAGAGGCCCGGGACCAAGTGAGGCATCAGGCTCCCAGCTCCATGGGGAGTCCGCTTCTCCCTCTGGCCTTCTCCCCTCTCGTGCTCTTTCTCACTGTCTGTGGCACGCTCCGCTCCCCTCCAATACATAAATAGATAAAGTCTTACAAAAGGAGGAAAAGAAAGGGAAGAAAACGGTTTCCTGTCCCAAGTCTGTCAGTATTCTTCTTACTGCAAGTCTGTGTTAGGTAGACTTGTTTTCCCATTAGGTGCACATTTCATTTCCGTTTCCTTAGCTATTTACCTAAGAGTGGGATTGCTGCGTCATACGGGACCCTGTGTTTAACTTTTTGAGCAACTGCCAGCCTCTTTTCCAAAGCAGAACAGGGACACCCTTTTACATTCCCACCAGGAATATGTAAGAATTCCATTTCTCTACAAGCTTCCCGACACATGTATTGATTGTCTCTTTGCTTGAAGTCATGGTAGTGGGGCTGACGTGGGATCTCACTGTGCTTTAGATGTGTATTTCCCTAGGGACTAATGAAATTGAGCATCTTTTCCTGTGTTCATTGTTGCAATGGTATTGTCCTTTTGAGAAAGTCTACTCAAGCTCCGTTCCCCATTCCTATATTGGCTGTCTTTTTACCAACTGCTGAGTTATAGGAGGGTTCTTTACATGCATTGTAGATAGCAGACCCCACTTTTCACTTCACTTCCTCGATAGTGACCCTTGAACCAAAAAGCTTTTAAGATGATGAATTCTAGTTTATCTGTTTATTTTTGGGTTGCTGGTGTGGTTTTGCAACCAGCTTCCAACCCCAAATCATGAAGATGTAGAAGTCTGTGTTCCTCAAAACATGGCTTTTGAAAGAGAGCTTGCCTGCCTTTTAGTAGTTGCTGGACATTATTTAGTAATGCCTGTTGAGTGTTGATTGATATTTCTCTCAATGGATAGTCTTGCGCCTGTTTTCCCACCTGTGGAGCGTGCCAAGGCCTGTAACAGAGATTTTGGAAATGATATCTGTGAACATCCTGGCTTAGATTCAGGGGTGAATCCTGGTTCTGCAGTGGAGCTG
Organism: Mustela nivalis; assembly: GCF_964662115.1. NCBI lineage: Eukaryota > Metazoa > Chordata > Mammalia > Carnivora > Mustelidae > Mustela > Mustela nivalis. The sequence goes on along the minus strand of NC_139029.1, from coordinate 92,767,793 downwards.
GTCTTAAACTCAAGCACATTTGTACAAATTGCTCAGGCCGTTTCGAGCTGAGTCGTTGTTGATCTTTCTGAGGAACACTTGTGTGCTAGTCCAGATCGTGTAGGGCCAGAGTGGACTTTCTCAGTGGCCTCCACACGGAGAAGACTGCCAGGATTGGACCTCGTCAAGACTTTCATCTCGGGTCTACTGGAATGGAAAGTAGACCTGCTTCAGGGTTTTGGGAACGTTGTTCCATGCAAGTTGGTTCCTCTCCTTTTTTTTTTTTTTTTTTCCTTAATGTGTACATGATTTCTTTCTGGAAAAGGGGAAAGGATATTTATTTCCAAACAGCCTGTCTGTTCTTTGTCAGTGGTCTGTCTGTGCTTTTGAAAACGTGTCAAGGAGAATTCCAGGTCAACTATCTTCTATGCAAAAAGTATAGTTCCTGTACAGTATCAGGTGATCATACTTAATATTAGGAACTATCTTGTAACTCAGATGGTATCGTTTCCTGATGAGAAAAAAAAAATACAAAGAACACCAAGCTTCCCAAGATCTTTGTCACAGGTCCCAGGTCACAGCTGTAGTGAAGTGAGGAGCGAGCATTCGAAACCTTTTCTGGAGGCACCTGTTTGGCTCAGACAGATCAGCATGCAAGTCTTAATCCCTGTTCAAGTCTGGATTTCAGGACTGGAACCCCATGTTGGGTCCTGCTTAAAAAAAAAAAAAAAAGAAAAAAAGAAAAAGAAAAGAAAAGAAAAAAGAAACCAGTGTAGCCGGTATCCCATTGGGTTTCCTATGCTTATGAAGCAATTACCATATGCTATGGTATCTCGTTGTATACTGATTTCTTTCCCTCACGGCTAAAGAGTTGTGTCTCTTCGTGGGCTAGTATTAGAACCAGTGGTACGTCTTGTTTTGTGAAGTTTCATTTCGAGTCTTTTGGCCATTTCTTTTATTCTTTTGATGATCTCCTCAGACTAGATGATACCCAATTCTGGAAAAAAGTCCTTTGTCAGAGAGAAACATGCTTCTATACTGGGCCTTCCATTTATATTCTCTTGAGGTTGAGATGAAGATAAATAAATTCATTTTCGTATCCCCAGAAATGATGCATTGCCTCTTTTGAGCTTGCAAATCATATGGTTGATTTTGGGGGGAGATATCAAAACCACTTATTGAGTTTCAGGGTATGAAAGGTTGTTTTTGTATTTTAAAGTGTTTCTACAGGGACGCTGAGATATAATTTCCATGCAGTAAAGTGTATGTAATTAAAGTCCTACGTCTATTAAGTTTGAGCATATATATGCATCACCCCGGTAGTGGAGGCATCTATCGCCCCCACAAGTTTCCTTGTCCTTCTAGCATTTCCTCCCTCCCATTTGCACGTCAGGAAAGCATTGATTGGCTTTCTGTTACAGTAGAATTATTTGCAATTTCCAAGGTTTTCTCTTAACACCATCGTATGCTATGTAAATTATTTTGTTTTGATGTTTTCTGGCTCTGAGGTATTATCAGAGCAAAAGAACATGTCTTCCCATAGTGTTATGTAAGCGACGAGATTACTCTGCGAAACCGCATAGTATTCCATGAGCTGGATATGTCACAATTTGTGGTGGTCATTCCTCTGTGGATGGAGATGAATGACAATTAGAAATAGTCAGTAGCTTTTTGGGAATGTACCGTTTCTTTTTTCATTTGAGTGGAATGGGGGTGGTCTATGGTAGGTATAGGTTTAATATTTTGAAGAATTTCTGGACTGTTAGGGTGCCTGGGTGACTGAGTGAGTTAAGCATCTGACATGGATTCTGGCTCAAGTCATGATCTCATTGGTGGCGAGACAGAGCCCCAGGTAGGGCTCTATGGTCAGTGGGAGTCTACTTGAGCTTCTGTGCCTCTCCCTCTCTCTCTGCCCCTCCCTCCACTCACTTTTAGTCGCTCAGTCTTTAGTCAATCAAAGATACAAAAAAATAAGAATTTCCAAACTATCTCTGCAGTGGTTGTAGAATTTAAAATTCCCATGCGCAGTGTATGAGAAATCATAGCAAGGAGGTGACTTTGCTCCTTGCTATGACTCCTTGCTATGGCTCAGAATGGAGATTCCATTCATTTTTGCCATTTTCATTGACAGATAGTGGTTTAAATTTCCATTTTCCTAATAACTAATGATGTAGGTCGTGCGCTATTCTTCCATTTCTTCCATGTGTATTCTTTGCTAAAGTGTTTTTACAAATCTTTGAATCCATTTTATTGTATGTCCTTTTTGAAAGGTTTTATTTATTTATTTGCAAGAGAGGGAAGGGGAGCAAGAGCAGGGCTGTTGGGTAGGGTGAGGAGGCCAGAGGGAGAGGAGAAGCACACACCCTGCTCAGCGGGAAGAGTGATGGAGGGGTCGGGGGTTAGACCCCACGACCCTGAGATGGTGACCTGAGCCAGAGGCAGCCACTTCACCAACTGAGGCACCCAGGCCCTTTTCTTTGACCCGTTTAAAATTGGATTGTTTGTCTTCTTCCTATTGACTTTCTTTTTTAAAAAAAATTAATTAATTTATTTTCAGCATAACCGTATTCATTATTTTTTCACCACACCCAGTGCTCCATGCTATCCGTGCCCTCTATAATACCCACCATCTTGTACCCCGACCTCCCACGCCCCCTGCCCCTTTAAACCCCTCAGATTGTTTTTTAGAGTCCGTAGTCTCTCATGATTCACCTTCCCTTCCAATTTACCCCAACTCCCTTCTCCTCTCTAACTCCCCATGTCCTCCATGCTTTCTGTTATGCTCCACAAATAAGTGAAAAACCATATGATAATTGACTCTCTTTGCTTGACTTTTTTCACTCAGACTTTTGAGCGTTCATTCAGTGTTCTCTTAGGAGACCTTCAGCAGGTATGGAAATTACACCTAGTTTCTCTCTATGTGTGACATGGCTTGGGTTCTCTCACCAATGTCTTCTGAAACACCAATGTTTTAAATTGTGATACAGTCCAGTTGATCAATTTCTTCTTTCATTAGTGAGAATTTTGGTATCATATCTAAGAAAACAATGGCCAGGGCCTCCTGGGTGACTCAGTTGGTGAAGTGTCTGCCTTTGGCTCAGGACATGATTCCAGGGTCTGGGAACCAGCCCTGCATTGGGCTCCTTGTTCAGCAGGGAGCTTGCTCTTCCCTTTCCCAGTGCTTCTACCCTGTTTGTGCTCTCTCACTCTGCTCCATAAATAAATAAAATCTTAAAAAAAAGAAGAAGAAAAAAGGAATAGAAATGCTTCTCAGCAACATCTAGCATTGTCTTTTGTACAGAATCACACTCATTCGTGCAAAATGGTCCCTGGTTTGGCATACATTGCCCTGCAGACTAGTCACATTGGTGACCGTTTTATGGGCTTATGAACCGTGCATGTGTCTTCTTTGGGAACATGTGTATCCGAGTCTTATGCTCGCTTTGTATTAGCAGCGTGTTCCTTCTGCCCATTCAGTGAGTTCAAAGTACCCTTATGTCTTGCGTATGGGAGTCCTCATTGGGTATTTATCTGCAAATATTGTCTCTTTATCAGTGTCTTCTCTGTTCCTTTTCTCAGTGGTAATGTTGGATGCAGCAAGGTTGTTCATCTTAAGTTTTCTTGTTACATATTTTACTCTTGCTCCAGTGACAGAACTCTTCACTAAATGCAAAGTCCTGACCATTTTCTGTTGCGAAATCATCTTGAATGATTGCTATGGCTCTTCTCCTTAAGTCTGTGGCCATTTTGAGTTCATGGCTGCGAAAGGGGTGGTTTTCAACAACCACTGTAGGGGAAGTTTGTCCTGATAGGGGCAAGAGAACCGTGAGGTAGCTTGTGGTCCTGAGTTAGTCTCCCCCAGGCCAGGAAAGGGGATGTCACCCTCCTGTACCTCTTCATGGGCATCTGAGTGCCTTTGGGGAGGAGAGTTAGGTGGTCCTAGTGGTCATATTCGGCACTTACACCCCATTCTCTCAGACTGGGTAACTGGGTACAAAGTAGCTCCAGGAGCCCGGGGCGTCCTAGTCAGAGGTGTCTTTAGGAGCACAGACACACTGAGAGCCAGAGAGGATTACATGGAAAGGATAAAAGAGAACCCCGGGGATGTGGTATGGTTTACTATAGGGTCTTCCTTCAGTAGGGTGGGAAATAGGACTCCCACACACCAGCAACTCAGGGAACATGCCCAGAGGAAGTAGGGCAGATGGAAGGCAATTCCCAGAGTTTGATCTATTTTTGCCAACATGAAAGTCATGATATGTGCCTGGATATCAAATGTGTATGAAAGGACACATGGCGGGCTCAACTCTTCACCTCAGAGACCTCACGTTGGTGATGGAGACTAGCTAAAAAACAAAAACAAAGACACACACAGAAAAATCAAAACACAAAAAAACAAATAAAAGAAATAAATAGGTGCGTGCATCAGGAATCCAGAAATACCCCCGTGCCCCCCTCCCCTCCCAGGAAGGAAAGGATGTGGTCAGGATGATGGGAGGCTCAGTTACTAAAGCGGCTGCCTTTAGCTCAGGTCATGATTGCAGGATCCTGGGATCAAGCCTCACATGGAGACCTTCCTTGGCAGAGAGCCTGTTTCTCTCTCTCTCCCTCGGCCTGACACTCTGCTTACTTGTGCTATCTGTCTGACAAAAAAGTAAATAAAACCTTTTAAAAAATAAAGACAGGAAGGAAGGAAGGAAGGAAGGAAGGAAGGAAGGAAGAAAGACAGTCAGACAGACAGAAAGAAAGAACGAAAGAAAGAATGAAAGAACGAAAGAACGAAAGAAAGAAAGAAAGAAAGAAAGAAAGAATGGGGAAGCTTGGTCCTTGCAGTTCAAGAGCCATTCTGAGCCTGTGGGGAATCCTAATTATTGGTCTGCATTTCCCAAGAGAAACCCAGAGACCCTACCATTTTAGTATTTGCTGGGTTTTCCATGTGCACTCAGAAGTGCACTGGCTGAATAAAGTTGGCACACTAAGAACAGAAGGAGACCAAGAAACAGAATGTTCCCTGGATGCACCACATTATTGTCTGCCCTCACTGCAGTCTCACTGGAAATGGGAAAGGGCAATTGAAATCCCTGGTATTCAACACAGGTTTGGAAAAGAAAAAATGGAAGGTTTGGGTTCACAGTTTAAATTACTGTATTCTCAGTTTGAATCTGAAGGCAAGTGGAAACCCTGTTGAACATTTTCTGACTTCTGTGGTGGAGATAAGGGCTAACACAGAAAACAGCTCTACACATCAGAGTAACTTTGGTAACTTAGTATCTTTCCATTGACATGGTTTTCTTTCAATCTTCTGATCCCATGGTCTCCTGCTTGAGTCTACACATATTTGTGCAACGAAGATGATGTCAATACCATACGTAAAATCTGTACCCCCGAATGTCACAGTGCTCATACCTAATGGTACATCGGGTCCATTTCTAAGTGCCTGTAGCTACGTTATGGCTGACTCCAAAGGCAGCCCATTGTACCATGTGTAGACTTCTCTCTGGCCCCACCTCCAGGGTCAGCAGTACCTCAGAGCTGTCTCCATTCCTGCGGAAGGATGTAGGTCAGGTAGAGAAATGGAGGGTGGTCTAGGCAACAGGAACAGGAAAGTAGGCCCCTAAGCTGGTTGATTCCAGAGAGGACAATTGCATTGTTGTTGGTTTTGTTTAGAAGTTTTTATTTATTTTTTCATTTCCTTTCAGTGTTCCAAAATTCATTGTTTATGTACCACACCCGGTGCTTCATGCAATACGTAGCCTCCATAATACCCACCGCCAGGCTCACCCAGTGTTTTTAAAAAGCATGTAATTTCCTTATTTGAGAGAGAGTGCTTGAGAGAGCAGGAGTGATGGCCAGGGGGAGGGTGGGTGAGAAGGACAAGCAGAGTCACCACTGAGCAGGGAGCTCGACATGGGACCTATCCGAGGACCCTGGGATCCTGACCTGAGCCAGAGATTGAACTTAAACAAATGAGCCTCCCAGGTATCACTTGAAATAATTAAAAAAAAATTTGCTGCACTTAACATGCAGCATGTATTAGTTTCATGTCAAATGTTGGTGTTGATTTTTATGTCTTCTTTTTTAAGATCTTCTTTCCTCCTTTCTTTCTTTCTTTCTTTCTTTTTCTCTTTCTTTCTTTGCTTATTGTGTATAAGAAGGTTGCTGGGCATTGGGAGAGGGAGAAAGAAGGCAGATAGAAAGAAAGAGTAAGAGAAGGAAAGGAAGAAGGAAGGAAGGAGGGAAGGGAGGATGGAAGGAAAAAAAGAAAGGGAGAAAGAGAAGGGAGAGAGGGAGGAAGAGAGAAAATGAAAAGGAAAGAATGGAAGGAAGGAGGAAGGGAGAGGGGAAGTATGGTGGAAGGGAGAAACAGAAAGAAAAGGACAGAAAGAGAGAGAGAGAGAAAGAGAAAGAAAGAGAGAAAGAAGAAAGAGGAAGTACCCAGGTCCGTTTTCCTTGTGAACATCTAGTGAAGATCCTGTTCGGACAACCTGGAAGCTAGTGAGCCCTGGGAAGGCCCCTCTCTGGCATGCGCTCAAGAGGGTGTATCTGATGTGTGTAGAACTATTTAAGGAACCAAATTTAGAATCCATTGATTAATACGGCCGCATTTCCTAGAAGTGGTCACATCAGCTGTGCAAGCATGGCCATGGGAAATCACCCCCAAAGAGCTCCATGGTGTGCACCTGGGTGGCTCAGTGGTTAAGTGTCTGCTTTTGGTTCAGGTCAGGATCTCAGGGTCCTGGGATCGAGCCCCACATCAGCCTCCCTGCTTAGTGGAATGCCTGCTTCTCCTTCTGCCATGCCTCCTGCTTGTGTTCCCTCTCTCGCTGTGTGTCTTTTTCTGTCAAATACATAAACAAAAGTTAAAAGAAGAAAACTCAGAGATAATACATTCTTGTCTGGGTCAGAGCGTGTCATCCTGTGGGAAGCAGGTTCCTGCAGTTAGTGTTGCCGGGATCTCAGGTGCTTTGCTGGTACCTCAGAATTTGACCCTTGAAAATGTGAGTAAACTTGATATTGCGTATGATTTATGATTTGGGGGACCGGTTTAGGAATACACCCCTTTATGTCATTCCCATATTTGTTGGATGTGTTCTTATGGAATGCTCTGAAGTTCTTGCAGTAATTTGCATCGGCCACAGTTAAAGCAGGATAATGTGTGCACAGAGTGACTGGTGGATCATGGATTTTGGGGCCGTGATGGCCAAATCTGTTGCTGAGGTAGCTTCCAAAACCATGTATCATGCCTTTGCATGTGCCTCTTTGCAACTGGAAAAGCCCCAAGGCATATTGGCCTGCTCCTTTGTGGACCTTGCCATCAATTCCCTGGAGGTTCAGGAGCATAAGAGCTCTCAATCTCTTCTTTAAGTTTTGATTTATGTAGTTGACAGTGACAGAGAGAGAGAGAATTGAAGGAGGGGAGCAGCAAGGGAGAGGGAGAAGCAGGCTCCGTGCTGAGCAGGGAGCACAATGCAGGGCTCGATCCCAGGACCCAGGAGTCATGATGTCAGCTGAGGCCAGACGCTTAACTGACTGAGCCGCACAGGCACCCCCTCAGCTCTTACTAAATCCCAAACCTCATCTTTCGTAACTCAGTATCTTGTTTGGTACAATTTCCACAGGCAGGGTCTGCAACTCGGGGGCACTTCTTGGAAAGCAGCAGAGGGAACAGGGTCTGGTGCTCTCACAGGAGAAAGGACTCCTAATCAGCAGACAGATCTGTCACCTGAAAATAAGGCAGAGCGCGCACAGATGTGAGAACCACCAGATAAGGAGATGAAACCATTTATTTTAATAGTTTTCCATCACTTGAAAATGAAAAATAGATCAATGGAAAATATGAACAAGGCCCTATGTATCTTTAAGAGAGGAAAACGACGATGTGTGAAAGGCAGTGTACTGCAAGCGATTGACAGCATTAGAAGATGCAGAGTAAGACTATTGATAGGACCGTATTGACTCTGTAGGTCTCTCTGTAGTATTGCAGTAGGAACTACAGTAAATCATCCATACATGCACACAGGGGCTTTTCCCATGAGGTCTTTACTCGCCTACAGCAGTGTTTTATACTTTTCAGCAAACAAGTCTTACTTCTCCTACAATGAACTGATGCCTGAAATTTTTACTGTTTTTGGTGCTACTGTAAGTGGCATTGCTTTCTTAATTTCCTGCTCAGTTTGTTCCGTGGTTGTGCATAGAAACACAAGTGGTTTTTGTATAGCTGCTACCCTGCAACCTTATGGAATGTGTGTATGGACTCTAATATGCTTGTGTGTGGATGCTTTGAAAATTTTCTGTATTTAAGCATGTCCTTTGTAAGTAGAGATGCAGGTTGACCCTTGAAGAATTGCAGGGTTAAGGGTGCTGACCCTCAAAGAGAAAAGCTCTGTGTTTAAGTTTTGACATGCCATGACTGAGGTAGTAAGAGTCACCTCTTACTACCTTACTGAAGACGTAAGGAGATGATTACGTGCTCTTGTGCAAGTCTGTGGACTCTAGACTGTATCCATCAAACAAAGTAAGCAAGAGGAAAGAAATGTTATAAGGACAATCATAAGGAAGAGAACACATTTTTAGAGTAGTATGCTTAGTTGAAAAAAAATGCACCTGTACGTGCACCTGTACTTGCGGTTCCAACCTGCGGTGTAAAAGGTCAACTGTGGTTTTGTTCCTTCCTTCCCACAAGTCTTTTTTCTCACTTTCCATTTTGAAAGATATTCTGGCCGAGTCTAGAATTCTGTCCCTCTGCCTGGGGACACGCCTGCATTTTGCCCGCAGGGAAGAGCAGCGACAGATGCGAGGTCCCCTCAGGCCTGGAGTCTTGGATCAGCACTCATAGGGATAGAAAGAGTAGCGGGAGCCCTTGCTCTTTGCACACCGACTCCTACTGGAAGGAACGCAGTGTCCCCAGAGGCCCCTGTACAGAATGCTCAGGGCTTTGGAGCTGCCCCAAGCAAGAGGCCAGAGGCCATCTCTCCCTCTCACTTTCCCAACTTCTCTTCTCTCTTGCCTTCCACACTCCATGTTGCCAACTCATCCCCCCCATCCTCCTGCTCCTTGTCAGCATTCCAAGGACATGCCTCTCCCTGCCACCAGCATCCCAGGCTGAGGCTGTGGAGCTCTTCTGGGTGGGGAGCTCAGTGCTGTTCCAAGACTTGCCCTCTCGCTGTTTCTCCCATGCTTGCTTGAATCTAAATCAGCTGCCTGTCCCAGACTTCTAAACGTTTTTGCCAACAAGAAAATAGTGGATGGGCATCTGGGTGGCTCAGTGGGTTAAGCCTCTGCCTTCGGCTCAGGTCATGATGTCCGGGTCCTGGGATCGAGTACCACATCAGGCTCTGTGCTCGGCAGGGAGCCTACTTCCTCCTCCTCTCTCTCTCTCTCTCTGCCTGCCTCTCTGCCTACTTGTGATCTCTGTCTCTCAAATAAACAAATAAAATCTTTTAAAAAAAGAAGAGTAAAAAGAAAATAGTGGAGGTTGTGTGTGTGCTTGTGCGTGTGTCTGCGTGTTGCCTTGGAAATCATAAGGTGCTGGATCAGGAATCTGGAGTTCCTCCCTCAGGAATGGATAGGGGAATGATCTTGGTCCTTGCAGATCAAGAGCCATTCTGAGCCCTGAGAGAATTCTAAATGTTGGCTGACACTTCCCAAGATCAACCCAGACGGCCTATACTTTGGGCATTTGTTGGGGTTCCTGTGTGTGGTCAGAAGTCCCCTGGCCAACAAAAGGTGGCACACTAAGTACAGAAGTAGACCAAGAAGGAGAATATTCCCTGGAAGACCACATTACTCTCCTCCCTTACGGCAGTCTCTCTCTGAAAATGGGAAGGGGCACTCAAAAGACCTTGCATTCAGTAGAGGATGGGGAGAAAAAAGTGTATCGTTGGGGTAACAGTTCAAGTTACTGTATCCTTAGACTCTATGTGAGGCCATGTGGAAACGCTACTGAACAGTTTCGTGGGCTATGCCCAAGGGTAGGAGGGGTTAATGGAGACTGCGATTACACAACTCAGTGTAATTGAGCACCGTAATATCTTTTCCTCTTCACATGGTTTTTCTTCCATTTTGTCTGAGGCCAGGCATGAATCTAAACATATGTGTAAGAAGTTCATATCAGAAAAGGTGTACAAAGCCCACAAGCCTTAATTGGGCGGTACTATATCCTCATGGTGCTCTAGGCGGTCTTCAGACTGTACGTAGCCACATCATGGCTGACTGTGAATGCAGTCCCTTTCTGGGTATGTGTGTTCTTGGTGTAGGCTCTCCCCCGCCCCAGCCCACAGGTTAAGCGGTCCCTCTGAGCTGGGTGTGTCTCTGGGGGAAGCATGTTGTTCCAGTAGGTAAGAAGGGGAAATGGGGGGATGGGGATCCAGCAACAAGAAAGCATGCTCATAAGTGGGTGGGTTGTAGAAAGAAAGGAGCATGCTATTTCCTCTAACAATATGCATAGCTCTCTGTCAGAAATCTGGCCCTGATGAAAGAGCAATGCTGGGAGAAACCGGTGTACCCTTTGTCAGGAAATACTTGAATTCCTGCTGATCTATCCGCTGTGCCTAAAAACTCCCCGTAGACAACTTGGGGAAGAGAGGAGAAACTGTGTTCCTTTTAGGTGTTATGATTTCCCTTCAGCGGGGTTGGCCAGGGAAAGAAATCTATTCAGGGTGAGAATCTGGGAGAAGATACTTTCAAACGATATATCCGATGAAGGGCTAGTATCCATAATCTAGAAAGAACTTATCAAACTCAACAGCCAAAGGACAAATAATCCCATCAAGGAATGGGCAGAGGATGTGAACAGACTTTTCTCAAAGTGGACATCCAGATGGCCATCAGGCACATGCTTAAGGGCTCCACGTCACTCAGCATCAGGGAAACTCAAATCCAAGCCAGAATGTGATCCACCTCACACCAGTCAGAATGGCTAAAAAAGAAACAAGTCAGGAAATGATGGATGCTGGCCAGGATGTGGAGAACGGGGCACCCTCCCACGGGTTTGGTGAGAATGCAATCTGGTGCAGCCACTCTGGAAAACAGCATGGAGGTTCTTCAAAAAGTTGAAAATAGAGCTACCCTGTGACCTAGCAATCACACTCCTGGGTATTCACCCTAAAGATAAAAATGTCGTGATCTCAAGGGGCATGTGCACCTGAATGTTTATAGCAGCAGTCCTCACAATAGTGAAACTGGGAAAGAACCTTGATGCCCATCAACAGATGAATGGAAGAGGAAGAGTTGGTATTTGTATGTATATTTGTGTATACACACACACACACACACACACACATACACATACCCGCACCATGGAATACTATGCAGCCATCAAAAGAAATGAAATCTTGCCATTTGCCAGGACATGGATGGAACTAGACGGTATTATTTTGAGCAAAATAAGTCAGTCAGAGAACGACAGTTATTATATGATCTCCCTGATAGAAGGTTCTTGAGAGGCAGTGTGGGTGGGTTTGGGGAGTAGGGAAGGAAAGAATGAAACAAGATGGGATCAGGAGGGAGTCCAACCATAAGAGACTCTTAATCTCACAAAAGAAACTGAGGGTTGCAGGGATGAGGGTTGCAGGGAGAGGGTGGTTGGGTGATGGACATAGGGGAGGGCATGTGCCATAGTGAGTGCTGTGAAGTCTGTAAACCTGGCGATCAGAGACCTGTATCTCTGGGACTAATAGTACATTGTATGTTAAAAATAATAAAAAATAAAAAATAAAAAATAAATATTAAAAATGGATAAAGGACCTGAATGGATATCTTTCCACAGGATCATGGAAATGCAAGTCAAAACCACAGTGAAATATTATTATGTCACAGTTAATATTGCTACTATAGGAGAGAAAAAAGAAAACCAGTGTTGGCAAGGTTATGGGGACCATGGAACCCTTGTGCACTGGTAGAAAGGTGAACTGATACAGCCATTTTTTTTTCTCAAAAAAGAATGAAACTATAATTACCCTGTGATGCAGCAATCCCAGTTTGGGGTGTATATCCAAAGGAAATGAAACAGGATTTCAAAGAGACATCTGCACCCCATGTTCACTTCAGCATTGTGCACTGTTGCCAAGACACTGAAACAACCTAAGTGTTGCATGGGTGAAGATTATGTGGGTCATGGACATGAAAAGTCTAGCGAAAAGAATATAGTCAATGATATTGTAATACCACAGTATAGTGAGAGATGATGATTACACTTACTGTGTAATACTGAGTAGTGTATGTAATTGTCAAATAACTGTGCCGTACACCTGAAACTAATATAAGATTGTATGTGCATTATACTTTAATGTTAGAGAAAATGTGAATGTTATTTGGTTATGGAAAAGAAGGAAATTCTGCTATTTGTGTCAACATGGATGTAACTGCAGGACATTATATTCAGTGAAAAAAGTCAGAAAGAGAAAGACAAATACTGAGTGCTATCATCTATCCATGGACTTAATAAAAATAAAGAAGTCAACTCACAGAAACAAATAGTAGGATGATGGTTACCAGTGGCTGGGACGTGGGGCACATGGAGAGATATTGGTGTAAGGAGAAGAACTTTCAGTTATGAGATGAATAAGTTATGAGGGTCTAAGGTATAGCATGGTGACTGTAGTTATAATACTGTATTATGCTCTCGAAACTTGCTAAGGAAATAGATCTTAAGCTTGCTTACCAAAAAAAAAAAAAAAAAAAAAAAAAAGGAAGGGAAGAAAGAAAAATGTTCAGGTGATTGTGAGGTGATGTGCTCATTAATTTGCTTGCAGTAATCATTTTATAAGGAATATGTACTATAAGTCATCAGATTGTACACTTTCAATATATGTAGTTTTATGTGCTTATTATACCTGAAAAAATCTGGGAAAAATATTTGCAATGGTAAATACGAGGTTATGAGAATTTTGCCACCCTTCACTATAACTAATAAAAGTAATGCTTCTAGTTGGTAAAGCATGCAAGCAACCGACCAGACAGGTGCAATAGGCGGAGCCCTCCCTTGTTACCTTTTCCCTTCTCCAAGCCCTCCTTCAGGCCCACAGCTTGCCCTGCCCATCGCACCCTCCTGGCCAATAGCCAGCCGGCGGCCAGGCCGGAAGTGATGTGGACAGCCGCCAATTTTTGGGCCTCCTGTGGCTTCTGAAGCCTCACTGGGAGCGGGGCGTGGAAAACTAGCTCTAGAAAATGAAAGCTGTAATAGTAGGAAGAAGAACAACGACCGAAAGCCTGGTGGAATAACGCGAAGGGTAGAAGCTGGGAATCAGAGCCCAAATTGTAAGAGAACAAATGGAGAAGACAGATAGCGCCCGAAGGTGTGTGTGGTAGGTCCAGGTGTGAGGAAGACGGTTTGCAGCGGCACAAGAGATGGGATGCAGGTGTCCCGCTCAGCAGGGGGACGGCGTGGGGACCAGCATCCCACGGGGTCGTGGGAAGAGGGAGGGAGCGAAGGGAGGGCCTGAAAGGAGACCCCAAGAGCCCGCGGAGTCCTGGATGCCTTGGCGGCGCCAGGCGCCATGAACCCTGGGAGCTCGGCCTTTGGCCCCGATTCCTGAGGAATGCAGTGGGGGCCCCATACAGTTCAATAGGGCGGGGTGGTGAGCTCTTGAGACTGACTGATCCCTGAAGCAAATATAGCGTTTCCTTCTGCAGCCTGTCCTCTTGCCGCCCACTCAAGCTCCCGGTTCTATGATAGCACGTGGCTGTCGTTTGCCTGATTTGATTTTTGAGCTCAGTGTCTGCTGAGCTGATGCACTTAGACAAGGAGCAGGAGTCCAGCGTGGCAGCTTGGGGCTAGAGACGGCAGAGAGCACCAGTGCCTGCCTCTGGTTGGGTCATCAGAGAGCTCACTCTTCTTTTATGGGGAGGGCTGGAGCTCTCAGCCCAGCTGGGAGCTAATCCCAGGCCTTCTTAAGCTATACTGTGCTACACGTTCTCTCTTAGCTAGCTTCTTTCCTAACTTATCCTCAGTGGCTATTTTGTTTTTATTCTTCTGTCATGTTTAAAAGATTTTCTTCATTTACTTGAGGCAGAGAGCGAGACGGAGCCCCAGAGCAAGCCTGCAAACAGCGGGCATAGGCCAAGGGCAAGGGCAAGGGAGAGAATCTGAAGAGGTCCTTTCACTGGGCCCTGTGGGGACCCCGAGATCATGACCTGAACAGAACCATGAGTAGGAGGCTTAACTGGATCAGCCTGCAGGGGCTGCATATTTTTAAACATTTTGTCAAGATTTTACGTTGAAGTGATCTCTGTACCCAACGTGTGGCTCCAGCTCTCAACCCTGAGATCCAGAGCAGTCTCTGTGTCAGCCAGGGCTGGGGAAATCTGCCCGAACACTGAGGTTCATGTTCGTTACTAATGGCATGGGTAGAAAGGGTCTTTTTATTATTTCATTTTATTTAAATGTATATTATATTATTTATTTTATTTTATCTCAATTTTATTACTTTTATTTTATTTCAATTTTAATTTGTTTCTGTTTTAGGATTAAAACAACTTCTGTGTTTCCAGAGCCTGGGCATCCCTTAGACAGTATCACCTTTATTGCTGATGCTGGGTTTTGAGAGCTGTTCATTCCTGGGACGTGGGTGTTCATTCCTTTCTGTTGAATTTCCAGGAACACATTTCTCATTGACCTCGCTAGCTTTTTTATTCCTTGCGGACAGAAAGTGACACACCCAGTGTGTACACACTCAGAGGCCATTTCCTAGGATCTGGAGTTTGGGGAGGTGAAGTGGGGGGAGCCTGGAAAAGAGGCGGGGTTTGATCTCTACTGAACACTATTAGCACTGGCAATTCTATGATTGTAGTCAAGACGTCATAGTCATTTTCCTAGGAAGAGAGACGGTGTTTGGTTTGTGGGTTGCGTTGTGACCTTGTTTTTGTCTGTCCTGAGCAATATTGTCAGATGGCCTTGTTTTGTCTTGTTTTATCAAGGTCTCCAAGCAGCTTTGTCGGAGGTTGATATTCTGCAAGCATGATTATTTACTTACAAGCATGAGAAAATACAGAAAATACAGGCTGGGAGTGTCCGTTGCGGGGTGAGAGGCTGGCCTTGTTCGTTGTCTCTAGAAATCCCTAAAGCAGAAGAAAAAAAGAGAGAGCTCGGATCTTAACAGTTGTAGCTGTAGCTGCAAACCTGATGGGAAAGTATGACTTTGGCTGTGTCTTGAGATTCCTGTGTCTCAGTTTCTCGATTCACAATGGCTCAAAGGGACTTGTTCCTGCATGGGTTGTCCCAGGTGTGAAATCGACAGGGGAGGAAGGTTGATAAGAGCCAGAGGCCCGGATGGTGGTACACAGCGCTTTCGTGGATTCCCACCCCTCCGCGGCTATCGGGTCAAGAACGGCAGGCACAGGCATGTGCTCTCCTGTCCAGCCTGGGTCCTCCAATCACCTATGGCTTCGTTATATTTACATGGTGGTTTCAGTCCCCCAGTGGGGTCAGATTGCAATGACAGGTCCAGGAAGAACTGGGTTAGGGCCCGGCCTGCCCTTACTGACCAGTAGGTTGAGTTCCTTAGATGACTGGAGACAACGTCAGCTGAGACCACCTTAGCTATGACCCATACTCTGTGAGACAGGAAAAGAAAAGACACTGCTCAGCCCGATGCATTTGCCATCTCGAGGCCTTCCTGCTCTCCCATCTTGAGGGTGTACTTACTGTAGATCACCCGGATTGTAAGCCAACTGAGTATAACCTGTAGGGGTGTAGAATTGTGACAAAAGCATATTCCAGGGGAAATTCCTTCTGGCCATTTTTGTTTTCAGGGTGGAATCTCGATTGACCAGTGTCCCCTGATATTCAGAGGTGGGTTTCTGGAGGGGGAGTGAGGAGCCTGGACAGGGGAGTTTGCAGCCAAGGCCTGGCTGGGGGCTCTGCTGCTGTCAGCTGGTGGGGGAAATTCTCCTAATTTCTGTGGGCCTCAGTTTCCCCATGTGTAAATTACAGTTGATATTCAAATTCTCCCAAGTCCCTTCCTGCTCCAGTGTCTGCACGTGCACGAGGGACTGAGGTGCCTGTTATGGAGTCCTGGGGACTGGAGCCGGGACCTGACTTGGTCCCTTCTCTGTGTGTCTCCCACAGGAGCCTGGGCTGAGTCCACACTGAAGACAGAGAATGGAGAGAGGAGCTGGAAGACAGGATATCAGCAAGTCTGGAAGACGAGAATATCGCAAAGAAGAACAAGGCCATGGTGGTGCAGGTGGTTGCCCGAGGAGGGAAGAATAAGCCCAGGCGGAGTCCAGAAAACTGAAGGGAAACCGAGGAATGCATGAGGCAGCATGAGCTGAGGGGGATGACTCGGAGAGTCACACAGTCCACAGTGAGCCCGTGCCCCTGGGGCGGGGCCCCACAGGATGGATCGGGATTCGCTTGTACTGCTGGAGAACTGTACCAGTTCCCAGAGGAGGAGGAGGTGCCCACGAGCTTCAACCTTGGAGCCGCCCTTACGGTGGATGTTTCCAGGTAAGTGTGGGCCTAGGGGGATCAGGGGCATTTGAATTAGAGTTGCAGAGGTCCACCTTTCCTGCAGACTATTGTTGTAAGGTCAGAAACGACCACAGTAGGGGGCTCTTGCCTCTGAGACAGTGATACCAATAATATTCTTTGGAATGTATTGTGGTAAAGGGCTTTATGCACTATATATTTTGTCCATATATATGTTCAGGGTCTCATTTTTCCTTAGTCTTAGTCCTTAGTGTTAAGAGCGTGGAATTCTGACATCAAGAGGATTTCACTGGGGAGGTCAAGCAGTGAGTGGGAGAATGCAAACAAGATCTTGTAGCATGTGGGTGTCTCAGTTCCTTGAGAGTCTGCCTTCTGCTCATGTCCTAATCCCAGGTCCCCGGGATCAAGTCTCATGGTGAGGGGGCGGGACAGGGGGCTCCCTGCTCAGCAAAAGGGCGCAGGGGTAGGCCAAGCACTCGAATCCTAATGACAGGGTGGGCCTTTGAGAAGACTCCAAGAGGGCAGTCCCTTCTTCATCAGAGCGCACCGCAAGGGCATGTCACGGGACATCGAGCGTGTTGCGGCTCCTCTTTAAGGAAGGGGATTTGTTGCCTTCTGGGAGAAAGCAGAGAGCATTCCTGCAGGACATTCGGTCTAGGACTGCAGTTGAGATTCGAGATTTTCGACCACTTCTGTTGGATCGGGGAAGGGATCTTTCTGAGAGCTTCCGCAGTGCTTGGCTTGGTCCTTGGAGCCGTGAATACAGAGGTCAATACAACATCATTGCAACTGTCACAGGGCTTTCTGTCGAGTAAGCAGAAGTGATGAGAAGCGGGGGTGGGGTGAGTTCCTGGGAGGAAGTGGCCAGTGCTGTCTGGGGCATGATGTCAGTGGTTGTTCCAGTCTCTCACGGTGTTTTTGACCTACCTTGGCCCCGGGACCCTAGACTGGGACCAGATTTCCGCTCCTTGGGATACTGCCTGCCAGCACCTGGGTTCCAAGGTGGCCCAAAGCAGCCGACACTTCCCAGGTCTCCGGAGGAAACTGCTGGTATCAGTACCTCCCGCCTCTGACTTGGCCAGCTGGAGAAATCGAGGCAAGTTCACAAAGTCTAATAGGGGTGTCCTTGTCCTAACGATCAGTGATGTTGTGCCTTTGTGTCTGAGAACTTCCGTGCTTTCCAGACTTCAGTATTCTCTCTCCATATAAAAATCCTGTAAATAGGGGCGCCCGGGTGGCTCAGTCGTTGAGCCTCTGCCTTCAGTTCAGGTCTTGATCCCAGGTTCCTGGGATGGAACCCCACCTCGGGCTCCCTCCTCAGTGGGGAGCCTGCTTCCCCCTCACCCACTGGCCGGGCTTGTGTTCCCTCTGTCACTGTGTCTCTCTCTGACAAATAATGTAATTGAAGGCTTCCAGAAATGTGCATAGTGGCCATATTGTAGATCAAGTAACTAAAAACAACAGAGAGGCCTGGAAACGATTGCTGGGGTAAATTAAAGGCAATCGAAATGAATAGAAAGACATCTATCCCATGCATAGATTAGGAGACTCCAGGTGATTGGAATACCAAATGAGTTTCATTCGGACTCACATGGGAGAAGACACATTGGGGGCAAATGTGCAAGCTAATTCTAAAAATGTATATGCACATCGAGGTACTGAGACTAGCAAGATGGCCATGAAGCCTTAAACTGGAGAAATCCACTCCATGTCAAAGCTCATCATGAAGCTATGGTCATTAAAGCACTACGTTATGGTATAAGTAATCACAACGTATATATATATAGGAACAAGAGGGACTATTGAGTACAAAATTTCCCCATACACATATACAATGTTTAAACTTTTTTTTGGATTATTTCTAAGTCATCTCTACATCCAACATGGGGTGCAAACCCACAACTCTGCAGACAAAGGTCGCTTGCTGCACCTATTGAGCCACCCAGGAACCCTGGGTGTTTGTTTGATTTTTTTTAAATTATTTATTTATTTTCAGAAAAACAGTATTCATTATTTTTTCACCACACCCAGTGCTCCATGCAATCCGTGCCCTCTATAATACCCACCACCTGGTACCCCCACGCCCCCGCCACTTCAAACCCCTCAGATTGTTTTTCAGAGTCCATAGTCTCTCATGATTCACCTCCCCTTCCAGTTTAGCCCAACTCCCTTCTCCTCTCTAACACCCCTTGTCCTCCATGATATTTGTTATGCTCCACAAATAAGTGAAACCATATGATAATTTACTCTTTCTGCTTGCCTTATTTCACTCAGCATAATCTCTTCCAGTCCCGTCCATGTTGCTACAAAAGTTGGGTATTCATCCTTTCTGACGGCGGCATAATACTCCATAGTTTATATGGACCCCATCTGCCTTATACATTCGTCCGCCGGAGGGTATCTTGGTTCTTTCCATAGTTTGGCGACCGTGGCCATTGCTGCTATAAACATTGTGGTACAGATGGCCCTTCTTTTCACGACATCTGTATCTTTGGGGTAAATACCCAGGAGTGCAATGGCAGGGTCATAGGGAAGTTCTATTTTTAATTTCTTGAGGAATCTCCACACTGTTCTCCAAGGAGGCTGCACCAACTTGCATTCCCACCAACAGTGGAAGAGGGTTCCCCTTTCTCCACATCCCCTCCAACACATGTTGTTTCCTGTTTTGTTAATTTTGGCCATTCTAACTGGTGTAAGGTGATATCTCAGTGTGGTTTTAACTTGAATCTCCCTGAGGGCTAGTGATGATGAACATTTTTTCATGAGTCTAATAGCCATTTGTATGTCTTGATTGGAGAAGTGTCTGTTCATATCTTCTGCCCATTTTTTGATATGTTTGCCTGTTTCGTGTGTGTTGAGTTTGAGGAGTTCATTATAGATCCTAGATATCAACCTTTTGTCTGTACTGTCATTTGCAAATATCGTCTCCCATTCCGTGGGTTGCCTCTTTGATGTTTTGACTGTTTCCTTTGCTGTGCAGAAGCTTTTGATTTTTTAAAATAAAGTCATTGGTACACTTGACGAGGATAACCAAAGACTTTTACTAAAAGTAACTGGAATGAATGAACATCTACTTAATACTATGTTAACATTAAAACCTACTTAGCACTATATATCGATGGTAGTTGAAGAAGTAAAAGTAAATGTTTTTTTTGTTAAAGATTTTATTATTTATTTGTTGGAGATAAAGAGAGAGAGCAAGCAATCACAGGCAGGGAGAGATGCAGGCAGAGGGAGAAGCAGGCTTCCCCCCTGAGCGGGGAGCCCGATATGTGACTCGATCCCAGGACCCTGGGCTCATGACCAGAGGCCACGTCAGATACCCAACTGCCTGAGCCACCCAGGTGCCCCAAAGTATAATTTTCAAGCACAGGGTCTCACGTCAGTAGCCAGTGTTGACAACATGATGCTCTTAGCCCGTTGTGATGGAATTTTTCCCGGAGGTTTCGGGCAGGAATGAGGTCTAGGTAAAGGAAGCACCTTTGCAGAAAGGTATAGGCACGAATTGGCAAATGGGGGCGTGGGGTTTGGCGTAGAAGAGGACTCTCCCTGAGACCTGCCTCCAGCCCCCATAACAAGGGGTTCCGGGGCCAGTCACAGGGGAACTGGGTCCTCCGTGTGCCTTTGTTTCTTCATTTGTGAACCAGGAAAAAGGAAAGCTCCCATGAACAAGTGGACTGTGAAGACTAGAAGTGCTAATATGTAGGAAATCATGCGTCTCAAGAACTCTAAGGGACGTCCATGATCTCAGGGAGTTTCCAAACTGACTAAACACCGGACTTTAATAAGAAGATTCCAGACCCCACGTCAGCCCACTGAATCAGAATTGCTAGAAACCAAAAGGACGAGGTTGCATTTGTACTAACTCTCCGAGGCTGTTCTGATACAGTGATGAGTATATGAGTAGGGAACACTGAGTCGTATAACGTTCCTCTAAAACAGCAAAGTGGGAATAGCAGAACGCGGATCTTTTCTGTCGAGTCTCTCCGCCAGAGGAGTAAAGGAGGAGGACTCTGCAATGGAAGGAGACCTGGCCCACCTGACCCCATTTAATCTTCGCGCAGTTTCCATGTTTGATTAGAAAGAGGCCGCCAGGTGAATGGCACGAGGTCAAGTCAAAGGAATCTATCAAGCAGTGCTCCATCTTCTGAAACTTGTTTTTACCTTTCTGAAACTTGAATTTCAGTATAGTTATCTTACAGTGTTAACATAAGTTTCAAGAGTAGAATGTGGTGATTGAACATTTCCATACATTGCTCAGTGCTCATTCGCACAAGTGCACTTGTTGACGCCCTCTGCATTCCCCGATTCCCTGGTCCCCCTCCCCTCTGGCTACCACCAGTTTGTTCTCTCTAGTTAAGAGTCTGTTTCTTGGTTTGTCTGGCGCCCTTTTCTTTTGCTCTGCTTATATATTTTGTTTCTTACGTTCCACATACGAGTGGAATCCTTTGGTATTGAGCTATCTCGGACAGACTTAATTGACTTAGTACAATATACTCTAGATGCCCCTGTCTCATTTCAAATGGCAAGATTTTATTCTTTTCTATGGCTGAGTAATATTCCGTGGTATAAATATACCGCATTGTCTTCACCGGTCATCTATGGACGGACATCTGGGCTCTTTCCAGAATTTGGTTATGCCTGTATTCGTGCTTACTAGTGCTTATGTATTTCTGAGAGTAAATATCCCGTAGTAGGACTGTTGGATCGTAGGGGGGTTCTGTTGTTACGTTCTTGAGGAACCTCCATACCATCGTCCACAATGGCTCCCCCGGTTTGTGTGCCCAGCACTAGGGCAAGAGGGTTCCCTTTTCTCCGCAGCCTTGCCCACACTTGTTGTTTCTTATGTTTTGGGTTTTAGCCATTCTGACGGGGGTGAGTGCATATCTCATTGGTTCTTTCTGTTGCTTGTTTTTTGTTTGTTTGTTTAAGATTTTACCTGCTTCTTTGAGATAGAGAGTATAAATGGGGAGGAGTCGAAGAAGGGGTAGCAAGCTCCCCACTGAGCAGGGAGTCTGATGTGGGACTCGATGCCAGTGAAACGTGGTCCCTATGACATAATCAGAAGAGCAAGGAAAGCAACGTACACATAGAGGGGTCATCTAGGAGTCAGGGATGTTAAGTTCTTGAGGAACCTCCGTACTGTTTTCTAGAGTGGCTGCACCAGTTTGCATGGGCACCGAGAGTGTCAGAGGGTTCCCCTTTCGCTGTACTCTTGCCACAATCTGTTGTTTCCTGAGTTGTTACCTGTAGGCATTCTGACTGATGTGAGGTGGTATCTCACCGTGGTGTGGTTTGTATTTCCCTGGTATGGCACTCTTACTTTCAACACTCCGTAAAACTGGTGGTGCAAGTACTTTCTATTCAGTGAGGATGTCCTCGTATGCAGGCAGTAGAGAAAGAGTATTGAATATGCAACCCTCACGGAGTCCTCATTCCCTCCCTAGGAGTCCTTTGAAGTGAACTTCCCCGGATGAGAGATGACAGAGGAGACTTTGACTTTCAAACAGCTGGTCACTGTTGAATAGACTTACTGGCATTTGTACGACACAACTCTGGGAGTGGAGTAGGTGGGAAAAATAGGATGTAAATAACATCTGTTTCACTGGGCGGGAACAGTAGTATACCAGGTCAGGTTGATACAGAAGGAAAGGGAAAATACAATAATGTCAAAAGTTTGAGGTCGAGAGATCCCTTCACACTGACAAACTGAAGGGGAGAAGTTTGGCAAGCTCATAGGGAACCAAACATGTCCACGGACTTTCGGTGTAATGCTCAGCCCTACGTATACGACCTTCCTAAACGGCAGACAGGCCTATAGGCACACAGGTGCACATGCAGAAAAGAAAAGAAATACCACAGAGAGCTAAACACAGAAACATGTCCTCCCGGTAGGGTACGTAGAGCCTAAAGGTGATGGAGACTCAGTATAACTGTGACGATGAGAACCAAGCACATGTCCATGAGCATGTGTCCCGATCCTCCAAATCACCATGATAGGGAGAGCTTAGAGCATCCAATGTCAATAACCCACAAGTTCATAGTGGTTGTCCGAACCAAAAACTTTAATGACATAGAAGGGGGACAGAATGTTCTTTTCCACAGTGCAGTGCCGTCCAATACACATTGTATAGATATCCAAACATCAGAATTCTTCCAATGTACAAACAGAGATAGGGTTAGGAGATACCACAGGGAGCAGTAAAAGATGGCAACATGTTAGAGAAAGTGGTTAAGAGGAGAGGCTCGTCACCCATCCTCAGGGTCCACCACGTACCAGATTCCCAATTTCAGAAAGCAAAGCATGTGTCTTGCTGTGAACAGATCAATCTGATAGGTACTCTATAGCAATGCAACCAAAGCTGCTCTCACAGGAGTGGTGATGGGCACACTGGACCTTCTTGGTCTCCGGGTAGGCTAGCCGGGACACATGCAGCATTAACCATGGAGTGTCCTGGCCCAAGGCACAGGCTGAATTTAATCAGGAGGAACTGATCAGACAACTTCAGAATGTAGGCCATTAAGCTAGACATGTGGCCTGTCCCCTACAAACAAGGAAATGTCACCACCACCGGAGACAGCCACCTAACGGTGAGGAGATATTTTGGGTTCTGAAGGAGTAAGAAAATACAGCAACACATTCTTGTCGTCCTTTGGAACCCAACCTATCTCTCCTCCATGTTGCTGTCTCTTATTTGTGGTGACAGGGATTTGTGAAGACAGACCGGTCATCTGGTTCAATGGTCCACATCCTGAAGGTGTCTGATAACTCCCTCGTGCTCAAATTCAGGCTGAACGTCTCCAGGAAGAACACGATGTAGTCAATGCTGTGTGCTTCTGGCATAGCCCAGTTGGTGGCCCAGAATGTCCAGTGTGACATGTGGCCTCTTCCCGTGGTGCTGCTGACTCTGGTTCTCTGCAGGATGGAATTGAGAGCAGCAAGACTGAAGGTCTCTGGAAACGGGGGTGTGATCTAGGCAGGCATTGGTCTCCTGAGGGGTTTATCACAACTGGAGCTGAAGGGCAAGAAACTCTCTCCTCCAATGGGTCTCTTGCAGTAAAAATCATCGAGAATGGCTTGGGATTGTGATGTGGATTCTCAGCAAAGTGTCTCTCCCGTGCTCTCTTTGGGCTTTAACTTGATGTGCTGCTTTAGATTTCCTTTCATCCAGTGGAAAAAGAAGGGGTTTTAGGATGAAGTTTCAGGATGGGGTTTTCATTCACAGAGGCCTCTCTTTTCTTAGTTTCTGCAGTCTTTGGCATCTGAGAGAGGAAGAGTGAGAGAAATCAAATGTGAGTCTTGGTCAGATGCTACTGGTGGCTGAGCCTGGAGGGGTGGTGGCCAGGTGACAGAGGGCAGGAGCAAGCTGAAGGCCTCTCCAGAGGAGCAGCTGCAGGGGGAGCTGCACCCAGGCAGAGGGGGAGTTGAGAGCCCCAAGTCAGAAGTCATACCTTCACGAAACCGATAGGCAGCCTGTGTTGGAGGATGCAGGGGCCCCTGGGCTCCCCCAGCAGGGGGCTAGTGATGTCCCAGCTCAAAGCTGCTGTGAGCTTTTGCCAGATCCCAACTACCTCCTCCTCTGCAGCCACTTCCCCCTTGAGCCCCTCCATCAGAAGCCAAGTGATGGCTTGCCGACGCCTCCCGGGGAGGTGGGCACCTAGCACGCACCACGCGCGTTCCGAGACAGGCTGCTGCAGGAAGCAGGGGACCCGTGGCAGCCAAACACATCCCCTTTTCACCCTTGTCCCAGTCTTCTGAAAAGGAGGCCAGGCTTTGGAATGAGTCCTAGATTGGGAGAGCCCACAGGGGCCTATGAGTATCTCCAACTTCTTTTCTGCCCTGTGCAGAGGAGGAGCTGTGGCCCCAGGGGCTAAGGACCCCCGAAAGCCATGTGACCTGTGACTGAAAAGCCTGGGCTGAAAGCCAGGCTCAGGCCCTGTGCAAACCTGTGGTGGGGAGGGAGAGGACAGCCCCTGATCTGCAGGTGTGGGCAGGCAGTAGATACTGATGGTCACTTTTGGCCTCCCAGGAACAAGCCCAAAGGTGCTGAGGGAAGAGCCCGGGGAGGAGAAACCCCAAGGGGAATTCACAAAGGACAGCCTGGGTGTTATCAGGGACACTTCATTTTCCCTCAGGGACAACAAGGGTCTCTGAATGTTATCTCACACAGGATAGACCTTGGGGCATTTGTAGGAATAGTCTGAGTAGGTATAAGCTTCAGCAAAGTGTAAAGGGCACATGGAGAAGGATTCATGTTTGCTTTCTAGATTCTCATCCCTTCTTTCCCCAACTTTCCATAAGCGTAGAGCCGCTCATGGATTCCAGGGGTGTTCTGATGGGCCTGCAAATGGATAGATAGGAGAAGGAGTCCTGAGATTGTTTCCTGAGATGTTGTATAACGACACCATAGGATTCTTTTCTTTCAATCTGTCGTGGACCTGTCGGGGAGCTGGCAAGTCCTCGTAGTGACTTTGTGAACCATGGTTTTGATTGCCACAGGAAGCAAGAAACCTGAAATTCCTCAACCTCGATCAGGGAAGGGATCATGTTTTAGACACTGGGTTTCCAGGCAATATTCCTTCCTCATTGTATCGTGTATGATAGGGGCTGAGGAGAAGCTTGACCCACCAGCTGGGTCCCAGGTGAGGGTTCTGTGTCCACCTAGCTCAGATTTCCTGAACGTCCCAAGAGGAGAGTGCATGTGGCAGTGACTCATTGAGACCTCGGACCTGGGAGGAGGAGGCTTGGAATTGGAGAAGCAGGGAAGGAGGGCAAGGAAGCCAAGAAAGCGTGTGGTTTCTGGCAGAGCTCTAAGTGTTTGATTGGTGTAATAATGCTGCTCTGCTGAGGAGGGCCGTGGGGCCTGCTTCGCCATGGGCGTGGAGAGAGGGGAGAGGGAATCCCAGGACAGCCCCGGCAGGAACACAGCAGAGTTGAGCTGCATCCCGGTGATGGAGACCAAGGGCCGGCAGGGTGGCAGCCCCCATGCGAAACCGGGGAAGCACCAGCTGTGGGAATGGCCGAAGGAGGGAGAGCAAGTGAAGAGACAGTGTGTGTTTGGTCGGGGGTGTTGGAGGGGTGGAGCTCTAATCAGCAGGAGAACAGTAGGAGTCCATGCCCCAAGCGCCAAAGGCATGATTACCTCTGGGCCCTAAGCTTGAAGACCAGGGAATCTGCATGCCAGTCTCCACTGGCCAAACTGCAGTATTCTCTTGGGAATCTTCTGTTTCATGACACGGAGGGCTTTCATGTGGCCATGGATTTGACAGCCATGCTGTCTGTCCCTCGAGTCCTCACCAGCATCACGCTCCAGCTTGGGAGGGTTCTTCATGCACATGGAAGCATCCAAAGCCAGTTCTGCAAGGAAAAGCACATCGACAGGATCCGCTGTGATTCATGATCTTTCTGGACCTCCACCTCCATTGATGTCAAAGAAGGACAGTGGCCAGAATGAGAAAGGCCGTCTGACAGATCACAGGCCCGTGGACACAGTTTGATTACTTCCGGTTTTGGCTCTCTCTCTCATACTCAAGTAAGGCTCACTGGGCCAGGAGGCCAACAGGTTCCCAATGGACAAAAGTGAAAGCACGAGAAACGATCGGTAAAAAGAAACAGTTCTGGGAAAGAGAAGTTTCCACACACAAGGAAATTGTGCTGGAAAGAGGCTGTACTCTTGTCGAGAAGAGACTGTAGAGCGCAGCAAAGTCTAGGTTGCAGGGAAGCCTTTCGGGGTCAACCAGGGAAGAGCACACTGGGGAATGCATACAACATGCATCAACTTGGCCAGCGTTTCATACCTGTGCACTACGTATAATATACACACCGAATAGACAACATGTGTGTGACCTAAGATAGAAATGTCTGTGTCTGTATGTATATATGTATGTATAAGGGAGTCATTGATTAATGAGGGATTTGCGGACAGGCCCAGAGCATTCTACCCCCGCTCTGCTCAGCTGCATCAAGTAAAAGAAAAGACACGGAATCCAAAAGAACGAGAAAAGCAGTGGTGAAAAACAGGTGACCATGGACATGTTCCATGGGGGAGTCGGTGGGAACAAGTCAGAGTAAAAGCATCTGCCCCAGCGTGTAATTGTGTATTCACCCCCAGCTGATAGGATGAAACCTAATCCCCCAGTGTGATGGTATGATGGGGTGAGCCTTTGGGAGGCAGCTCCTCCCCTAGAAGGGATTCGCGCCCTATAAAAGAGACCTCACAGGGTTCCGTCGCCTCTCTGCACTGTGAGGACAGAGCCAGAAGGCAGCCACCTCTGAGCCAGGAAGGCAGTGTCACCAGGCCCCGAATGTGTCCCTGTTTGATGGTGGTTCTGGCGCGCCTCCGGAACGGTGAGATACCGATTTCTGTTGTTAAGAAGTCAGCCTGTCTGAGGCATTTTTGTTATTATAAGCAGAGCGGACCAAGGAGCTGGCATGGAGCTTTTTTTCTTGCTCAGGCCTCCATGGGACGTGAGTCACAGAGAGAGGGAGGGGGCCAGCGGGTCGGGGCAGGACGGTGGGCGCCAAGGAGAAGTGACAGGCCGCAGGGAGAAGACAGTAAGGAGGGTGAGTGCTAAGGCCCTGGTCCGCGCTGGGCTTCCCCGAGCACTCACTGAGCTCTTTCTCCAGGGCCCTCCCTGGTGCCACAGTGCTGCTACTGATGTGGCCTCCCCCTGGGAACGGCATCTCCTCAATTCTCAGGGAGGTCAGCTCCTGACCGAGGAGCCCCAAGGCACCCCAGGCTCCAGGAAGGGACTCTGAGTGCTGGTGGGGAAGGAAGACAGGATGCAGAGGAGGGTGGAAACGCTCAGTCTTCAGGACATCTGAGCAGAGGTGGATCCTGAGGAGCAGGAGGCTGGGCATGAGGCCCCGGAGATGAAGGGAGCAGATGGACGAGATGGAGGACCCGAAGAGAGAGTGACCTGTATACTTCATGGGGTAAAGTGGACCCTTCTCAGCTTAGAAAAGGAAAAAACAAAAATCAGTAGTACGCGGTGTTGCGAGGCCAGTATTTCTACAGTGTCTGTGAGCACCGAACAGGGCAGATGGGCTTGACGATGCTGAAGGAGAGAAAACTGGGCGCATGAGCCTTTCTGAGAAAGGCAGGCAGGATGGGGTCCGGGGATAGTAGATCTGCCTCAAACTGCTCTTCCCCACATGAAACAATGCCCTGACACCATTTCCAAGAGTTGAAACCCCACAGGCATCTGAGGATTCGATGTGACAAATTCATACATATTGTCATGCAATTTTGTTGCATCAGGGCCCCTATGAATTGTATTTCATGTTCCCAAGAACAATGAGACGGAGACCCCATTTTTTGTGGTTTTCAGTAAGCGGACTGAAGGGAAAATGCATGAGAAGAGGCGGAAGTTGGCCAGTTATACAGCCAGGAAGTGGCAAGGCCAGTACCTGGTTCAGAGCTGATACTGAACACCAGGCTCTTGCTCACCTTGCTGTATTGCAGCATCGTGGGGGCTCAACCTCATCCCATTGCTACCTGTAGCCACAAGTCTGTGATGACCAACACAGGGCCTAGAGCTTCCTAGTCACCTTCCCTCTCACCTCGGAGCAGTGGCGGTTGGTCCCCAGAACCCATGTTGGTGCCCAGGCTCCCGATGGCAGAGGAGAGGCTGAGCCTGGCTCTGTTGTCACCACGGTCCAAATGCTGGTCCAGCTGCAGTTGCAGGGAATCAGCCACCGGGGTGCTTGGCTGTGTCTGTGCCCCGGAACTTTGCACCTGTGCTCTTGGGAAAGTCAAGTTTCCACTGGATGGCCCTTGGTGACAGGGAGACTGCATCGGAGCTGAAGCGAGAAGAGATTTCAATGGGATCCATCCCAGGGCTCCTTAGCTGAGTGCTCTCAGAACACCCATGTCTGATGCCCCCGCCCCTCTGTGAGACCACCCTGGGAGCAGGTACAAAGGCAGGCATCATGGCTATGAAGGAGATGTCCCCATTGTCTCTGAGCCTGTGGATGCTGTGTTGGCAGGTGACCAGGCTGCAGAGTCCCTGAGGTGAAAATCACCACCCTGACTCCGCAGGGCCTTCGGATGGGCCCAGTAGCTCATGCCTATCATTCTGTTCATAGTAACCTTGGTGTGAGAGCCTAGAGAGAAGTTCCTGGAGAGTTCTCAGGGCTTGGGAGAAGGAGTTGTCCATGTGTAGTGGCAACAAAGAACGGGGGAAGAAGTTCAGCCTCGAGGCTTCAGGTACCCCTAGAAGAGGGAGTTGCGGAGAGGTAGCACGGGCCAACTTATGGGGCCTTTTCCCAGCTCTGAAGCCTTTTGAAGCTTCTCATCTGCAATTTCTGTCTGCCCTTCCGTCCGTCCACTCATCTGGATTCTATTGCCCCTTGGAGAATGCTAAATAACCGTGTGTTTCATTTGTGCCTCCCAAATTGCTGTAATGCTGAGGATGCCTGGTCTCTTTGGCCCTCGGCGAGGACGGGGAAACTCGGGAGAAGGTAGTCCTAGGGCGGAAAGGCTGTTACTGTCCACGTAAGGTTGAGGGACAAAACATTTCTTAGGCAGTTTCACTGTACCATATTGATCCAATAAGGAACATCATGGACTCCTTGCTGGCCCTAGCACATGTTTTGTTCAGCAGAGAAAGTCTCCTAACAGGGCCAATTTTTCTCCCAGAAGGGAGGTCCAGAAAATAGCCTGAGCGGGAAGAGACGGGAAGTGGATTTTGGCCTGCGCCCCTGTGTGAGCGTGGCCGGAAGGGGGTCACACTCAGCAGGCTCCACGTTTCTGAAGATCCTGGAGAGGGAAACAACTCTTTGCTTTGCCCCTGAATGATGCCCGTAGCCACGTAAGGTGCACAGGCTGCTGCTCATTTAGAGGGCATTATGCCACCAAGAGTGGACACGTGACAGAAACCGTATCCAAGCTGGGAAAATATCACTGATGCTGCACAGAGGGTGAAAAGCCCACCATCCACGGGGGAGGAAAAGCGGGACTAGAGCTTTGGCTTCACTGAATCCATGGGACAGGGGACAGACAGGACTGGGTGCTCAGGATCTTCCATGTAAATGCTCCAGAGGAAGGCCAACACCCGGGGAGAATGAAATTTGAGCTCAGCAGAAACAGCACAGACGCTGCCCATAGGGAGCAGCCGCATAGCAGTGCGGAGACCAGAGAGCTTGCAAGAAGATACACAGGACGTACAAGTGGCCATAGAATTTCTTGGGTCTAAAAAGTCTCTTCTTGGAAATAAGAGGCCTGTTACCAAGATGCCTCCAGGTGAGAGAGCGGTGGCTGAGGTTTTGTCCCTTTCTCTCCATTTCTCCTCTCTCACCTTACTTGGTCCCAACAGCCTGGTGCTTGTGAGGGGGCAGGTGACACAGGAATAGTGTGGGACAGAAGGAAAGGAAACTTGTCTGACCCACATGATGCCTTTTCTTTTGAAGTAGGCTCCACATCCAGTGTGGATCAGAACGTGGGGCTTGAACTCAGAACCCTGAGAGGAGGACCTGAGCGCAGATCAAGAGCTGGAGGCTTAACCCCCGGGTGTCCCAGTGTTTTGAAAATAAAATCCAAGAGCATATTCAAACCAGTATGGGTCTACAGGGCCTGTTGGCAGGGCTGCATCTCTCAGCCTATTTATGTTGTTGTATACAGAGAAGACAGGCTTCCTGGGACCCTCCCTTCCCAGGAAGTTTGTGCCCCTCACAATGGGGTTACTTACCATCTACATCCAGACCCTCGAAGGTTTCCTCCTTGTCACGTGTAGATGAGGCACTTGTACAAGGCCTCCAGGTGTCTGGCAGGTGATGGCCAATTGAAGAAGTCAAATGACATTCATCCAGAGAGTCCTGTGGGACGTCATTCTCTTCTACCACGGGCAGCTCCGTGCAGAGCCTCGAGTTACAGGGAGGACTGGAGATGCAACAGGAAGGCTGAGTCAACATGGAGTCCCAGTGGTTTAGGGCAGCGGGGAGGACGGTGTGGTCACAGAGAACAAACAGGAAGTCCCCATCAGGGGAGAGGAGCCATTCTGCCTCCCTCTGGGGAAGGGTGTGGATGAAGCAGGGATAGATCAGGGAAGGAGAGAGGGAACCAGAGCAAGAGGTGGTCAGAGCATGGCCAAAATGGGAGTTTAAAGGAAGAGAGTCTGAACCTCCCCAGTGCACCACCGTCCCAAAACAAACAGCACACTCAGAAAACAAGAAAAGCAGCACCAGCACTTTGGCCTACGTCTTGTTGAAATTTGCAGAAAGGAGCAAGACCACCCCAGGCTATGGCAGCATTGGAGATTCCTAGAATGCTTGTGTGTCCCACGAATTTTATTTTTTTTCTAAACAGTTGTCTTGCCATGAATTCCTACCCACGTCATAATGCAAAAGCAGCAGAGGTAGATGGCATCTTTGGCCTGATTTGGATCAAAGCGTGACCGTGAGAAGGCAAGAAGTCCAGTGTGCTTAATATACTTGCATCAGGGGACTGCAGACTCCAGGCTTGGGAGGGATTGAGAAAGGGGCTTATAGTAGTGCCCCAGAAAAGCAGAAACCATTGCTAATGGCCCGTTTTGTGCATGTGAGAATGGGTGAGAGAGGCATATTTAGCAATTTCTAGATTTGCCTAGATCACCAGATGTCACCATTGAATTAAAGCCCATGAATCTTCAGAGTTACCTGGGGCATATCGGGTCTTGGTCTTCTACCTCCAAAAGATCATTGTGATTTTCTACAACTAAAGAGAGACAGGGCCAGTCACATTAAACGGAATGGCATCGGTACGTTAAAATAAAATATCCGCTGCAGCTAACACTCGGGCATAATTTTCCTTAATGGGGCAGAGGGTAGTGTGAGAGAAACCCTCCAGGAGGCCTCCGGGAGTGCCTTGGTAATGTGTCACGGTTTGCTTTCCTTAGGCCTCGGGCACGAGCTCCCTGATGTGGTGGGGCCACATGGAAAGAGTCTGTGTAGAGTGAAACGTGTGTTTTACCATGGATTCTGGGGGAGAGCTTGTCTGAGTTTTAAAAACGTACTGCGTCCTTCTCACCTTACCTTATCTCATGAGATGCTCTAGGTGTGATGGTTGAAAGGCATTTAGACATAGAGACCAGACTGATGGATTGAATCTACAAACCCTCAAATCAAGAGGAATCTTGTGTGTACAATTCCTTCGAGTACACAGACGTGGGAGCCCATGCATGGGGAGGGGGAATGGCCGGGCTCAGCCTTGCTCAGGGAACCATTCAAGCAAGCTGATGGCAGAGGTGTGGATGTCCTGATACGGCTGTGATGACTCACTGAATCAGAGCAGTCAAACCAGGGAAACGACAAAGCCAAAGATGCAGGTAAAGCTGACAGCATCTTTGAAAAGGGACAAAGAAAACAAGGTCCATTGTATGGGTATAAAAACGAGAGCCCTGGAGATGAGGAGAGACAGTTAATGGAAATCAGGAGCAAAGACACCTGCGGCGTTGCATCACAAATGTGTGTGGGTTGTGACATCTACCTTGACTCCAATGTCCTAACGTATATCAGAAGACATAAGCAGAGCCTGGGATGAGGAATGAAGGGCGGGTCTGTGCCTCACGTGATATCTGTGCTGTAAAGACTGGCCTAGCGCCTGACTGGGATCCCTATATCTACCCAACTCCTACACAGCAATGGCACATCTCAGCGTAAGCAGAGGTTGGAATAGCAAACATAAGGGGTCAGCGAGGGAGTCGAGTTGGAGCTTTCTCAGCTTGACAACGGAGGACTCACTAGCTACTTCCAGAGCAGAAGAACTGTCCATATCATCGAAGGAGTTTCTGTCAGCCCTCGTAGAGGTCCCATGCAGGTCAGCCAGGTCACGAAAGGCTGAGTGAGTCAAATAGCATTGATCCAGGGAGTCCCATGGGGGATCCTGCTCTTCCACCTCTGGCAGACACAGACTGGGCCTGGGAGGGTGGGGAGATCAGAACATGAAAACAAGAAAAGGAGACACCCCATAAAACTACGCTTTCAGATGGGAGGCCGAGAAGTAGAGTCATAAGAAAGGAGCACAGCCACTACTCACCGCAGAAACTACCCTGCTGTTTCAGGGACAGAGTATGGCTGCTAGGGGGAAGTACAGATAGCCAGAGAACAGAAGGATCTCAGGGTAGAGGCGACAGATCTAAGCTTCTGAGCATCAAACTCTGAACCATGGTGGAATAGAAGTCGAGGCTCAGAGTATACATCGACCATTTTAAAGGTGGCTTCGACACTTTTGCATAAATTCTGTGGCTGTTACGTTTAGGGACCTAGTGAACACAGGATGCCTTTTCAAAGGCATCCTCAGCCTGGAGCGATCTCGTGTCCTCAGTGCCTCTTTCTCTAAGTACGGTGACGTGATATGACGTGACGTGACATGTTTCCTAGGTATTCTTTTTCTACAGTGTATCCTTAATGCGGTAAGACCGCGGAGGGAGACACAGCTCTGCCTCTCTCTGTGGATTTAGTGAAAGAAGAGAAGAGGGCAATGCTGAGAATCCCACCGACTAGTCAATTCATGCAGGTCAAGTGACTGCAGGTGACTGAAATGGAGGAGTCCAAAAGGAAAGGAGACGTGTAACACAGGGAAGACACACATCATGGTTCAAGGAGAGGGTTTGTGTTTGGAGAAGGGATGAAAGTGATAGGTTTGTCAGTTTCTATTTGTTCCTTAAAATAGTCCTTCAATTCACCACTGAAGGAAGGCAAGGTTCTTCAGAATTACCTGGGGCCTAGGGGGTCTTGGTCCTCTTCCTCAAAAAGATCATTAGGACTTCCTAGAAATGCAGACAGACAGGGCCAGTCACTTTGCACAGATCACCACTTGTACATTAGAACCAAGCATCTACTACAACTACCATATGGGGAGAATAATCCTTAGCGGGGCAGAGGAAGGCATGGAAGAAGTCCTCCAGGAGGCCTCAGGGAGTGTCTTGGGAATTTGCCACAGCGTGCGTTCCGCAGCCTTCGGGCCCGAGCTCCCCGTAGTGGTCAGGCCACAGACAAAGGGTCTCTGTACAGAGTGACACATGTGTTTTCCTACAGGTACTGGGGAACAGCCTCCCTCGATTCTAAAACCTTATTGCAAACTTCTCTCATTACCTCACCCCATGAGATACTCTAGGTGTGATGGTTTAAGGACATTTAGACAGAGACCAGACTGACGGATCAAATCTGCAAACCCACAAGCCGAACGGAATCTTTTGTGTACAATCCTTTGCGCTCCACAGACATAGGAGCCGTGCACGGGGAGAGGCAAAGCCCAGGCTCCGCTTTACTCGCGGGAAGCATCTAAGCCAGCTGATGGCAGAGGTGTTGATGGCCTCATACAGCAACGTTGACTCCGTGAAGACAGCCAACACAGAGCACACAGACAGTGGGGATGAGAGCAGTCAAACCAGGGAAAGGACAAATCCCCAGACCTAGGAAAGGCTGATGGCATCTCTGGACGGGCACGACAATTCAAGGGACATTGTATGGGAATGAAAAGGAGAGCATGGCAGATGAGGAGAGACATTTAATGGAAATGAGGAACGAAGACAGACACCTCAGCTTACGCAGCCGAAGGGAGTGTGAGTTGTCACATCTGCCTTGATTGCAATGTCCTAACTTCTGTCAGAAGCCCTAAGCAGGGCCTGGGATGAGGATCAAAGGGCAGGTGCATTTCTCAGCTGAGGTCTTTGCTGAAAAGGGTATCCCAGAGCCTGACTCTGATCCCCATGTCTACCGGGCTCCTACACAGCGGTGACACCTGTCAGCATAAGCGGAGGCTGGGATAGCAAACCTAGTGGGTCGGCCTGGTGGTCGATTTGGGGCTTTGTCAGCTGCACCATGGTGGACTCACTAGCTACTGCCAGAGCAGAAGAGTTGTCAATGTCATCAAATGAGTTTATGCCAGCCCTCGTAGAGGTCCCTTGCAGGTCAGCCAGGTCAGGAAGGGCCGAGTAAGTCAGATAGCCTCCATCCAGTGAGTCTCCTTGGGCGTCCTGCTCTTCCACCTCTGGAAGCTTTCTGCTGGGCCTGGGAGGGTTGGAAGATCTGACCGTGAAATCAAGGAAAGGAGACACCCCAGTATCCTACCGCTGTTAATGGGAGGCCGAGTAGTAGAGTCGTGAGAAAGGAACGCCTCCCCGCAGAAACTACCCTCCTGTTTCAGGGGCAGGGTATGACTGCTAGGGGGATGTACATATAGCCAGACAACAGAAGGGTCTCAGGGTAGAGGCTACAGATCTAAGCTTCTGAGTAACAAACTGAAGGATGGTAGAATAGAAGTCGTGGCTCAGAGTATGCATCGAGGGTTTGAAAGGTGGCTTCGACACTTTTGCATAAATTTTGTGGCTGTTACCTTCAGGGACCTAGTGAACCCAGGATGCCTTTTCAAATGCATCCTCAGCCTCGAGCGATCTCGTGACCTCAGTGCCTCTTTCTCTAACTACTGTGACGTGACGTGACGTGACGTGATAGGTTTCCTAGGTATTCTTTTTCTACAGTGTATCCTCAATGTGGTAAGACCGAGGAGGGAGACACAGCTCTGCCTCTCTCTGTGGATTTAGTAAAAGAAGAGAAGAGGGCAATGCTGAGAATCCCACTGACTAGTCAATTCATGCAGGTCCAATGACTGCAGGTGTCTGAAATGGAGGAGTCCATTAATGAACGGAGACGTGTAACACAGGGAAGACACACGTCGTGGTTCAACGAGATGATTTGTGATTGGAGGAGGGATGAAAGAGATAGGTTTGTCAGTTTCTAATTGTTCCTTGAAATACAGTCCTTCAATTCACCCCTAAAAGAAGCCAAGTTTCTTCAGAGTTACCTGCGGCATAGTGGGTCTTGGCCTTCTTCCTCCTCATGATTCAGTTGATATTCTGGAAAGAAATACAGTCAGCACCAGTGAGTAATAAGATCCCCTCTTTCCATTAGTAATCCAGTGTCTGATGCAATCCAGGTATTCAGGTATGCATAATGTGGGGACAGATTTAGTGAAAGTAATATTGGAAGGTGCCCTCCCGCATTCCCTTGTGGTTACTGCCTGGATTTCGGAGACTGAGCCATTGTGTACGAGATCATCATGACAGTGTCCCCCGTCGGAAATCGGTGTACACACTTTAACTTCTCTGTCCTCACAGATTCTGGGAAGTAAGCCTCCCTCTGTCCTACAAGGAGTACTGCAGTATTCAGCCTCTCTCATCAGAGGCCGAGTTGCGGAAGCCTTCGTGGCACTTTTACACTGAGCCTGAAGAGATGGAAGGCAACTACAAACCCTCAACTTCATGTGAGTCTTTGGGGCTGCACAGAATGTTGCCCCAGTTCATGTGGGGTTGGGGGGAATGCTAAGGCTCAGCTGTGCTTCTGGAAACACACGAACACGGTATCAGTGGAAGTGCTTGTGGTGGGTTTTTGGAGAACCGTTTTGGAAGGCAAGCCATCCTAAAGGACTAGAGAATGGGGCTGAGAAGAGCAAAACCAGTTAACCTTGGACAAGAATGGCAATTGACTGCTTCAGGCTTGGGTTCCTCAAGGACCTGGCTCAGAGATGAAATGGACAGGTTATTAAAGGTGAGAAAAGAAATTTCATCCAAATGAGGTCTGACAGATACCTTCTCTTGTCCTCTTGCTGAGGTGAGTTGAGTGTGTGGTGCCTGACGTGGGCCCCGGGACCCGATGGAGAAGCCAGGGAGACATGGGCATGCCCTGGGAGTAGGAAGAGAGCAACGTCCCCAGACCCACCTGATGTCTGGGCTTAAAACTCAGTTCTAGAGCCCAGCTAAGGGCAGTATGTCTCTCCCAGGCCTGCCCACAGGGATGACCTCTCTGGGCACAGCAGAGGTCCGGGGTACAAAGAATAGGTGATCTGTGTGGGAGTCGTGTTCAGTTGGAGCTTTATCACCTTGACAATGGAGTACTCACTGGCCACTTGCAGAGAGGAACAGACTTGTGGGTTCTCCGGTGAGAAGATGGCGGAGCTCCTGTAAGGCCAGTAGGAGTCAGACATGTCGGGAAGCACGGAGTATGTCAGGTAGCGTTCATCCGGAGTGTCCCGTGAGGTGTCCTGCTCTAGCAGCTGTGTGGTGAGCCTGCAGGGTGGGGAAAACTGAACATTAACCTCAGAGGGATCTGAATGCTATGTCCTGTCTGGCTTTGACAGAAAGCAGAAGGGAGTGGTCCGGAAAGCAGAGAGGTTGAGCCATGAAAGAGAGAGAGAGAAATCTTCTTGTGTTTGTGCGACAAGGTGTGATTGTCACAGGGGTAGCAGATAGGAAGGACAATAAGTGCTCGCTATACAAGCCACCAAACTTGTGAAGAGACTGAATGATCTCTGTGCCGTCCAGCCATGACTCACTACGTACAGAGTCCCAGCATGGCGGCTTTCCCAACCCTTCATTCAAATGGCTTTGAGTTCGGCACGTAGTGGCCAAGCGGCGGCTGCTCCGGGGGTTAGGAGGCCGTCCCCGGGACCTCGGGCCGCAAAGGCCTCTTTCTCTCAATATTGTGGCGCGATAGAGGATGTTGTCTCGTGGCTATGATATTTTCATGCTATGCACACATGTCAGCATGCTAAATCGAACAGGCAGAAAGTAGACATGCAGGTCTGTCTAGAGCACAAAGTGGAGAATGAGTGAGGACAGTGAACCCTCTGACGTATTAGTTCTGACTTCGGGTTCCTCAACTAGAGAAGTACTTCAGAAACTGGGAGCAATCCAAGTAACACAATGAAGACCGAAAACGTGGTGAAAACGGATCATTTCTCATTGACCCAATGGGTAAGAGAGCTCTCTCTATCGAGCACTTTCTGCTTTTCCCTGGTTGCCACTTTGGAATTCATAGCCCCTAAGTATTCAGAATTACCTAGGGGCAACGGAGTCCTGGCCTTTCAGCCCCTCCTGATCCATTTGGTTGTCTGCAAATAAACAGAGAGGAGTTACAGTTAGAAGATTCCCCTTCACAGATGCCCACTCCTATGTCCCATGTAGCTCAGGGCAGAGCGACAAGCAGCGTAATTACAGGCAAGTGTGAGACAAATCATCCCACAGAGCTTAGGTAGGGCCCTGTCACTGGGATTGCTCTCTTGAGTCATTCGACAAATGTCCCTGACGTGCCAGGCCATCCTCACAGCATCCTGTCTTGAGTCTGTGCAAACAACAAACCGATTCTTCTTCCCTGAGATTGTGGGGGAAGCAGTCCCTGGCTGCTTCCTAGAGGGTTGTTGCGGTATTTAGGCTTTTTCCACCTGAAATGCTGTAGGTCAGTGGTTTAACGGAATCAGCCATTGAGATTAAAGGAATGAATGAAATCTATCCAGCATCAAACCAGAATAATCTTCCAAGCTGCAAAGAAACGGGCTGTGTATGGGGTAGGGAAGTTTCAGGATCCTGCCTTGCTTCAGAGAAACATACACTGTACGATACTCAGTGTTGTTTCTTCTTCTCCTGCTTCTTCTTCTTCGTCATCGCTGTCGTCGTCGTCCCCCTCGTGGTCGTAATTTTCTGTAAAGAAATCCAGAATTGTCCCTTCAGCTATTTCCCACATCACTGCTCTAAGCCCTGCGGCTCCAATGGCCCGAGAGACAGAAGTGACTTTGCACAACTAGAGAGTCTTCTGAGTTGAGGGCAGTGTCATTAGGAATTGCTGTGACCTGGGTTTCTGATCCATCAGAAAGGTGTCTCTGATTTGGAGGATCAGCACCACTGAACCTGGGCAACTATTTCTACGGTCTCTTGTTGTCCATATCAGGGGATGCTCGTCCAGGGTCAATCTTGACTTCGGCAAATCGTGTCGTGCAGCATGCCCCCAGTCCCACCGCACGCACAGACTCTGTGCATTCACGGCTGTCACACGGAGCCTCTTCCTTGTCTTCATGACAGGACCACCCCCTGTCCCCCATCCCTCCACCGGGGATTTCATGGATAGCCATGTGGGCTTTGGTGTCTTCAAGGGGACTCTGTCTATGAAAAGTGTTCCAGTCTCAACTGGGTTCCCACCTCCAAGTCCTACTGCATCCAGTACCTCATCCAACTCCACACTGTCAGGGCCTTTCTTTTAGGTGTGAAGTGCGTTCAGTAATTTTCCCATCTGGTGACTACAGTGGCAACAAGTTTGTTTGAAGTACATACCAGATGAGGGAAGAGCTATGGAGAAAGGAAAACTCACTCTCTCCCCTAGGCTTAATACAGACCGGGCTGAGTCTGGGAAGCTCCCACTTCTGCAGGGATCCTTGCACGCTAACAAGGATCCCTCCTGTCACATTCCCCTTTCCGGGCTCTAACACTGGCCGATGCTTCCTCCTACCCGAAAGGCTGTGTCCCCTCAGGGAGGCCGCAGACAGGTGGACCAGGGCGACGTGCCCCCCCGAGCATTGCTCCTCTCTGCTACCACCTCCCAGTCCTGGTCCTCTCAGGGCCCCACGTGCGATGGGGAACCCAGGACAGCCGCTGCCAAGAGTGTGAGGGCAGGCGGGGCGTCTCTTGGCAGCCCAGGGACTCGGAGCAGCACAGTGCAGTCAGGGGTCTGTGGCCATCTCACCTGGGCTGAGCTTTCGGGCAAGGCACTTGGCCAGCCTGCGTCCCTCAGCCAGTTGCCCTCGCAAGCCCTGCCCTTGGGAATGTTCAGCGCCATCATGGATGAGGAGGGCTTCCAGGTGCTGAACGAGCAGCTGGGAAACCTCTTCCCCTTCCCGCAGCTTCTTATATAAGCGGGTCAGTTCTTTCGCCTGATCTTGAATCAGCAGATGACATAGCCTAAGTTGGGAGAACACAGAGAATGTTCTAAAATGCAAAGGTGTGAACAATAGATAAGAGCTTTCATAGAGATTTCTAGCAGAATTTCCCAATGAGCCCTCAAAGCTGGATTCTGGCCTGTGTGGTGACGTGTCTGTGGCAGAGAAAGTAGAAGGTTAATCCAGCCTTCCTCTGGATCAGAGTGTGCTCCTGTTCATGCCCTGGACATCCCGTGTATCTTTCCTCCTGACCTCCAGAGCTCGCTTCAGAGACATGCCCCTTCAGCTGCTCACTTGGGGCACACGCATTTCCCTGGAAAACTCCCTAGGGGGCAGCGTGCCGTGAATGGACACAGTGCCAGACCCAGAAGCGTGGACAGTTTGGCTGGTGTTAACTGGTGTGCCAGGAGAATGGCAGCGTCCAAAAGACAGCATTTGTGGGAAGAGAGGATGGCAGGCTGTCGTCAGCCAGGGCTGACCATGTGAAAGGTAAAGCAAGTGTTGGTCTCGTAAGATTGTTCATGTGCTCGCTGTGCCAAAGGTCACAAATGGTCCCTTGACCCTTGAATTTGGTGATGTTGATATCCTTTTTTAAAAAGTTTTTAATTTTTAATTTATTCTTTAGCCTAACAGTCTTCATTATTTTTTCACCACACCCAGTGCTCCATGCAATCCGTGCCCTCTTTAATACCCACCACCTGGTACCGCAACCTCCCACCCCTTCGCCACTTCAATCCCCTCAGATTGAATTCCTTTTTAAAAAAAAGAGAGAATGAGGCTCTGAGTCACTGGAGTCCATCGTTTACCAATCACTGTGGTCTAAATCGTCTTAGATATGTCTGTATAATGTGCCTGCCATGACGGTTTCTGCCCTTCTCTGGGCCCAGACTTGTTGCTGCCACCAGTCAGAGGGGCCCACGGCATCCCTCCAGCCTCCCACACAGGGCCCTCCTTACCTGAGCTTCTCAGGCAACGTGTCTGCCCGCTTGCCTTTCTCACACAGCACCTTCTCCCCCAGCACGGATTTGATGAGGTCGCTCGACTTTTCACACTCTGAGAAACAGAGATGCCTGCCTCAGTGGAAAGCTGGACATGCTGCTATGCCCGCTGCTTTCAAGGGAGGAGGCAGGCTGCACCCTAGGACAAATAGAACCTGGCAACCGGGCCGTGTGCTGGGAGCTCCACGCCTCATTGCGGAGTGTCCCAACTGCTAGACACTGGATCGCTCCCCGTTTTTGAGGCCAGGAAAGAGCAGTCCCGAGATAGAGAGAGGAGCTCCACTCCATGATTAACTGGTATTTGGCAGAGTCAGAATTCGTATCCCCCGACAAGCCGCAATCTTGGCCACACTAGCAAGCCTCGCTGCCTCTTCATTGAACACTAAGGAGGGACCTTAAGTAAAGCCCCCAGGATGCCAGGACCAACAGGCATCCCCTGAGCTGGGATTTCTATACTGCACAAGTGTCTCAATGGTAAAGCGTCAGCCAGATACACCAGTGTACACTAGAAGGCAGGAACCCAGAGAGACGTGAAAGGAACATGGCCAAATCCTAATCACATTTATGGAAGTAGAAGCAGTAGAATTAGGAACAGAGTTTACATGCTTCCAGGCTTTGCTATGAGTGCTGTACGAGAATTTCCTCAGTATTCATTGTGACTGAGAGAAGTAGACCGCAGGACGGTAGTAGTCTAAGAGACAGGGAAACTGAGGCACAGGAAGATTAGGCAGCAGGGATTTGAGTCCAGGCGGACTGACCCAGAGCCCATGCTCTTCATCTTTCTGCTGAGTTACCTCCACCCCAAGCCCTTGGGTGGTAACTGTTTTCATCATCTTCACAACTGGCTTCCCTCAGTTAGGTTATCAGTTAGGTTTATCAGGAAAGTTGTAGACAAAACTTGGCTTGTCCTTCCATGAAAGGTCATCATCTCTTCACTTTCCTAAAGAGCAGGTTTCAATTCATTCTTTTTGCCTCCTCAGTTGTTTTCAATTCCCTTCTCTATGGAAGGCAAAGTGTGAGCAAATGGCAAAAATTCAGCCTCAGGACTCCTTCCCGTCATTGGGTTGTGCGCGTGCCCCGATCTCTGGGTTCCTTCTGTCTCTGAAGCCCCATCCTCATGAACAGGCAGCTGAGCTCCCCAATTCAGCCTGCCTGTGGGAGAGGGCCTAGCGCACCCAGTGGCTTGGGCGGTGTCTGGGGCTGGTGTCCCCTCTCACCCTCATTCTCACTTGGCCAAGCATCTGGTGGCCTCGGCCTGGGCCTGCTGACTTTGGCGCGTCACTGAAGGTTCTCCAGCTCAGGGGTAGAGAGAGGAGGTCGCACAGATTGTCTTATGTTCCCCCAAATGCTGCCAGCCTTACCACCGGGCTTCAGATGTCCTGCGTGGGCTTGGAAGGGAAAAGCATAAGCACGGGTTCCCTCTCACCTGGGGAGTCCCTGTGTGGATGGCATCCCTCATGGATACCGCAGTTTCGGGGAAGGCAGGCCCCACTTCCTTCTCCTTGACAGCACGTAGTGTCACCCGCTGTAGTCCTCCCTCCTCCCCACGACCCCGGTGCCGCCTTGACCATCAGCATATTTCCTCAGTGCAGCCAGCTCGGTGCTTTGCCGGTGGGACACCCGAGAGCCGAGACCCGGTGGAGTTCCTTAGTCCTACGGCAACTGAGATGAAGGACTGCTACAGGACAGACAGGGTCCTCACAAGACCAGTCATCTCTGGGTCTGCCCCAGGAGTCAAGAACTGGGATGGAAACTCTAAGCCACCCTATAGGTCACTGCTAACATGGGGAGGATGCTAACATACTTGTCTTTGGTTTTCCCATCCTCAGCTAACAGAGGGCAAATTCCCACTTCACCTTTCACGGACTGTGGTCAGAATGAAATTTGTGTTGTCACTGGAAATGGGGGAGAGAGCATCTGGAGAGGCTTTGCATTTCTCAGAAGGAGAACACAGAGCTATGGCTTTGGGGACCAAGACTTGGCAGGACTTACTGTATTTCCGCAGTTGGTTGGCCAGGGAGTAGGCCGTCGCTTCGGATACAAGGAATTTTTCCTTGAGGTCTAGGAAGTCCTGGGTGGATTTTTCCAGCTGTGACCGAAGCTGCCAGTTGACTTCCTGGAGGCTGCTTTCTGCCCCTGCCTCGGACAGAGGGCCAGGATGGGCTGCCATGGCGACCCGTGGCAGTAGAGATAGAACTGGGGACCAAAAAGCAGAAACCCAGACTCACGGTGGGTTAAAAACCAGTGACGCCAAGTTGGTTTAATCAGGACTGAGGGGTGAGGTTACAGGAATCCTTTACTTACTGTTGGGAACAATTGGAGCAACAGCCCACAGTACTTGAGAGACAACCAAGGTTCAAGATGCCAGAGGTGGGAGCCAAAGGCACTGCTCGTATCTCCGACTCCAACCGGAATGACCGAGGGAGCACCCAGAATGCCAGCTACTGGTCTGCACCAGCACTAACTGAATAGAATGTCCAGGGTGTCAGTGGAACCTGGGGAGCCCCTGCCTTCCAGTTGCCGAGGGGCCATGCTGATACACAAGGCTGCCTGGTCTCCCGTGAAGGTGACCGCTGATGGGGCCCACCCCTCAGAGGTCACTGTCAGTCGTTGTCTACCCTTGTGCTGATTCCACAGTTTCCCTCTCTTTCCAAAACAGTGTCTCAGCATAGTGCTCATTATTCGTTCCCTTATGTGTGTAGAATAACGTCAGGCAGAAATAGCGTCCCACGGAGTTTTCTTTGTTCTTTTTCTTTCTCTTTAATTCTTGGAGAGAGAAGGGGGGCATGGGTAGAGGGAGAGTATGTGATAAGGGGCTCGGTGTCAGAACCCGTGAGACCTTGACCCGATCCTAAACCAAGAGTCAGATGCTCAACCAAAGGAACTACTCAGGCGCCCTTCGCAACAGGTGTTCTTAGGGGCTCTCCTGAACTCATCCCACTTCTCAACAGCGGTTCAACAGATCTTAAGGCTTTTCTAGTGAGGGAAATGTCTAAAGTCAAAGCCTATCTGGATGTTCTTCTCCAGGTCTTCTCTAGGTTTTTTTCTCTAGCCATTAAAATACAAGAGAAACATGCTAGCAGTTTAGCCATCTTTAGTTGCTTTGTATTTGAAAAGGTTTTCAAAGTATTCAGCCTTCCTCCATTTACAATACTTTCTTAGCACGTATGTAGTAAATAA
This sequence comes from Mustela nivalis, assembly GCF_964662115.1. Taxonomy (NCBI): domain Eukaryota; kingdom Metazoa; phylum Chordata; class Mammalia; order Carnivora; family Mustelidae; genus Mustela; species Mustela nivalis. Next base: position 92,724,525 of record NC_139029.1, on the reverse strand, counting down.
AGCTTTTTTTTTTACAGCAAAAACTAAACAAAAGAAAGCAGAAAACAACCATGAAAGAGCCCCAGACAGATGAAAATAAAAAGCCCCCAGGAAAACAGCAAACAGAACCCAGACTTAGTGTATGCAATGAATCTTGCAAACTGTTTCTGGGGCCCCTGGGGGCTCATCTGGTTAAGAGACTGCCTTTGGCTCTGGTGGTGATCCCAGAGGCCCGGGACCAAGTGAGGCATCAGGCTCCCAGCTCCATGGGGAGTCCGCTTCTCCCTCTGGCCTTCTCCCCTCTCGTGCTCTTTCTCACTGTCTGTGGCACGCTCCGCTCCCCTCCAATACATAAATAGATAAAGTCTTACAAAAGGAGGAAAAGAAAGGGAAGAAAACGGTTTCCTGTCCCAAGTCTGTCAGTATTCTTCTTACTGCAAGTCTGTGTTAGGTAGACTTGTTTTCCCATTAGGTGCACATTTCATTTCCGTTTCCTTAGCTATTTACCTAAGAGTGGGATTGCTGCGTCATACGGGACCCCGTGTTTAACTTTTTGAGCAACTGCCAGCCTCTTTTCCAAAGCAGAACAGGGACACCCTTTTACATTCCCACCAGGAATATGTAAGAATTCCATTTCTCTACAAGCTTCCCGACACATGTATTGATTGTCTCTTTGCTTGAAGTTATGGTAGTGGGGCTGACGAGGGATCTCACTGTGCTTTAGATGTGTATTTCCCTAGGGACTAATGAAATTGAGCATCTTTTCCTGTGTTCATTGTTGCAATGGTATTGTCCTTTTGAGAAAGTCTACTCAAGCTCCGTTCCCCATTCCTATATTGGCTGTCTTTTTACCAACTGCTTAGTTATAGGAGGGTTCTTTACATGCATTGTAGATAGCAGACCCCACTTTTCACTTCACTTCCTCGATAGTGACCCTTGAAACAAAAAGCTTTTAAGATGATGAATTCTAGTTTATCTGTTTATGTTTGGGTTGCTGGTGTGGTTTTGCAACCAGCTTCCAACCCCAAATCATGAAGATGTAGAAGTCTGTGTTCCTCAAAACATGGCTTTTGAAAGAGAGCTTGCCTGCCTTTTAGTAGTTGCTGGACATTATTTAGTAATGCCTGTTGAGTGTTGATTGATATTTCTCTCAATGGATAGTCTTGCGCCTGTTTTCCCACCTGTGGAGCGTGCCAAGGCCTGTAACAGAGATTTTGGAAATGATATCTGTGAACATCCTGGCTTAGATTCAGGGGTGAATCCTGGTTCTGCAGTGGAGCTGGTCTTAAACTCAAGCACATTTGTACAAATTGCTCAGGCTGTTTCGAGCTGAGTCGTTGTTGATCATTCTGAGGAACACTTGTGTGCTAGTCCAGATCGTGTAGGGCCAGAGTGGACTTTCTCAGTGGCCTCCACACGGAGAAGACTGCCAGGATTGGACCTCGTCAAGACTTTCATCTCGGGTCTACTGGAATGGAAAGTAGACCTGCTTCAGGGTTTTGGGAACGTTGTTCCATGCAAGTTGGTTCCTCTCCTTTTTTTTTTTTTTCTTTAATGTGTACATGATTTCTTTCTGGAAAAGGGGAAAGGATATTTATTTCCAAACAGCCTGTCTGTTCTTTGTCAGTGGTCTGTCTGTGCTTTTGAAAACGTGTCAAGGAGAATTCCAGGTCAACTATCTTCTATGCAAAAAGTATAGTTCCTGTACAGTATCAGGTGATCATACTTAATATTAGGAACTATCTTGTAACTCAGATGGTATCGTTTCCTGATGAGAAAAAAAAAATACAAAGAACACCAAGCTTCCCAAGATCTTTGTCACAGGTCCCAGGTCACAGCTGTAGTGAAGTGAGGAGCGAGCATTCGAAACCTTTTCTGGAGGCACCTGTTTGGCTCAGACAGATCAGCATGCAAGTCTTAATCCCTGTTCAAGTCTGGATTTCAGGACTGGAACCCCATGTTGGGTCCTGCTTAAAAAAAAAAAAAAAGAAAAAAAGAAAAAGAAAAGAAAAGAAAAAAGAAACCAGTGTAGCCGGTATCCCATTGGGTTTTCCTATGCTTATGAAGCAATTACCATATGCTATGGTATCTCGTTGTATACTGATTTCTTTCCCTCACGGCTAAAGAGTTGTGTCTCTTCGTGGGCTAGTATTAGAACCAGTGGTACGTCTTGTTTTGTGAAGTTTCATTTCGAGTCTTTTGGCCATTTCTTTTATTCTTTTGATGATCTTCTCAGACTAGATGATACCCAATTCTGGAAAAAAGTCCTTTGTCAGAGAGAAACATGCTTCTATACTGGGCCTTCCATTTATATTCTCTTGAGGTTGAGATGAAGATAAATAAATTCATTTTCGTATCCCCAGAAATGATGCATTGCCTCTTTTGAGCTTGCAAATCATATGGTTGATTTTGGGGGGAAATATCAAAACCACTTATTGAGTTACAGGGTATGAAAGGTTGTTTTTGTATTTTAAAGTGTTTCTACAGGGACGCTGAGATATAATTTCCATGCAGTAAAGTGTATGTAATTAAAGTCCTACGTCTATTAAGTTTGAGCATATATATGCATCACCCCGGTAGTGGAGGCATCTATCGCCCACACAAGTTTCCTTGTCCTTCTAGCATTTCCTCCCTCCCATTTGCACGTCAGGAAAGCATTGATTGGCTTTCTGTTACAGTAGAATTATTTGCAATTTCTAAGGTTTTCTCTTAACACCATCGTATGCTATGTAAATTATTTTGTTTTGATGTTTTCTGGCTCTGAGGTATTATCAGAGCAAAAGAACATGTCTTCCCATAGTGTTATGTAAGCGACGAGATTACTCTGCGAAACCGCATAGTATTCCATGAGCTGGATATGTCACAATTTGTGGTGGTCATTCCTCTGTGGATGGAGATGAATGACAATTAGAAATAGTCAGTAGCTTTTTGGGAATGTACCGTTTCTTTTTTCATTTGAGTGGAATGGGGGTGGTCTATGGTAGGTATAGGTTTAATATTTTGAAGAATTTCTGGACTGTTAGGGTGCCTGGATGACTGAGTGAGTTAAGCATCTGACATTGGTTCTGGCTCAAGTCATGATCTCATTGGTGGCGAGACAGAGCCCCAGGTAGGGCTCTATGGTCAGTGGGAGTCTACTTGAGCTTCTGTGCCTCTCCCTCTCTCTCTGCCCCTCCCTCCACTCACTTTTAGTCGCTCAGTCTTTAGTCAATCAAAGATAAAAAAAAAAAAAAAAGAATTTCCAAACTATTTCTGCAGTGGTTGTAGAATTTAAAATTCCCATGCGCAGTGTATGAGAAATCATAGCAAGGAGGTGACTTTGCTCCTTGCTATGACTCCTTGCTATGACTCCTTGCTATGGCTCAGAATGGAGATTCCATTCATTTTTGCCATTTTCATTGACAGATAGTGGTTTAAATTTCCATTTTCCTAATAACTAATGATGTAGGTCGTGCGCTATTCTTCCATTTCTTCCATGTGTATTCTTTGCTAAACTGTTTTTACAAATCTTTGAATCCATTTTATTGTATGTCCTTTTTGAAAGATTTTATTTATTTGCAAGAGAGGGAAGGGGAGCAAGAGCGGGACTGTGGGCTAGGGTGAGGAGGCCAGAGGGAGAGGAGAAGCACACACCCTGCTCAGCGGGAAGAGTGATGGAGGGGTCGGGGGTTAGACCCCACGACCCTGAGATGGTGACCTGAGCCAGAGGCAGCCACTTCACCAACTGAGGCACCCAGGCCCTTTTCTTTGACCCGTTTAAAATTGGATTGTTTGTCTTCTTCCTATTGACTTTTTTTAAAAAAAATTAATTAATTTATTTTCAGCATAACAGTATTCATTATTTTTTCACCACACCCAGTGCTCCATGCTATCCGTGCCCTCTGTAATACCCACCATCTTGTACCCCGACCTCCCACGCCCCCTGCCCCTTTAAACCCCTCAGATTGTTTTTTAGAGTCCGTAGTCTCTCATGATTCACCTTCCCTTCCAATTTACCCCAACTCCCTTCTCCTCTCTAACTCCCCATGTCCTCCATGCTTTTTGTTATGCTCCACAAATAAGTGAAAAACCATATGATAATTGACTCTCTTTGCTTGACTTTTTTCACTCAGACTTTTGAGCGTTCATTCAGTGTTCTCTTAGGAGACCTTCAGCAGGTATGGAAATTACACCTAGTTTCTCTCTATGTGTGACATGGCTTGGGTTCTCTCACCAATGTCTTCTGAAACACCAATGTTTTAAATTGTGATACAGTCCAGTTGATCAATTTCTTCTTTCATTAGTGAGAATTTTGGTATCATATCTAAGAAAACAATGGCCAGGGCCTCCTGGGTGACTCAGTTGGTGAAGTGTCTGCCTTTGGCTCAGGACATGATTCCAGGGTCTGGGAACCAGCCCTGCATTGGGCTCCTTGTTCAGCAGGGAGCTTGCTCTTCCCTTTCCCAGTGCTTCTACCCTGTTTGTGCTCTCTCACTCTGCTCCATAAATAAATAAAATCTTAAAAAAAAGAAGAAGAAAAAAGGAATAGAAATGCTTCTCAGCAACATCTAGCATTGTCTTTTGTACAGAATCACACTCATTCGTGCAAAATGGTCCCTGGTTTGGCATACATTGCCCTGCAGACTCGTCACATTGATGACCGTTTTATGGGCTTATGAACCGTGCATGTGTCTTCTTTGGGAACATGTGTATCCGAGTCTTATGCTCGCTTTGTATTAGCAGCGTGTTCCTTCTGCCCATTCAGTGAGTTCAAAGTACCCTTATGTCTTGCGTATGGGAGTCCTCATTGGGTATTTATCTGCAAATATTGTCTCTTTATCAGTGTCTTCTCTGTTCCTTTTCTCAGTGGTAATGTTGGATGCAGCAAGGTTGTTCATCTTAAGTTTTCTTGTTACATATTTTACTCTTGCTCCAGTGACAGAACTCTTCACTAAATGCAAAGTCCTGACCATTTTCTGTTGCGTAATCATCTTGAATGATTGCTATGGCTCTTCTCCTTAAGTCTGTGGCCATTTTGAGTTCATGGCTGCGAAAGGGGTGGTTTTCAACAACCACTGTAGGGGAAGTTTGTCCTGACAGGGGCAAGAGAACCGTGAGGTAGCTTGTGGTCCTGAGATAGTCTCCCCCAGGCCAGGAAAGGGGATGTCACCCTCCTGTACCTCTTCATGGGCATCTGAGTGCCTTTGGGGAGGAGAGTTAGGTGGTCCTAGTGGTCATATTCGGCACTTACACCCCATTCTCTCAGACTGGGTAACTGGGTACAAAGTAGCTCCAGGAGCCCGGGGCGTCCTAGTCAGAGGTGTCTTTAGGAGCACAGACACACTGAGAGCCAGAGAGGATTACATGGAAAGGATAAAAGAGAACCCCGGGGATGTGGTATGGTTTACTATAGGGTCTTCCTTCAGTGGGGTGGGAAATAGGACTCCCACACACCAGCAACTCAGGAAACATGCCCAGAGGAAGTAGGGCAGATGGAAGGCAATTCCCAGAGTTTGATCTATTTTTGCCAACATGAAAATCATGATATGTGCCTGGATATCAAATGTGTATGAAAGGACACATGGCGGGCTCAACTCTTCACCTCAGAGACCTCACGTTGGTGATGGAGACTAGCTAAAAACAAAAACAAAGACACACACAGAAAAATCAAAACACACACACAAAAAAATAAAAGAAATAAATAGGTGCGTGCATCAGGAATCCAGAAATACCCCCGTGCCCCCCTCCCCTCCCAGGAAGGAAAGGATGTGGTCAGGATGATGGGAGGCTCAGTTACTAAAGCGGCTGCCTTTAGCTCAGGTCATGATTGCAGGATCCTGGGATCAAGCCTCACATGGAGACCTTCCTTGGCAGAGAGCCTGCTTCTCTCTCTCTCCCTCGGCCTGACACTCTGCTTACTTGTGCTATCTGTCTGCCAAAAAAGTAAATAAAACCTTTTAAAAAATAAAGACAGGAAGGAAGGAAGGAAGGAAGGAAGAAAGACAGTCAGACAGACAGAAAGAAAGAACAAAAGAAAGAACGAAAGAACGAAAGAAAGAAAGAATGGGGAAGCTTGGTCCTTGCAGTTCAAGAGCCATTCTGAGCCTGTGGGGAATCCTAATTATTGGTCTGCATTTCCCAAGAGAAACCCAGAGACCCTACCATTTTAGTATTTGCTGGGTTTTCCATGTGCACTCAGAAGTGCACTGGCTGAATAAAGTTGGCACACTAAGAACAGAAGGAGTCCAAGAAACAGAATGTTCCCTGGATGCACCACATTATTGTCTGCCCTCACTGCAGTCTCACTGGAAATGGGAAAGGGCAATTGAAATCCCTGGTATTCAGCACAGGTTTGGAAAAAAAAAAAAAAGGAAGGTTTGGGTTCACAGTTTAAATTACTGTATTCTCAGTTTGAATCTGAAGGCAAGTGGAAACCCTGTTGAACATTTTCTGACTTCTGTGGTGGAGATAAGTGCTAACACAGAAAACAGCTCTACACATCAGAGTAACTTTGGTAACTTAGTATCTTTCCATTGACATGGTTTTCTTTCAATCTTCTGATCCCATGGTCTCCTGCTTGAGTCTACACATATTTGTGCAATGAAGATGATGTCAATACCATACGTAAAATCTGTACCCCCGAATGTCACAGTGCTCATACCTAATGGTACATCGGGTCCATTTCTAAGTGCCTGTAGCTACGTTATGGCTGACTCCAAAGGCAGCCCATTGTACCATGTGTAGACTTCTCTCTGGCCCCACCTCCAGGGTCAGCAGTACCTCAGAGCTGTCTCCATTCCTGCGGAAGGATGTAGGTCAGGTAGAGAAATGGAGGGTGGTCTAGGCAACAGGAACAGGAAAGTAGGCCCCTAAGCTGGTTGATTCCAGAGAGGACAATTGCATTGTTGTTGGTTTTGTTTAGAAGTTTTTATTTATTTTTTCATTTCCTTTCAGTGTTCCAAAATTCATTGTTTATGTACCACACCCGGTGCTTCATGCAATACGTAGCCTCCATAATACCCACCGCCAGGCTCACCCAGTGTTTTTAAAAAGCATGTAATTTCCTTATTTGAGAGAGAGTGCTTGAGAGAGCAGGAGTGGTGGCCAGGGGGAGGGTGGGTGAGAAGGACAAGCAGAGTCACCACTGAGCAGGGAGCTCGACAGGGGACCTATCCGAGGACCCTGGGATCCTGACCTGAGCCAGAGATTGACTTAAACAAATGAGCCTCCCAGGTATCACTTGAAATAATTAAAAAAAAAATTGCTGCACTTAACATGCAGCATGTATTAGTTTCATGTCAAATGTTGGTGTTGATTTTTATGTCTTCTTTTTTAAGATCTTCTTTCCTCCTTTCTTTCTTTCTTTCTTTCTTTCTTTCTTTCTTTCTTTCTTTTTCTCTTTCTTTCTTTGCTTATTGTGTATAAGAAGGTTGCTGGGCATTGGGAGAGGGAGAAAGAAGGCAGATAGAAAGAAAGAGTAAGAGAAGGAAAGGAAGAAGGAAGGAAGGAGGGAAGGGAGGATGGAAGGAAAAAAAGAAAGGGAGAAAGAGAAGGGAGAGAGGGAGGAAGAGAGAAAATGAAAAGGAAAGAATGGAAGGAAGGAGGAAGGGAGAGGGGAAGTATGGTGGAAGGGAGAAACAGAAAGAAAAGGACAGAAAGAGAGAGAGAGAGAAAGAGAAAGAAAGAGAGAAAGAAGAAAGAGGAAGTACCCAGGTCCGTTTTCCTTGTGAACATCTAGTGAAGATCCTGTTCGGACAACCCGGAAGCTAGTGAGCCCTGGGAAGGCCCCTCTCTGGCATGCGCTCAAGAGGGTGTATCTGATGTGTGTAGAACTATTTAAGGAACCAAATTTAGAATCCATTGATTAATACGGCCGCATTTCCTAGAAGTGGTCACATCAGCTGTGCAAGCATGGCCATGGGAAATCACCCCCAAAGAGCTCCATGGTGTGCACCTGGGTGGCTCAGTGGTTAAGTGTCTGCTTTTGGTTCAGGTCAGGATCTCAGGGTCCTGGGATCGAGCCCCACATCAGCCTCCCTGCTTAGTGGAATGCCTGCTTCTCCTTCTGCCATGCCTCCTGCTTGTGTTCCCTCTCTCGCTGTGTGTCTTTTTCTGTCAAATACATAAACAAAAGTTAAAAGAAGAAAACTCAGAGATAATACATTCTTGTCTGGGTCAGAGCGTGTCATCCTGTGGGAAGCAGGTTCCTGCAGTTAGTGTTGCCGGGATCTCAGGTGCTTTGCTGGTACCTCAGAATTTGACCCTTGAAAATGTGAGTAAACTTGATATTGCGTATGATTTATGATTTGGGGGACCGGTTTAGGAATACACCCCTTTATGTCATTCCCATATTTGTTGGATGTGTTCTTATGGAATGCTCTGAAGTTCTTGCAGTAATTTGCATCGGCCACAGTTAAAGCAGGATAATGTGTGCACAGAGTGACTGGTGGATCATGGATTTTGGGGCCGTGATGGCCAACTCTGTTGCTGAGGTAGCTTCCAAAACCATGTATCATGCCTTTGCATGTGCCTCTTTGCAACTGGAAAAGCCCCAAGGCATATTGGCCTGCTCCTTTGTGGACCTTGCCATCAATTCCCTGGAGGTTCAGGAGCATAAGAGCTCTCAATCTCTTCTTTAAGTTTGGATTTATGTAGTTGACAGTGACAGAGAGAGAGAGAATTGAAGGAGGGGAGCAGCAAGGGAGAGGGAGAAGCAGGCTCCGTGCTGAGCAGGGAGCACAATGCAGGGCTCGATCCCAGGACCCAGGGGTCATGATGTCAGCTGAGGCCAGACGCTTAACTGACTGAGCCGCACAGGCACCCCCTCAGCTCTTACTAAATCCCAAACCTCATCTTTCGTAACTCAGTATCTTGTTTGGTACAATTTCCACAGGCAGGGTCTGCAACTCAGGGGCACTTCTTGGAAAGCAGCAGAGGGAACAGGGTCTGGTGCTCTCACAGGAGAAATGACTCCTAATCAGCAGACAGATCTGTCACCTGAAAATAAGGCAGAGCGCGCACAGATGTGAGAACCACCAGATAAGGAGATGAAACCATTTATTTTAATAGTTTTCCATCACTTGAAAATGAAAAATAGATCAATGGAAAATATGAACAAGGCCCTATGTTTCTTTAAGAGAGGAAAACGACGATGTGTGAAAGGCAGTGTACTGCAAGCGATTGACAGCATTAGAAGATGCAGAGTAAGACTATTGATAGGACCGTATTGACTCTGTAGGTCTCTCTGTAGTATTGCAGTAGGAACTACAGTAAATCATCCATACATGCACACAGGGGCTTTTCCCATGAGGTCTTTACTCGCCTACAGCAGTGTTTTATACTTTTCAGCAAACAAGTCTTACTTCTCCTACAATGAACTGATGCCTGAATATTTTACTGTTTTTGGTGCTACTGTAAGTGGCATTGCTTTCTTAATTTCCTGCTCAGTTTGTTCCGTGGTTGTGCATAGAAACACAAGTGGTTTTTGTATAGCTGCTACCCTGCAACCTTATGGAATGTGTGTATGGACTCTAATATGCTTGTGTGTGGATGCTTTGAAAATTTTCTGTATTTAAGCATGTCCTTTGTAAGTAGAGATGCAGGTTGACCCTTGAAGGATTGCAGGGTTAAGGGTGCTGACCCTCAAAGAGAAAAGCTCTGTGTTTAAGTTTTGACATGCCATGACTGAGGTAGTAAGAGTCACCTCTTACTACCTTACTGAAGACGTAAGGAGATGATTACGTGCTCTTGTGCAAGTCTGTGGACTCTAGACTGTATCCATCAAACAAAGTAAGCAAGAGGAAAGAAATGTTATAAGGACAATCATAAGGAAGAGAACACATTTTTAGAGTAGTATGCTTAGTTGAAAAAAAATGCACCTGTACGTGCACCTGTACTTGCGGTTCCAGCCTGCGGTGTAAAAGGTCAACTGTGGTTTTGTTCCTTCCTTCCCACAAGTCTTTTTTCTCACTTTCCATTTTGAAAGATTTTCTGGCCGAGTCTAGAATTCTGTCCCTCTGCCTGGGGACACGCCTGCATTTTGCCCGCAGGGAAGAGCAGCGACAGATGCGAGGTCCCCTCAGGCCTGGAGTCTTGGATCAGCACTCATAGGGATAGAAAGAGTAGCGGGAGCCCTTGCTCTTTGCACACCGACTCCTACTGGAAGGAACGCAGTGTCCCCAGAGGCCCCTGTACAGAATGCTCAGGGCTTTGGAGCTGCCCCAAGCAAGAGGCCAGAGGCCATCTCTCCCTCTCACTTTCCCAACTTCTCTTCTCTCTTGCCTTCCACACTCCATGTTGCCAACTCATCCCCCCCATCCTCCTGCTCCTTGTCAGCATTCCAAGGACATGCCTCTCCCTGCCACCAGCATCCCAGGCTGAGGCTGTGGAGCTCTTCTGGGTGGGGAGCTCAGTGCTGTTCCAAGACTTGCCCTCTCGCTGTTTCTCCCATGCTTGCTTGAATCTAAATCAGCTGCCTGTCCCAGACTTCTAAACGTTTTTGCCAACAAGAAAATAGTGGATGGGCATCTGGGTGGCTCAGTGGGTTAAGCCTCTGCCTTCGGCTCAGGTCATGATGTCCGGGTCCTGGGATCGAGTACCACATCAGGCTCTGTGCTCGGCAGGGAGCCTACTTCCTCCTCTCTCTCTCTCTCTCTCTCTCTCTGCCTGCCTCTCTGCCTACTTGTGATCTCTATCTCTCAAATAAACAAATAAAATCTTTTAAAAAAAGAAGAATAAAAAGAAAATAGTGGAGGTTGTGTGTGTGCTTGTGCGTGTGTCTGCGTGTTGCCTTGGGAATCATAAGGTGCTGGATCAGGAATCTGGAGTTCCTCCCTCAGGAATGGATAGGGGAATGATCTTGGTCCTTGCAGATCAAGAGCCATTCTGAGCCCTGAGAGAATTCTAAATGTTGGCTGACACTTCCCAAGATCAACCCAGACGGCCTATACTTTGGGCATTTGTTGGGGTTCCTGTGTGTGGTCAGAAGTCCCCTGGCCAACAAAAGGTGGCACACTAAGTACAGAAGTAGACCAAGAAGGAGAATATTCCCTGGAAGACCACATTACTCTCCTCCCTTACGGCAGTCTCTCTCTGAAAATGGGAAGGGGCACTCAAAAGACCTTGCATTCAGTAGAGGATGGGGAGAAAAAAGTGTATCGTTGGGGTAACAGTTCAAGTTACTGTATCCTTAGACTCTATGTGAGGCCATGTGGAAACGCTACTGAACAGTTTCGTGGGCTATGCCCAAGGGTAGGAGGGGTTAATGGAGACTGCGATTACACAACTCAGTGTAATTGAGCACCGTAATATCTTTTCCTCTTCACATGGTTTTTCTTCCATTTTGTCTGAGGCCAGGCATGAATCTAAACATATGTGTAAGAAGTTCATATCAGAAAAGGTGTACAAAGCCCACAAGCCTTAATTGGGCGGTACTATATCCTCATGGTGCTCTAGGCGGTCTTCAGACTGTACGTAGCCACATCATGGCTGACTGTGAATGCAGTCCCTTTCTGGGTATGTGTGTTCTTGGTGTAGGCTCTCCCCCGCCCCAGCCCACAGGTTAAGCGGTCCCTCTGAGCTGGGTGTGTCTCTGGGGGAAGCATGTTGTTCCAGTAGGTAAGAAGGGGAAATGGGGGGATGGGGATCCAGCAACAAGAAAGCATGCTCTTAAGTGGGTGGGTTGTAGAAAGAAAGGAGCATGCTATTTCCTCTAACAATATGCATAGCTCTCTGTCAGAAATCTGGCCCTGATGAAAGAGCAATGCTGGGAGAAACCGGTGTACCCTTTGTCAGGAAATACTTGAATTCCTGCTGATCTATCCGCTGTGCCTAAAAACTCCCCCTAGACAACTTGGGGAAGAGAGGAGAAACTGTGTTCCTTTTAGGTGTTATGATTTCCCTTCAGCGGGGTTGGCCAGGGAAAGAAATCTATTCAGGGTGAGAATCTGGGAGAAGATACTTTCAAACGATATATCCGATGAAGGGCTAGTATCCATAATCTAGAAAGAACTTATCAAACTCAACAGCCAAAGGACAAATAATCCCATCAAGGAATGGGCAGAGGATGTGAACAGACTTTTCTCAAAGTGGACATCCAGATGGCCATCAGGCACATGCTTAAGGGCTCCACGTCACTCAGCATCAGGGAAACTCAAATCCAAGCCAGAATGTGATCCACCTCACACCAGTCAGAATGGCTAAAAAAGAAACAAGTCAGGAAATGATGGATGCTGGCCAGGATGTGGAGAACGGGGCACCCTCCCACGGGTTTGGTGAGAATGCAATCTGGTGCAGCCACTCTGGAAAACAGCATGGAGGTTCTTCAAAAAGTTGAAAATAGAGCTACCCTGTGACCTAGCAATCACACTCCTGGGTATTCACCCTAAAGATAAAAATGTCGTGATCTCAAGGGGCATGTGCACCTGAATGTTTATAGCAGCAGTCCTCACAATAGTGAAACTGGGAAAGAACCTTGATGCCCATCAACAGATGAATGGAAGAGGAAGAGTTGGTATTTGTATGTATATTTGTGTATACACACACACACACACACACACACATACACATACCCGCACCATGGAATACTATGCAGCCATCAAAAGAAATGAAATCTTGCCATTTGCCAGGACATGGATGGAACTAGACGGTATTATTTTGAGCAAAATAAGTCAGTCAGCGAACGACAGTTATTATATGATCTCCCTGATAGAAGGTTCTTGAGAGGCAGTGTGGGTGGGTTTGGGGAGTAGGGAAGGAAAGAATGAAACAAGATGGGATCAGGAGGGAGTCCAACCATAAGAGACTCTTAATCTCACAAAAGAAACTGAGGGTTGCAGGGATGAGGGTTGCAGGGAGAGGGTGGTTGGGTGATGGACATAGGGGAGGGCATGTGCCATAGTGAGTGCTGTGAAGTCTGTAAACCTGGCGATCAGAGACCTGTATCTCTGGGACTAATAGTACATTGTATGTTAAAAATAATAAAAAATAAAAAATAAAAAATAAATATTAAAAATGGATAAAGGACCTGAATGGATATCTTTCCACAGGATCATGGAAATGCAAGTCAAAACCACAGTGAAATATTATTATGTCACAGTTAATATTGCTACTATAGGAGAGAAAAAAGAAAACCAGTGTTGGCAAGGTTATGGGGACCATGGAACCCTTGTGCACTGGTAGAAAGGTGAACTGATACAGCCATTTTTTTTTCTCAAAAAAGAATGAAACTATAATTACCCTGTGATGCAGCAATCCCAGTTTGGGGTATATATCCAAAGGAAATGAAACAGGATTTCAAAGAGACATCTGCACCCCATGTTCACTTCAGCATTGTGCACTGTTGCCAAGACACTGAAACAACCTAAGTGTTGCATGGGTGAAGATTATGTGGGTCATGGACATGAAAAGTCTAGCGAAAAGAATATAGTCAATGATATTGTAATACCACAGTATAGTGAGAGATGATGATTATACTTACTGTGTAATACTGAGTAGTGTATGTAATTGTCAACTAACTGTGCCGTACACCTGAAACTAATATAAGATTGTATGTGCATTATACTTTAATGTTAGAGAAAATGTGAATGTTATTTGGTTATGGAAAAGAAGGAAATTCTGCTATTTGTGTCAACATGGATGTAACTGCAGGACATTATATTCAGTGAAAAAAGTCAGAAAGAGAAAGACAAATACTGAGTGCTGTCATCTATCCATGGACTTAATAAAAATAAAGAAGTCAACTCACAGAAACAAATAGTAGGATGATGGTTACCAGTGGCTGGGACGTGGGGCACATGGAGAGATATTGGTGTAAGGAGAAGAACATTCAGTTATGAGATGAATAAGTTATGAGGGTCTAAGGTATAGCATGGTGACTGTAGTTATAATACTGTATTATGCTCTCGAAACTTGCTAAGGAAATAGATCTTAAGCTTGCTTACCAAAAAAAAAAAAAAAAAAAAAGGAAGGGAAGAAAGAAAAATTTTCAGGTGATTGTGAGGTGATGTGCTCATTAATTTGCTTGCAGTAATCATTTTATAAGGAATATGTACTATAAGTCATCAGATTGTACACTTTCAATATATGTAGTTTTATGTGCTTATTATACCTGAAAAAATCTGGGAAAAATACTTGCAATGGTAAATACGAGGTTATGAGAATTTTGCCACCCTTCACTATAACTAATAAAAGTAATGCTTCTAGTTGGTAAAGCATGCAAGCAACCGACCAGACAGGTGCAATAGGCGGAGCCCTCCCTTGTTACCTTTTCCCTTCTCCAAGCCCTCCTCCAGGCCCACAGCTTGCCCTGCCCATCGCACCCTCCTGGCCAATAGCCAGCCGGCGGCCAGGCCGGAAGTGATGTGGACAGCCGCCAAGGTTTGGGCCTCCTGTGGCTTCTGAGGCCTCACTGGGAGCGGGGCGTGGAAAACTAGCTCTAGAAAATGAAAGCTGTAATAGTAGGAAGAAGAACAACGACCGAAAGCCTGGTGGAATAACGCGAAGGGTAGAAGCTGGGAATCAGAGCCCAAATTGTAAGAGAACAAATGGAGAAGACAGATAGCGCCCGAAGGTGTGTGTGGTAGGTCCAGGTGTGAGGAAGACGGTTTGCAGCGGCACAAGAGATGGGATGCAGGTGTCCCGCTCAGCAGGGGGACGGCGTGGGGACCAGCATCCCACGGGGTCGTGGGAAGAGGGAGGGAGCGAAGGGAGGGCCTGAAAGGAGACCCCAAGAGCCCGCGGAGTCCTGGATGCCTTGGCGGCGCCAGGCGCCATGAACCCTGGGAGCTCGGCCTTTGGCCCCGATTCCTGAGGAATGCAGTGGGGGCCCCATACAGTTCAATAGGGCGGGGTGGTGAGCTCTTGAGACTGACTGATCCCTGAAGCAAATATAGCGTTTCCTTCTGCAGCCTGTCCTCTTGCCGCCCACTCAAGCTCCCGGTTCTATGATAGCACGTGGCTGTCGTTTGCCTGATTTGATTTTTGAGCTCAGTGTCTGCTGAGCTGATGCACTTAGACAAGGAGCAGGAGTCCAGCGTGGCAGCTTGGGGCTAGAGACGGCAGAGAGCACCAGTGCCTGCCTCTGGTTGGGTCATCAGAGAGCTCACTCTTCTTTTATGGGGAGGGCTGGAGCTCTCAGCCCAGCTGGGAGCTAATCCCAGGCCTTCTTAAGCTATACTGTGCTACACGTTCTCTCTTAGCTAGCTTCTTTCCTAACTTATCCTCAGTGGCTATTTTGTTTTTATTCTTCTGTCATGTTTAAAAGATTTTCTTCATTTACTTGAGGCAGAGAGCGAGACGGAGCCCCAGAGCAAGCCTGCAAACAGCGGGCATAGGCCAAGGGCAAGGGCAAGGGAGAGAATCTGAAGAGGTCCTTTCACTGGGCCCTGTGGGGACCCCGAGATCATGACCTGAACAGAACCATGAGTAGGAGGCTTAACTGGATCAGCCTGCAGGGGCTGCATATTTTTAAACATTTTGTCAAGATTTTACGTTGAAGTGATCTCTGTTCCCAACGTGTGGCTCCAGCTCTCAACCCTGAGATCCAGAGCAGTCTCTGTGTCAGCCAGGGCTGGGGAAATCTGCCTGAACACCGAGGTTCATGTTCGTTACTAATGGCATGGGTAGAAAGGGTCTTTTTATTATTTCATTTTATTTAAATGTATATTATATTATTTATTTTATTTTATCTCAATTTTATTACTTTTATTTTATTTCAATTTTAATTTGTTTCTGTTTTAGGATTAAAACAACTTCTGTGTTTCCAGAGCCTGGGCATCCCATAGACAGTATCACCTTTATTGCTGATGCTGGGTTTTGAGAGCTGTTCATTCCTGGGACGTGGGTGTTCATTCCTTTCTGTTGAATTTCCAGGAACACATTTCTCATTGACCTCGCTAGCTTTTTTATTCCTTGCGGACAGAAAGTGACACACCCAGTGTGTACACACTCAGAGGCCGTTTCCTAGGATCTGGAGTTTGGGGAGGTGAAGTGGGGGGAGCCTGGAAAAGAGGCGGGGTTTGATCTCTACTGAACACTATTAGCACTGGCAATTCTATGATTGTAGTCAAGACGTCATAGTCATTTTCCTAGGAAGAGAGACGGTGTTTGGTTTGTGGGTTGCGTTGTGACCTTGTTTTTGTCTGTCCTGAGCAATATTGTCAGATGGCCTTGTTTTGTCTTGTTTTATCAAGGTCTCCAAGCAGCTTTGTCGGAGGTTGATATTCTGCAAGCATGATTATTTACTTACAAGCATGAGAAAATACAGAAAATACAGGCTGGGAGTGTCCGTTGCGGGGTGAGAGGCTGGCCTTGTTCGTTGTCTCTAGAAATCCCTAAAGCAGAAGAAAAAAAGAGAGAGCTCGGATCTTAACAGTTGTAGCTGTAGCTGCAAACCTGATGGGAAAGTATGACTTTGGCTGTGTCTTGAGATTCCTGTGTCTCAGTTTCTCGATTCACAATGGCTCAAAGGGACTTGTTCCTGCATGGGTTGTCCCAGGTGTGAAATCGACAGGGGAGGAAGGTTGATAAGAGCCAGAGGCCCGGATGGTGGTACACAGCGCTTTCGTGGATTCCCACCCCTCCGGGGCTATCGGGTCAAGAACGGCAGGCACAGGCATGTGCTCTCCTGTCCAGCCTGGGTCCTCCAATCACCTATGGCTTTGTTATATTTACATGGTGGTTTCAGTCCCCCAGTGGGGTCAGATTGCAATGACAGGTCCAGGAAGAACTGGGTTAGGGCCCGGCCTGCCCTTACTGACCAGTAGGTTGAGTTCCTTAGATGACTGGAGACAACGTCAGCTGAGACCACCTTAGCTATGACCCATACTCTGTGAGACAGGAAAAGAAAAGACACTGCTCAGCCCGATGCATTTGCCATCTCGAGGCCTTCCTGCTCTCCCATCTTGAGGGTGTACTTACTGTAGATCACCCGGATTGTAAGCCAACTGAGTATAACCTGTAGGGGTGTAGAATTGTGACAAAAGCATATTCCAGGGGAAATTCCTTCTGGCCATTTTTGTTTTCAGGGTGGAATCTCGATTGACCAGTGTCCCCTGATATTCAGAGGTGGGTTTCTGGAGGGGGAGTGAGGAGCCTGGACAGGGGAGTTTGCAGCCAAGGCCTGGCTGGGGGCTCTGCTGCTGTCAGCTGGTGGGGGAAATTCTCCTAATTTCTGTGGGCCTCAGTTTCCCCATGTGTAAATTACAGTTGATATTCAAATTCTCCCAAGTCCCTTCCTGCTCCAGTGTCTGCACGTGCACGAGGGACTGAGGTGCCTGTTATGGAGTCCTGGGGACTGGAGCCGGGACCTGACTTGGTCCCTTCTCTGTGTGTCTCCCACAGGAGCCTGGGCTGAGTCCACACTGAAGACAGAGAATGGAGAGAGGAGCTGGAAGACAGGATATCAGCAAGTCTGGAAGACGAGAATATCGCAAAGAAGAACAAGGCCATGGTGGTGCAGGTGGTTGCCCGAGGAGGGAAGAATAAGCCCAGGCGGAGTCCAGAAAACTGAAGGGAAACCGAGGAATGCATGAGGCAGCATGAGCTGAGGGGGATGACTCGGAGAGTCACACAGTCCACAGTGAGCCCGTGCCCCTGGGGCGGGGCCCCACAGGATGGATCGGGATTCGCTTGTACTGCTGGAGAACTGTACCAGTTCCCAGAGGAGGAGGAGGTGCCCACGAGCTTCACCCTTGGAGCCGCCCTTACGGTGGATGTTTCCAGGTAAGTGTGGGCCTAGGGGGATCAGGGGCATTTGAATTAGAGTTGCAGAGGTCCACCTTTCCTGCAGACTATTGTTGTAAGGTCAGAAACGACCACAGTAGGGGGCTCTTGCCTCTGAGACAGTGATACCAATAATATTCTTTGGAATGTATTGTGGTAAAGGGCTTTATGCACTATATATTTTGTCCATATATATGTTCAGGGTCTCATTTTTCCTTAGTCTTAGTCCTTAGTGTTAAGAGCGTGGAATTCTGACATCAAGAGGATTTCACTGGGGAGGTCAAGCAGTGAGTGGGAGAATGCAAACAAGATCTTGTAGCATGTGGGTGTCTCAGTTCCTTGAGAGTCTGCCTTCTGCTCATGTCCTAATCCCAGGTCCCCGGGATCAAGTCTCATGGTGAGGGGGCGGGACAGGGGGCTCCCTGCTCAGCAAAAGGGCGCAGGGGTAGGCCAAGCACTCGAATCCTAATGACAGGGTGGGCCTTTGAGAAGACTCCAAGAGGGCAGTCCCTTCTTCATCAGAGCGCACCGCAAGGGCATGTCACGGGACATCGAGCGTGTTGCGGCTCCTCTTTAAGGAAGGGGACTTGTTGCCTTCTGGGAGAAAGCAGAGAGCATTCCTGCAGGACATTCGGTCTAGGACTGCAGTTGAGATTCGAGATTTTCGACCACTTCTGTTGGATCGGGGAAGGGATCTTTCTGAGAGCTTCCGCAGTGCTTGGCTTGGTCCTTGGAGCCGTGAATACAGAGGTCAATACAACATCATTGCAACTGTCACAGGGCTTTCTGTCGAGTAAGCAGAAGTGATGAGAAGCGGGGGTGGGGTGAGTTCCTGGGAGGAAGTGGCCAGTGCTGTCTGGGGCATGATGTCAGTGGTTGTTCCAGTCTCTCATGGTGTTTTTGACCTACCTTGGCCCAGGGACCCTAGACTGGGACCAGATTTCCGCTCCTTGGGATACTGCCTGCCAACACCTGGGTTCCAAGGTGGCCCAAAGCAGCCGACACTTCCCAGGTCTCCGGAGGAAACTGCTGGTATCAGTACCTCCCGCCTCTGACTTGGCCAGCTGGAGAAATCGAGGCAAGTTCACAAAGTCTAATAGGGGTGTCCTTGTCCTAACGATCAGTGATGTTGTGCCTTTGTGTCTGAGAACTTCCGTGCTTTCCAGACTTCAGTATTCTCTCTCCATATAAAAATCCTGTAAATAGGGGCGCCCGGGTGGCTCAGTCGTTGAGCCTCTGCCTTCAGTTCTGGTCTTGATCCCAGGTTCCTGGGATGGAACCCCACCTCGGGCTCCCTCCTCAGTGGGGAGCCTGCTTCCCCCTCACCCACTGGCCGGGCTTGTGTTCCCTCTGTCACTGTGTCTCTCTCTGACAAATAATGTAATTGAAGGCTTCCAGAAATGTGCATAGTGGCCATATTGTAGATCAAGTAACTAAAAACAACAGAGAGGCCTGGAAACGATTGCTGGGGTAAATTAAAGGCAATCGAAATGAATAGAAAGACATCTATCCCATGCATAGATTAGGAGACTCCAGGTGATTGGAATACCAAATGAGTTTCATTCGGACTCACATGGGAGAAGACACATTGGGGGCAAATGTGCAAGCTAATTCTAAAAATGTATATGCACATCGAGGTACTGAGACTAGCAAGATGGCCATGAAGCCTTAAACTGGAGAAATCCACTCCATGTCAAAGCTCATCATGAAGCTATGGTCATTAAAGCACTACGTTATGGTATAAGTAATCACAACGTATATATATATATATGAACAAGAGGGACTATTGAGTACAAAATTTCCCCATACACATATACAATGTTTAAACTTTTTTTTGGATTATTTCTAAGTCATCTCTACATCCAACATGGGGTGCAAACCCACAACTCTTCAGACAAAGGTCGCTTGCTGCACCTATTGAGCCACCCAGGAACCCTGGGTGTTTGTTTGATTTTTTTTAAATTATTTATTTATTTTCAGAAAAACAGTATTCATTATTTTTTCACCACACCCAGTGCTCCATGCAATCCGTGCCCTCTATAATACCCACCACCTGGTACCCCCACGCCCCCGCCACTTCAAACCCCTCAGATTGTTTTTCAGAATCCATAGTCTCTCATGATTCACCTCCCCTTCCAGTTTAGCCCAACTCCCTTCTCCTCTCTAACACCCCTTGTCCTCCATGATATTTGTTATGCTCCACAAATAAGTGAAACCATATGATAATTGACTCTTTCTGCTTGCCTTATTTCACTCAGCATAATCTCTTCCAGTCCCGTCCATGTTGCTACAAAAGTTGGGTATTCATCCTTTCTGACGGCGGCATAATACTCCATAGTTTATATGGACCCCATCTGCCTTATACATTCGTCCGCCGGAGGGTATCTTGGTTCTTTCCATAGTTTGGCGACCGTGGCCATTGCTGCTATAAACATTGTGGTACAGATGGCCCTTCTTTTCACGACATCTGTATCTTTGGGGTAAATACCCAGGAGTGCAATGGCAGGGTCATAGGGAAGTTCTATTTTTAATTTCTTGAGGAATCTCCACACTGTTCTCCAAGGAGGCTGCACCAACTTGCATTCCCACCAACAGTGGAAGAGGGTTCCCCTTTCTCCACATCCCCTCCAACACATGTTGTTTCCTGTTTTGTTAATTTTGGCCATTCTAACTGGTGTAAGGTGATATCTCAGTGTGGTTTTAACTTGAATCTCCCTGAGGGCTAGTGATGATGAACATTTTTTCATGAGTCTGATAGCCATTTGTATGTCTTGATTGGAGAAGTGTCTGATCATATCTTCTGCCCATTTTTTGATATGTTTGCCTGTTTCGTGTGTGTTGAGTTTGAGGAGTTCATTATAGATCCTAGATATCAACCTTTTGTCTGTACTGTCATTTGCAAATATCGTCTCCCATTCCGTGGGTTGCCTCTTTGATGTTTTGACTGTTTCCTTTGCTGTGCAAAAGCTTTTGATTTTTTAAAATAAAGTCATTGGTACACTTGACGAGGATAACCAAAGACTTTTACTAAAAGTAACTGGAATGAATGAACATCTACTTAATACTATGTTAACATTAAAACCTACTTAGCACTATATATCGATGGTAGTTGAAGAAGTAAAAGTAAATGTTTTTTTTGTTAAAGATTTTATTATTTATTTGTTGGAGATAAAGAGAGAGAGCAAGCAATCACAGGCAGGGAGAGATGCAGGCAGAGGGAGAAGCAGGCTTCCCCCCTGAGAGGGGAGCCCGATATGTGACTCGATCCCAGGACCCTGGGCTCATGACCAGAGGCCACGTCAGATACCCAACTGCCTGAGCCACCCAGGTGCCCCAAAGTATAATTTTCAAGCACAGGGTCTCACGTCAGTAGCCAGTGTTGACAACATGATGCTCTTAGCCCGTTGTGATGGAATTTTTCCCAGAGGTTTCGGGCAGGAATGAGGTCTAGGTAAAGGAAGCACCTTTGCAGAAAGGTATAGGCACGAATTGGCAAATGGGGGCGTGGGGTTTGGCGTAGAAGAGGACTCTCCCTGAGACCTGCCTCCAGCCCCCATAACAAGGGGTTCCGGGGCCAGTCACAGGGGAACTGGGTCCTCCGTGTGCCTTTGTTTCTTCATTTGTGAACCAGGAAAAAGGAAAGCTCCCATGAACAAGTGGACTGTGAAGACTAGAAGTGCTAATATGTAGGAAATCATGCGTCTCAAGAACTCTAAGGGACGTCCATGATCTCAGGGAGTTTCCAAACTGACTAAACACCGGACTTTAATAAGAAGATTCCAGACCCCACGTCAGCCCACTGAATCAGAATTGCTAGAAACCAAAAGGACGAGGTTGCATTTGTACTAACTCTCCGAGGCTGTTCTGATACAGTGATGAGTATATGAGTAGGGAACACTGAGTCGTATAACGTTCCTCTAAAACAGCAAAGTGGGAATAGCAGAACGCGGATCTTTTCTGTCGAGTCTCTCCGCCAGAGGAGTAAAGGAGGAGGACTCTGCAATGGAAGGAGACCTGGCCCACCTGACCCCATTTAATCTTCGCGCAGTTTCCATGTTTGATTAGAAAGAGGCCGCCAGGTGAATGGCACGAGGTCAAGTCAAAGGAATCTATCAAGCAGTGCTCCATCTTCTGAAACTTGTTTTTACCTTTCTGAAACTTGAATTTCAGTATAGTTATCTTACAGTGTTAACATAAGTTTCAAGAGTAGAATGTGGTGATTGAACATTTCCATACATTGCTCAGTGCTCATTCGCACAAGTGCACTTGTTGACGCCCTCTGCATTCCCCGATTCCCTGGTCCCCCTCCCCTCTGGCTACCACCAGTTTGTTCTCTCTAGTTAAGAGTCTGTTTCTTGGTTTGTCTGGTGCCCTTTTCTTTTGCTCTGCTTATATATTTTGTTTCTTACGTTCCACATACGAGTGGAATCCTTTGGTATTGAGCTATCTCGGACAGACTTAATTGACTTAGTACAATATACTCTAGATGCCCCTGTCTCATTTCAAATGGCAAGATTTTATTCTTTTCTATGGCTGAGTAATATTCCGTGGTATAAATATACCGCATTGTCTTCACCGGTCATCTATGGACGGACATCTGGGCTCTTTCCAGAATTTGGTTATGCCTGTATTCGTGCTTACTAGTGCTTATGTATTTCTGAGAGCAAATATCCCGTAGTAGGACTGTTGGATCGTAGGGGGGTTCTGTTGTTACGTTCTTGAGGAACCTCCATACCATCATCCACAATGGCTCCCCCGGTTTGTGTGCCCAGCACTAGGGCAAGAGGGTTCCCTTTTCTCCGCAGCCTTGCCCACACTTGTTGTTTCTTATGTTTTGGGTTTTAGCCATTCTGACGGGGGTGAGTGCATATCTCATTGGTTCTTTCTGTTGCTTGTTTTTTGTTTGTTTGTTTAAGATTTTACCTGCTTCTTTGAGATAGAGAGTATAAATGGGGAGGAGTCGAAGAAGGGGTAGCAAGCTCCCCACTGAGCAGGGAGTCTGATGTGGGACTCGATGCCAGTGAAACGTGGTCCCTATGACATAATCAGAAGAGCAAGGAAAGCAACGTACACATAGAGGGGTCATCTAGGAGTCAGGGATGTTAAGTTCTTGAGGAACCTCCGTACTGTTTTCTAGAGTGGCTGCACCAGTTTGCATGGGCACCGAGAGTGTCAGAGGGTTCCCCTTTCGCTGTACTCTTGCCACAATCTGTTGTTTCCTGAGTTGTTACCTGTAGGCATTCTGACTGATGTGAGGTGGTATCTCACCGTGGTGTGGTTTGTATTTCCCTGGTATGGCACTCTTACTTTCAACACTCCGTAAAACTGGTGGTGCAAGTACTTTCTATTCAGTGAGGATGTCCTCGTATGCGGGCAGTAGAGAAAGAGTATTGAATATCCAACCCTCACGGAGTCCTCATTCACTCCCTAGGAGTCCTTTGAAGTGAACTTCCCCGGATGAGAGATGACAGAGGAGGCTTTGACTTTCAAACAGCTGGTCACTGTTGAATAGACTTACTGGCATTTGTACGACACAACTCTGGGAGTGGAGTAGGTGGGAAAAATAGGATGTAAGTAACATCTGTTTCACTGGGCGGGAACAGTAGTATACCAGGTCAGGTTGATACAGAAGGAAAGGGAAAATACAATAATGTCAAAAGTTTGAGGTCAAGAGATCCCTTCACACTGACAAACTGAAGGGGAGAAATTTGGCAAGCTCATAGGGAACCAAACATGTCCACGGACTTTCGGTGTAATGCTCAGCCCTACGTATACGACCTTCCTAAACGGCAGACAGGCCTATAGGCGCGCAGGTGCACATGCAGAAAAGAAAAGAAATACCACAGAGAGCTAAACACAGAAACATGTCCTCCCGGTAGGGTACGTAGAGCCTAAAGGTGATGGAGACTCAGTATAACTGTGACGATGAGAACCAAGCACATGTCCATGAGCATGTGTCCCGATCCTCCAAATCACCATGATAGGGAGAGCTTAGAGCATCCAATGTCAATAACCCACAAGTTCATAGTGGTTGTCCGAACCAAAAACTTTAATGACATAGAAGGGGGACAGAATGTTCTTTTCCACAGTGCAGTGCCGTCCAATACACATTGTATAGATATCCAAACATCAGAATTCTTCCAATGTACAAACAGAGATAGGCGTAGGAGATACCACAGGGAGCAGTAAAAGATGGCAACATGTTAGAGAAAGTGGTTAAGAGGAGAGGCTCGTCACCCATCCTCAGGGTCCACCACGTACCAGATTCCCAATTTCAGAAAGCAAAGCATGTGTCTTGCTGTGAACAGATCAATCTGATAGGTACTCTATAGCAATGCAACCAAAGCTGCTCTCACAGGAGTGGTGATGGGCACACTGGACCTTCTTGGTCTTCGGGTAGGCTAGCCGGGACACATGCAGCATTAACCATGGAGTGTCCTGGCCCAAGGCACAGGCTGAATTTAATCAGGAGGAACTGATCAGACAACTTCAGAATGTAGGCCATTAAGCTAGACATGTGGCCTGTCCCCTACAAACAAGGAAATGTCACCACCACCGGAGACAGCCACCTAACGGTGAGGAGATATTTTGGGTTCTGAAGGAGTAAGAAAATACAGCAACACATTCTTGTCGTCCTTTGGAACCCAACCTATCTCTCCTCCATGTTGCTGTCTCTTATTTGTGGTGACAGGGATTTGTGAAGACAGACAGACCGGTCATCTGGTTCAATGGTCCACATCCTGAAGGTGTCTGATAACTCCCTCGTGCTCAAATTCAGGCTGAATGTCTCCAGGAAGAACACGATGTAGTCAATGCTGTGTGCTTCTGGCATAGCCCAGTTGGTGGCCCAGAATGTCCAGTGTGACATGTGGCCTCTTCCCGTGGTGCTGCTGACTCTGGTTCTCTGCAGGATGGAATTGAGAGCAGCAAGACTGAAGGTCTCTGGAAACGGGGGGGGTGATCTAGGCAGGCATTGGTCTCCTGAGGGGTTTATCACAACTGGAGCTGAAGGGCAAGAAACTCTCTCCTCCAATGGGTCTCTTGCAGTAAAAATCATCGAGAATGGCTTGGGATTGTGATGTGGATTCTCAGCAAAGTGTCTCTCCCGTGCTCTCTTTGGGCTTTAACTTGATGTGCTGCTTTAGATTTCCTTTCATCCAGTGGAAAAAGAAGGGGTTTTAGGATGAAGTTTCAGGATGGGGTTTTCATTCACAGAGGCCTCTCTTTTCTTAGTTTCTGCAGTCTTTGGCATCTGAGAGAGGAAGAGTGAGAGAAATCAAATGTGAGTCTTGGTCAGATGCTACTGGTGGCTGAGCCTGGAGGGGTGGTGGCCAGGTGACAGAGGGCAGGAGCAAGCTGAAGGCCTCTCCAGAGGAGCAGCTGCAGGGGGAGCTGCACCCAGGCAGAGGGGGAGTTGAGAGCCCCAAGTCAGAAGTCATACCTTCACGAAACCGATAGGCAGCCTGTGTTGGAGGATGCAGGGGCCCCTGGGCTCCCCCAGCAGGGGGCTAGTGATGTCCCAGCTCAAAGCTGCTGTGAGCTTTTGCCAGATCCCAACTACCTCCTCCTCTGCAGCCACTTCCCCCTTGAGCCCCTCCATCAGAAGCCAAGTGATGGCTTGCTGACGCCTCCCGGGGAGGTGGGCACCTAGCACGCACCACGCGCGTTCTTAGACAGGCTGCTGCAGGAAGCAGGGGACCCGTGGCAGCCAAACACATCCCCTTTTCACCCTTGTCCCAGTCTTCTGAAAAGGAGGCCAGGCTTTGGAATGAGTCCTAGATTGGGAGAGCCCACAGGGGCCTATGAGTATCTCCAACTTCTTTTCTGCCCTGTGCGGAGGAGGAGCTGTGGCCCCAGGGGCTAAGGACCCCCGAAAGCCATGTGACCTGTGACTGAAAAGCCTGGGCTGAAAGCCAGGCTCAGGCCCTGTGCAAACCTGTGGTGGGGAGGGAGAGGACAGCCCCTGATCTGCAGGTGTGGGCAGGCAGTAGATACTGATGGTCACTTTTGGCCTCCCAGGAACAAGCCCAAAGGTGCTGAGGGAAGAGCCCGGGGAGGAGAAACCCCAAGGGGAATTCACAAAGGACAGCCTGGGTGTTATCAGGGACACTTCATTTTCCCTCAGGGACAACAAGGGTCTCTGAATGTTATCTCACACAGGATAGACCTTGGGGCATTTGTAGGAATAGTCTGAGTAGGTATAAGCTTCAGCAAAGTGTAAAGGGCACATGGAGAAGGATTCATGTTTGCTTTCTAGATTCT
The DNA here is from genome assembly GCF_964662115.1 of Mustela nivalis. Lineage (NCBI taxonomy): Eukaryota > Metazoa > Chordata > Mammalia > Carnivora > Mustelidae > Mustela > Mustela nivalis. The sequence continues at coordinate 92,698,584 of NC_139029.1, read as the reverse complement.
CATCCCTTCTTTCCCCAACTTTCCATAAGCGTAGAGCCTCTCATGGATTCCAGGGGTGTTCTGATGGGCCTGCAAATGGATAGATAGGAGAAGGAGTCCTGAGATTGTTTCCTGAGATGTTGTATAATGACACCATAGGATTATTTTCTTTCAATCTGTCGTGGACCTGTCGGGGAGCTGGCAAGTCCTCGTAGTGACTTTGTGAACCATGGTTTTGATTGCCACAGGAAGCAAGAAAGCTGAAATTCCTCAACCTCGATCAGGGAAGGGATCATGTTTTAGACACTGGGTTTCCAGGCAATATTCCTTCCTCATTGTATCGTGTATGATAGGGGCTGAGGAGAAGCTTGACCCACCAGCTGGGTCCCAGGTGAGGGTTCTGTGTCCACCTAGCTCAGATTTCCTGAACGTCCCAAGAGGAGAGTGCATGTGGCAGTGACTCATGGAGACCTCGGACCTGGGAGGAGGAGCCTTGGAATTGGAGAAGCAGGGAAGGAGGGCAAGGAAGCCAAGAAAGCGTGTGGTTTCTGGCAGAGCTCTAAGTGTTTGATGGGTGTAATAATGCTGCTCTGCTGAGGAGGGCCGTGGGGCCTGCTTCGCCATGGGCGTGGAGAGAGGGGAGAGGGAATCCCAGGACAGCCCCGGCAGGAACACAGCAGAGTTGAGCTGCATCCCGGTGATGGAGACCAAGGGCCGGCAGGGTGGCAGCCCCCATGCGAAACCGGGGAAGCACCAGCTGTGGGAATGGCCGAAGGAGGGAGAGCAAGTGAAGAGACAGTGTGTGTTTGGTCGGGGGTGTTGGAGGGGTGGAGCTCTAATCAGCAGGAGAACAGTAGGAGTCCATGCCCCAAGCGCCAAAGGCATGATTACATCTGGGCCCTAAGCTTGAAGACCAGGGAATCTGCATGCCAGTCTCCACTGGCCAAACTGCAGTATTCTCTTGGGAATCTTCTGTTTCATGACACGGAGGGCTTTCATGTGGCCATGGATTTGACAGCCATGCTGTCTGTCCCTCGAGTCCTCACCAGCATCACGCTCCAGCTTGGGAGGGTTCTTCATGCACATGGAAGCATCCAAAGCCAGTTCTGCAAGGAAAAGCACATCGACAGGATCCGCTGTGATTCATGATCTTTCTGGACCTCCACCTCCATTGATGTCAAAGAAGGACAGTGGCCAGAATGAGAAAGGCCGTCTGACAGATCACAGGCCCGTGGACACAGTTTGATTACTTCCGGTTTTGGCTCTCTCTCTCATACTCAAGTAAGGCTCACTGGGCCAGGAGGCCAACAGGTTCCCAATGGACAAAAGTGAAAGCACGAGAAACGATCGGTAAAAAGAAACAGTTCTGGGAAAGAGAAGTTTCCACACACAAGGAAATTGTGCTGGAAAGAGGCTGTACTCTTGTCGAGAAGAGACTGTAGAGCGCAGCAAAGTCTAGGTTGCAGGGAAGCCTTTCGGGGTCAACCAGGGAAGAGCACACTGGGGAATGCATACAACATGCATCAACATGGCCAGCGTTTCATACCTGTGCACTACGTATAATATACACACCGAATAGACAACATGTGTGTGACCTAAGATAGAAATGTCTGTGTCTGTATGTATATATGTATGTATAAGGGAGTCAGTGATTAATGAGGGATTTGCGGACAGGCCCAGAGCATTCTACCCCCGCTCTGCTCAGCTGCATCGAGTAAAAGAAAAGACACGGAATCCAAAAGAACGAGAAAAGCAGTGGTGAGAAACAGGTGACCATGGACATGTTCCATGGGGGAGTCGGTGGGAACAAGTCAGAGTAAAAGCATCTGCCCCAGCGTGTAATTGTGTATTCACCCCCAGCTGATAGGATGAAACCTAATCCCCCAGTGTGATGGTATGATGGGGTGAGCCTTTGGGAGGCAGCTCCTCCCCTAGAAGGGATTCGCGCCCTATAAAAGAGACCTCACAGGGTTCCGTCGCCTCTCTGCACTGTGGGGACAGAGCCAGAAGGCAGCCACCTCTGAGCCAGGAAGGCAGTGTCACCAGGCCCCGAATGTGTCCCTGTTTGATGGTGGTTCTGGCGCGCCTCCGGAACGGTGAGATACCGATTTCTGTTGTTAAGAAGTCAGTCTGTCTGAGGCATTTTTGTTATTATAAGCAGAGCGGACCAAGGAGCTGGCATGGAGCTTTTTTTCTTGCTCAGGCCTCCATGGGACGTGAGTCACAGAGAGAGGGAGGGGGCCAGCGGGTCGGGGCAGGACGGTGGGCGCCAAGGAGAAGTGACAGGCCGCAGGGAGAAGACAGTAAGGAGGGTGAGTGCTAAGGCCCTGGTCCGCGCTGGGCTTCCCCGAGCACTCACTGAGCTCTTTCTCCAGGGCCCTCCCTGGTGCCACAGTGCTGCTACTGATGTGGCCTCCCCCTGGGAACGGCATCTCCTCAATTCTCAGGGAGGTCAGCTCCTGACCGAGGAGCCCCAAGGCACCCCAGGCTCCAGGAAGGGACTCTGAGTGCTGGTGGGGAAGGAAGACAGGATGCAGAGGAGGGTGGAAACGCTCAGTCTTCAGGACATCTGAGCAGAGGTGGATCCTGAGGAGCAGGAGGCTGGGCATGAGGCCCCGGAGATGAAGGGAGCAGATGGACTAGATGGAGGACCCGAAGAGAGAGTGACCTGTATACTTCATGGGGTAAAGTGGACCCTTCTCAGCTTAGAAAAGGAAAAAACAAAAATCAGTAGTACGCGGTGTTGCGAGGCCAGTATTTCTACAGTGTCTGTGAGCACCGAACAGGGCAGATGGGCTTGACGATGCTGAAGGAGAGAAAACTGGGCGCATGAGCCTTTCTGAGAAAGGCAGGCAGGATGGGGTCCGGGGATAGTAGATCTGCCTAAAACTGCTCTTCCCCACATGAAACAATGCCCTGACACCATTTCCAAGAGTTGAAACCCCATAGGCATCTGAGGATTCGATGTGACAAATTCATACATATTGTCATGCAATTTTGTTGCATCAGGGCCCCTATGAATTGTATTTCATGTTCCCAAGAACAATGAGACGGAGACCCCATTTTTTGTGGTTTTCAGTAAGCGGACTGAAGGGAAAATGCATGAGAAGAGGCGGAAGTTGGCCAGTTATACAGCCAGGAAGTGGCAAGGCCAGTACCTGGTTCAGAGCTGATACTGAACACCAGGCTCTTGCTCACCTTGCTGTATTGCAGCATCGTGGGGGCTCAACCTCATCCCATTGCTACCTGTAGCCACAAGTCTGTGATGACCAACACAGGGTCTAGAGCTTCCTAGTCACCTTCCCTCTCACCTCGGAGCAGTGGCGGTTGGTCCCCAGAACCCATGTTGGTGCCCAGGCTCCCGATGGCAGAGGAGAGGCTGAGCCTGGCTCTGTTGTCACCACGGTCCAAATGCTGGTCCAGCTGCAGTTGCAGGGAATCAGCCACCGGGGTGCTTGGCTGTGTCTGTGCCCCGGAACTTTGCACCTGTGCTCTTGGGAAAGTCAAGTTTCCACTGGATGGCCCTTGGTGACAGGGAGACTGCATCGGAGCTGAAGCGAGAAGAGATTTCAATGGGATCCATCCCAGGGCTCCTTAGCTGAGTGCTCTCAGAACACCCATGTCTGATGCCCCCGCCCCTCTGTGAGACCACCCTGGGAGCAGGTACAAAGGCAGGCATCATGGCTATGAAGGAGATGTCCCCATTGTCTCTGAGCCTGTGGATGCTGTGTTGGCAGGTGACCAGGCTGCAGAGTCCCTGAGGTGAAAATCACCACCCTGACTCCGCAGGGCCTTCGGATGGGCCCAGTAGCTCATGCCTATCATTCTGTTCATAGTAACCTTGGTGTGAGAGCCTAGAGAGAAGTTCCTGGAGAGTTCTCAGGGCTTGGGAGAAGGAGTTGTCCATGTGTAGTGGCAACAAAGAACGGGGGAAGAAGTTCAGCCTCGAGGCTTCAGGTACCCCTAGAAGAGGGAGTTGCGGAGAGGTAGCACGGGCCAACTTATGGGGCCTTTTCCCAGCTCTGAAGCCTTTTGAAGCTTCTCATCTGCAATTTCTGTCTGCCCTTCCGTCCGTCCACTCATCTGGATTCTATTGCCCCTTGGAGAATGCTAAATAACCGTGTGTTTCATTTGTGCCTCCCAAATTGCTGTAATGCTGAGGATGCCTGGTCTCTTTGGCCCTCGGCGAGGACGGGGAAACTCGGGAGAAGGTAGTCCTAGGGCGGAAAGGCTGTTACTGTCCACGTAAGGTTGAGGGACAAAACATTTCTTAGGCAGTTTCACTGTACCATATTGATCCAATAAGGAACATCATGGACTCCTTGCTGGCCCTAGCACATGTTTTGTTCAGCAGAGAAAGTCTCCTAACAGGGCCAATTTTTCTCCCAGAAGGGAGGTCCAGAAAATAGCCTGAGCGGGAAGAGACGGGAAGTGGATTTTGGCCTGCGCCCCTGTGTGAGCGTGGCCGGAAGGGGGTCACACTCAGCAGGCTCCACGTTTCTGAAGATCCTGGAGAGGGAAACAACTCTTTGCTTTGCCCCTGAATGATGCCCGTAGCCACGTAAGGTGCACAGGCTGCTGCTCATTTAGAGGGCATTATGCCACCAAGAGTGGACACGTGACAGAAACCGTATCCAAGCTGGGAAAATATCACTGATGCTGCACAGAGGGTGAAAAGCCCACCATCCACGGGGGAGGAAAAGCGGGACTAGAGCTTTGGCTTCACTGAATCCATGGGACAGGGGACAGACAGGACTGGGTGCTCAGGATCTTCCATGTAAATGCTCCAGAGGAAGGCCAACACCCGGGGAGAATGAAATTTGAGCTCAGCAGAAACAGCACAGACGCTGCCCATAGGGAGCAGCCGCATAGCAGTGCGGAGACCAGAGAGCTTGCAAGAAGATACACAGGACGTACAAGTGGCCATAGAATTTCTTGGGTCTAAAAAGTCTCTTCTTGGAAATAAGAGGCCTGTTACCAAGATGCCTCCAGGTGAGAGAGCGGTGGCTGAGGTTTTGTCCCTTTCTCTCCATTTCTCCTCTCTCACCTTACTTGGTCCCAACAGCCTGGTGCTTGTGAGGGGGCAGGTGACACAGGAATAGTGTGGGACAGAAGGAAAGGAAACTTGTCTGACCCACATGATGCCTTTTCTTTTGAAGTAGGCTCCACATCCAGTGTGGATCAGAACGTGGGGCTTGAACTCAGAACCCTGAGAGGAGGACCTGAGCGCAGATCAAGAGCTGGAGGCTTAACCCCCGGGTGTCCCAGTGTTTTGAAAATAAAATCCAAGAGCATATTCAAACCAGTATGGGTCTACAGGGCCTGTTGGCAGGGATGCATCTCTCAGCCTATTTATGTTGCTGTATACAGAGAAGACAGGCTTCCTGGGACCCTCCCTTCCCAGGAAGTTTGTGCCCCTCACAATGGGGTTACTTACCATCTACATCCAGACCCTCAAAGGTTTCCTCCTTGTCACGTGTAGATGAGGCACTTGTACAAGGCCTCCAGGTGTCTGGCAGGTGATGGCCAATTGAAGAAGTCAAATGACATTCATCCAGAGAGTCCTGTGGGACGTCATTCTCTTCTACCACGGGCAGCTCCGTGCAGAGCCTCGAGTTACAGGGAGGACTGGAGATGCAACAGGAAGGCTGAGTCAACATGGAGTCCCAGTGGTTTAGGGCAGCGGGGAGGACGGTGTGGTCACAGAGAACAAACGGGAAGTCCCCATCAGGGGAGAGGAGCCATTCTGCCTCCCTCTGGGGAAGGGTGTGGATGAAGCAGGGATAGATCAGGGAAGGAGAGAGGGAACCAGAGCAAGAGGTGGTCAGAGCATGGCCAAAATGGGAGTTTAAAGGAAGAGAGTCTGAACCTCCCCAGTGCACCACCGTCCCAAAACAAACAGCACACTCAGAAAACAAGAAAAGCAGCACCAGCACTTTGGCCTACGTCTTGTTGAAATTTGCAGAAAGGAGCAAGACCACCCCAGGCTATGGCAGCATTGGAGATTCCTAGAATGCTTGTGTGTCCCACGAATTTTATTTTTTTTCTAAACAGTTGTCTTGCCATGAATTCCTACCCACGTCATAATGCAAAAGCAGCAGAGGTAGATGGCATCTTTGGCCTGATTTGGATCAAAGCGTGACCGTGAGAAGGCAAGAAGTCCAGTGTGCTTAATATACTTGCATCAGGGGACTGCAGACTCCAGGCTTGGGAGGGATTGAGAAAGGGGCTTATAGTAGTGCCCCAGAAAAGCAGAAACCATTGCTAATGGCCCGTTTTGTGCATGTGAGAATGGGTGAGAGAGGCATATTTAGCAATTTCTAGATTTGCCTAGATCACCAGATGTCACCATTGAATTAAAGCCCATGAATCTTCAGAGTTACCTGGGGCATATCGGGTCTTGGTCTTCTACCTCCAAAAGATCATTGTGATTTTCTACAACTAAAGAGAGACAGGGCCAGTCACATTAAACGGAATGGCATCGGTACGTTAAAATAAAATATCCGCTGCAGCTAACACTCGGGCATAATTTTCCTTAATGGGGCAGAGGGTAGTGTGAGAGAAACCCTCCAGGAGGCCTCCGGGAGTGCCTTGGTAATGTGTCACGGTTTGCTTTCCTTAGGCCTCGGGCACGAGCTCCCTGATGTGGTGGGGCCACATGGAAAGAGTCTGTGTAGAGTGAAACGTGTGTTTTACCATGGATTCTGGGGGAGAGCTTGTCTGAGTTTTAAAAACGTACTGCGTCCTTCTCACCTTACCTTATCTCATGAGATGCTCTAGGTGTGATGGTTGAAAGGCATTTAGACATAGAGACCAGACTGATGGATTGAATCTACAAACCCTCAAATCAAGAGGAATCTTGTGTGTACAATTCCTTCGAGTACACAGACGTGGGAGCCCATGCATGGGGAGGGGGAATGGCCGGGCTCAGCCTTGCTCAGGGAACCATTCAAGCAAGCTGATGGCAGAGGTGTGGATGTCCTGATACGGCTGTGATGACTCACTGAATCAGAGCAGTCAAACCAGGGAAACGACAAAGCCAAAGATGCAGGTAAAGCTGACAGCATCTTTGAAAAGGGACAAAGAAAACAAGGTCCATTGTATGGGTATAAAAACGAGAGCCCTGGAGATGAGGAGAGACAGTTAATGGAAATCAGGAGCAAAGACACCTGCGGCGTTGCATCACAAATGTGTGTGGGTTGTGACATCTACCTTGACTCCAATGTCCTAACGTATATCAGAAGACATAAGCAGAGCCTGGGATGAGGAATGAAGGGCGGGTCTGTGCCTCACGTGATATCTGTGCTGTAAAGACTGGCCTAGCGCCTTACTGGGATCCCTATATCTACCCAACTCCTACACAGCAATGGCACATCTCAGCGTAAGCAGAGGTTGGAATAGCAAACATAAGGGGTCAGCGAGGGAGTCGAGTTGGAGCTTTCTCAGCTTGACAACGGAGGACTCACTAGCTACTTCCAGAGCAGAAGAACTGTCCATATCATCGAAGGAGTTTCTGTCAGCCCTCGTAGAGGTCCCATGCAGGTCAGCCAGGTCACGAAAGGCTGAGTGAGTCAAATAGCATTGATCCAGGGAGTCCCATGGGGGATCCTGCTCTTCCACCTCTGGCAGACACAGACTGGGCCTGGGAGGGTGGGGAGATCAGAACATGAAAACAAGAAAAGGAGACACCCCATAAAACTACGCTTTCAGATGGGAGGCCGAGAAGTAGAGTCATAAGAAAGGAGCACAGCCACTACTCACCGCAGAAACTACCCTGCTGTTTCAGGGACAGAGTATGGCTGCTAGGGGGAAGTACAGATAGCCAGAGAACAGAAGGATCTCAGGGTAGAGGCGACAGATCTAAGCTTCTGAGCATCAAACTCTGAACCATGGTGGAATAGAAGTCGAGGCTCAGAGTATACATCGACCATTTTAAAGGTGGCTTCGACACTTTTGCATAAATTCTGTGGCTGTTACGTTTAGGGACCTAGTGAACACAGGATGCCTTTTCAAAGGCATCCTCAGCCTGGAGCGATCTCGTGTCCTCAGTGCCTCTTTCTCTAAGTACGGTGACGTGATATGACGTGACGTGACATGTTTCCTAGGTATTCTTTTTCTACAGTGTATCCTTAATGCGGTAAGACCGCGGAGGGAGACACAGCTCTGCCTCTCTCTGTGGATTTAGTGAAAGAAGAGAAGAGGCCAATGCTGAGAATCCCACCGACTAGTCAATTCATGCAGGTCAAGTGACTGCAGGTGACTGAAATGGAGGAGTCCAAAAGGAAAGGAGACGTGTAACACAGGGAAGACACACATCATGGTTCAAGGAGAGGGTTTGTGTTTGGAGAAGGGATGAAAGTGATAGGTTTGTCAGTTTCTATTTGTTCCTTAAAATAGTCCTTCAATTCACCACTGAAGGAAGGCAAGGTTCTTCAGAATTACCTGGGGCCTAGGGGGTCTTGGTCCTCTTCCTCAAAAAGATCATTAGGACTTCCTAGAAATGCAGACAGACAGGGCCAGTCACTTTGCACAGATCACCACTTGTACATTAGAACCAAGCATCTACTACAACTACCATATGGGGAGAATAATCCTTAGCGGGGCAGAGGAAGGCATGGAAGAAGTCCTCCAGGAGGCCTCAGGGAGTGTCTTGGGAATTTGCCACAGCGTGCGTTCCGCAGCCTTCGGGCCCGAGCTCCCCGTAGTGGTCAGGCCACAGACAAAGGGTCTCTGTACAGAGTGACACATGTGTTTTCCTACAGGTACTGGGGAACAGCCTCCCTCGATTCTAAAACCTTATTGCAAACTTCTCTCATTACCTCACCCCATGAGATACTCTAGGTGTGATGGTTTAAGGACATTTAGACAGAGACCAGACTGACGGATCAAATCTGCAAACCCACAAGCCGAACGGAATCTTTTGTGTACAATCCTTTGCGCTCCACAGACATAGGAGCCGTGCACGGGGAGAGGCAAAGCCCAGGCTCCGCTTTACTCGCGGGAAGCATCTAAGCCAGCTGATGGCAGAGGTGTTGATGGCCTCATACAGCAACGTTGACTCCGTGAAGACAGCCAACACAGAGCACACAGACAGTGGGGATGAGAGCAGTCAAACCAGGGAAAGGACAAATCCCCAGACCTAGGAAAGGCTGATGGCATCTCTGGACGGGCACGACAATTCAAGGGACATTGTATGGGAATGAAAAGGAGAGCATGGCAGATGAGGAGAAACATTTAATGGAAATGAGGAACGAAGACAGACACCTCAGCTTACGCAGCCGAAGGGAGTGTGAGTTGTCACATCTGCCTTGATTGCAATGTCCTAACTTCTGTCAGAAGCCCTAAGCAGGGCCTGGGATGAGGATCAAAGGGCAGGTGCATTTCTCAGCTGAGGTCTTTGCTGAAAAGGGTATCCCAGAGCCTGACTCTGATCCCCATGTCTACCGGGCTCCTACACAGCGGTGACACCTGTCAGCATAAGCGGAGGCTGGGATAGCAAACCTAGTGGGTCGGCCTGGTGGTCGATTTGGGGCTTTGTCAGCTGCACCATGGTGGACTCACTAGCTACTGCCAGAGCAGAAGAGTTGTCAATGTCATCAAATGAGTTTATGCCAGCCCTCGTAGAGGTCCCTTGCAGGTCAGCCAGGTCAGGAAGGGCCGAGTAAGTCAGATAGCCTCCATCCAGTGAGTCTCCTTGGGCGTCCTGCTCTTCCACCTCTGGAAGCTTTCTGCTGGGCCTGGGAGGGTTGGAAGATCTGACCGTGAAATCAAGGAAAGGAGACACCCCAGTATCCTACCGCTGTTAATGGGAGGCCGAGTAGTAGAGTCGTGAGAAAGGAACGCCTCCCCGCAGAAACTACCCTCCTGTTTCAGGGGCAGGGTATGACTGCTAGGGGGATGTACATATAGCCAGACAACAGAAGGGTCTCAGGGTAGAGGCTACAGATCTAAGCTTCTGAGTAACAAACTGAAGGATGGTAGAATAGAAGTCGTGGCTCAGAGTATGCATCGAGGGTTTGAAAGGTGGCTTCGACACTTTTGCATAAATTTTGTGGCTGTTACCTTCAGGGACCTAGTGAACCCAGGATGCCTTTTCAAATGCATCCTCAGCCTCGAGCGATCTCGTGACCTCAGTGCCTCTTTCTCTAACTACTGTGACGTGACGTGACGTGACGTGATAGGTTTCCTAGGTATTCTTTTTCTACAGTGTATCCTCAATGTGGTAAGACCGAGGAGGGAGACACAGCTCTGCCTCTCTCTGTGGATTTAGTAAAAGAAGAGAAGAGGGCAATGCTGAGAATCCCACTGACTAGTCAATTCATGCAGGTCAAATGACTGCAGGTGTCTGAAATGGAGGAGTCCATTAATGAACGGAGACGTGTAACACAGGGAAGACACACGTCGTGGTTCAACGAGATGATTTGTGATTGGAGGAGGGATGAAAGAGATAGGTTTGTCAGTTTCTAATTGTTCCTTGAAATACAGTCCTTCAATTCACCCCTAAAAGAAGCCAAGTTTCTTCAGAGTTACCTGCGGCATAGTGGGTCTTGGCCTTCTTCCTCCTCATGATTCAGTTGATATTCTGGAAAGAAATACAGTCAGCACCAGTGAGTAATAAGATCCCCTCTTTCCATTAGTAATCCAGTGTCTGATGCAATCCAGGTATTCAGGTATGCATAATGTGGGGACAGATTTAGTGAAAGTAATATTGGAAGGTGCCCTCCCGCATTCCCTTGTGGTTACTGCCTGGATTTCGGAGACTGAGCCATTGTGTACGAGATCATCATGACAGTGTCCCCCGTCGGAAATCGGTGTACACACTTTAACTTCTCTGTCCTCACAGATTCTGGGAAGTAAGCCTCCCTCTGTCCTACAAGGAGTACTGCAGTATTCAGCCTCTCTCATCAGAGGCCGAGTTGCGGAAGCCTTCGTGGCACTTTTACACTGAGCCTGAAGAGATGGAAGGCAACTACAAACCCTCAACTTCATGTGAGTCTTTGGGGCTGCACAGAATGTTGCCCCAGTTCATGTGGGGTTGGGGGGAATGCTAAGGCTCAGCTGTGCTTCTGGAAACACACGAACACGGTATCAGTGGAAGTGCTTGTGGTGGGTTTTTGGAGAACCGTTTTGGAAGGCAAGCCATCCTAAAGGACTAGAGAATGGGGCTGAGAAGAGCAAAACCAGTTAACCTTGGACAAGAATGGCAATTGACTGCTTCAGGCTTGGGTTCCTCAAGGACCTGGCTCAGAGATGAAATGGACAGGTTATTAAAGGTGAGAAAAGAAATTTCATCCAAATGAGGTCTGACAGATACCTTCTCTTGTCCTCTTGCTGAGGTGAGTTGAGTGTGTGGTGCCTGACGTGGGCCCCGGGACCCGATGGAGAAGCCAGGGAGACATGGGCATGCCCTGGGAGTAGGAAGAGAGCAACGTCCCCAGACCCACCTGATGTCTGGGCTTAAAACTCAGTTCTAGAGCCCAGCTAAGGGCAGTATGTCTCTCCCAGGCCTGCCCACAGGGATGACCTCTCTGGGCACAGCAGAGGTCCGGGGTACAAAGAATAGGTGATCTGTGTGGGAGTCGTGTTCAGTTGGAGCTTTATCACCTTGACAATGGAGTACTCACTGGCCACTTGCAGAGAGGAACAGACTTGTGGGTTCTCCGGTGAGAAGATGGCGGAGCTCCTGTAAGGCCAGTAGGAGTCAGACATGTCGGGAAGCACGGAGTATGTCAGGTAGCGTTCATCCGGAGTGTCCCGTGAGGTGTCCTGCTCTAGCAGCTGTGTGGTGAGCCTGCAGGGTGGGGAAAACTGAACATTAACCTCAGAGGGATCTGAATGCTATGTCCTGTCTGGCTTTGACAGAAAGCAGAAGGGAGTGGTCCGGAAAGCAGAGAGGTTGAGCCATGAAAGAGAGAGAGAGAAATCTTCTTGTGTTTGTGCGACAAGGTGTGATTGTCACAGGGGTAGCAGATAGGAAGGACAATAAGTGCTCGCTATACAAGCCACCAAACTTGTGAAGAGACTGAATGATCTCTGTGCCGTCCAGCCATGACTCACTACGTACAGAGTCCCAGCATGGCGGCTTTCCCAACCCTTCATTCAAATGGCTTTGAGTTCGGCACGTAGTGGCCAAGCGGCGGCTGCTCCGGGGGTTAGGAGGCCGTCCCCGGGACCTCGGGCCGCAAAGGCCTCTTTCTCTCAATATTGTGGCGCGATAGAGGATGTTGTCTCGTGGCTATGATATTTTCATGCTATGCACACATGTCAGCATGCTAAATCGAACAGGCAGAAAGTAGACATGCAGGTCTGTCTAGAGCACAAAGTGGAGAATGAGTGAGGACAGTGAACCCTCTGACGTATTAGTTCTGACTTCGGGTTCCTCAACTAGAGAAGTACTTCAGAAACTGGGAGCAATCCAAGTAACACAATGAAGACCGAAAACGTGGTGAAAACGGATCATTTCTCATTGACCCAATGGGTAAGAGAGCTCTCTCTATCGAGCACTTTCTGCTTTTCCCTGGTTGCCACTTTGGAATTCATAGCCCCTAAGTATTCAGAATTACCTAGGGGCAACGGAGTCCTGGCCTTTCAGCCCCTCCTGATCCATTTGGTTGTCTGCAAATAAACAGGAGTTACAGTTAGAAGATTCCCCTTCACAGATGCCCACTCCTATGTCCCATGTAGCTCAGGGCAGAGCGACAAGCAGCGTAATTACAGGCAAGTGTGAGACAAATCATCCCACAGAGCTTAGGTAGGGCCCTGTCACTGGGATTGCTCTCTTGAGTCATTCGACAAATGTCCCTGACGTGCCAGGCCATCCTCACAGCATCCTGTCTTGAGTCTGTGCAAACAACAAACCGATTCTTCTTCCCTGAGATTGTGGGGGAAGCAGTCCCTGGCTGCTTCCTAGAGGGTTGTTGCGGTATTTAGGCTTTTTCCACCTGAAATGCTGTAGGTCAGTGGTTTAACGGAATCAGCCATTGAGATTAAAGGAATGAATGAAATCTATCCAGCATCAAACCAGAATAATCTTCCAAGCTGCAAAGAAACGGGCTGTGTATGGGGTAGGGAAGTTTCAGGATCCTGCCTTGCTTCAGAGAAACATACACTGTACGATACTCAGTGTTGTTTCTTCTTCTCCTGCTTCTTCTTCTTCGTCATCGCTGTCGTCGTCGTCCCCCTCGTGGTCGTAATTTTCTGTAAAGAAATCCAGAATTGTCCCTTCAGCTATTTCCCACATCACTGCTCTAAGCCCTGCGGCTCCAATGGCCCGAGAGACAGAAGTGACTTTGCACAACTAGAGAGTCTTCTGAGTTGAGGGCAGTGTCATTAGGAATTGCTGTGACCTGGGTTTCTGATCCATCAGAAAGGTGTCTCTGATTTGGAGGATCAGCACCACTGAACCTGGGCAACTATTTCTACGGTCTCTTGTTGTCCATATCAGGGGATGCTCGTCCAGGGTCAATCTTGACTTCGGCAAATCGTGTCGTGCAGCATGCCCCCAGTCCCACCGCACGCACAGACTCTGTGCATTCACGGCTGTCACACGGAGCCTCTTCCTTGTCTTCATGACAGGACCACCCCGGGTCCCCCATCCCTCCACCGGGGATTTCATGGATAGCCATGTGGGCTTTGGTGTCTTCAAGGGGACTCTGTCTATGAAAAGTGTTCCAGTCTCAACTGGGTTCCCACCTCCAAGTCCTACTGCATCCAGTACCTCATCCAACTCCACACTGTCAGGGCCTTTCTTTTAGGTGTGAAGTGCGTTCAGTAATTTTCCCATCTGGTGACTACAGTGGCAACAAGTTTGTTTGAAGTACATACCAGATGAGGGAAGAGCTATGGAGAAAGGAAAACTCACTCTCTCCCCTAGGCTTAATACAGACCGGGCTGAGTCTGGGAAGCTCCCACTTCTGCAGGGATCCTTGCACGCTAACAAGGATCCCTCCTGTCACATTCCCCTTTCCGGGCTCTAACACTGGCCGATGCTTCCTCCTACCCGAAAGGCTGTGTCCCCTCAGGGAGGCCGCAGACAGGTGGACCAGGGCGACGTGCCCCCCCGAGCATTGCTCCTCTCTGCTACCACCTCCCAGTCCTGGTCCTCTCAGGGCCCCACGTGCGATGGGGAACCCAGGACAGCCGCTGCCAAGAGTGTGAGGGCAGGCGGGGCGTCTCTTGGCAGCCCAGGGACTCGGAGCAGCACAGTGCAGTCAGGGGTCTGTGGCCATCTCACCTGGGCTGAGCTTTCGGGCAAGGCACTTGGCCAGCCTGCGTCCCTCAGCCAGTTGCCCTCGCAAGCCCTGCCCTTGGGAATGTTCAGCGCCATCATGGATGAGGAGGGCTTCCAGGTGCTGAACGAGCAGCTGGGAAACCTCTTCCCCTTCCCGCAGCTTCTTATATAAGCGGGTCAGTTCTTTCGCCTGATCTTGAATCAGCAGATGACATAGCCTAAGTTGGGAGAACACAGAGAATGTTCTAAAATGCAAAGGTGTGAACAATAGATAAGAGCTTTCATAGAGATTTCTAGCAGAATTTCCCAATGAGCCCTCAAAGCTGGATTCTGGCCTGTGTGGTGACGTGTCTGTGGCAGAGAAAGTAGAAGGTTAATCCAGCCTTCCTCTGGATCAGAGTGTGCTCCTGTTCATGCCCTGGACATCCCGTGTATCTTTCCTCCTGACCTCCAGAGCTCGCTTCAGAGACATGCCCCTTCAGCTGCTCACTTGGGGCACACGCATTTCCCTGGAAAACTCCCTAGGGGGCAGCGTGCCGTGAATGGACACAGTGCCAGACCCAGAAGCGTGGACAGTTTGGCTGGTGTTAACTGGTGTGCCAGGAGAATGGCAGCGTCCAAAAGACAGCATTTGTGGGAAGAGAGGATGGCAGGCTGTCGTCAGCCAGGGCTGACCATGTGAAAGGTAAAGCAAGTGTTGGTCTCGTAAGATTGTTCATGTGCTCGCTGTGCCAAAGGTCACAAATGGTCCCTTGCCCCTTGAATTTGGTGATGTTGATATCCTTTTTTAAAAAGTTTTTAATTTTTAATTTATTCTTTAGCCTAACAGTCTTCATTATTTTTTCACCACACCCAGTGCTCCATGCAATCCGTGCCCTCTTTAATACCCACCACCTGGTACCGCAACCTCCCACCCCTTCGCCACTTCAATCCCCTCAGATTGAATTCCTTTTTTAAAAAAAGAGAGAATGAGGCTCTGAGTCACTGGAGTCCATCGTTTACCAATCACTGTGGTCTAAATCGTCTTAGATATGTCTGTATAATGTGCCTGCCATGACGGTTTCTGCCCTTCTCTGGGCCCAGACTTGTTGCTGCCACCAGTCAGAGGGGCCCACGGCATCCCTCCAGCCTCCCACACAGGGCCCTCCTTACCTGAGCTTCTCAGGCAACGTGTCTGCCCGCTTGCCTTTCTCACACAGCACCTTCTCCCCCAGCACGGATTTGATGAGGTCGCTCGACTTTTCACACTCTGAGAAACAGAGATGCCTGCCTCAGTGGAAAGCTGGACATGCTGCTATGCCCGCTGCTTTCAAGGGAGGAGGCAGGCTGCACCCTAGGACAAATAGAACCTGGCAACCGGGCCGTGTGCTGGGAGCTCCACGCCTCATTGCGGAGTGTCCCAACTGCTAGACACTGGATCGCTCCCCGTTTTTGAGGCCAGGAAAGAGCAGTCCCGAGATAGAGAGAGGAGCTCCACTCCATGATTAACTGGTATTTGGCAGAGTCAGAATTCGTATCCCCCGAAAAGCCGCAATCTTGGCCACACTAGCAAGCCTCGCTGCCTCTTCATTGAACACTAAGGAGGGACCTTAAGTAAAGCCCCCAGGATGCCAGGACCAACAGGCATCCCCTGAGCTGGGATTTCTATACTGCACAAGTGTCTCAATGGTAAAGCGTCAGCCAGATACACCAGTGTACACTAGAAGGCAGGAACCCAGAGAGACGTGAAAGGAACATGGCCAAATCCTAATCACATTTATGGAAGTAGAAGCAGTAGAATTATGAACAGAGTTTACATGCTTCCAGGCTTTGCTATGAGTGCTGTACGAGAATTTCCTCAGTATTCATTGTGACTGAGAGAAGTAGACCGCAGGACGGTAGTAGTCTAAGAGACAGGGAAACTGAGGCAGAGGAAGATTAGGCAGCAGGGATTTGAGTCCAGGCGGACTGACCCAGAGCCCATGCTCTTCATCCCTCTGCTGAGTTACCTCCACCCCAAGCCCTTGGGTGGTAACTGTTTTCATCATCTTCACAACTGGCTTCCCTCAGTTAGGTTATCAGTTAGGTTTATCAGAAAAGTTGTAGACAAAACTTGGTTTGTCCTTCCATGAAAGGTCATCATCTCTTCACTTTCCTAAAGAGCAGGTTTCAATTCATTCTTTTTGCCGCCTCAGTTGTTTTCAATTCCCTTCTGTATGAAAGGCAAAGGGTGAGCAAATGGCAAAAATTCAGCCTCAGGACTCCTTCCCGTCATTGGGTTGTGCGCGTGCCCCGATCTCTGGGTTCCTTCTGTCTCTGAAGCCCCGTCCTCATGAACAGGCAGCTGAGCTCCCCAATTCAGCCTGCCTGTGGGAGAGGGCCCTAGCGCACCCAGTGGCTTGGGCAGTGTCTGGGACTGGTGTCCCCCTCTCACCCTCATTCTCACTTGGCCAAGCATCTGGTGGCCTCGGCCTGGGCCTGCTGACTTTGGCGCGTCACTGAAGGTTCTCCAGCTCAGGGGTAGAGAGAGGAGGTCGCACAGATTGTCTTATGTTCCCCCAAATGCTGCCAGCCTTACCACCGGGCTTCAGATGGCCTCCGTGGGCTTGGAAGGGAAAAGCATAAGCACGGGTTCCCTCTCACCTGGGGAGTCCCTGTGTGGTTGGCGTCCCTCATGGATACCGCAGTTTCGGGGAAGGCAGACCCCACTTCCTTCTCCTTGACAGCACGTAGTGTCACCCGCTGTAGTCCTCCCTCCTCCCCACGACCCCGGTGCCGCCTTGACCATCAGCATATTTCCTCAGTGCAGCCAGCTCGGTGCTTTGCCGGTGGGACATTCGAGAGCCGAGACCTGATGGAGTTCCTTAGTCCTACGGCAACTGAGATGAAGGACTGCTACAGGACAGACAGGGTCCTCACAAGACCAGTCATCTCTGGGTCTGCCCCAGGAGTCAAGAACTGGGATGGAAACTCTAAGCCACCCTATAGGTCACTGCTAACATGGGGAGGATGCTAACATACTTGTCTTTGGTTTTCCCATCCTCAGCTAACAGAGGGCAAATTCCCACTTCACCTTTCACGGACTGTGGTCAGAATGAAATTTGTGTTGTCACTGGAAATGGGGGAGAGAGCATCTGGAGAGGCTTTGCATTTCTCAGAAGGAGAACACAGAGCTATGGCTTTGGGGACCAAGACTTGGCAGGACTTACTGTATTTCCGCAGTTGGTTGGCCAGGGAGTAGGCCGTCGCTTCGGATACAAGGCATTTTTCCTTGAGGTCTAGGAAGTCCTGGGTGGATTTTTCCAGCTGTGACCGAAGCTGCCAGTTGACTTCCTGGAGGCTGCTTTCTGCCCCTGCCTCGGACAGAGGGCCAGGATGGGCTGCCATGGCGACCCGTGGCAGTAGAGATAGAACTGGGGACCAAAAAGCAGAAACCCAGACTCACGGTGGGTTAAAAACCAGTGACATCAAGTAGGTTTAATCAGGACTGAGGGGTGAGGTTACAGGAATCCTTTACTTACTGTTGGGAACAATTGGAGCAACAGCCCACAGTACTTGAGAGACAACCAAGGTTCAAGATGCCAGAGGTGGGAGCCAAAGGCACTGCTCGTATCTCCGACTCCAACCGGAATGACCGAGGGAGCACCCAGAATGCCAGCTACTGGTCTGCACCAGCACTAACTGAATAGAATGTCCAGGGTGTCAGTGGAACCTGGGGAGCCCCTGCCTTCCAGTTGCCGAGGGGCCATGCTGATACACAAGGCTGCCTGGTCTCCCGTGAAGGTGACCGCTGATGGGGCCCACCCCTCAGTGGTCACTGTCAGTCGTTGTCTACCCTTGTGCTGATTCCACAGTTTCCCTCTCTTTCCAAAACAGTGTCTCAGCATAGTGCTCATTATTCGTTCCCTTATGTGTGTATAATAACGTCAGGCAGAAATAGCGTCCCACGGAGTTTTCTTTGTTCTTTTTCTTTCTCTTTAATTCTTGGAAAGAGAAGGGGGGCATGGGTAGAGGGAGAGTATGTGATAAGGGGCTCGGTGTCAGAACCCGTGAGACCTTGACCCGATCCTAAACCAAGAGTCAGATGCTCAACCAAAGGAACTACTCAGGCGCCCTTCGCAACAGGTGTTCTTAGGGGCTCTCCTGAACTCATCCCACTTCTCAACAGCCGTTCAACAGATCTTAAGGCTTTTCTAGTGAGGGAAATGTCTAAAGTCAAAGCCTATCTGGATGTTCTTCTCCAGGTCTTCTCTAGGTTTTTTTCTCTAGCCATTAAAATACAAGAGAAACATGCTAGCAGTTTAGCCATCTTTAGTTGCTTTGTATTTGAAAAGGTTTTCAAAGTATTCAGCCTTCCTCCATTTACAATACTTTCTTAGCACGTATGTAGTAAATAAAGCTTTTTTTTACAGCAAAAACTAAACAAAAGAAAGCAGAAAACAACGATGAAAGAGCCCCAGACAGATGAAAATAAAAAGCCCCCAGGAAAACAGCAAACAGAACCCAGACTTAGTGTATGCAATGAATCTTGCAAACTGTTTCTGGGGCCCCTGGGGGCTCATCTGGTTAAGCGACTGCCTTTGGCTCTGGTGGTGATCCCAGAGGCCCGGGACCAAGTGAGGCATCAGGCTCCCAGCTCCATGGGGAGTCCGCTTCTCCCTCTGGCCTTCTCCCCTCTCGTGCTCTTTCTCACTGTCTGTGGCACGCTCCGCTCCCCTCCAATACATAAATAGATAAAGTCTTACAAAAGGAGGAAAAGAAAGGGAAGAAAACGGTTTCCTGTCCCAAGTCTGTCAGTATTCTTCTTACTGCAAGTCTGTGTTAGGTAGACTTGTTTTCCCATTAGGTGCACATTTCATTTCCGTTTCCTTAGCTATTTACCTAAGAGTGGGATTGCTGCGTCATACGGGACCCTGTGTTTAACTTTTTGAGCAACTGCCAGCCTCTTTTCCAAAGCAGAACAGGGACACCCTTTTACATTCCCACCAGGAATATGTAAGAATTCCATTTCTCTACAAGCTTCCCGACACATGTATTGATTGTCTCTTTGCTTGAAGTCATGGTAGTGGGGCTGACGTGGGATCTCACTGTGCTTTAGATGTGTATTTCCCTAGGGACTAATGAAATTGAGCATCTTTTCCTGTGTTCATTGTTGCAATGGTATTGTCCTTTTGAGAAAGTCTACTCAAGCTCCGTTCCCCATTCCTATATTGGCTGTCTTTTTACCAACTGCTTAGTTATAGGAGGGTTCTTTACATGCATTGAAGATAGCAGACCTCACTTTTCACTTCACTTCCTCGATAGTGACCCTTGCAACAAAAAGCTTTTAAGATGATGAATTCTAGTTTATCTGTTTATTTTTGGGTTGCTGGTGTGGTTTTGCAACCAGCTTCCAACCCCAAATCATGAAGATGTAGAAGTCTGTGTTCCTCAAAACATGGCTTTTGAAAGAGAGCTTGCCTGCCTTTTAGTAGTTGCTGGACATTATTTAGTAATGCCTGTTGAGTGTTGATTGATATTTCTCTCAATGGATAGTCTTGCGCCTGTTTTCCCACCTGTGGAGCGTGCCAAGGCCTGTAACAGAGATTTTGGAAATGATATCTGTGAACATCAAGGCTTAGATTCAGGGGTGAATCCTGGTTCTGCAGTGGAGCTGGTCTTAAACTCAAGCACATTTGTACAAATTGCTCAGGCCGTTTCGAGCTGAGTCGTTGTTGATCTTTCTGAGGAACACTTGTGTGCTAGTCCAGATCGTGTAGGGCCAGAGTGGACTTTCTCAGTGGCCTCCACACGGAGAAGACTGCCAGGATTGGACCTCGTCAAGACTTTCATCTCGGGTCTACTGGAATGGAAAGTAGACCTGCTTCAGGGTTTTGGGAACGTTGTTCTATGCAAGTTGGTTCCTCTCCTTTTTTTTTTTTTTTTTTTTTTCTTTAATGTGTACATGATTTCTTTCTGGAAAAGGGGAAAGGATATTTATTTCCAAACAGCCTGTCTGTTCTTTGTCAGTGGTCTGTCTGTGCTTTTGAAAACGTGTCAAGGAGAATTCCAGGTCAACTATCTTCTATGCAAAAAGTATAGTTCCTGTACAGTATCAGGTGATCATACTTAATATTAGGAACTATCTTGTAACTCAGATGGTATCGTTTCCTGATGAGAAAAAAAAAATACAAAGAACACCAAGCTTCCCAAGATCTTTGTCACAGGTCCCAGGTCACAGCTGTAGTGAAGTGAGGAGCGAGCATTCGAAACCTTTTCTGGAGGCACCTGTTTGGCTCAGACAGATCAGCATGCAAGTCTTAATCCCTGTTCAAGTCTGGATTTCAGGACTGGAACCCCATGTTGGGTCCTGCTTAAAAAAAAAAAAAAAAGAAAAAACGAAAAAGAAAAGAAAAGAAAAAAGAAACCAGTGTAGCCGGTATCCCATTGGGTTTTCCTATGCTTATGAAGCAATTACCATATGCTATGGTATCTCGTTGTATACTGATTTCTTTCCCTCACGGCTAAAGAGTTGTGTCTCTTCGTGGGCTAGTATTAGAACCAGTGGTACGTCTTGTTTTGTGAAGTTTCATTTCGAGTCTTTTGGCCATTTCTTTTATTCTTTTGATGATCTTCTCAGACTAGATGATACCCAATTCTGGAAAAAAGTCCTTTGTCAGAGAGAAACATGCTTCTATACTGGGCCTTCCATTTATATTCTCTTGAGGTTGAGATGAAGATAAATAAATTCATTTTCGTATCCCCAGAAATGATGCATTGCCTCTTTTGAGCTTGCAAATCATATGGTTGATTTTGGGGGGAAATATCAAAACGACTTATTGAGTTACAGGGTATGAAAGGTTGTTTTTGTATTTTAAAGTGTTTCTACAGGGACGCTGAGATATAATTTCCATGCAGTAAAGTGTATGTAATTAAAGTCCTACGTCTATTAAGTTTGAGCATATATATGCATCACCCCGGTAGTGGAGGCATCTATCGCCCACACAAGTTTCCTTGTCCTTCTAGCATTTCCTCCCTCCCATTTGCACGTCAGGAAAGCATTGATTGGCTTTCTGTTACAGTAGAATTATTTGCAATTTCTAAGGTTTTCTCTTAACACCATCGTATGCTATGTAAATTATTTTGTTTTGATGTTTTCTGGCTCTGAGGTATTATCAGAGCAAAAGAACATGTCTTCCCATAGTGTTATGTAAGCGACGAGATTACTCTGCGAAACCGCATAGTATTCCATGAGCTGGATATGTCACAATTTGTGGTGGTCATTCCTCTGTGGATGGAGATGAATGACAATTAGAAATAGTCAGTAGCTTTTTGGGAATGTACCGTTTCTTTTTTCATTTGAGTGGAATGGGGGTGGTCTATGGTAGGTATAGGTTTAATATTTTGAAGAATTTCTGGACTGTTAGGGTGCCTGGGTGACTGAGTGAGTTAAGCATCTGACATGGATTCTGGCTCAAGTCATGATCTCATTGGTGGCGAGACAGAGCCCCAGGTAGGGCTCTATGGTCAGTGGGAGTCTACTTGAGCTTCTGTGCCTCTCCCTCTCTCTCTGCCCCTCCCTCCACTCACTTTTAGTCGCTCAGTCTTTAGTCAATCAAAGATAAAAAAAAAAAAAAGAATTTCCAAACTATTTCTGCAGTGGATGTAGAATTTAAAATTCCCATGCGCAGTGTATGAGAAATCATAGCAAGGAGGTGACTTTGCTCCTTGCTATGACTCCTTGCTATGACTCCTTGCTATGGCTCAGAATGGAGATTCCATTCATTTTTGCCATTTTCATTGACAGATAGTGGTTTAAATTTCCATTTTCCTAATAACTAATGATGTAGGTCGTGCGCTATTCTTCCATTTCTTCCATGTGTATTCTTTGCTAAACTGTTTTTACAAATCTTTGAATCCATTTTATTGTATGTCCTTTTTGAAAGATTTTATTTATTTGCAAGAGAGGGAAGGGGAGCAAGAGCGGGACTGTGGGCTAGGGTGAGGAAGCCAGAGGGAGAGGAGAAGCACACACCCTGCTCAGCGGGAAGAGTGATGGAGGGGTCGGGGGTTAGACCCCACGACCCTGAGATGGTGACCTGAGCCAGAGGCAGCCACTTCACCAACTGAGGCACCCAGGCCCTTTTCTTTGACCCGTTTAAGATTGGATTGTTTGTCTTCTTCCTATTGACTTTTTTTAAAAAAAATTAATTTATTTATTTTCAGCATAACAGTATTCATTATTTTTTCACCACACCCAGTGCTCCATGCTATCCGTGCCCTCTGTAATACCCACCATCTTGTACCCCGACCTCCCACGCCCCCTGCCCCTTTAAACCCCTCAGATTGTTTTTTAGAGTCCGTAGTCTCTCATGATTCACCTTCCCTTCCAATTTACCCCAACTCCCTTCTCCTCTCTAACTCCCCATGTCCTCCATGCTTTTTGTTATGCTCCACAAATAAGTGAAAAACCATATGATAATTGACTCTCTTTGCTTGACTTTTTTCACTCAGACTTTTGAGCGTTCATTCAGTGTTCTCTTAGGAGACCTTCAGCAGGTATGGAAATTACACCTAGTTTCTCTCTATGTGTGACATGGCTTGGGTTCTCTCACCAATGTCTTCTGAAACACCAATGTTTTAAATTGTGATACAGTCCAGTTGATCAATTTGTTCTTTCATTAGTGAGAATTTTGGTATCATATCTAAGAAAACAATAGCCAGGGCCTCCTGGGTGACTCAGTTGGTGAAGTGTCTGCCTTTGGCTCAGGACATGATTCCAGGGTCTGGGAACCAGCCCTGCATTGGGCTCCTTGTTCAGCAGGGAGCTTGCTCTTCCCTTTCCCAGTGCTTCTACCCTGTTTGTGCTCTCTCACTCTGCTCCATAAATAAATAAAATCTTAAAAAAAAGAAGAAGAAAAAAGGAAAAGAAATGCTTCTCAGCAACATCTGGCATTGTCTTTTGTACAGAATCACTCTCATTCGTGCAAAATGGTCCCTGGTTTGGCATACATTGCCCTGCAGACTAGTCACATTGATGACCGTTTTATGGGCTTCTGAACCGTGCATGTGTCTTCTTTGGGAACATGTGTATCCGAGTCTTATGCTCGCTTTGTATTAGCAGCGTGTTCCTTCTGCCCATTCAGTGAGTTCAAAGTACCCTTATGTCTTGCGTATGGGAGTCCTCATTGGGTATTTATCTGCAAATATTGTCTCTTTATCAGTGTCTTCTCTGTTCCTTTTCTCAGTGGTAATGTTGGATGCAGCAAGGTTGTTCATCTTAAGTTTTCTTGTTACATATTTTACTCTTGCTCCAGTGACAGAACTCTTCACTAAATGCAACGTCCTGACCATTTTCTGTTGCGTAATCATCTTGAATGATTGCTATGGCTCTTCTCCTTAAGTCTGTGGCCATTTTGAGTTCATGGCTGCGAAAGGGGTGGTTTTCAACAACCACTGTAGGGGAAGTTTGTCCTGACAGGGGCAAGAGAACCGTGAGGTAGCTTGTGGTCCTGAGTTAGTCTCCCCCAGGCCAGGAAAGGGGATGTCACCCTCCTGTACCTCTTCATGGGCATCTGAGTGCCTTTGGGGAGGAGAGTTAGGTGGTCCTAGTGGTCATATTCGGCACTTACACCCCATTCTCTCAGACTGGGTAACTGGGTACAAAGTAGCTCCAGGAGCCCGGGGCGTCCTAGTCAGAGGTGTCTTTAGGAGCACAGACACACTGAGAGCCAGAGAGGATTACATGGAAAGGATAAAAGAGAACCCCGGGGATGTGGTATGGTTTACTATAGGGTCTTCCTTCAGTGGGGTGGGAAATAGGACTCCCACACACCAGCAACTCAGGAAACATGCCCAGAGGAAGTAGGGCAGATGGAAGGCAATTCCCAGAGTTTGATCTATTTTTGCCAACATGAAAATCATGATATGTGCCTGGATATCAAATGTGTATGAAAGGACACATGGCGGGCTCAACTCTTCAGCTCAGAGACCTCACGTTGGTGATGGAGACTAGCTAAAAACAAAAACAAAGACACACACAGAAAAATCAAAACACAAAAAAAAAAATAAAAGAAATAAATAGGTGCGTGCATCAGGAATCCAGAAATACCCCCGTGCCCCCCTCCCCTCCCAGGAAGGAAAGGATGTGGTCAGGATGATGGGAGGCTCAGTTACTAAAGCGGCTGCCTTTAGCTCAGGTCATGATTGCAGGATCCTGGGATCAAGCCTCACATGGAGACCTTCCTTGGCAGAGAGCCTGCTTCTCTCTCTCTCCCTCGGCCTGACACTCTGCTTACTTGTGCTATCTGTCTGCCAAAAAAGTAAATAAAACCTTTTAAAAAATAAAGACAGGAAGGAAGGAAGGAAGGAAGGAAGGAAGACAGTCAGACAGACAGAAAGAAAGAACAAAAGAAAGAATGAAAGAACGAAAGAAAGAAAGAAAGAAAGAAAGAAAGAAAGAAAGAAAGAAAGAAAGAAAGAAAGAAAGAATGAATGGGGAAGCTTGGTCCTTGCAGTTCAAGAGCCATTCTGAGCCTGTGGGGAATCCTAATTATTGGTCTGCATTTCCCAAGAGAAACCCAGAGACCCTACCATTTTAGTATTTGCTGGGTTTTCCATGTGCACTCAGAAGTGCACTGGCTGAATAAAGTTGGCACACTAAGAACAGAAGGAGACCAAGAAACAGAATGTTTCCTGGATGCACCACATTATTGTCTGCCCTCACTGCAGTCTCACTGAAATGGGAAAGGGCAATTGAAATCCCTGGTATTCAACACAGGTTTGGAAAAAAAAAAAATGGAAGGTTTGGGTTCACAGTTTAAATTACTGTATTCTCAGTTTGAATCTGAAGGCAAGTGGAAACCCTGTTGAACATTTTCTGACTTCTGTGGTGGAGATAAGGGCTAACACAGAAAACAGCTCTACACATCAGAGTAACTTTGGTAACTTAGTATCTTTCCATTGACATGGTTTTCTTTCAATCTTCTGATCCCATGGTCTCCTGCTTGAGTCTACACATATTTGTGCAATGAAGATGATGTCAATACCATACGTAAAATCTGTACCCCCGAATGTCACAGTGCTCATACCTAATGGTACATCGGGTCCATTTCTAAGTGCCTGTAGCTACGTTATGGCTGACTCCAAAGGCAGCCCATTGTACCATGTGTAGACTTCTCTCTGGCCCCACCTCCAGGGTCAGCAGTACCTCAGAGCTGTCTCCATTCCTGCGGAAGGATGTAGGTCATGTAGAGAAATGGAGGGTGGTCTAGGCAACAGGAACAGGAAAGTAGGCCCCTAAGCTGGTTGATTCCATTGAGGACAATTGCATTGTTGTTGGTTTTGTTTAGAAGTTTTTATTTATTTTTTCATTTCCTTTCAGTGTTCCAAAATTCATTGTTTATGTACCACACCCGGTGCTTCATGCAATACGTAGCCTCCATAATACCCACCGCCAGGCTCACCCAGTGTTTTTAAAAAGCATGTAATTTCCTTATTTGAGAGAGAGTGCTTGAGAGAGCAGGAGTGGTGGCCAGGGGGAGGGTGGGTGAGAAGGACAAGCAGAGTCACCACTGAGCAGGGAGCTCGACAGGGGACCTATCCGAGGACCCTGGGATCCTGACCTGAGCCAGAGATTGAACTTAAACAAATGAGCCTCCCAGATATCACTTGAAATAATTAAAAAAAAAATTGCTGCACTTAACATGCAGCATGTATTAGTTTCATGTCAAATGTTGGTGTTGATTTTTATGTCTTCTTTTTTAAGATCTTCTTTCCTCCTTTCTTTCTTTCTTTCTTTCTTTCTTTCTTTCTTTCTTTCTTTCTTTTTCTCTTTCTTTCTTTGCTTATTGTGTATAAGAAGGTTGCTGGGCATTGGGAGAGGGAGAAAGAAGGCAGATAGAAAGAAAGAGTAAGAGAAGGAAAGGAAGAAGGAAGGAAGGAGGGAAGGGAGGATGGAAGGAAAAAAAGAAAGGGATAAAGAGAAGGGAGAGAGGGAGGAAGAGAGAAAATGAAAAGGTAAGAATGGAAGGAAGGAGGAAGGGAGAGGGGAAGTATGGTGGAAGGGAGAAACAGAAAGAAAAGGACAGAAAGAGAGAGAGAGAGAAAGAGAAAGAAAGAGAGAAAGAAGAAAGAGGAAGTACCCAGGTCCGTTTTCCTTGTGAACATCTAGTGAAGATCCTGTTCGGACAACCCGGAAGCTAGTGAGCCCTGGGAAGGCCCCTCTCTGGCATGCGCTCAAGAGGGTGTATCTGATGTGTGTAGAACTATTTAAGGAACCAAATTTAGAATCCATTGATTAATACGGCCGCATTTCCTAGAAGTGGTCACATCAGCTGTGCAAGCATGGCCATGGGAAATCACCCCCAAAGAGCTCCATGGTGTGCACCTGGGTGGCTCAGTGGTTAAGTGTCTGCTTTTGGTTCAGGTCAGGATCTCAGGGTCCTGGGATCGAGCCCCACATCAGCCTCCCTGCTTAGTGGAATGCCTGCTTCTCCTTCTGCCATGCCTCCTGCTTGTGTTCCCTCTCTCGCTGTGTGTCTTTTTCTGTCAAATACATAAACAAAAGTTAAAAGAAGAAAACTCAGAGATAATACATTCTTGTCTGGGTCAGAGCGTGTCATCCTGTGGGAAGCAGGTTCCTGCAGTTAGTGTTGCCGGGATCTCAGGTGCTTTGCTGGTACCTCAGAATTTGACCCTTGAAAATGTGAGTAAACTTGATATTGCATATGATTTATGATTTGGGGGACCGGTTTAGGAATACACCCCTTTATGTCATTCCCATATTTGTTGGATGTGTTCTTATGGAATGATCTGAAGTTCTTGCAGTAATTTGCATCGGCCACAGTTAAAGCAGGATAATGTGTGCACAGAGTGACTGGTGATCATGGATTTTGGGGCCGTGATGGCCAAATCTGTTGCTGAGGTAGCTTCCAAAACCATGTATCATGCCTTTGCATGTGCCTCTTTGCAACTCGAAAAGCCCCAAGGCATATTGGCCTGCTCCTTTGTGGACCTTGCCATCAATTCCCTGGAGGTTCAGGAGCATAAGAGCTCTCAATCTCTTCTTTAAGTTTGGATTTATGTAGTTGACAGTGACAGAGAGAGAGAGAATTGAAGGAGGGGAGCAGCAAGGGAGAGGGAGAAGCAGGCTCCGTGCTGAGCAGGGAGCACAATGCAGGGCTCGATCCCAGGACCCAGGGGTCATGATGTCAGCTGAGGCCAGACGCTTAACTGACTGAGCCGCACAGGCACCCCCTCAGCTCTTACTAAATCCCAAACCTCATCTTTCGTAACTCAGTATCTTGTTTGGTACAATTTCCACAGGCAGGGTCTGCAACTCAGGGGCACTTCTTGGAAAGCAGCAGAGGGAACAGGGTCTGGTGCTCTCACAGGAGAAATGACTCCTAATCAGCAGACAGATCTGTCACCTGAAAATAAGGCAGAGCGCGCACAGATGTGAGAACCACCAGATAAGGAGATGAAACCATTTATTTTAATAGTTTTCCATCACTTGAAAATGAAAAATAGATCAATGGAAAATATGAACAAGGCCCTATGTATCTTTAAGAGAGGAAAACGACGATGTGTGAAAGGCAGTGTACTGCAAGCGATTGACAGCATTAGAAGATGCAGAGTAAGACTATTGATAGGACCGTATTGACTCTGTAGGTCTCTCTGTAGTATTGCAGTAGGAACTACAGTAAATCATCCATACATGCACACAGGGGCTTTTCCCATGAGGTCTTTACTCGCCTACAGCAGTGTTTTATACTTTTCAGCAAACAAGTCTTACTTCTCCTACAATGAACTGATGCCTGAAATTTTTACTGTTTTTGGTGCTACTGTAAGTGGCATTGCTTTCTTAATTTCCTGCTCAGTTTGTTCCGTGGTTGTGCATAGAAACACAAGTGGTTTTTGTATAGCTGCTACCCTGCAACCTTATGGAATGTGTGTATGGACTCTAATATGCTTGTGTGTGGATGCTTTGAAAATTTTCTGTATTTAAGCATGTCCTTTGTAAGTAGAGATGCAGGTTGACCCTTGAAGAATTGCAGGGTTAAGGGTGCTGACCCTCAAAGAGAAAAGCTCTGTGTTTAAGTTTTGACATGCCATGACTGAGGTAGTAAGAGTCACCTCTTACTACCTTACTGAAGACGTAAGGAGATGATTACGTGCTCTTGTGCAAGTCTGTGGACTCTAGACTGTATCCATCAAACAAAGTAAGCAAGAGGAAAGAAATGTTATAAGGACAATCATAAGGAAGAGAACACATTTTTAGAGTAGTATGCTTAGTTGAAAAAAAATGCACCTGTACGTGCACCTGTACTTGCGGTTCCAGCCTGCGGTGTAAAAGGTCAACTGTGGTTTTGTTCCTTCCTTCCCACAAGTCTTTTTTCTCACTTTCCATTTTGAAAGATTTTCTGGCCGAGTCTAGAATTCTGTCCCTCTGCCTGGGGACACGCCTGCATTTTGCCCGCAGGGAAGAGCAGCGACAGATGCGAGGTCCCCTCAGGCCTGGAGTCTTGGATCAGCACTCATAGGGATAGAAAGAGTAGCGGGAGCCCTTGCTCTTTGCACACCGACTCCTACTGGAAGGAACGCAGTGTCCCCAGAGGCCCCTGTACAGAATGCTCAGGGCTTTGGAGCTGCCCCAAGCAAGAGGCCAGAGGCCATCTCTCCCTCTCACTTTCCCAACTTCTCTTCTCTCTTGCCTTCCACACTCCATGTTGCCAACTCATCCCCCCCATCCTCCTGCTCCTTGTCAGCATTCCAAGGACATGCCTCTCCCTGCCACCAGCATCCCAGGCTGAGGCTGTGGAGCTCTTCTGGGTGGGGAGCTCAGTGCTGTTCCAAGACTTGCCCTCTCGCTGTTTCTCCCATGCTTGCTTGAATCTAAATCAGCTGCCTGTCCCAGACTTCTAAACGTTTTTGCCAACAAGAAAATAGTGGATGGGCATCTGGGTGGCTCAGTGGGTTAAGCCTCTGCCTTCGGCTCAGGTCATGATGTCCGGGTCCTGGGATCGAGTACCACATCAGGCTCTGTGCTCGGCAGGGAGCCTACTTCCTCCTCCTCTCTCTCTCTCTCTCTGCCTGCCTCTCTGCCTACTTGTGATCTCTATCTCTCAAATAAACAAATAAAATCTTTTAAAAAAAGAAGAGTAAAAAGAAAATAGTGGAGGTTGTGTGTGTGCTTGTGCGTGTGTCTGCGTGTTGCCTTGGAAATCATAAGGTGCTGGATCAGGAATCTGGAGTTCCTCCCTCAGGAATGGATAGGGGAATGATCTTGGTCCTTGCAGATCAAGAGCCATTCTGAGCCCTGAGAGAATTCTAAATGTTGGCTGACACTTCCCAAGATCAACCCAGACGGCCTATACTTTGGGCATTTGTTGGGGTTCCTGTGTGTGGTCAGAAGTCCCCTGGCCAACAAAAGGTGGCACACTAAGTACAGAAGTAGACCAAGAAGGAGAATATTCCCTGGAAGACCACATTACTCTCCTCCCTTACGGCAGTCTCTCTCTGAAAATGGGAAGGGGCACTCAAAAGACCTTGCATTCAGTAGAGGATGGGGAGAAAAAAGTGTATCGTTGGGGTAACAGTTCAAGTTACTGTATCCTTAGACTCTATGTGAGGCCATGTGGAAACGCTACTGAACAGTTTCGTGGGCTATGCCCAAGGGTAGGAGGGGTTAATGGAGACTGCGATTACACAACTCAGTGTAATTGAGCACCGTAATATCTTTTCCTCTTCACATGGTTTTTCTTCCATTTTGTCTGAGGCCAGGCATGAATCTAAACATATGTGTAAGAAGTTCATATCAGAAAAGGTGTACAAAGCCCACAAGCCTTAATTGGGCGGTACTATATCCTCATGGTGCTCTAGGCGGTCTTCAGACTGTACGTAGCCACATCATGGCTGACTGTGAATGCAGTCCCTTTCTGGGTATGTGTGTTCTTGGTGTAGGCTCTCCCCCGCCCCAGCCCACAGGTTAAGCGGTCCCTCTGAGCTGGGTGTGTCTCTGGGGGAAGCATGTTGTTCCAGTAGGTAAGAAGGGGAAATGGGGGGATGGGGATCCAGCAACAAGAAAGCATGCTCATAAGTGGGTGGGTTGTAGAAAGAAAGGAGCATGCTATTTCCTCTAACAATCTGCATAGCTCTCTGTCAGAAATCTGGCCCTGATGAAAGAGCAATGCTGGGAGAAACCGGTGTACCCTTTGTCAGGAAATACTTGAATTCCTGCTGATCTATCCGCTGTGCCTAAAAACTCCCCCTAGACAACTTGGGGAAGAGAGGAGAAACTGTGTTCCTTTTAGGTGTTATGATTTCCCTTCAGCGGGGTTGGCCAGGGAAAGAAATCTATTCAGGGTGAGAATCTGGGAGAAGATACTTTCAAACGATATATCCGATGAAGGGCTAGTATCCATAATCTAGAAAGAACTTATCAAACTCAACAGCCAAAGGACAAATAATCCCATCAAGGAATGGGCAGAGGATGTGAACAGACTTTTCTCAAAGTGGACATCCAGATGGCCATCAGGCACATGCTTAAGGGCTCCACGTCACTCAGCATCAGGGAAACTCAAATCCAAGCCAGAATGTGATCCACCTCACACCAGTCAGAATGGCTAAAAAAGAAACAAGTCAGGAAATGATGGATGCTGGCCAGGATGTGGAGAACGGGGCACCCTCCCACGGGTTTGGTGAGAATGCAATCTGGTGCAGCCACTCTGGAAAACAGCATGGAGGTTCTTCAAAAAGTTGAAAATAGAGCTACCCTGTGACCTAGCAATCACACTCCTGGGTATTCACCCTAAAGATAAAAATGTCGTGATCTCAAGGGGCATGTGCACCTGAATGTTTATAGCAGCAGTCCTCACAATAGTGAAACTGGGAAAGAACCTTGATGCCCATCAACAGATGAATGGAAGAGGAAGAGTTGGTATTTGTATGTATATTTGTGTATACACACACACACACACACACACACACATACACATACCCGCACCATGGAATACTATGCAGCCATCAAAAGAAATGAAATCTTGCCATTTGCCAGGACATGGATGGAACTAGACGGTATTATTTTGAGCAAAATAAGTCAGTCAGCGAACGACAGTTATTATATGATCTCCCTGATAGAAGGTTCTTGAGAGGCAGTGTGGGTGGGTTTGGGGAGTAGGGAAGGAAAGAATGAAACAAGATGGGATCAGGAGGGAGTCCAACCATAAGAGACTCTTAATCTCACAAAAGAAACTGAGGGTTGCAGGGATGAGGGTTGCAGGGAGAGGGTGGTTGGGTGATGGACATAGGGGAGGGC
This sequence comes from Mustela nivalis, assembly GCF_964662115.1. Taxonomy (NCBI): domain Eukaryota; kingdom Metazoa; phylum Chordata; class Mammalia; order Carnivora; family Mustelidae; genus Mustela; species Mustela nivalis. The sequence continues at coordinate 92,667,100 of NC_139029.1, read as the reverse complement.
ATGTGCCATAGTGAGTGCTGTGAAGTCTGTAAACCTGGCGATCAGAGACCTGTATCTCTGGGACTTATAGTACATTGTATGTTAAAAATAATAAAAAATAAAAAATAAAAAATAAATATTAAAAATGGATAAAGGACCTGAATGGATATCTTTCCACAGGATCATGGAAATGCAAGTCAAAACCACAGTGAAATATTATTATGTCACAGTTAATATTACTACTATAGAAGAGAAAAAAGAAAACCAGTGTTGGCAAGGTTATGGGGACCATGGAACCCTTGTGCACTGGTAGAAAGGTGAACTGATACAGCCATTTTTTTTTCTCAAAAAAGAATGAAACTATAATTACCCTGTGATGCAGCAATCCCAGTTTGGGGTGTATATCCAAAGGAAATGAAACAGGATTTCAAAGAGACATCTGCACCCCATGTTCACTTCAGCATTGTGCACTGTTGCCAAGACACTGAAACAACCTAAGTGTTGCATGGGTGAAGATTATGTGGGTCATGGACATGAAAAGTCTAGCGAAAAGAATATAGTCAATGATATTGTAATACCACAGTATAGTGAGAGATGATGATTATACTTACTGTGTAATACTGAGTAGTGTATGTAATTGTCAACTAACTGTGCCGTACACCTGAAACTAATATAAGATTGTATGTGCATTATACTTTAATGTTAGAGAAAATGTGAATGTTATTTGGTTATGGAAAAGAAGGAAATTCTGCTATTTGTGTCAACATGGATGTAACTGCAGGACATTATATTCAGTGAAAAAAGTCAGAAAGAGAAAGACAAATACTGAGTGCTGTCATCTATCCATGGACTTAATAAAAATAAAGAAGTCAACTCACAGAAACAAATAGTAGGATGATGGTTACCAGTGGCTGGGACGTGGGGCACATGGAGAGATATTGGTGTAAGGAGAAGAACATTCAGTTATGAGATGAATAAGTTATGAGGGTCTAAGGTATAGCATGGTGACTGTAGTTATAATACTGTATTATGCTCTCGAAACTTGCTAAGGAAATAGATCTTAAGCTTGCTTACCAAAAAAAAAAAAAAAAGGAAGGGAAGAAAGAAAAATTTTCAGGTGATTGTGAGGTGATGTGCTCATTAATTTGCTTGCAGTAATCATTTTATAAGGAATATGTACTATAAGTCATCAGATTGTACACTTTCAATATATGTAGTTTTATGTGCTTATTATACCTGAAAAAATCTGGGAAAAATACTTGCAATGGTAAATACGAGGTTATGAGAATTTTGCCACCCTTCACTATAACTAATAAAAGTAATGCTTCTAGTTGGTAAAGCATGCAAGCAACCGACCAGACAGGTGCAATAGGCGGAGCCCTCCCTTGTTACCTTTTCCCTTCTCCAAGCCCTCCTCCAGGCCCACAGCTTGCCCTGCCCATCGCACCCTCCTGGCCAATAGCCAGCCGGCGGCCAGGCCGGAAGTGATGTGGACAGCCGCCAAGGTTTGGGCCTCCTGTGGCTTCTGAGGCCTCACTGGGAGCGGGGCGTGGAAAACTAGCTCTAGAAAATGAAAGCTGTAATAGTAGGAAGAAGAACAACGACCGAAAGCCTGGTGGAATAACGCGAAGGGTAGAAGCTGGGAATCAGAGCCCAAATTGTAAGAGAACAAATGGAGAAGACAGATAGCGCCCGAAGGTGTGTGTGGTAGGTCCAGGTGTGAGGAAGACGGTTTGCAGCGGCACAAGAGATGGGATGCAGGTGTCCCGCTCAGCAGGGGGACGGCGTGGGGACCAGCATCCCACGGGGTCGTGGGAAGAGGGAGGGAGCGAAGGGAGGGCCTGAAAGGAGACCCCAAGAGCCCGCGGAGTCCTGGATGCCTTGGCGGCGCCAGGCGCCATGAACCCTGGGAGCTCGGCCTTTGGCCCCGATTCCTGAGGAATGCAGTGGGGGCCCCATACAGTTCAATAGGGCGGGGTGGTGAGCTCTTGAGACTGACTGATCCCTGAAGCAAATATAGCGTTTCCTTCTGCAGCCTGTCCTCTTGCCGCCCACTCAAGCTCCCGGTTCTATGATAGCACGTGGCTGTCGTTTGCCTGATTTGATTTTTGAGCTCAGTGTCTGCTGAGCTGATGCACTTAGACAAGGAGCAGGAGTCCAGAGTGGCAGCTTGGGGCTAGAGACGGCAGAGAGCACCAGTGCCTGCCTCTGGTTGGGTCATCAGAGAGCTCACTCTTCTTTTATGGGGAGGGCTGGAGCTCTCAGCCCAGCTGGGAGCTAATCCCAGGCCTTCTTAAGCTATACTGTGCTACACGTTCTCTCTTAGCTAGCTTCTTTCCTAACTTATCCTCAGTGGCTATTTTGTTTTTATTCTTCTGTCATGTTTAAAAGATTTTCTTCATTTACTTGAGGCAGAGAGCGAGACGGAGCCCCAGAGCAAGCCTGCAAACAGCGGGCATAGGCCAAGGGCAAGGGCAAGGGAGAGAATCTGAAGAGGTCCTTTCACTGGGCCCTGTGGGGACCCCGAGATCATGACCTGAACAGAACCATGAGTAGGAGGCTTAACTGGATCAGCCTGCAGGGGCTGCATATTTTTAAACATTTTGTCAAGATTTTACGTTGAAGTGATCTCTGTTCCCAACGTGTGGCTCCAGCTCTCAACCCTGAGATCCAGAGCAGTCTCTGTGTCAGCCAGGGCTGGGGAAATCTGCCTGAACACCGAGGTTCATGTTCGTTACTAATGGCATGGGTAGAAAGGGTCTTTTTATTATTTCATTTTATTTAAATGTATATTATATTATTTATTTTATTTTATCTCAATTTTATTACTTTTATTTTATTTCAATTTTAATTTGTTTCTGTTTTAGGATTAAAACAACTTCTGTGTTTCCAGAGCCTGGGCATCCCATAGACAGTATCACCTTTATTGCTGATGCTGGGTTTTGAGAGCTGTTCATTCCTGGGACGTGGGTGTTCATTCCTTTCTGTTGAATTTCCAGGAACACATTTCTCATTGACCTCGCTAGCTTTTTTATTCCTTGCGGACAGAAAGTGACACACCCAGTGTGTACACACTCAGAGGCCGTTTCCTAGGATCTGGAGTTTGGGGAGGTGAAGTGGGGGGAGCCTGGAAAAGAGGCGGGGTTTGATCTCTACTGAACACTATTAGCACTGGCAATTCTATGATTGTAGTCAAGACGTCATAGTCATTTTCCTAGGAAGAGAGACGGTGTTTGGTTTGTGGGTTGCGTTGTGACCTTGTTTTTGTCTGTCCTGAGCAATATTGTCAGATGGCCTTGTTTTGTCTTGTTTTATCAAGGTCTCCAAGCAGCTTTGTCGGAGGTTGATATTCTGCAAGCATGATTATTTACTTACAAGCATGAGAAAATACAGAAAATACAGGCTGGGAGTGTCCGTTGCGGGGTGAGAGGCTGGCCTTGTTCGTTATCTCTAGAAATCCCTAAAGCAGAAGAAAAAAAGAGAGAGCTCGGATCTTAACAGTTGTAGCTGTAGCTGCAAACCTGATGGGAAAGTATGACTTTGGCTGTGTCTTGAGATTCCTGTGTCTCAGTTTCTCGATTCACAATGGCTCAAAGGGACTTGTTCCTGCATGGGTTGTCCCAGGTGTGAAATCGACAGGGGAGGAAGGTTGATAAGAGCCAGAGGCCCGGATGGTGGTACACAGCGCTTTCGTGGATTCCCACCCCTCCGGGGCTATCGGGTCAAGAACGGCAGGCACAGGCATGTGCTCTCCTGTCCAGCCTGGGTCCTCCAATCACCTATGGCTTTGTTATATTTACATGGTGGTTTCAGTCCCCCAGTGGGGTCAGATTGCAATGACAGGTCCAGGAAGAACTGGGTTAGGGCCCGGCCTGCCCTTACTGACCAGTAGGTTGAGTTCCTTAGATGACTGGAGACAATGTCAGCTGAGACCACCTTAGCTATGACCCATACTCTGTGAGACAGGAAAAGAAAAGACACTGCTCAGCCCGATGCATTTGCCTTCTCGAGGCCTTCCTGCTCTCCCATCTTGAGGGTGTACTTACTGTAGATCACCCGGATTGTAAGCCAACTGAGTATAACCTGTAGGGGTGTAGAATTGTGACAAAAGCATATTCCAGGGGAAATTCCTTCTGGCCATTTTTGTTTTCAGGGTGGAATCTCGATTGACCAGTGTCCCCTGATATTCAGAGGTGGGTTTCTGGAGGGGGAGTGAGGAGCCTGGACAGGGGAGTTTGCAGCCAAGGCCTGGCTGGGGGCTCTGCTGCTGTCAGCTGGTGGGGGAAATTCTCCTAATTTCTGTGGGCCTCAGTTTCCCCATGTGTAAATTACAGTTGATATTCAAATTCTCCCAAGTCCCTTCCTGCTCCAGTGTCTGCACGTGCACGAGGGACTGAGGTGCCTGTTATGGAGTCCTGGGGACTGGAGCCGGGACCTGACTTGGTCCCTTCTCTGTGTGTCTCCCACAGGAGCCTGGGCTGAGTCCACACTGAAGACAGAGAATGGAGAGAGGAGCTGGAAGACAGGATATCAGCAAGTCTGGAAGACGAGAATATCGCAAAGAAGAACAAGGCCATGGTGGTGCAGGTGGTTGCCCGAAGAGGGAAGAATAAGCCCAGGCGGAGTCCAGAAAACTGAAGGGAAACCGAGGAATGCATGAGGCAGCATGAGCTGAGGGGGATGACTCGGAGAGTCACACAGTCCACAGTGAGCCCGTGCCCCTGGGGCGGGGCCCCACAGGATGGATCGGGATTCGCTTGTACTGCTGGAGAACTGTACCAGTTCCCAGAGGAGGAGGAGGTGCCCACGAGCTTCACCCTTGGAGCCGCCCTTACGGTGGATGTTTCCAGGTAAGTGTGGGCCTAGGGGGATCAGGGGCATTTGAATTAGAGTTGCAGAGGTCCACCTTTCCTGCAGACTATTGTTGTAAGGTCAGAAACGACCACAGTAGGGGGCTCTTGCCTCTGAGACAGTGATACCAATAATATTCTTTGGAATGTATTGTGGTAAAGGGCTTTATGCACTATATATTTTGTCCATATATATGTTCAGGGTCTCATTTTTCCTTAGTCTTAGTCCTTAGTGTTAAGAGCGTGGAATTCTGACATCAAGAGGATTTCACTGGGGAGGTCAAGCAGTGAGTGGGAGAATGCAAACAAGATCTTGTAGCATGTGGGTGTCTCAGTTCCTTGAGAGTCTGCCTTCTGCTCATGTCCTAATCCCAGGTCCCCGGGATCAAGTCTCATGGTGAGGGGGCGGGACAGGGGGCTCCCTGCTCAGCAAAAGGGCGCAGGGGTAGGCCAAGCACTCGAATCCTAATGACAGGGTGGGCCTTTGAGAAGACTCCAAGAGGGCAGTCCCTTCTTCATCAGAGCGCACCGCAAGGGCATGTCACGGGACATCGAGCGTGTTGCGGCTCCTCTTTAAGGAAGGGGACTTGTTGCCTTCTGGGAGAAAGCAGAGAGCATTCCTGCAGGACATTCGGTCTAGGACTGCAGTTGAGATTCGAGATTTTCGACCACTTCTGTTGGATCGGGGAAGGGATCTTTCTGAGAGCTTCCGCAGTGCTTGGCTTGGTCCTTGGAGCCGTGAATACAGAGGTCAATACAACATCATTGCAACTGTCACAGGGCTTTCTGTCGAGTAAGCAGAAGTGATGAGAAGCGGGGGTGGGGTGAGTTCCTGGGAGGAAGTGGCCAGTGCTGTCTGGGGCATGATGTCAGTGGTTGTTCCAGTCTCTCATGGTGTTTTTGACCTACCTTGGCCCAGGGACCCTAGACTGGGACCAGATTTCCGCTCCTTGGGATACTGCCTGCCAACACCTGGGTTCCAAGGTGGCCCAAAGCAGCCGACACTTCCAAGGTCTCCGGAGGAAACTGCTGGTATCAGTACCTCCCGCCTCTGACTTGGCCAGCTGGAGAAATCGAGGCAAGTTCACAAAGTCTAATAGGGGTGTCCTTGTCCTAACGATCAGTGATGTTGTGCCTTTGTGTCTGAGAACTTCCGTGCTTTCCAGACTTCAGTATTCTCTCTCCATATAAAGATCCTGTAAATAGGGGCGCCCGGGTGGCTCAGTCGTTGAGCCTCTGCCTTCAGTTCTGGTCTTGATCCCAGGTTCCTGGGATGGAACCCCACCTCGGGCTCCCTCCTCAGTGGGGAGCCTGCTTCCCCCTCACCCACTGGCCGGGCTTGTGTTCCCTCTGTCACTGTGTCTCTCTCTGACAAATAATGTAATTGAAGGCTTCCAGAAATGTGCATAGTGGCCATATTGTAGATCAAGTAACTAAAAACAACAGAGAGGCCTGGAAACGATTGCTGGGGTAAATTAAAGGCAATCGAAATGAATAGAAAGACATCTATCCCATGCATAGATTAGGAGACTCCAGGTGATTGGAATACCAAATGAGTTTCATTCGGACTCACATGGGAGAAGACACATTGGGGGCAAATGTGCAAGTTAATTCTAAAAATGTATATGCACATCGAGGTACTGAGACTAGCAAGATGGCCATGAAGCCTTAAACTGGAGAAATCCACTCCATGTCAAAGCTCATCATGAAGCTATGGTCATTAAAGCACTACGTTATGGTATAAGTAATCACAACGTATATATATATATGAACAAGAGGGACTATTGAGTACAAAATTTCCCCATACACATATACAATGTTTAAACTTTTTTTTGGATTATTTCTAAGTCATCTCTACATCCAACATGGGGTGCAAACCCACAACTCTGCAGACAAAGGACGCTTGCTGCACCTATTGAGCCACCCAGGAACCCTGGGTGTTTGTTTGATTTTTTTTTAATTATTTATTTATTTTCAGAAAAACAGTATTCATTATTTTTTCACCACACCCAGTGCTCCATGCAATCCGTGCCCTCTATAATACCCACCACCTGGTACCCCCACGCCCCCGCCACTTCAAACCCCTCAGATTGTTTTTCAGAATCCATAGTCTCTCATGATTCACCTCCCCTTCCAGTTTAGCCCAACTCCCTTCTCCTCTCTAACACCCCTTGTCCTCCATGATATTTGTTATGCTCCACAAATAAGTGAAACCATATGATAATTGACTCTTTCTGCTTGCCTTATTTCACTCAGCATAATCTCTTCCAGTCCCGTCCATGTTGCTACAAAAGTTGGGTATTCATCCTTTCTGACGGCGGCATAATACTCCATAGTTTATATGGACCCCATCTGCCTTATACATTCGTCCGCCGGAGGGCATCTTGGTTCTTTCCATAGTTTGGCGACCGTGGCCATTGCTGCTATAAACATTGTGGTACAGATGGCCCTTCTTTTCACGACATCTGTATCTTTGGGGTAAATACCCAGGAGTGCAATGGCAGGGTCATAGGGAAGTTCTATTTTTAATTTCTTGAGGAATCTCCACACTGTTCTCCAAGGAGGCTGCACCAACTTGCATTCCCACCAACAGTGGAAGAGGGTTCCCCTTTCTCCACATCCCCTCCAACACATGTTGTTTCCTGTTTTGTTAATTTTGGCCATTCTAACTGGTGTAAGGTGATATCTCAGTGTGGTTTTAACTTGAATCTCCCTGAGGGCTAGTGATGATGAACATTTTTTCATGAGTCTAATAGCCATTTGTATGTCTTGATTGGAGAAGTGTCTGTTCATATCTTCTGCCCATTTTTTGATATGTTTGCCTGTTTCGTGTGTGTTGAGTTTGAGGAGTTCATTATAGATCCTAGATATCAACCTTTTGTCTGTACTGTCATTTGCAAATATCGTCTCCCATTCCGTGGGTTGCCTCTTTGATGTTTTGACTGTTTCCTTTGCTGTGCAAAAGCTTTTGATTTTTTAAAATAAAGTCATTGGTACACTTGACAAGGATAACCAAAGACTTTTACTAAAAGTAACTGGAATGAATGAACATCTACTTAATACTATGTTAACATTAAAACCTACTTAGCACTATATATCGATGGTAGTTGAAGAAGTAAAAGTAAATGTTTTTTTTGTTAAAGATTTTATTATTTATTTGTTGGAGATAAAGAGAGAGAGCAAGCAATCACAGGCAGGGAGAGATGCAGGCAGAGGGAGAAGCAGGCTTCCCCCCTGAGCGGGGAGCCCGATATGTGACTCGATCCCAGGACCCTGGGCTCATGACCAGAGGCCACGTCAGATACCCAACTGCCTGAGCCACCCAGGTGCCCCAAAGTATAATTTTCAAGCACAGGGTCTCACGTCAGTAGCCAGTGTTGACAACATGATGCTCTTAGCCCGTTGTGATGGAATTTTTCCCAGAGGTTTCGGGCAGGAATGAGGTCTAGGTAAAGGAAGCACCTTTGCAGAAAGGTATAGGCACGAATTGGCAAATGGGGGCGTGGGGTTTGGCGTAGAAGAGGACTCTCCCTGAGACCTGCCTCCAGCCCCCATAACAAGGGGTTCCGGGGCCAGTCACAGGGGAACTGGGTCCTCCGTGTGCCTTTGTTTCTTCATTTGTGAACCAGGAAAAAGGAAAGCTCCCATGAACAAGTGGACTGTGAAGACTAGAAGTGCTAATATGTAGGAAATCATGCGTCTCAAGAACTCTAAGGGACGTCCATGATCTCAGGGAGTTTCCAAACTGACTAAACACCGGACTTTAATAAGAAGATTCCAGACCCCACGTCAGCCCACTGAATCAGAATTGCTAGAAACCAAAAGGACGAGGTTGCATTTGTACTAACTCTCCGAGGCTGTTCTGATACAGTGATGAGTATATGAGTAGGGAACACTGAGTCGTATAACGTTCCTCTAAAACAGCAAAGTGGGAATAGCAGAACGCGGATCTTTTCTGTCGAGTCTCTCCGCCAGAGGAGTAAAGGAGGAGGACTCTGCAATGGAAGGAGACCTGGCCCACCTGACCCCATTTAATCTTCGCGCAGTTTCCATGTTTGATTAGAAAGAGGCCGCCAGGTGAATGGCACGAGGTTAAGTCAAAGGAATCTATCAAGCAGTGCTCCATCTTCTGAAACTTGTTTTTACCTTTCTGAAACTTGAATTTCAGTATAGTTATCTTACAGTGTTAACATAAGTTTCAAGAGTAGAATGTGGTGATTGAACATTTCCATACATTGCTCAGTGCTCATTCGCACAAGTGCACTTGTTGAAGCCCTCTGCATTCCCCGATTCCCTGGTCCCCCTCCCCTCTGGCTACCACCAGTTTGTTCTCTCTAGTTAAGAGTCTGTTTCTTGGTTTGTCTGGTGCCCTTTTCTTTTGCTCTGCTTATATATTTTGTTTCTTACGTTCCACATACGAGTGGAATCCTTTGGTATTGAGCTATCTCGGACAGACTTAATTGACTTAGTACAATATACTCTAGATGCCCCTGTCTCATTTCAAATGGCAAGATTTTATTCTTTTCTATGGCTGAGTAATATTCCGTGGTATAAATATACCGCATTGTCTTCACCGGTCATCTATGGACGGACATCTGGGCTCTTTTTAGAATTTGGTTATGCATGTATTCGTGCTTACTAGTGCTTATGTATTTCTGAGAGCAAATATCCCGTAGTAGGACTGTTGGATCGTAGGGGGGTTCTGTTGTTACGTTCTTGAGGAACCTCCATACCATCATCCACAATGGCTCCCCCGGTTTGTGTGCCCAGCACTAGGGCAAGAGGGTTCCCTTTTCTCCGCAGCCTTGCCCACACTTGTTGTTTCTTATGTTTTGGGTTTTAGCCATTCTGACGGGGGTGAGTGCATATCTCATTGGTTCTTTCTGTTGCTTGTTTTTTGTTTGTTTGTTTAAGATTTTACCTGCTTCTTTGAGATAGAGAGTATAAATGGGGAGGAGTCGAAGAAGGGGTAGCAAGCTCCCCACTGAGCAGGGAGTCTGATGTGGGACTCGATGCCAGTGAAACGTGGTCCCTATGACATAATCAGAAGAGCAAGGAAAGCAACGTACACATAGAGGGGTCATCTAGGAGTCAGGGATGTTAAGTTCTTGAGGAACCTCCGTACTGTTTTCTAGAGTGGCTGCACCAGTTTGCATGGGCACCGAGAGTGTCAGAGGGTTCCCCTTTCGCTGTACTCTTGCCACAATCTGTTGTTTCCTGAGTTGTTACCTGTAGGCATTCTGACTGATGTGAGGTGGTATCTCACCGTGGTGTGGTTTGTATTTCCCTGGTATGGCACTCTTACTTTCAACACTCCGTAAAACTGGTGGTGCAAGTACTTTCTATTCAGTGAGGATGTCCTCGTATGCGGGCAGTAGAGAAAGAGTATTGAATATCCAACCCTCACGGAGTCCTCATTCCCTCCCTAGGAGTCCTTTGAAGTGAACTTCCCCGGATGAGAGATGACAGAGGAGACTTTGACTTTCAAACAGCTGGTCACTGTTGAATAGACTTACTGGCATTTGTACGACACAACTCTGGGAGTGGAGTAGGTGGGAAAAATAGGATGTAAGTAACATCTGTTTCACTGGGCGGGAACAGTAGTATACCAGGTCAGGTTGATACAGAAGGAAAGGGAAAATACAATAATGTCAAAAGTTTGAGGTCAAGAGATCCCTTCACACTGACAAACTGAAGGGGAGAAATTTGGCAAGCTCATAGGGAACCAAACATGTCCACGGACTTTCGGTGTAATGCTCAGCCCTACGTATACGACCTTCCTAAACGGCAGACAGGCCTATAGGCGCGCAGGTGCACATGCAGAAAAGAAAAGAAATACCACAGAGAGCTAAACACAGAAACATGTCCTCCCGGTAGGGTACGTAGAGCCTAAAGGTGATGGAGACTCAGTATAACTGTGACGATGAGAACCAAGCACATGTCCATGAGCATGTGTCCCGATCCTCCAAATCACCATGATAGGGAGAGCTTAGAGCATCCAATGTCAATAACCCACAAGTTCATAGTGGTTGTCCGAACCAAAAACTTTAATGACATAGAAGGGGGACAGAATGTTCTTTTCCACAGTGCAGTGCCGTCCAATACACATTGTATAGATATCCAAACATCAGAATTCTTCCAATGTACAAACAGAGATAGGCGTAGGAGATACCACAGGGAGCAGTAAAAGATGGCAACATGTTAGAGAAAGTGGTTAAGAGGAGAGGCTCGTCACCCATCCTCAGGGTCCACCACGTACCAGATTCCCAATTTCAGAAAGCAAAGCATGTGTCTTGCTGTGAACAGATCAATCTGATAGGTACTCTATAGCAATGCAACCAAAGCTGCTCTCACAGGAGTGGTGATGGGCACACTGGACCTTCTTGGTCTCCGGGTAGGCTAGCCGGGACACATGCAGCATTAACCATGGAGTGTCCTGGCCCAAGGCACAGGCTGAATTTAATCAGGAGGAACTGATCAGACAACTTCAGAATGTAGGCCATTAAGCTAGACATGTGGCCTGTCCCCTACAAACAAGGAAATGTCACCACCACCGGAGACAGCCACCTAACGGTGAGGAGATATTTTGGGTTCTGAAGGAGTAAGAAAATACAGCAACACATTCTTGTCGTCCTTTGGAACCCAACCTATCTCTCCTCCATGTTGCTGTCTCTTATTTGTGGTGACAGGGATTTGTGAAGACAGACAGACCGGTCATCTGGTTCAATGGTCCACATCCTGAAGGTGTCTGATAACTCCCTCGTGCTCAAATTCAGGCTGAACGTCTCCAGGAAGAACACGATGTAGTCAATGCTGTGTGCTTCTGGCATAGCCCAGTTGGTGGCCCAGAATGTCCAGTGTGACATGTGGCCTCTTCCCGTGGTGCTGCTGACTCTGGTTCTCTGCAGGATGGAATTGAGAGCAGCAAGACTGAAGGTCTCTGGAAACGGGGGTGTGATCTAGGCAGGCATTGGTCTCCTGAGGGGTTTATCACAACTGGAGCTGAAGGGCAAGAAACTCTCTCCTCCAATGGGTCTCTTGCAGTAAAAATCATCGAGAATGGCTTGGGATTGTGATGTGGATTCTCAGCAAAGTGTCTCTCCCGTGCTCTCTTTGGGCTTTAACTTGATGTGCTGCTTTAGATTTCCTTTCATCCAGTGGAAAAAGAAGGGGTTTTAGGATGAAGTTTCAGGATGGGGTTTTCATTCACAGAGGCCTCTCTTTTCTTAGTTTCTGCAGTCTTTGGCATCTGAGAGAGGAAGAGTGAGAGAAATCAAATGTGAGTCTTGGTCAGATGCTACTGGTGGCTGAGCCTGGAGGGGTGGTGGCCAGGTGACAGAGGGCAGGAGCAAGCTGAAGGCCTCTCCAGAGGAGCAGCTGCAGGGGGAGCTGCACCCAGGCAGAGGGGGAGTTGAGAGCCCCAAGTCAGAAGTCATACCTTCACGAAACCGATAGGCAGCCTGTGTTGGAGGATGCAGGGGCCCCTGGGCTCCCCCAGCAGGGGGCTAGTGATGTCCCAGCTCAAAGCTGCTGTGAGCTTTTGCCAGATCCCAACTACCTCCTCCTCTGCAGCCACTTCCCCCTTGAGCCCCTCCATCAGAAGCCAAGTGATGGCTTGCCGACGCCTCCCGGGGAGGTGGGCACCTAGCACGCACCACGCGCGTTCTGAGACAGGCTGCTGCAGGAAGCAGGGGACCCGTGGCAGCCAAACACATCCCCTTTTCACCCTTGTCCCAGTCTTCTGAAAAGGAGGCCAGGCTTTGGAATGAGTCCTAGATTGGGAGAGCCCACAGGGGCCTATGAGTATCTCCAACTTCTTTTCTGCCCTGTGCGGAGGAGGAGCTGTGGCCCCAGGGGCTAAGGACCCCCGAAAGCCATGTGACCTGTGACTGAAAAGCCTGGGCTGAAAGCCAGGCTCAGGCCCTGTGCAAACCTGTGGTGGGGAGGGAGAGGACAGCCCCTGATCTGCAGGTGTGGGCAGGCAGTAGATACTGATGGTCACTTTTGGCCTCCCAGGAACAAGCCCAAAGGTGCTGAGGGAAGAGCCCGGGGAGGAGAAACCCCAAGGGGAATTCACAAAGGACAGCCTGGGTGTTATCAGGGACACTTCATTTTCCCTCAGGGACAACAAGGGTCTCTGAATGTTATCTCACACAGGATAGACCTTGGGGCATTTGTAGGAATAGTCTGAGTAGGTATAAGCTTCAGCAAAGTGTAAAGGGCACATGGAGAAGGATTCATGTTTGCTTTCTAGATTCTCATCCCTTCTTCCCCCAACTTTCCATAAGCGTAGAGCCTCTCATGGATTCCAGGGGTGTTCTGATGGGCCTGCAAATGGATAGATAGGAGAAGGAGTCCTGAGATTGTTTCCTGAGATGTTGTATAATGACACCATAGGATTATTTTCTTTCAATCTGTCATGGACCTGTCGGGGAGCTGGCAAGTCCTCGTAGTGACTTTGTGAACCATGGTTTTGATTGCCACAGGAAGCAAGAAACCTGAAATTCCTCAACCTCGATCAGGGAAGGGATCATGTTTTAGACACTGGGTTTCCAGGCAATATTCCTTCCTCATTGTATCGTGTATGATAGGGGCTGAGGAGAAGCTTGACCCACCAGCTGGGTCCCAGGTGAGGGTTCTGTGTCCACCTAGCTCAGATTTCCTGAACGTCCCAAGAGGAGAGTGCATGTGGCAGTGACTCATTGAGACCTCGGACCTGGGAGGAGGAGGCTTGGAATTGGAGAAGCAGGGAAGGAGGGCAAGGAAGCCAAGAAAGCGTGTGGTTTCTGGCAGAGCTCTAAGTGTTTGATGGGTGTAATAATGCTGCTCTGCTGAGGAGGGCCGTGGGGCCTGCTTCGCCATGGGCGTGGAGAGAGGGGAGAGGGAATCCCAGGACAGCCCCGGCAGGAACACAGCAGAGTTGAGCTGCATCCCGGTGATGGAGACCAAGGGCCGGCAGGGTGGCAGCCCCCATGCGAAACCGGGGAAGCACCAGCTGTGGGAATGGCCGAAGGAGGGAGAGCAAGTGAAGAGACAGTGTGTGTTTGGTCGGGGGTGTTGGGGGGGTGGAGCTCTAATCAGCAGGAGAACAGTAGGAGTCCATGCCCCAAGCGCCAAAGGCATGATTACCTCTGGGCCCTAAGCTTGAAGACCAGGGAATCTGCATGCCAGTCTCCACTGGCCAAACTGCAGTATTCTCTTGGGAATCTTCTGTTTCATGACACGGAGGGCTTTCATGTGGCCATGGATTTGACAGCCATGCTGTCTGTCCCTCGAGTCCTCACCAGCATCACGCTCCAGCTTGGGAGGGTTCTTCATGCACATGGAAGCATCCAAAGCCAGTTCTGCAAGGAAAAGCACATCGACAGGATCCGCTGTGATTCATGATCTTTCTGGACCTCCACCTCCATTGATGTCAAAGAAGGACAGTGGCCAGAATGAGAAAGGCCGTCTGACAGATCACAGGCCCGTGGACACAGTTTGATTACTTCCGGTTTTGGCTCTCTCTCTCATACTCAAGTAAGGCTCACTGGGCCAGGAGGCCAACAGGTTCCCAATGGACAAAAGTGAAAGCACGAGAAACGATCGGTAAAAAGAAACAGTTCTGGGAAAGAGAAGTTTCCACACACAAGGAAATTGTGCTGGAAAGAGGCTGTACTCTTGTCGAGAAGAGACTGTAGAGCGCAGCAAAGTCTAGGTTGCAGGGAAGCCTTTCGGGGTCAACCAGGGAAGAGCACACTGGGGAATGCATACAACATGCATCAACATGGCCAGCGTTTCATACCTGTGCACTACGTATAATATACACACCGAATAGACAACATGTGTGTGACCTAAGATAGAAATGTCTGTGTCTGTATGTATATATGTATGTATAAGGGAGTCAGTGATTAATGAGGGATTTGCGGACAGGCCCAGAGCATTCTACCCCCGCTCTGCTCAGCTGCATCGAGTAAAAGAAAAGACACGGAATCCAAAAGAACGAGAAAAGCAGTGGTGAGAAACAGGTGACCATGGACATGTTCCATGGGGGAGTCGGTGGGAACAAGTCAGAGTAAAAGCATCTGCCCCAGCGTGTAATTGTGTATTCACCCCCAGCTGATAGGATGAAACCTAATCCCCCAGTGTGATGGTATGATGGGGTGAGCCTTTGGGAGGCAGCTCCTCCCCTAGAAGGGATTCGCGCCCTATAAAAGAGACCTCACAGGGTTCCGTCGCCTCTCTGCACTGTGAGGACAGAGCCAGAAGGCAGCCACCTCTGAGCCAGGAAGGCAGTGTCACCAGGCCCCGAATGTGTCCCTGTTTGATGGTGGTTCTGGTGCGCCTCCGGAACGGTGAGATACCGATTTCTGTTGTTGTTTTTTTTTTTTTTTTTTTAAAGATTTTATTTATTTATTTGACATAGAGAAATCACAAGTAGATGGAGAGGCAGGCAGAGAGAGAGAGCGGGAGGCAGGCTCCCTGCTGGGCAGAGAGCCCGATGCGGGACTCGATCCCAGGACCCTGAGATCATGACCTGAGCCGAAGGCAGCGGCTTAACCCACTGAGCCACCCAGGCGCCCCCGATTTCTGTTGTTAAGAAGTCAGCCTGTCTGAGGCATTTTTGTTATTATAAGCAGAGCGGACCAAGGAGCTGGCATGGAGCTTTTTTTCTTGCTCAGGCCTCCATGGGACGTGAGTCACAGAGAGAGGGAGGGGGCCAGCGGGTCGGGGCAGGACGGTGGGCGCCAAGGAGAAGTGACAGGCCGCAGGGAGAAGACAGTAAGGAGGGTGAGTGCTAAGGCCCTGGTCCGCGCTGGGCTTCCCCGAGCACTCACTGAGCTCTTTCTCCAGGGCCCTCCCTGGTGCCACAGTGCTGCTACTGATGTGGCCTCCCCCTGGGAACGGCATCTCCTCAATTCTCAGGGAGGTCAGCTCCTGACCGAGGAGCCCCAAGGCACCCCAGGCTCCAGGAAGGGACTCTGAGTGCTGGTGGGGAAGGAAGACAGGATGCAGAGGAGGGTGGAAACGCTCAGTCTTCAGGACATCTGAGCAGAGGTGGATCCTGAGGAGCAGGAGGCTGGGCATGAGGCCCCGGAGATGAAGGGAGCAGATGGACTAGATGGAGGACCCGAAGAGAGAGTGACCTGTATACTTCATGGGGTAAAGTGGACCCTTCTCAGCTTAGAAAAGGAAAAAACAAAAATCAGTAGTACGCGGTGTTGCGAGGCCAGTATTTCTACAGTGTCTGTGAGCACCGAACAGGGCAGATGGGCTTGACGATGCTGAAGGAGAGAAAACTGGGCGCATGAGCCTTTCTGAGAAAGGCAGGCAGGATGGGGTCCGGGGATAGTAGATCTGCCTCAAACTGCTCTTCCCCACATGAAACAATGCCCTGACACCATTTCCAAGAGTTGAAACCCCACAGGCATCTGAGGATTCGATGTGACAAATTCATACATATTGTCATGCAATTTTGTTGCATCAGGGCCCCTATGAATTGTATTTCATGTTCCCAAGAACAATGAGACGGAGACCCCATTTTTTGTGGTTTTCAGTAAGCGGACTGAAGGGAAAATGCATGAGAAGAGGCGGAAGTTGGCCAGTTATACAGCCAGGAAGTGGCAAGGCCAGTACCTGGTTCAGAGCTGATACTGAACACCAGGCTCTTGCTCACCTTGCTGTATTGCAGCATCGTGGGGGCTCAACCTCATCCCATTGCTACCTGTAGCCACAAGTCTGTGATGACCAACACAGGGCCTAGAGCTTCCTAGTCACCTTCCCTCTCACCTCGGAGCAGTGGCGGTTGGTCCCCAGAACCCATGTTGGTGCCCAGGCTCCCGATGGCAGAGGAGAGGCTGAGCCTGGCTCTGTTGTCACCACGGTCCAAATGCTGGTCCAGCTGCAGTTGCAGGGAATCAGCCACCGGGGTGCTTGGCTGTGTCTGTGCCCCGGAACTTTGCACCTGTGCTCTTGGGAAAGTCAAGTTTCCACTGGATGGCCCTTGGTGACAGGGAGACTGCATCGGAGCTGAAGCGAGAAGAGATTTCAATGGGATCCATCCCAGGGCTCCTTAGCTGAGTGCTCTCAGAACACCCATGTCTGATGCCCCCGCCCCTCTGTGAGACCACCCTGGGAGCAGGTACAAAGGCAGGCATCATGGCTATGAAGGAGATGTCCCCATTGTCTCTGAGCCTGTGGATGCTGTGTTGGCAGGTGACCAGGCTGCAGAGTCCCTGAGGTGAAAATCACCACCCTGACTCCGCAGGGCCTTCGGATGGGCCCAGTAGCTCATGCCTATCATTCTGTTCATAGTAACCTTGGTGTGAGAGCCTAGAGAGAAGTTCCTGGAGAGTTCTCAGGGCTTGGGAGAAGGAGTTGTCCATGTGTAGTGGCAACAAAGAACGGGGGAAGAAGTTCAGCCTCGAGGCTTCAGGTACCCCTAGAAGAGGGAGTTGCGGAAAGGTAGCACGGGCCAACTTATGGGGCCTTTTCCCAGCTCTGAAGCCTTTTGAAGCTTCTCATCTGCAATTTCTGTCTGCCCTTCCATCCGTCCACTCATCTGGATTCTATTGCCCCTTGGAGAATGCTAAATAACCGTGTGTTTCATTTGTGCCTCCCAAATTGCTGTAATGCTGAGGATGCCTGGTCTCTTTGGCCCTCGGCGAGGACGGGGAAACTCGGGAGAAGGTAGTCCTAGGGCGGAAAGGCTGTTACTGTCCACGTAAGGTTGAGGGACAAAACATTTCTTAGGCAGTTTCACTGTACCATATTGATCCAATAAGGAACATCATGGACTCCTTGCTGGCCCTAGCACATGTTTTGTTCAGCAGAGAAAGTCTCCTAACAGGGCCAATTTTTCTCCCAGAAGGGAGGTCCAGAAAATAGCCTGAGCGGGAAGAGACGGGAAGTGGATTTTGGCCTGCGCCCCTGTGTGAGCGTGGCCGGAAGGGGGTCACACTCAGCAGGCTCCACGTTTCTGAAGATCCTGGAGAGGGAAACAACTCTTTGCTTTGCCCCTGAATGATGCCCGTAGCCACGTAAGGTGCACAGGCTGCTGCTCATTTAGAGGGCATTATGCCACCAAGAGTGGACACGTGACAGAAACCGTATCCAAGCTGGGAAAATATCACTGATGCTGCACAGAGGGTGAAAAGCCCACCATCCACGGGGGAGGAAAAGCGGGACTAGAGCTTTGGCTTCACTGAATCCATGGGACAGGGGACAGACAGGGCTGGGTGCTCAGGATCTTCCATGTAAATGCTCCAGAGGAAGGCCAACACCCGGGGAGAATGAAATTTGAGCTCAGCAGAAACAGCACAGACGCTGCCCATAGGGAGCAGCCGCATAGCAGTGTGGAGACCAGAGAGCTTGCAAGAAGATACACAGGACGTACAAGTGGCCATAGAATTTCTTGGGTCTAAAAAGTCTCTTCTTGGAAATAAGAGGCCTGTTACCAAGATGCCTCCAGGTGAGAGAGCGGTGGCTGAGGTTTTGTCCCTTTCTCTCCATTTCTCCTCTCTCACCTTACTTGGTCCCAACAGCCTGCTGCTTGTGAGGGGGCAGGTGACACAGGAATAGTGTGGGACAGAAGGAAAGGAAACTTGTCTGACCCACATGATGCCTTTTCTTTTGAAGTAGGCTCCACATCCAGTGTGGATCAGAACGTGGGGCTTGAACTCAGAACCCTGAGAGGAGGACCTGAGCGCAGATCAAGAGCTGGAGGCTTAACCCCCGGGTGTCCCAGTGTTTTGAAAATAAAATCCAAGAGCATATTCAAACCAGTATGGGTCTACAGGGCCTGTTGGCAGGGATGCATCTCTCAGCCTATTTATGTTGCTGTATACAGAGAAGATAGGCTTCCTGGGACCCTCCCTTCCCAGGAAGTTTGTGCCCCTCACAATGGGGTTACTTACCATCTACATCCAGACCCTCGAAGGTTTCCTCCTTGTCACGTGTAGATGAGGCACTTGTACAAGGCCTCCAGGTGTCTGGCAGGTGATGGCCAATTGAAGAAGTCAAATGACATTCATCCAGAGAGTCCTGTGGGACGTCATTCTCTTCTACCACGGGCAGCTCCGTGCAGAGTCTCGAGTTACAGGGAGGACTGGAGATGCAACAGGAAGGCTGAGTCAACATGGAGTCCCAGTGGTTTAGGGCAGCGGGGAGGACGGTGTGGTCACAGAGAACAAACGGGAAGTCCCCATCAGGGGAGAGGAGCCATTCTGCCTCCCTCTGGGGAAGGGTGTGGATGAAGCAGGGATAGATCAGGGAAGGAGAGAGGGAACCAGAGCAAGAGGTGGTCAGAGCATGGCCAAAATGGGAGTTTAAAGGAAGAGAGTCTGAACCTCCCCAGTGCACCACCGTCCTAAAACAAACAGCACACTCAGAAAACAAGAAAAGCAGCACCAGCACTTTGGCCTACGTCTTGTTGAAATTTGCAGAAAGGAGCAAGACCACCCCAGGCTATGGCAGCATTGGAGATTCCTAGAATGCTTGTGTGTCCCACGAATTTTATTTTTTTTCTAAACAGTTGTCTTGCCATGAATTCCTACCCACGTCATAATGCAAAAGCAGCAGAGGTAGATGGCATCTTTGGCCTGATTTGGATCAAAGCGTGACCGTGAGAAGGCAAGAAGTCCAGTGTGCTTAATATACTTGCTTCAGGGGACTGCAGACTCCAGGCTTGGGAGGGATTGAGAAAGGGGCTTATAGTAGTGCCCCAGAAAAGCAGAAACCATTGCTAATGGCCCGTTTTGTGCATGTGAGAATGGGTGAGAGAGGCATATTTAGCAATTTCTAGATTTGCCTAGATCACCAGATGTCACCATTGAATTAAAGCCCATGAATCTTCAGAGTTACCTGGGGCATATCGGGTCTTGGTCTTCTACCTCCAAAAGATCATTGTGATTTTCTACAACTAAAGAGAGACAGGGCCAGTCACATTAAACGGAATGGCATCGGTACGTTAAAATAAAATATCCGCTGCAGCTAACACTCGGGCATAATTTTCCTTAATGGGGCAGAGGGTAGTGTGAGAGAAACCCTCCAGGAGGCCTCCGGGAGTGCCTTGGTAATGTGTCACGGTTTGCTTTCCTTAGGCCTCGGGCACGAGCTCCCTGATGTGGTGGGGCCACATGGAAAGAGTCTGTGTAGAGTGAAACGTGTGTTTTACCATGGATTCTGGGGGAGAGCTTGTCTGAGTTTTAAAAACGTACTGCGTCCTTCTCACCTTACCTTATCTCATGAGATGCTCTAGGTGTGATGGTTGAAAGGCATTTAGACATAGAGACCAGACTGATGGATTGAATCTACAAACCCTCAAATCAAGAGGAATCTTGTGTGTACAATTCCTTCGAGTACACAGACGTGGGAGCCCATGCATGGGGAGGGGGAATGGCCGGGCTCAGCCTTGCTCAGGGAACCATTCAAGCAAGCTGATGGCAGAGGTGTGGATGTCCTGATACGGCTGTGATGACTCACTGAATCAGAGCAGTCAAACCAGGGAAACGACAAAGCCAAAGATGCAGGTAAAGCTGACAGCATCTTTGAAAAGGGACAAAGAAAACAAGGTCCATTGTATGGGTATAAAAACGAGAGCCCTGGAGATGAGGAGAGACAGTTAATGGAAATCAGGAGCAAAGACACCTGCGGCGTTGCATCACAAATGTGTGTGGGTTGTGACATCTACCTTGACTCCAATGTCCTAACGTATATCAGAAGACATAAGCAGAGCCTGGGATGAGGAATGAAGGGCGGGTCTGTGCCTCACGTGATATCTGTGCTGTAAAGACTGGCCTAGCGCCTGACTGGGATCCCTATATCTACCCAACTCCTACACAGCAATGGCACATCTCAGCGTAAGCAGAGGTTGGAATAGCAAACATAAGGGGTCAGCGAGGGAGTCGAGTTGGAGCTTTCTCAGCTTGACAACGGAGGACTCACTAGCTACTTCCAGAGCAGAAGAACTGTCCATATCATCGAAGGAGTTTCTGTCAGCCCTCGTAGAGGTCCCATGCAGGTCAGCCAGGTCACGAAAGGCTGAGTGAGTCAAATAGCATTGATCCAGGGAGTCCCATGGGGGATCCTGCTCTTCCACCTCTGGCAGACACAGACTGGGCCTGGGAGGGTGGGGAGATCAGAACATGAAAACAAGAAAAGGAGACACCCCATAAAACTACGCTTTCAGATGGGAGGCCGAGAAGTAGAGTCATAAGAAAGGAGCACAGCCACTACTCACCGCAGAAACTACCCTGCTGTTTCAGGGACAGAGTATGGCTGCTAGGGGGAAGTACAGATAGCCAGAGAACAGAAGGATCTCAGGGTAGAGGCGACAGATCTAAGCTTCTGAGCATCAAACTCTGAACCATGGTGGAATAGAAGTCGAGGCTCAGAGTATACATCGACCATTTTAAAGGTGGCTTCGACACTTTTGCATAAATTCTGTGGCTGTTACGTTTAGGGACCTAGTGAACACAGGATGCCTTTTCAAAGGCATCCTCAGCCTGGAGCGATCTCGTGTCCTCAGTGCCTCTTTCTCTAAGTACGGTGACGTGATATGACGTGACGTGACATGTTTCCTAGGTATTCTTTTTCTACAGTGTATCCTTAATGCGGTAAGACCGCGGAGGGAGACACAGCTCTGCCTCTCTCTGTGGATTTAGTGAAAGAAGAGAAGAGGCCAATGCTGAGAATCCCACCGACTAGTCAATTCATGCAGGTCAAGTGACTGCAGGTGACTGAAATGGAGGAGTCCAAAAGGAAAGGAGACGTGTAACACAGGGAAGACACACATCATGGTTCAAGGAGAGGGTTTGTGTTTGGAGAAGGGATGAAAGTGATAGGTTTGTCAGTTTCTATTTGTTCCTTAAAATAGTCCTTCAATTCACCACTGAAGGAAGGCAAGGTTCTTCAGAATTACCTGGGGCCTAGGGGGTCTTGGTCCTCTTCCTCAAAAAGATCATTAGGACTTCCTAGAAATGCAGACAGACAGGGCCAGTCACTTTGCACAGATCACCACTTGTACATTAGAACCAAGCATCTACTACAACTACCATATGGGGAGAATAATCCTTAGCGGGGCAGAGGAAGGCATGGAAGAAGTCCTCCAGGAGGCCTCAGGGAGTGTCTTGGGAATTTGCCACAGCGTGCGTTCCGCAGCCTTCGGGCCCGAGCTCCCCGTAGTGGTCAGGCCACAGACAAAGGGTCTCTGTACAGAGTGACACATGTGTTTTCCTACAGGTACTGGGGAACAGCCTCCCTCGATTCTAAAACCTTATTGCAAACTTCTCTCATTACCTCACCCCATGAGATACTCTAGGTGTGATGGTTTAAGGACATTTAGACAGAGACCAGACTGACGGATCAAATCTGCAAACCCACAAGCCGAACGGAATCTTTTGTGTACAATCCTTTGCGCTCCACAGACATAGGAGCCGTGCACGGGGAGAGGCAAAGCCCAGGCTCCGCTTTACTCGCGGGAAGCATCTAAGCCAGCTGATGGCAGAGGTGTTGATGGCCTCATACAGCAACGTTGACTCCGTGAAGACAGCCAACACAGAGCACACAGACAGTGGGGATGAGAGCAGTCAAACCAGGGAAAGGACAAATCCCCAGACCTAGGAAAGGCTGATGGCATCTCTGGACGGGCACGACAATTCAAGGGACATTGTATGGGAATGAAAAGGAGAGCATGGCAGATGAGGAGAGACATTTAATGGAAATGAGGAACGAAGACAGACACCTCAGCTTACGCAGCCGAAGGGAGTGTGAGTTGTCACATCTGCCTTGATTGCAATGTCCTAACTTCTGTCAGAAGCCCTAAGCAGGGCCTGGGATGAGGATCAAAGGGCAGGTGCATTTCTCAGCTGAGGTCTTTGCTGAAAAGGGTATCCCAGAGCCTGACTCTGATCCCCATGTCTACCGGGCTCCTACACAGCGGTGACACCTGTCAGCATAAGCGGAGGCTGGGATAGCAAACCTAGTGGGTCGGCCTGGTGGTCGATTTGGGGCTTTGTCAGCTGCACCATGGTGGACTCACTAGCTACTGCCAGAGCAGAAGAGTTGTCAATGTCATCAAATGAGTTTATGCCAGCCCTCGTAGAGGTCCCTTGCAGGTCAGCCAGGTCAGGAAGGGCCGAGTAAGTCAGATAGCCTCCATCCAGTGAGTCTCCTTGGGCGTCCTGCTCTTCCACCTCTGGAAGCTTTCTGCTGGGCCTGGGAGGGTTGGAAGATCTGACCGTGAAATCAAGGAAAGGAGACACCCCAGTATCCTACCGCTGTTAATGGGAGGCCGAGTAGTAGAGTCGTGAGAAAGGAACGCCTCCCCGCAGAAACTACCCTCCTGTTTCAGGGGCAGGGTATGACTGCTAGGGGGATGTACATATAGCCAGACAACAGAAGGGTCTCAGGGTAGAGGCTACAGATCTAAGCTTCTGAGTAACAAACTGAAGGATGGTAGAATAGAAGTCGTGGCTCAGAGTATGCATCGAGGGTTTGAAAGGTGGCTTCGACACTTTTGCATAAATTTTGTGGCTGTTACCTTCAGGGACCTAGTGAACCCAGGATGCCTTTTCAAATGCATCCTCAGCCTCGAGCGATCTCGTGACCTCAGTGCCTCTTTCTCTAACTACTGTGACGTGACGTGACGTGACGTGATAGGTTTCCTAGGTATTCTTTTTCTACAGTGTATCCTCAATGTGGTAAGACCGAGGAGGGAGACACAGCTCTGCCTCTCTCTGTGGATTTAGTAAAAGAAGAGAAGAGGGCAATGCTGAGAATCCCACTGACTAGTCAATTCATGCAGGTCAAATGACTGCAGGTGTCTGAAATGGAGGAGTCCATTAATGAACGGAGACGTGTAACACAGGGAAGACACACGTCGTGGTTCAACGAGATGATTTGTGATTGGAGGAGGGATGAAAGAGATAGGTTTGTCAGTTTCTAATTGTTCCTTGAAATACAGTCCTTCAATTCACCCCTAAAAGAAGCCAAGTTTCTTCAGAGTTACCTGCGGCATAGTGGGTCTTGGCCTTCTTCCTCCTCATGATTCAGTTGATATTCTGGAAAGAAATACAGTCAGCACCAGTGAGTAATAAGATCCCCTCTTTCCATTAGTAATCCAGTGTCTGATGCAATCCAGGTATTCAGGTATGCATAATGTGGAGACAGATTTAGTGAAAGTAATATTGGAAGGTGCCCTCCCGCATTCCCTTGTGGTTACTGCCTGGATTTCGGAGACTGAGCCATTGTGTACGAGATCATCATGACAGTGTCCCCCGTCGGAAATCGGTGTACACACTTTAACTTCTCTGTCCTCACAGATTCTGGGAAGTAAGCCTCCCTCTGTCCTACAAGGAGTACTGCAGTATTCAGCCTCTCTCATCAGAGGCCGAGTTGCGGAAGCCTTCGTGGCACTTTTACACTGAGCCTGAAGAGATGGAAGGCAACTACAAACCCTCAACTTCATGTGAGTCTTTGGGGCTGCACAGAATGTTGCCCCAGTTCATGTGGGGTTGGGGGGAATGCTAAGGCTCAGCTGTGCTTCTGGAAACACACGAACACGGTATCAGTGGAAGTGCTTGTGGTGGGTTTTTGGAGAACCGTTTTGGAAGGCAAGCCATCCTAAAGGACTAGAGAATGGGGCTGAGAAGAGCAAAACCAGTTAACCTTGGACAAGAATGGCAATTGACTGCTTCAGGCTTGGGTTCCTCAAGGACCTGGCTCAGAGATGAAATGGACAGGTTATTAAAGGTGAGAAAAGAAATTTCATCCAAATGAGGTCTGACAGATACCTTCTCTTGTCCTCTTGCTGAGGTGAGTTGAGTGTGTGGTGCCTGACGTGGGCCCCGGGACCCGATGGAGAAGCCAGGGAGACATGGGCATGCCCTGGGAGTAGGAAGAGAGCAACGTCCCCAGACCCACCTGATGTCTGGGCTTAAAACTCAGTTCTAGAGCCCAGCTAAGGGCAGTATGTCTCTCCCAGGCCTGCCCACAGGGATGACCTCTCTGGGCACAGCAGAGGTCCGGGGTACAAAGAATAGGTGATCTGTGTGGGAGTCGTGTTCAGTTGGAGCTTTATCACCTTGACAATGGAGTACTCACTGGCCACTTGCAGAGAGGAACAGACTTGTGGGTTCTCCGGTGAGAAGATGGCGGAGCTCCTGTAAGGCCAGTAGGAGTCAGACATGTCGGGAAGCACGGAGTATGTCAGGTAGCGTTCATCCGGAGTGTCCCGTGAGGTGTCCTGCTCTAGCAGCTGTGTGGTGAGCCTGCAGGGTGGGGAAAACTGAACATTAACCTCAGAGGGATCTGAATGCTATGTCCTGTCTGGCTTTGACAGAAAGCAGAAGGGAGTGGTCCGGAAAGCAGAGAGGTTGAGCCATGAAAGAGAGAGAGAGAAATCTTCTTGTGTTTGTGCGACAAGGTGTGATTGTCACAGGGGTAGCAGATAGGAAGGACAATAAGTGCTCGCTATACAAGCCACCAAACTTGTGAAGAGACTGAATGATCTCTGTGCCGTCCAGCCATGACTCACTACGTACAGAGTCCCAGCATGGCGGCTTTCCCAACCCTTCATTCAAATGGCTTTGAGTTCGGCACGTAGTGGCCAAGCGGCGGCTGCTCCGGGGGTTAGGAGGCCGTCCCCGGGACCTCGGGCCGCAAAGGCCTCTTTCTCTCAATATTGTGGCGCGATAGAGGATGTTGTCTCGTGGCTATGATATTTTCATGCTATGCACACATGTCAGCATGCTAAATCGAACAGGCAGAAAGTAGACATGCAGGTCTGTCTAGAGCACAAAGTGGAGAATGAGTGAGGACAGTGAACCCTCTGACGTATTAGTTCTGACTTCGGGTTCCTCAACTAGAGAAGTACTTCAGAAACTGGGAGCAATCCAAGTAACACAATGAAGACCGAAAACGTGGTGAAAACGGATCATTTCTCATTGACCCAATGGGTAAGAGAGCTCTCTCTATCGAGCACTTTCTGCTTTTCCCTGGTTGCCACTTTGGAATTCATAGCCCCTAAGTATTCAGAATTACCTAGGGGCAACGGAGTCCTGGCCTTTCAGCCCCTCCTGATCCATTTGGTTGTCTGCAAATAAACAGGAGTTACAGTTAGAAGATTCCCCTTCACAGATGCCCACTCCTATGTCCCATGTAGCTCAGGGCAGAGCGACAAGCAGCGTAATTACAGGCAAGTGTGAGACAAATCATCCCACAGAGCTTAGGTAGGGCCCTGTCACTGGGATTGCTCTCTTGAGTCATTCGACAAATGTCCCTGACGTGCCAGGCCATCCTCACAGCATCCTGTCTTGAGTCTGTGCAAACAACAAACCGATTCTTCTTCCCTGAGATTGTGGGGGAAGCAGTCCCTGGCTGCTTCCTAGAGGGTTGTTGCGGTATTTAGGCTTTTTCCACCTGAAATGCTGTAGGTCAGTGGTTTAACGGAATCAGCCATTGAGATTAAAGGAATGAATGAAATCTATCCAGCATCAAACCAGAATAATCTTCCAAGCTGCAAAGAAACGGGCTGTGTATGGGGTAGGGAAGTTTCAGGATCCTGCCTTGCTTCAGACAAACATACACTGTACGATACTCAGTGTTGTTTCTTCTTCTCCTGCTTCTTCTTCTTCGTCATCGCTGTCGTCGTCGTCCCCCTCGTGGTCGTAATTTTCTGTAAAGAAATCCAGAATTGTCCCTTCAGCTATTTCCCACATCACTGCTCTAAGCCCTGCGGCTCCAATGGCCCGAGAGACAGAAGTGACTTTGCACAACTAGGGAGTCTTCTGAGTTGAGGGCAGTGTCATTAGGAATTGCTGTGACCTGGGTTTCTGATCCATCAGAAAGGTGTCTCTGATTTGGAGGATCAGCACCACTGAACCTGGGCAACTATTTCTACGGTCTCTTGTTGTCCATATCAGGGGATGCTCGTCCAGGGTCAATCTTGACTTCGGCAAATCGTGTCGTGCAGCATGCCCCCAGTCCCACCGCACGCACAGACTCTGTGCATTCACGGCTGTCACACGGAGCCTCTTCCTTGTCTTCATGACAGGACCACCCCCTGTCCCCCATCCCTCCACCGGGGATTTCATGGATAGCCATGTGGGCTTTGGTGTCTTCAAGGGGACTCTGTCTATGAAAAGTGTTCCAGTCTCAACTGGGTTCCCACCTCCAAGTCCTACTGCATCCAGTACCTCATCCAACTCCACACTGTCAGGGCCTTTCTTTTAGGTGTGAAGTGCGTTCAGTAATTTTCCCATCTGGTGACTACAGTGGCAACAAGTTTGTTTGAAGTACATACCAGATGAGGGAACAGCTATGGAGAAAGGAAAACTCACTCTCTCCCCTAGGCTTAATACAGACCGGGCTGAGTCTGGGAAGCTCCCACTTCTGCAGGGATCCTTGCACGCTAACAAGGATCCCTCCTGTCACATTCCCCTTTCCGGGCTCAAATACTGGCCGATGCTTCCTCCTACCTGAAAGGCTGTGTCCCCTCAGGGAGGCAGCAGACAGGTGGACCAGGGCGACGTGCCCCCCCGAGCATTGCTCCTCTCTGCTACCACCTCCCAGTCCTGGTCCTCTCAGGGCCCCACGTGCGATGGGGAACCCAGGACAGCCGCTGCCAAGAGTGTGAGGGCAGGCGGGGCGTCTCTTGGCAGCCCAGGGACTCGGAGCAGCACAGTGCAGTCAGGGGTCTGTGGCCATCTCACCTGGGCTGAGCTTTCGGGCAAGGCACTTGGCCAGCCTGCGTCCCTCAGCCAGTTGCCCTCGCAAGCCCTGCCCTTGGGGATGCTCAGCGCCATCATGGATGAGGAGGGCTTCCAGGTGCTGAACGAGCAGCTGGGAAACCTCTTCCCCTTCCCGCAGCTTCTTATATAAGCGGGTCAGTTCTTTCGCCTGATCTTGCATCAGCAGATGACATACCCTAAGTTGGGAGAACACAGAGAATGTTCTAAACTGCAAAGGTGTGAACAATAGATAAGAGCTTTCATAGAGATTTCTAGCAGAATTTCCCAATGAGCCCTCAAAGCTGGATTCTGGCCTGTGTGGTGACGTGTCTGTGGCAGAGAAAGTAGAAGGTTAATCCAGCCTTCCTCTGGATCAGAGTGTGCTCCTGTTCATGCCCTGGACATCCCGTGTATCTTTCCTCCTGACCTCCAGAGCTCGCTTCAGAGACATGCCCCTTCAGCTGCTCACTTGGGGCACACGCATTTCCCTGGAAAACTCCCTAGGGGGCAGCGTGCCGTGAATGGACACAGTGCCAGACCCAGAAGCGTGGACAGTTTGGCTGGTGTTAACTGGTGTGCCAGGAGAATGGCAGCGTCCAAAAGACAGCATTTGTGGGAAGAGAGGATGGCAGGCTGTCGTCAG
This sequence comes from Mustela nivalis, assembly GCF_964662115.1. Lineage (NCBI taxonomy): Eukaryota > Metazoa > Chordata > Mammalia > Carnivora > Mustelidae > Mustela > Mustela nivalis. The sequence goes on along the minus strand of NC_139029.1, from coordinate 92,638,919 downwards.
CCAGGGCTGACCATGTGAAAGGTAAAGCAAGTGTTGGTCTCGTAAGATTGTTCATGTGCTCGCTGTGCCAAAGGTCACAAATGGTCCCTTGCCCCTTGAATTTGGTGATGTTGATATCCTTTTTTAAAAAGTTTTTAATTTTTAATTTATTCTTTAGCCTAACAGTCTTCATTATTTTTTCACCACACCCAGTGCTCCATGCAATCCGTGCCCTCTTTAATACCCACCACCTGGTACCGCAACCTCCCACCCCTTCGCCACTTCAATCCCCTCAGATTGAATTCCTTTTTTAAAAAAAAGAGAGAATGAGGCTCTGAGTCACTGGAGTCCATCGTTTACCAATCACTGTGGTCTAAATCGTCTTAGATATGTCTGTATAATGTGCCTGCCATGACGGTTTCTGCCCTTCTCTGGGCCCAGACTTGTTGCTGCCACCAGTCAGAGGGGCCCACGGCATCCCTCCAGCCTCCCACACAGGGCCCTCCTTACCTGAGCTTCTCAGGCAACGTGTCTGCCCGCTTGCCTTTCTCACACAGCACCTTCTCCCCCAGCACGGATTTGATGAGGTCGCTCGACTTTTCACGCTCTGAGAAACAGAGATGCCTGCCTCAGTGGAAAGCTGGACATGCTGCTATGCCCGCTGCTTTCAAGGGAGGAGGCAGGCTGCACCCTAGGACAAATAGAACCTGACAACCGGGCCGTGTGCTGGGAGCTCCACGCCTCATTGCGGAGTGTCCCAACTGCTAGACACTGGATCGCTCCCCGTTTTTGAGGCCAGGAAAGAGCAGTCCCGAGATAGAGAGAGGAGCTCCACTCCATGATTAACTGGTATTTGGCAGAGTCAGAATTCGTATCCCCCGAAAAGCCGCAATCTTGGCCACACTAGCAAGCCTCGCTGCCTCTTCATTGAACACTAAGGAGGGACCTTAAGTAAAGCCCCCAGGATGCCAGGACCAACGGGCATCCCCTGAGCTGGGATTTCTATACTGCACAAGTGTCTCAATGGTAAAGCGTCAGCCAGATACACCAGTGTACACTAGAAGGCAGGAACCCAGAGAGACGTGAAAGGAACATGGCCAAATCCTAATCACATTTATGGAAGTAGAAGCAGTAGAATTAGGAACAGAGTTTACATGCTTCCAGGCTTTGCTATGAGTGCTGTACGAGAATTTCCTCAGTATTCATTGTGACTGAGAGAAGTAGACCGCAGGACGGTAGTAGTCTAAGAGACAGGGAAACTGAGGCACAGGAAGATTAGGCAGCAGGGATTTGAGTCCAGGCGGACTGACCCAGAGCCCATGCTCTTCATCTTTCTGCTGAGTTACCTCCACCCCAAGCCCTTGGGTGGTAACTGTTTTCATCATCTTCACAACTGGCTTCCCTCAGTTAGGTTATCAGTTAGGTTTATCAGGAAAGTTGTAGACAAAACTTGGCTTGTCCTTCCATGAAAGGTCATCATCTCTTCACTTTCCTAAAGAGCAGGTTTCAATTCATTCTTTTTGCCTCCTCAGTTGTTTTCAATTCCCTTCTCTATGGAAGGCAAAGTGTGAGCAAATGGCAAAAATTCAGCCTCAGGACTCCTTCCCGTCATTGGGTTGTGCGCGTGCCCCGATCTCTGGGTTCCTTCTGTCTCTGAAGCCCCATCCTCATGAACAGGCAGCTGAGCTCCCCAATTCAGCCTGCCTGTGGGAGAGGGCCTAGCGCACCCAGTGGCTTGGGCGGTGTCTGGGGCTGGTGTCCCCTCTCACCCTCATTCTCACTTGGCCAAGCATCTGGTGGCCTCGGCCTGGGCCTGCTGACTTTGGCGCGTCACTGAAGGTTCTCCAGCTCAGGGGTAGAGAGAGGAGGTCGCACAGATTGTCTTATGTTCCCCCAAATGCTGCCAGCTTTACCACCGGGCTTCTGATGTCCTGCGTGGGCTTGGAAGGGAAAAGCATAAGCACGGGTTCCCTCTCACCTGGGGAGTCCCTGTGTGGATGGCATCCCTCATGGATACCGCAGTTTCGGGGAAGGCAGGCCCCACTTCCTTCTCCTTGACAGCACGTAGTGTCACCCGCTGTAGTCCTCCCTCCTCCCCACGACCCCGGTGCCGCCTTGACCATCAGCATATTTCCTCAGTGCAGCCAGCTCGGTGCTTTGCCGGTGGGACATTCGAGAGCCGAGACCTGATGGAGTTCCTTAGTCCTACGGCAACTGAGATGAAGGACTGCTACAGGACAGACAGGGTCCTCACAAGACCAGTCATCTCTGGGTCTGCCCCAGGAGTCAAGAACTGGGATGGAAACTCTAAGCCACCCTATAGGTCACTGCTAACATGGGGAGGATGCTAATATACTTGTCTTTGGTTTTCCCATCCTCAGCTAACAGAGGGCAAATTCCCACTTCACCTTTCACGGACTGTGGTCAGAATGAAATTTGTGTTGTCACTGGAAATGGGGGAGAGAGCATCTGGAGAGGCTTTGCATTTCTCAGAAGGAGAACACAGAGCTATGGCTTTGGGGACCAAGACTTGGCAGGACTTACTGTATTTCCGCAGTTGGTTGGCCAGGGAGTAGGCCGTCGCTTCGGATACAAGGAATTTTTCCTTGAGGTCTAGGAAGTCCTGGGTGGATTTTTCCAGCTGTGACCGAAGCTGCCAGTTGACTTCCTGGAGGCTGCTTTCTGCCCCTGCCTCGGACAGAGGGCCAGGATGGGCTGCCATGGCGACCCGTGGCAGTAGAGATAGAACTGGGGACCAAAAAGCAGAAACCCAGACTCACGGTGGGTTAAAAACCAGTGACGCCAAGTTGGTTTAATCAGGACTGAGGGGTGAGGTTACAGGAATCCTTTACTTACTGTTGGGAACAATTGGAGCAACAGCCCACAGTACTTGAGAGACAACCAAGGTTCAAGATGCCAGAGGTGGGAGCCAAAGGCACTGCTCGTATCTCCGACTCCAACCGGAATGACCGAGGGAGCACCCAGAATGCCAGCTACTGGTCTGCACCAGCACTAACTGAATAGAATGTCCAGGGTGTCAGTGGAACCTGGGGAGCCCCTGCCTTCCAGTTGCCGAGGGGCCATGCTGATACACAAGGCTGCCTGGTCTCCCGTGAAGGTGACCGCTGATGGGGCCCACCCCTCAGTGGTCACTGTCAGTCGTTGTCTACCCTTGTGCTGATTCCACAGTTTCCCTCTCTTTCCAAAACAGTGTCTCAGCATAGTGCTCATTATTCGTTCCCTTATGTGTGTAGAATAACGTCAGGCAGAAATAGCGTCCCACGGAGTTTTCTTTGTTCTTTTTCTTTCTCTTTAATTCTTGGAGAGAGAAGGGGGGCATGGGTAGAGGGAGAGTATGTGATAAGGGGCTCGGTGTCAGAACCCGTGAGACCTTGACCCGATCCTAAACCAAGAGTCAGATGCTCAACCAAAGGAACTACTCAGGCGCCCTTCGCAACAGGTGTTCTTAGGGGCTCTCCTGAACTCATCCCACTTCTCAACAGCGGTTCAACAGATCTTAAGGCTTTTCTAGTGAGGGAAATGTCTAAAGTCAAAGCCTATCTGGATGTTCTTCTCCAGGTCTTCTCTAGGTTTTTTTCTCTAGCCATTAAAATACAAGAGAAACATGCTAGCAGTTTAGCCATCTTTAGTTGCTTTGTATTTGAAAAGGTTTTCAAAGTATTCGGCCTTCCTCCATTTACAATACTTTCTTAGCACGTATGTAGTAAATAAAGCTTTTTTTTTACAGCAAAAACTAAACAAAAGAAAGCAGAAAACAACGATGAAAGAGCCCCAGACAGATGAAAATAAAAAGCCCCCAGGAAAACAGCAAACAGAACCCAGACTTAGTGTATGCAATGAATCTTGCAAACTGTTTCTGGGGCCCCTGGGGGCTCATCTGGTTAAGCGACTGCCTTTGGCTCTGGTGGTGATCCCAGAGGCCCGGGACCAAGTGAGGCATCAGGCTCCCAGCTCCATGGGGAGTCCGCTTCTCCCTCTGGCCTTCTCCCCTCTCGTGCTCTTTCTCACTGTCTGTGGCACGCTCCGCTCCCCTCCAATACATAAATAGATAAAGTCTTACAAAAGGAGGAAAAGAAAGGGAAGAAAACGGTTTCCTGTCCCAAGTCTGTCAGTATTCTTCTTACTGCAAGTCTGTGTTAGGTAGACTTGTTTTCCCATTAGGTGCACATTTCATTTCCGTTTCCTTAGCTATTTACCTAAGAGTGGGATTGCTGCGTCATACGGGACCCCGTGTTTAACTTTTTGAGCAACTGCCAGCCTCTTTTCCAAAGCAGAACAGGGACACCCTTTTACATTCCCACCAGGAATATGTAAGAATTCCATTTCTCTACAAGCTTCCCGACACATGTATTGATTGTCTCTTTGCTTGAAGTCATGGTAGTGGGGCTGACGTGGGATCTCACTGTGCTTTAGATGTGTATTTCCCTAGGGACTAATGAAATTGAGCATCTTTTCCTGTGTTCATTGTTGCAATGGTATTGTCCTTTTGAGAAAGTCTACTCAAGCTCCGTTCCCCATTCCTATATTGGCTGTCTTTTTACCAACTGCTGAGTTATAGGAGGGTTCTTTACATGCATTGTAGATAGCAGACCCCACTTTTCACTTCACTTCCTCGATAGTGACCCTTGAACCAAAAAGCTTTTAAGATGATGAATTCTAGTTTATCTGTTTATGTTTGGGTTGCTGGTGTGGTTTTGCAACCAGCTTCCAACCCCAAATCATGAAGATGTAGAAGTCTGTGTTCCTCAAAACATGGCTTTTGAAAGAGAGCTTGCCTGCCTTTTAGTAGTTGCTGGACATTATTTAGTAATGCCTGTTGAGTGTTGATTGATATTTCTCTCAATGGATAGTCTTGCGCCTGTTTTCCCACCTGTGGAGCGTGCCAAGGCCTGTAACAGAGATTTTGGAAATGATATCTGTGAACATCAAGGCTTAGATTCAGGGGTGAATCCTGGTTCTGCAGTGGAGCTGGTCTTAAACTCAAGCACATTTGTACAAATTGCTCAGGCCGTTTCGAGCTGAGTCGTTGTTGATCTTTCTGAGGAACACTTGTGTGCTAGTCCAGATCGTGTAGGGCCAGAGTGGACTTTCTCAGTGGCCTCCACACGGAGAAGACTGCCAGGATTGGACCTCGTCAAGACTTTCATCTCGGGTCTACTGGAATGGAAAGTAGACCTGCTTCAGGGTTTTGGGAACGTTGTTCCATGCAAGTTGGTTCCTCTCCTTTTTTTTTTTTTTTCTTTAATGTGTACATGATTTCTTTCTGGAAAAGGGGAAAGGATATTTATTTCCAAACAGCCTGTCTGTTCTTTGTCAGTGGTCTGTCTGTGCTTTTGAAAACGTGTCAAGGAGAATTCCAGGTCAACTATCTTCTATGCAAAAAGTATAGTTCCTGTACAGTATCAGGTGATCATACTTAATATTAGGAACTATCTTGTAACTCAGATGGTATCGTTTCCTGATGAGAAAAAAAAAATACAAAGAACACCAAGCTTCCCAAGATCTTTGTCACAGGTCCCAGGTCACAGCTGTAGTGAAGTGAGGAGCGAGCATTCGAAACCTTTTCTGGAGGCACCTGTTTGGCTCAGACAGATCAGCATGCAAGTCTTAATCCCTGTTCAAGTCTGGATTTCAGGACTGGAACCCCATGTTGGGTCCTGCTTAAAAAAAAAAAAAAGAAAAAAAGAAAAAGAAAAGAAAAGAAAAAAGAAACCAGTGTAGCCGGTATCCCATTGGGTTTTCCTATGCTTATGAAGCAATTACCATATGCTATGGTATCTCGTTGTATACTGATTTCTTTCCCTCACGGCTAAAGAGTTGTGTCTCTTCGTGGGCTAGTATTAGAACCAGTGGTACGTCTTGTTTTGTGAAGTTTCATTTCGAGTCTTTTGGCCATTTCTTTTATTCTTTTGATGATCTTCTCAGACTAGATGATACCCAATTCTGGAAAAAAGTCCTTTGTCAGAGAGAAACATGCTTCTATACTGGGCCTTCCATTTATATTCTCTTGAGGTTGAGATGAAGATAAATAAATTCATTTTCGTATCCCCAGAAATGATGCATTGCCTCTTTTGACCTTGCAAATCATATGGTTGATTTTGGGGGGAAATATCAAAACCACTTATTGAGTTTCAGGGTATGAAAGGTTGTTTTTGTATTTTAAAGTGTTTCTACAGGGACGCTGAGATATAATTTCCATGCAGTAAAGTGTATGTAATTAAAGTCCTACGTCTATTAAGTTTGAGCATATATATGCATCACCTTGGTAGTGGAGGCATCTATCGCCCCCACATGTTTCCTTGTCCTTCTAGCATTTCCTCCCTCCCATTTGCACGTCAGGAAAGCATTGATTGGCTTTCTGTTACAGTAGAATTATTTGCAATTTCCAAGGTTTTCTCTTAACACCATCGTATGCTATGTAAATTATTTTGTTTTGATGTTTTCTGGCTCTGAGGTATTATCAGAGCAAAAGAACATGTCTTCCCATAGTGTTATGTAAGCGACGAGATTACTCTGCGAAACCGCATAGTATTCCATGAGCTGGATATGTCACAATTTGTGGTGGTCATTCCTCTGTGGATGGAGATGAATGACAATTAGAAATAGTCAGTAGCTTTTGGGGAATGTACCGTTTCTTTTTTCATTTGAGTGGAATGGGGGTGGTCTATGGTAGGTATAGGTTTAATATTTTGAAGAATTTCTGGACTGTTAGGGTGCCTGGGTGACTGAGTGAGTTAAGCATCTGACATGGATTCTGGCTCAAGTCATGATCTCATTGGTGGCGAGACAGAGCCCCAGGTAGGGCTCTATAGTCAGTGGGAGTCTACTTGAGCTTCTGTGCCTCTCCCTCTCTCTCTGCCCCTCCCTCCACTCACTTTTAGTCGCTCAGTCTTTAGTCAATCAAAGATACAAAAAAATAAGAATTTCCAAACTATTTCTGCAGTGGATGTAGAATTTAAAATTCCCATGCGCAGTGTATGAGAAATCATAGCAAGGAGGTGACTTTGCTCCTTGCTATGACTCCTTGCTATGGCTCAGAATGGAGATTCCATTCATTTTTGCCATTTTCATTGACAGATAGTGGTTTAAATTTCCATTTTCTTAATAACTAATGATGTAGGTCGTGCGCTATTCTTCCATTTCTTCCATGTGTATTCTTTGCTAAAGTGTTTTTACAAATCTTTGAATCCATTTTATTGTATGTCCTTTTTGAAAGGTTTTATTTATTTATTTGCAAGAGAGGGAAGGGGAGCAAGAGCAGGGCTGTTGGGTAGGGTGAGGAGGCCAGAGGGAGAGGAGAAGCACACACCCTGCTCAGCGGGAAGAGTGATGGAGGGGTCGGGGGTTAGACCCCACGACCCTGAGATGGTGACCTGAGCCAGAGGCAGCCACTTCACCAACTGAGGCACCCAGGCCCTTTTCTTTGACCCGTTTAAAATTGGATTGTTTGTCTTCTTCCTATTGACTTTCTTTTTTAAAAAAAATTAATTAATTTATTTTCAGCATAACAGTATTCATTATTTTTTCACCACACCCAGTGCTCCATGCTATCCGTGCCCTCTATAATACCCACCATCTTGTACCCCGACCTCCCACGCCCCCTGCCCCTTTAAACCCCTCAGATTGTTTTTTAGAGTCCGTAGTCTCTCATGATTCACCTTCCCTTCCAATTTACCCCAACTCCCTTCTCCTCTCTAACTCCCCATGTCCTCCATGCTTTTTGTTATGCTCCACAAATAAGTGAAAAACCATATGATAATTGACTCTCTTTGCTTGACTTTTTTCACTCAGACTTTTGAGCGTTCATTCAGTGTTCTCTTAGGAGACCTTCAGCAGGTATGGAAATTACACCTAGTTTCTCTCTATGTGTGACATGGCTTGGGTTCTCTCACCAATGTCTTCTGAAACACCAATGTTTTAAATTGTGATACAGTCCAGTTGACCAATTTGTTCTTTCATTAGTGAGAATTTTGGTATCATATCTAAGAAAACAATGGCCAGGGCCTCCTGGGTGACTCAGTTGGTGAAGTGTCTGCCTTTGGCTCAGGACATGATTCCAGGGTCTGGGAACCAGCCCTGCATTGGGCTCCTTGTTCAGCAGGGAGCTTGCTCTTCCCTTTCCCAGTGCTTCTACCCTGTTTGTGCTCTCTCACTCTGCTCCATAAATAAATAAAATCTTAAAAAAAAGAAGAAGAAAAAAGGAATAGAAATGCTTCTCAGCAACATCTAGCATTGTCTTTTGTACAGAATCACACTCATTCGTGCAAAATGGTCCCTGGTTTGGCATACATTGCCCTGCAGACTAGTCACATTGGTGACCGTTTTATGGGCTTATGAACCGTGCATGTGTCTTCTTTGGGAACATGTGTATCCGAGTCTTATGCTCGCTTTGTATTAGCAGCGTGTTCCTTCTGCCCATTCAGTGAGTTCAAAGTACCCTTATGTCTTGCGTATGGGAGTCCTCATTGGGTATTTATCTGCAAATATTGTCTCTTTATCAGTGTCTTCTCTGTTCCTTTTCTCAGTGGTAATGTTGGATGCAGCAAGGTTGTTCATCTTAAGTTTTCTTGTTACATATTTTACTCTTGCTCCAGTGACAGAACTCTTCACTAAATGCAAAGTCCTGACCATTTTCTGTTGCGTAATCATCTTGAATGATTGCTATGGCTCTTCTCCTTAAGTCTGTGGCCATTTTGAGTTCATGGCTGCGAAAGGGGTGGTTTTCAACAACCACTGTAGGGGAAGTTTGTCCTGACAGGGGCAAGAGAACCGTGAGGTAGCTTGTGGTCCTGAGTTAGTCTCCCCCAGGCCAGGAAAGGGGATGTCACCCTCCTGTACCTCTTCATGGGCATCTGAGTGCCTTTGGGGAGGAGAGTTAGGTGGTCCTAGTGGTCATATTCGGCACTTACACCCCATTCTCTCAGACTGGGTAACTGGGTACAAAGTAGCTCCAGGAGCCCGGGGCGTCCTAGTCAGAGGTGTCTTTAGGAGCACAGACACACTGAGAGCCAGAGAGGATTACATGGAAAGGATAAAAGAGAACCCCGGGGATGTGGTATGGTTTACTATAGGGTCTTCCTTCAGTGGGGTGGGAAATAGGACTCCCACACACCAGCAACTCAGGAAACATGCCCAGAGGAAGTAGGGCAGATGGAAGGCAATTCCCAGAGTTTGATCTATTTTTGCCAACATGAAAATCATGATATGTGCCTGGATATCAAATGTGTATGAAAGGACACATGGCGGGCTCAACTCTTCACCTCAGAGACCTCACGTTGGTGATGGAGACTAGCTAAAAAACAAAAACAAAGACACACACAGAAAAATCAAAACACAAAAAAAAAAAAAATAAAAGAAATAAATAGGTGCGTGCATCAGGAATCCAGAAATACCCCCGTGCCCCCCTCCCCTCCCAGGAAGGAAAGGATGTGGTCAGGATGATGGGAGGCTCAGTTACTAAAGCGGCTGCCTTTAGCTCAGGTCATGATTGCAGGATCCTGGGATCAAGCCTCACATGGAGACCTTCCTTGGCAGAGAGCCTGCTTCTCTCTCTCTCCCTCGGCCTGACACTCTGCTTACTTGTGCTATCTGTCTGCCAAAAAAGTAAATAAAACCTTTTAAAAAATAAAGACAGGAAGGAAGGAAGGAAGGAAGGAAGGAAGGAAGAAAGACAGTCAGACAGAAAGAAAGAACAAAAGAAAGAATGAAAGAACGAAAGAAAGAACGAAAGAAAGAAAGAATGGGGAAGCTTGGTCCTTGCAGTTCAAGAGCCATTCTGAGCCTGTGGGGAATCCTAATTATTGGTCTGCATTTCCCAAGAGAAACCCAGAGACCCTACCATTTTAGTATTTGCTGGGTTTTCCATGTGCACTCAGAAGTGCACTGGCTGAATAAAGTTGGCACACTAAGAACAGAAGGAGTCCAAGAAACAGAATGTTTCCTGGATGCACCACATTATTGTCTGCCCTCACTGCAGTCTCACTGGAAATGGGAAAGGGCAATTGAAATCCCTGGTATTCAACACAGGTTTGGAAAAAAAAAAAATGGAAGGTTTGGGTTCACAGTTTAAATTACTGTATTCTCAGTTTGAATCTGAAGGCAAGTGGAAACCCTGTTGAACATTTTCTGACTTCTGTGGTGGAGATAAGGGCTAACACAGAAAACAGCTCTACACATCAGAGTAACTTTGGTAACTTAGTATCTTTCCATTGACATGGTTTTCTTTCAATCTTCTGATCCCATGGTCTCCTGCTTGAGTCTACACATATTTGTGCAACGAAGATGATGTCAATACCATACGTAAAATCTGTACCCCCGAATGTCACAGTGCTCATACGTAATGGTACATCGGGTCCATTTCTAAGTGCCTGTAGCTACGTTATGGCTGACTCCAAAGGCAGCCCATTGTACCATGTGTAGACTTCTCTCTGGCCCCACCTCCAGGGTCAGCAGTACCTCAGAGCTGTCTCCATTCCTGCGGAAGGATGTAGGTCAGGTAGAGAAATGGAGGGTGGTCTAGGCAACAGGAACAGGAAAGTAGGCCCCTAAGCTGGTTGATTCCAGAGAGGACAATTGCATTGTTGTTGGTTTTGTTTAGAAGTTTTTATTTATTTTTTCATTTCCTTTCAGTGTTCCAAAATTCATTGTTTATGTACCACACCCGGTGCTTCATGCAATACGTAGCCTCCATAATACCCACCGCCAGGCTCACCCAGTGTTTTTAAAAAGCATGTAATTTCCTTATTTGAGAGAGAGTGCTTGAGAGAGCAGGAGTGGTGGCCAGGGGGAGGGTGGGTGAGAAGGACAAGCAGAGTCACCACTGAGCAGGGAGCTCGACATGGGACCTATCCGAGGACCCTGGGATCCTGACCTGAGCCAGAGATTGAACTTAAACAAATGAGCCTCCCAGGTATCACTTGAAATAATTAAAAAAAAAATTGCTGCACTTAACATGCAGCATGTATTAGTTTCATGTCAAATGTTGGTGTTGATTTTTATGTCTTCTTTTTTAAGATCTTCTTTCCTCCTTTCTTTCTTTCTTTCTTTTTCTCTTTCTTTCTTTGCTTATAGTGTATAAGAAGGTTGCTGGGCATTGGGAGAGGGAGAAAGAAGGCAGATAGAAAGAAAGAGTAAGAGAAGGAAAGGAAGAAGGAAGGAAGGAGGGAAGGGAGGATGGAAGGAAAAAAAGAAAGGGAGAAAGAGAAGGGAGAGAGGGAGGAAGAGAGAAAATGAAAAGGTAAGAATGGAAGGAAGGAGGAAGGGAGAGGGGAAGTATGGTGGAAGGGAGAAACAGAAAGAAAAGGACAGAAAGAGAGAGAGAGAGAAAGAGAAAGAAAGAGAGAAAGAAGAAAGAGGAAGTACCCAGGTCAGTTTTCCTTGTGAACATCTAGTGAAGATCCTGTTCGGACAACCCGGAAGCTAGTGAGCCCTGGGAAGGCCCCTCTCTGGCATGCGCTCAAGAGGGTGTATCTGATGTGTGTAGAACTATTTAAGGAACCAAATTTAGAATCCATTGATTAATACGGCCGCATTTCCTAGAAGTGGTCACATCAGCTGTGCAAGCATGGCCATGGGAAATCACCCCCAAAGAGCTCCATGGTGTGCACCTGGGTGGCTCAGTGGTTAAGTGTCTGCTTTTGGTTCAGGTCAGGATCTCAGGGTCCTGGGATCGAGCCCCACATCAGCCTCCCTGCTTAGTGGAATGCCTGCTTCTCCTTCTGCCATGCCTCCTGCTTGTGTTCCCTCTCTCGCTGTGTGTCTTTTTCTGTCAAATACATAAACAAAAGTTAAAAGAAGAAAACTCAGAGATAATACATTCTTGTCTGGGTCAGAGCGTGTCATCCTGTGGGAAGCAGGTTCCTGCAGTTAGTGTTGCCGGGATCTCAGGTGCTTTGCTGGTACCTCAGAATTTGACCCTTGAAAATGTGAGTAAACTTGATATTGCGTATGATTTATGATTTGGGGGACCGGTTTAGGAATACACCCCTTTATGTCATTCCCATATTTGTTGGATGTGTTCTTATGGAATGCTCTGAAGTTCTTGCAGTAATTTGCATCGGCCACAGTTAAAGCAGGATAATGTGTGCACAGAGTGACTGGTGGATCATGGATTTTGGGGCCGTGATGGCCAAATCTGTTGCTGAGGTAGCTTCCAAAACCATGTATCATGCCTTTGCATGTGCCTCTTTGCAACTGGAAAAGCCCCAAGGCATATTGGCCTGCTCCTTTGTGGACCTTGCCATCAATTCCCTGGAGGTTCAGGAGCATAAGAGCTCTCAATCTCTTCTTTAAGTTTTGATTTATGTAGTTGACAGTGACAGAGAGAGAGAGAATTGAAGGAGGGGAGCAGCAAGGGAGAGGGAGAAGCAGGCTCCGTGCTGAGCAGGGAGCACAATGCAGGGCTCGATCCCAGGACCCAGGGGTCATGATGTCAGCTGAGGCCAGACGCTTAACTGACTGAGCCGCACAGGCACCCCCTCAGCTCTTACTAAATCCCAAACCTCATCTTTCGTAACTCAGTATCTTGTTTGGTACAATTTCCACAGGCAGGGTCTGCAACTCAGGGGCACTTCTTGGAAAGCAGCAGAGGGAACAGGGTCTGGTGCTCTCACAGGAGAAAGGACTCCTAATCAGCAGACAGATCTGTCACCTGAAAATAAGGCAGAGCGCGCACAGATGTGAGAACCACCAGATAAGGAGATGAAACCATTTATTTTAATAGTTTTCCATCACTTGAAAATGAAAAATAGATCAATGGAAAATATGAACAAGGCCCTATGTATCTTTAAGAGAGGAAAACGACGATGTGTGAAAGGCAGTGTACTGCAAGCGATTGACAGCATTAGAAGATGCAGAGTAAGACTATTGATAGGACCGTATTGACTCTGTAGGTCTCTCTGTAGTATTGCAGTAGGAACTACAGTAAATCATCCATACATGCACACAGGGGCTTTTCCCATGAGGTCTTTACTCGCCTACAGCAGTGTTTTATACTTTTCAGCAAACAAGTCTTACTTCTCCTACAATGAACTGATGCCTGAAATTTTTACTGTTTTTGGTGCTACTGTAAGTGGCATTGCTTTCTTAATTTCCTGCTCAGTTTGTTCCGTGGTTGTGCATAGAAACACAAGTGGTTTTTGTATAGCTGCTACCCTGCAACCTTATGGAATGTGTGTATGGACTCTAATATGCTTGTGTGTGGATGCTTTGAAAATTTTCTGTATTTAAGCATGTCCTTTGTAAGTAGAGATGCAGGTTGACCCTTGAAGAATTGCAGGGTTAAGGGTGCTGACCCTCAAAGAGAAAAGCTCTGTGTTTAAGTTTTGACATGCCATGACTGAGGTAGTAAGAGTCACCTCTTACTACCTTACTGAAGACGTAAGGAGATGATTACGTGCTCTTGTGCAAGTCTGTGGACTCTAGACTGTATCCATCAAACAAAGTAAGCAAGAGGAAAGAAATGTTATAAGGACAATCATAAGGAAGAGAACACATTTTTAGAGTAGTATGCTTAGTTGAAAAAAAATGCACCTGTACGTGCACCTGTACTTGCGGTTCCAGCCTGCGGTGTAAAAGGTCAACTGTGGTTTTGTTCCTTCCTTCCCACAAGTCTTTTTTCTCACTTTCCATTTTGAAAGATTTTCTGGCCGAGTCTAGAATTCTGTCCCTCTGCCTGGGGACACGCCTGCATTTTGCCCGCAGGGAAGAGCAGCGACAGATGCGAGGTCCCCTCAGGCCTGGAGTCTTGGATCAGCACTCATAGGGATAGAAAGAGTAGCGGGAGCCCTTGCTCTTTGCACACCAACTCCTACTGGAAGGAACGCAGTGTCCCCAGAGGCCCCTGTACAGAATGCTCAGGGCTTTGGAGCTGCCCCAAGCAAGAGGCCAGAGGCCATCTCTCCCTCTCACTTTCCCAACTTCTCTTCTCTCTTGCCTTCCACACTCCATGTTGCCAACTCATCCCCCCCATCCTCCTGCTCCTTGTCAGCATTCCAAGGACATGCCTCTCCCTGCCACCAGCATCCCAGGCTGAGGCTGTGGAGCTCTTCTGGGTGGGGAGCTCAGTGCTGTTCCAAGACTTGCCCTCTCGCTGTTTCTCCCATGCTTGCTTGAATCTAAATCAGCTGCCTGTCCCAGACTTCTAAACGTTTTTGCCAACAAGAAAATAGTGGATGGGCATCTGGGTGGCTCAGTGGGTTAAGCCTCTGCCTTCGGCTCAGGTCATGATGTCCGGGTCCTGGGATCGAGTACCACATCAGGCTCTGTGCTCGGCAGGGAGCCTACTTCCTCCTCTCTCTCTTTCTCTCTCTCTCTCTGCCTGCCTCTCTGCCTACTTGTGATCTCTATCTCTCAAATAAACAAATAAAATCTTTTAAAAAAAGAAGAATAAAAAGAAAATAGTGGAGGTTGTGTGTGTGCTTGTGCGTGTGTCTGCGTGTTGCCTTGGGAATCATAAGGTGCTGGATCAGGAATCTGGAGTTCCTCCCTCAGGAATGGATAGGGGAATGATCTTGGTCCTTGCAGATCAAGAGCCATTCTGAGCCCTGAGAGAATTCTAAATGTTGGCTGACACTTCCCAAGATCAACCCAGACGGCCTATACTTTGGGCATTTGTTGGGGTTCCTGTGTGTGGTCAGAAGTCCCCTGGCCAACAAAAGGTGGCACACTAAGTACAGAAGTAGACCAAGAAGGAGAATATTCCCTGGAAGTCCACATTACTCTCCTCCCTTACGGCAGTCTCTCTCTGAAAATGGGAAGGGGCACTCAAAAGACCTTGCATTCAGTAGAGGATGGGGAGAAAAAAGTGTATCGTTGGGGTAACAGTTCAAGTTACTGTATCCTTAGACTCTATGTGAGGCCATGTGGAAACGCTACTGAACAGTTTCGTGGGCTATGCCCAAGGGTAGGAGGGGTTAATGGAGACTGCGATTACACAACTCAGTGTAATTGAGCACCGTAATATCTTTTCCTCTTCACATGGTTTTTCTTCCATTTTGTCTGAGGCCAGGCATGAATCTAAACATATGTGTAAGAAGTTCATATCAGAAAAGGTGTACAAAGCCCACAAGCCTTAATTGGGCGGTACTATATCCTCATGGTGCTCTAGGCGGTCTTCAGACTGTACGTAGCCACATCATGGCTGACTGTGAATGCAGTCCCTTTCTGGGTATGTGTGTTCTTGGTGTAGGCTCTCCCCCGCCCCAGCCCACAGGTTAAGCGGTCCCTCTGAGCTGGGTGTGTCTCTGGGGGAAGCATGTTGTTCCAGTAGGTAAGAAGGGGAAATGGGGGGATGGGGATCCAGCAACAAGAAAGCATGCTCTTAAGTGGGTGGGTTGTAGAGAGGAGCATGCTATTTCCTCTAACAATATGCATAGCTCTCTGTCAGAAATCTGGCCCTGATGAAAGAGCAATGCTGGGAGAAACCGGTGTACCCTTTGTCAGGAAATACTTGAATTCCTGCTGATCTATCCGCTGTGCCTAAAAACTCCCCCTAGACAACTTGGGGAAGAGAGGAGAAACTGTGTTCCTTTTAGGTGTTATGATTTCCCTTCAGCGGGGTTGGCCAGGGAAAGAAATCTATTCAGGGTGAGAATCTGGGAGAAGATACTTTCAAACGATATATCCGATGAAGGGCTAGTATCCATAATCTAGAAAGAACTTATCAAACTCAACAGCCAAAGGACAAATAATCCCATCAAGGAATGGGCAGAGGATGTGAACAGACTTTTCTCAAAGTGGACATCCAGATGGCCATCAGGCACATGCTTAAGGGCTCCACGTCACTCAGCATCAGGGAAACTCAAATCCAAGCCAGAATGTGATCCACCTCACACCAGTCAGAATGGGTAAAAAAAGAAACAAGTCAGGAAATGATGGATGCTGGCCAGGATGTGGAGAACGGGGCACCCTCCCACGGGTTTGGTGAGAATGCAATCTGGTGCAGCCACTCTGGAAAACAGCATGGAGGTTCTTCAAAAAGTTGAAAATAGAGCTACCCTGTGACCTAGCAATCACACTCCTGGGTATTCACCCTAAAGATAAAAATGTCGTGATCTCAAGGGGCATGTGCACCTGAATGTTTATAGCAGCAGTCCTCACAATAGTGAAACTGGGAAAGAACCTTGATGCCCATCAACAGATGAATGGAAGAGGAAGAGTTGGTATTTGTATGTATATTTGTGTATACACACACACACACACACACACACATACACATACCCGCACCATGGAATACTATGCAGCCATCAAAAGAAATGAAATCTTGCCATTTGCCAGGACATGGATGGAACTAGACGGTATTATTTTGAGCAAAATAAGTCAGTCAGCGAACGACAGTTATTATATGATCTCCCTGATAGAAGGTTCTTGAGAGGCAGTGTGGGTGGGTTTGGGGAGTAGGGAAGGAAAGAATGAAACAAGATGGGATCAGGAGGGAGTCCAACCATAAGAGACTCTTAATCTCACAAAAGAAACTGAGGGTTGCAGGGATGAGGGTTGCAGGGAGAGGGTGGTTGGGTGATGGACATAGGGGAGGGCATGTGCCATAGTGAGTGCTGTGAAGTCTGTAAACCTGGCGATCAGAGACCTGTATCTCTGGGACTAATAGTACATTGTATGTTAAAAATAATAAAAAATAAAAAATAAAAAATAAATATTAAAAATGGATAAAGGACCTGAATGGATATCTTTCCACAGGATCATGGAAATGCAAGTCAAAACCACAGTGAAATATTATTATGTCACAGTTAATATTGCTACTATAGGAGAGAAAAAAGAAAACCAGTGTTGGCAAGGTTATGGGGACCATGGAACCCTTGTGCACTGGTAGAAAGGTGAACTGATACAGCCATTTTTTTTTCTCAAAAAAGAATGAAACTATAATTACCCTGTGATGCAGCAATCCCAGTTTGGGGTATATATCCAAAGGAAATGAAACAGGATTTCAAAGAGACATCTGCACCCCATGTTCACTTCAGCATTGTGCACTGTTGCCAAGACACTGAAACAACCTAAGTGTTGCATGGGTGAAGATTATGTGGGTCATGGACATGAAAAGTCTAGCGAAAAGAATATAGTCAATGATATTGTAATACCACAGTATAGTGAGAGATGATGATTATACTTACTGTGTAATACTGAGTAGTGTATGTAATTGTCAACTAACTGTGCCATACACCTGAAACTAATATAAGATTGTATGTGCATTATACTTTAATGTTAGAGAAAATGTGAATGTTATTTGGTTATGGAAAAGAAGGAAATTCTGCTATTTGTGTCAACATGGATGTAACTGCAGGACATTATATTCAGTGAAAAAAGTCAGAAAGAGAAAGACAAATACTGAGTGCTGTCATCTATCCATGGACTTAATAAAAATAAAGAAGTCAACTCACAGAAACAAATAGTAGGATGATGGTTACCAGTGGCTGGGACGTGGGGCACATGGAGAGATATTGGTGTAAGGAGAAGAACATTCAGTTATGAGATGAATAAGTTATGAGGGTCTAAGGTATAGCATGGTGACTGTAGTTATAATACTGTATTATGCTCTCGAAACTTGCTAAGGAAATAGATCTTAAGCTTGCTTACCAAAAAAAAAAAAAAAAAAAAAAGGAAGGGAAGAAAGAAAAATTTTCAGGTGATTGTGAGGTGATGTGCTCATTAATTTGCTTGCAGTAATCATTTTATAAGGAATATGTACTATAAGTCATCAGATTGTACACTTTCAATATATGTAGTTTTATGTGCTTATTATACCTGAAAAAATCTGGGAAAAATACTTGCTATGGTAAATACGAGGTTATGAGAATTTTGCCACCCTTCACTATAACTAATAAAAGTAATGCTTCTAGTTGGTAAAGCATGCAAGCAACCGACCAGACAGGTGCAATAGGCGGAGCCCTCCCTTGTTACCTTTTCCCTTCTCCAAGCCCTCCTCCAGGCCCACAGCTTGCCCTGCCCATCGCACCCTCCTGGCCAATAGCCAGCCGGCGGCCAGGCCGGAAGTGATGTGGACAGCCGCCAAGGTTTGGGCCTCCTGTGGCTTCTGAGGCCTCACTGGGAGCGGGGCGTGGAAAACTAGCTCTAGAAAATGAAAGCTGTAATAGTAGGAAGAAGAACAACGACCGAAAGCCTGGTGGAATAACGCGAAGGGTAGAAGCTGGGAATCAGAGCCCAAATTGTAAGAGAACAAATGGAGAAGACAGATAGCGCCCGAAGGTGTGTGTGGTAGGTCCAGGTGTGAGGAAGACGGTTTGCAGCGGCACAAGAGATGGGATGCAGGTGTCCCGCTCAGCAGGGGGACGGCGTGGGGACCAGCATCCCACGGGGTCGTGGGAAGAGGGAGGGAGCGAAGGGAGGGCCTGAAAGGAGACCCCAAGAGCCCGCGGAGTCCTGGATGCCTTGGCGGCGCCAGGCGCCATGAACCCTGGGAGCTCGGCCTTTGGCCCCGATTCCTGAGGAATGCAGTGGGGGCCCCATACAGTTCAATAGGGCGGGGTGGTGAGCTCTTGAGACTGACTGATCCCTGAAGCAAATATAGCGTTTCCTTCTGCAGCCTGTCCTCTTGCCGCCCACTCAAGCTCCCGGTTCTATGATAGCACGTGGCTGTCGTTTGCCTGATTTGATTTTTGAGCTCAGTGTCTGCTGAGCTGATGCACTTAGACAAGGAGCAGGAGTCCAGCGTGGCAGCTTGGGGCTAGAGACGGCAGAGAGCACCAGTGCCTGCCTCTGGTTGGGTCATCAGAGAGCTCACTCTTCTTTTATGGGGAGGGCTGGAGCTCTCAGCCCAGCTGGGAGCTAATCCCAGGCCTTCTTAAGCTATACTGTGCTGCACGTTCTCTCTTAGCTAGCTTCTTTCCTAACTTATCCTCAGTGGCTATTTTGTTTTTATTCTTCTGTCATGTTTAAAAGATTTTCTTCATTTACTTGAGGCAGAGAGCGAGACGGAGCCCCAGAGCAAGCCTGCAAACAGCGGGCATAGGCCAAGGGCAAGGGCAAGGGAGAGAATCTGAAGAGGTCCTTTCACTGGGCCCTGTGGGGACCCCGAGATCATGACCTGAACAGAACCATGAGTAGGAGGCTTAACTGGATCAGCCTGCAGGGGCTGCATATTTTTAAACATTTTGTCAAGATTTTACGTTGAAGTGATCTCTGTTCCCAACGTGTGGCTCCAGCTCTCAACCCTGAGATCCAGAGCAGTCTCTGTGTCAGCCAGGGCTGGGGAAATCTGCCTGAACACCGAGGTTCATGTTCGTTACTAATGGCATGGGTAGAAAGGGTCTTTTTATTATTTCATTTTATTTAAATGTATATTATATTATTTATTTTATTTTATCTCAATTTTATTACTTTTATTTTATTTCAATTTTAATTTGTTTCTGTTTTAGGATTAAAACAACTTCTGTGTTTCCAGAGCCTGGGCATCCCATAGACAGTATCACCTTTATTGCTGATGCTGGGTTTTGAGAGCTGTTCATTCCTGGGACGTGGGTGTTCATTCCTTTCTGTTGAATTTCCAGGAACACATTTCTCATTGACCTCGCTAGCTTTTTTATTCCTTGCGGACAGAAAGTGACACACCCAGTGTGTACACACTCAGAGGCCGTTTCCTAGGATCTGGAGTTTGGGGAGGTGAAGTGGGGGGAGCCTGGAAAAGAGGCGGGGTTTGATCTCTACTGAACACTATTAGCACTGGCAATTCTATGATTGTAGTCAAGACGTCATAGTCATTTTCCTAGGAAGAGAGACGGTGTTTGGTTTGTGGGTTGCGTTGTGACCTTGTTTTTGTCTGTCCTGAGCAATATTGTCAGATGGCCTTGTTTTGTCTTGTTTTATCAAGGTCTCCAAGCAGCTTTGTCGGAGGTTGATATTCTGCAAGCATGATTATTTACTTACAAGCATGAGAAAATACAGAAAATACAGGCTGGGAGTGTCCGTTGCGGGGTGAGAGGCTGGCCTTGTTCGTTGTCTCTAGAAATCCCTAAAGCAGAAGAAAAAAAGAGAGAGCTCGGATCTTAACAGTTGTAGCTGTAGCTGCAAACCTGATGGGAAAGTATGACTTTGGCTGTGTCTTGAGATTCCTGTGTCTCAGTTTCTCGATTCACAATGGCTCAAAGGGACTTGTTCCTGCATGGGTTGTCCCAGGTGTGAAATCGACAGGGGAGGAAGGTTGATAAGAGCCAGAGGCCCGGATGGTGGTACACAGCGCTTTCGTGGATTCCCACCCCTCCGCGGCTATCGGGTCAAGAACGGCAGGCACAGGCATGTGCTCTCCTGTCCAGCCTGGGTCCTCCAATCACCTATGGCTTCGTTATATTTACATGGTGGTTTCAGTCCCCCAGTGGGGTCAGATTGCAATGACAGGTCCAGGAAGAACTGGGTTAGGGCCCGGCCTGCCCTTACTGACCAGTAGGTTGAGTTCCTTAGATGACTGGAGACAACGTCAGCTGAGACCACCTTAGCTATGACCCATACTCTGTGAGACAGGAAAAGAAAAGACACTGCTCAGCCCGATGCATTTGCCATCTCGAGGCCTTCCTGCTCTCCCATCTTGAGGGTGTACTTACTGTAGATCACCCGGATTGTAAGCCAACTGAGTATAACCTGTAGGGGTGTAGAATTGTGACAAAAGCATATTCCAGGGGAAATTCCTTCTGGCCATTTTTGTTTTCAGGGTGGAATCTCGATTGACCAGTGTCCCCTGATATTCAGAGGTGGGTTTCTGGAGGGGGAGTGAGGAGCCTGGACAGGGGAGTTTGCAGCCAAGGCCTGGCTGGGGGCTCTGCTGCTGTCAGCTGGTGGGGGAAATTCTCCTAATTTCTGTGGGCCTCAGTTTCCCCATGTGTAAATTACAGTTGATATTCAAATTCTCCCAAGTCCCTTCCTGCTCCAGTGTCTGCACGTGCACGAGGGACTGAGGTGCCTGTTATGGAGTCCTGGGGACTGGAGCCGGGACCTGACTTGGTCCCTTCTCTGTGTGTCTCCCACAGGAGCCTGGGCTGAGTCCACACTGAAGACAGAGAATGGAGAGAGGAGCTGGAAGACAGGATATCAGCAAGTCTGGAAGACGAGAATATCGCAAAGAAGAACAAGGCCATGGTGGTGCAGGTGGTTGCCCGAGGAGGGAAGAATAAGCCCAGGCGGAGTCCAGAAAACTGAAGGGAAACCGAGGAATGCATGAGGCAGCATGAGCTGAGGGGGATGACTCGGAGAGTCACACAGTCCACAGTGAGCCCGTGCCCCTGGGGCGGGGCCCCACAGGATGGATCGGGATTCGCTTGTACTGCTGGAGAACTGTACCAGTTCCCAGAGGAGGAGGAGGTGCCCACGAGCTTCACCCTTGGAGCCGCCCTTACGGTGGATGTTTCCAGGTAAGTGTGGGCCTAGGGGGATCAGGGGCATTTGAATTAGAGTTGCAGAGGTCCACCTTTCCTGCAGACTATTGTTGTAAGGTCAGAAACGACCACAGTAGGGGGCTCTTGCCTCTGAGACAGTGATACCAATAATATTCTTTGGAATGTATTGTGGTAAAGGGCTTTATGCACTATATATTTTGTCTATATATATGTTCAGGGTCTCATTTTTCCTTAGTCTTAGTCCTTAGTGTTAAGAGCGTGGAATTCTGACATCAAGAGGATTTCACTGGGGAGGTCAAGCAGTGAGTGGGAGAATGCAAACAAGATCTTGTAGCATGTGGGTGTCTCAGTTCCTTGAGAGTCTGCCTTCTGCTCATGTCCTAATCCCAGGTCCCCGGGATCAAGTCTCATGGTGAGGGGGCGGGATAGGGGGCTCCCTGCTCAGCAAAAGGGCGCAGGGGTAGGCCAAGCACTCGAATCCTAATGACAGGGTGGGCCTTTGAGAAGACTCCAAGAGGGCAGTCCCTTCTTCATCAGAGCGCACCGCAAGGGCATGTCACGGGACATCGAGCGTGTTGCGGCTCCTCTTTAAGGAAGGGGATTTGTTGCCTTCTGGGAGAAAGCAGAGAGCATTCCTGCAGGAGATTCGGTCTAGGACTGCAGTTGAGATTCGAGATTTTCGACCACTTCTGTTGGATCGGGGAAGGGATCTTTCTGAGAGCTTCCGCAGTGCTTGGCTTGGTCCTTGGAGCCGTGAATACAGAGGTCAATACAACATCATTGCAACTGTCACAGGGCTTTCTGTCGAGTAAGCAGAAGTGATGAGAAGCGGGGGTGGGGTGAGTTCCTGGGAGGAAGTGGCCAGTGCTGTCTGGGGCATGATGTCAGTGGTTGTTCCAGTCTCTCACGGTGTTTTTGACCTACCTTGGCCCAGGGACCCTAGACTGGGACCAGATTTCCGCTCCTTGGGATACTGCCTGCCAACACCTGGGTTCCAAGGTGGCCCAAAGCAGCCGACACTTCCAAGGTCTCCGGAGGAAACTGCTGGTATCAGTACCTCCCGCCTCTGACTTGGCCAGCTGGAGAAATCGAGGCAAGTTCACAAAGTCTAATAGGGGTGTCCTTGTCCTAACGATCAGTGATGTTGTGCCTTTGTGTCTGAGAACTTCCGTGCTTTCCAGACTTCAGTATTCTCTCTCCATATAAAAATCCTGTAAATAGGGGCGCCCGGGTGGCTCAGTCGTTGAGCCTCTGCCTTCAGTTCAGGTCTTGATCCCAGGTTCCTGGGATGGAACCCCACCTCGGGCTCCCTCCTCAGTGGGGAGCCTGCTTCCCCCTCACCCACTGGCCGGGCTTGTGTTCCCTCTGTCACTGTGTCTCTCTCTGACAAATAATGTAATTGAAGGCTTCCAGAAATGTGCATAGTGGCCATATTGTAGATCAAGTAACTAAAAACAACAGAGAGGCCTGGAAACGATTGCTGGGGTAAATTTAAGGCACTCTAAATGAATAGAAAGACATCTATCCCATGCATAGATTAGGAGACTCCAGGTGATTGGAATACCAAATGAGTTTCATTCGGACTCACATGGGAGAAGACACATTGGGGGCAAATGTGCAAGCTAATCCTAAAAATGTATATGCACATCGAGGTACTGAGACTAGCAAGATGGCCATGAAGCCTTAAACTGGAGAAATCCACTCCATGTCAAAGCTCATCATGAAGCTATGGTCATTAAAGCACTACGTTATGGTATAAGTAATCACAATGTATATATATATAGGAACAAGAGGGACTATTGAGTACAAAATTTCCCCATACACATATACAATGTTTAAACTTTTTTTTGGATTATTTCTAAGTCATCTCTACATCCAACATGGGGTGCAAACCCACAACTCTGCAGACAAAGGTCGCTTGCTGCACCTATTGAGTCACCCAGGAACCCTGGGTGTTTGTTTGATTTTGTTTTTAATTATTTATTTATTTTCAGAAAAACAGTATTCATTATTTTTTCACCACACCCAGTGCTCCATGCAATCCGTGCCCTCTATAATACCCACCACCTGGTACCCCCACGCCCCCGCCACTTCAAACCCCTCAGATTGTTTTTCAGAGTCCATAGTCTCTCATGATTCACCTCCCCTTCCAGTTTAGCCCAACTCCCTTCTCCTCTCTAACACCCCTTGTCCTCCATGATATTTGTTATGCTCCACAAATAAGTGAAACCATATGATAATTGACTCTTTCTGCTTGCCTTATTTCACTCAGCATAATCTCTTCCAGTCCCGTCCATGTTGCTACAAAAGTTGGGTATTCATCCTTTCTGACGGCGGCATAATACTCCATAGTTTATATGGACCCCATCTGCCTTAT
Organism: Mustela nivalis; assembly: GCF_964662115.1. NCBI lineage: Eukaryota > Metazoa > Chordata > Mammalia > Carnivora > Mustelidae > Mustela > Mustela nivalis. The sequence continues at coordinate 92,615,186 of NC_139029.1, read as the reverse complement.
ACATTCGTCCGCCGGAGGGCATCTTGGTTCTTTCCATAGTTTGGCGACCGTGGCCATTGCTGCTATAAACATTGTGGTACAGATGGCCCTTCTTTTCACGACATCTGTATCTTTGGGGTAAATACCCAGGAGTGCAATGGCAGGGTCATAGGGAAGTTCTATTTTTAATTTCTTGAGGAATCTCCACACTGTTCTCCAAGGAGGCTGCACCAACTTGCATTCCCACCAACAGTGGAAGAGGGTTCCCCTTTCTCCACATCCCCTCCAACACATGTTGTTTCCTGTTTTGTTAATTTTGGCCATTCTAACTGGTGTAAGGTGATATCTCAATGTGGTTTTAACTTGAATCTCCCCGAGGGCTAGTGATGATGAACATTTTTTCATGAGTCTGATAGCCATTTGTATGTCTTGATTGGAGAAGTGTCTGTTCATATCTTCTGCCCATTTTTTGATATGTTTGCCTGTTTCGTGTGTGTTGAGTTTGAGGACTTCATTATAGATCCTAGATATCAACCTTTTGTCTGTACTGTCATTTGCAAATATCGTCTCCCATTCCGTGGGTTGCCTCTTTGATGTTTTGACTGTTTCCTTTGCTGTGCAGAAGCTTTTGATTTTTTTAAAATAAAGTCATTATCCTTGACGAGGATAACCAAAGACTTTTACTAAAAGTAACTGGAATGAATGAACATCTACTTAATACTATGTTAACATTAAAACCTACTTAGCACTATATATCGATGGTAGTTGAAGAAGTAAAAGTAAATGTTTTTTTTGTTAAAGATTTTATTATTTATTTGTTGGAGATAAAGAGAGAGAGCAAGCAATCACAGGCAGGGAGAGATGCAGGCAGAGGGAGAAGCAGGCTTCCCCCCTGAGCGGGGAGCTCGATATGTGACTCGATCCCAGGACCCTGGGCTCATGACCAGAGGCCACGTCAGATACCCAACTGCCTGAGCCACCCAGGTGCCCCAAAGTATAATTTTCAAGCACAGGTCTCACGTCAGTAGCCAGTGTTGACAACATGATGCTCTTAGCCCATTGTGATGGAATTTTTCCCGGAGGTTTCCGGCAGGAATGAGGTCTAGGTAAAGGAAGCACCTTTGCAGAAAGGTATAGGCACGAATTGGCAAATGGGGGCGTGGGGTTTGGCGTAGAAGAGGACTCTCCCTGAGACCTGCCTCCAGCCCCCATAACAAGGGGTTCCGGGGCCAGTCACAGGGGAATGGGTCCTCCGTGTGCCTTTGTTTCTTCATTTGTGAACCAGGAAAAAGGAAAGCTCCCATGAACAAGTGGACTGTGAAGACTAGAAGTGCTAATATGTAGGAAATCATGCGTCTCAAGAACTCTAAGGGACGTCCATGATCTCAGGGAGTTTCCAAACTGACTAAACACCGGACTTTAATAAGAAGATTCCAGACCCCACGTCAGCCCACTGAATCAAAATTGCTAGAAACCAAAAGGACGAGGTTGCATTTGTACTAACTCTCCGAGGCTGTTCTGATACAGTGATGAGTATATGAGTAGGGAACACTGAGTCGTATAACGTTTCTCTAAAACAGCAAAGTGGGAATAGCAGAACGCGGATCTTTTCTGTCGAGTCTCTCCGCCAGAGGAGTAAAGGAGGAGGACTCTGCAATGGAAGGAGACCTGGCCCACCTGACCCCATTTACTCTTCGCGCAGTTTCCATGTTTGATTAGAAACAGGCCGCCAGGTGAATGGCACGAGGTCAAATCAAAGGAATCTATCAAGCAGTGCTCCATCTTCTGAAACTTGTTTTTACCTTTCTGAAACTTGAATTTCAGTATAGTTATCGTACAGTGTTAACATAAGTTTCAAGAGTAGAATGTGGTGATTGAACATTTCCATACATTGCTCAGTGCTCATTCGCACAAGTGCACTTGTTGACGCCCTCTGCATTCCCCGATTCCCTGGTCCCCCTCCCCTCTGGCTACCACCAGTTTGTTCTCTCTAGTTAAGAGTCTGTTTCTTGGTTTGTCTGGCGCCCTTTTCTTTTGCTCTGCTTATATATTTTGTTTCTTACGTTCCACATACGAGTGGAATCCTTTGGTATTGAGCTATCTCGGACAGACTTAATTGACTTAGTACAATATACTCTAGATGCCCCTGTCTCATTTCAAATGGCAAGATTTTATTCTTTTCTATGGCTGAGTAATATTCCGTGGTATAAATATACCGCATTGTCTTCACCGGTCATCTATGGACGGACATCTGGGCCCTTTCCAGAATTTGGTTATGCATGTATTCGTGCTTACTAGTGCTTATGTATTTCTGAGAGTAAATATCCCGTAGTAGGACTGTTGGATCGTAGGGGGGTTCTGTTGTTACGTTCTTGAGGAACCTCCATACCATCGTCCACAATGGCTCCCCCGGTTTGTGTGCCCAGCACTAGGGCAAGAGGGTTCCCTTTTCTCCGCAGCCTTGCCCACACTTGTTTCTTATGTTTTGGGTTTTAGCCATTCTGACGGGGGTGAGTGCATATCTCATTGGTTCTTTCTGTTGCTTGTTTTTTGTTTGTTTGTTTAAGATTTTACCTGCTTCTTTGAGATAGAGTGTATAAATGGGGAGGAGTCGAAGAAGGGGTAGCAAGCTCCCCACTGAGCAGGGAGTCTGATGTGGGACTCGATGCCAGTGAAACGTGGTCCCTATGACATAATCAGAAGAGCAAGGAAAGCAACGTACACATAGAGGGGTCATCTAGGAGTCAGGGATGTTAAGTTCTTGAGGAACCTCCGTACTGTTTTCTAGAGTGGCTGCACCAGTTTGCATGGGCACCGAGAGTGTCAGAGGGTTCCCCTTTCGCTGTACTCTTGCCACAATCTGTTGTTTCCTGAGTTGTTACCTGTAGGCATTCTGACTGATGTGAGGTGGTATCTCACCGTGGTGTGGTTTGTATTTCCCTGGTATGGCACTCTTACTTTCAACACTCCGTAAAACTGGTGGTGCAAGTACTTTCTATTCAGTGAGGATGTCCTCGTATGCAGGCAGTAGAGAAAGAGTATTGAATATGCAACCCTCACGGAGTCCTCATTCCCTCCCTAGGAGTCCTTTGAAGTGAACTTCCCCGGATGAGAGATGACAGAGGAGACTTTGACTTTCAAACAGCTGGTCACTGTTGAATAGACTTACTGGCATTTGTACGACACAACTCTGGGAGTGGAGTAGGTGGGAAAAATAGGATGTAAATAACATCTGTTTCACTGGGCGGGAACAGTAGTATACCAGGTCAGGTTGATACAGAAGGAAAGGGAAAATACAATAATGTCAAAAGTTTGAGGTCGAGAGATCCCTTCACACTGACAAACTGAAGGGGAGAAGTTTGGCAAGCTCATAGGGAACCAAACATGTCCACAGACTTTCGGTGTAATGCTCAGCCCTACGTATACGACCTTCCTAAACGGCAGACAGGCCTATAGGCACACAGGTGCACATGCAGAAAAGAAAAGAAATACCACAGAGAGCTAAACACAGAAACATGTCCTCCCGGTAGGGTACGTAGAGCCTAAAGGTGATGGAGACTCAGTATAACTGTGACGATGAGAACCAAGCACATGTCCATGAGCATGTGTCCCGATCCTCCAAATCACCATGATAGGGAGAGCTTAGAGCATCCAATGTCAATAACCCACAAGTTCATAGTGGTTGTCCGAACCAAAAACTTTAATGACATAGAAGGGGGACAGAATGTTCTTTTCCACAGTGCAGTGCCGTCCAATACACATTGTATAGATATCCAAACATCAGAATTCTTCCAATGTACAAACAGAGATAGGGTTAGGAGATACCACAGGGAGCAGTAAAAGATGGCAACATGTTAGAGAAAGTGGTTAAGAGGAGAGGCTCGTCACCCATCCTCAGGGTCCACCACGTACCAGATTCCCAATTTCAGAAAGCAAAGCATGTGTCTTGCTGTGAACAGATCAATCTGATAGGTACTCTATAGCAATGCAACCAAAGCTGCTCTCACAGGAGTGGTGATGGGCACACTGGACCTTCTTGGTCTCCGGGTAGGCTAGCCGGGACACATGCAGCATTAACCATGGAGTGTCCTGGCCCAAGGCACAGGCTGAATTTAATCAGGAGGAACTGATCAGACAACTTCAGAATGTAGGCCATTAAGCTAGACATGTGGCCTGTCCCCTACAAACAAGGAAATGTCACCACCACCGGAGACAGCCACCTAACGGTGAGGAGATATTTTGGGTTCTGAAGGAGTAAGAAAATACAGCAACACATTCTTGTCGTCCTTTGGAACCCAACCTATCTCTCCTCCATGTTGCTGTCTCTTATTTGTGGTGACAGGGATTTGTGAAGACAGACAGACCGGTCATCTGGTTCAATGGTCCACATCCTGAAGGTGTCTGATAACTCCCTCGTGCTCAAATTCAGGCTGAACGTCTCCAGGAAGAACACGATGTAGTCAATGCTGTGTGCTTCTGGCATAGCCCAGTTGGTGGCCCAGAATGTCCAGTGTGACATGTGGCCTCTTCCCGTGGTGCTGCTGACTCTGGTTCTCTGCAGGATGGAATTGAGAGCAGCAAGACTGAAGGTCTCTGGAAACGGGGGTGTGATCTAGGCAGGCATTGGTCTCCTGAGGGGTTTATCACAACTGGAGCTGAAGGGCAAGAAACTCTCTCCTCCAATGGGTCTCTTGCAGTAAAAATCATCGAGAATGGCTTGGGATTGTGATGTGGATTCTCAGCAAAGTGTCTCTCCCGTGCTCTCTTTGGGCTTTAACTTGATGTGCTGCTTTAGATTTCCTTTCATCCAGTGGAAAAAGAAGGGGTTTTAGGATGAAGTTTCAGGATGGGGTTTTCATTCACAGAGGCCTCTCTTTTCTTAGTTTCTGCAGTCTTTGGCATCTGAGAGAGGAAGAGTGAGAGAAATCAAATGTGAGTCTTGGTCAGATGCTACTGGTGGCTGAGCCTGGAGGGGTGGTGGCCAGGTGACAGAGGGCAGGAGCAAGCGGAAGGCCTCTCCAGAGGAGCAGCTGCAGGGGGAGCTGCACCCAGGCAGAGGGGGAGTTGAGAGCCCCAAGTCAGAAGTCATACCTTCACGAAACCGATAGGCAGCCTGTGTTGGAGGATGCAGGGGCCCCTGGGCTCCCCCAGCAGGGGGCTAGTGATGTCCCAGCTCAAAGCTGCTGTGAGCTTTTGCCAGATCCCAACTACCTCCTCCTCTGCAGCCACTTCCCCCTTGAGCCCCTCCATCAGAAGCCAAGTGATGGCTTGTCGACGCCTCCCGGGGAGGTGGGCACCTAGCACGCACCACGCGCGTTCTGAGACAGGCTGCTGCAGGAAGCAGGGGACCCGTGGCAGCCAAACACATCCCCTTTTCACCCTTGTCCCAGTCTTCTGAAAAGGAGGCCAGGCTTTGGAATGAGTCCTAGATTGGGAGAGCCCACAGGGGCCTATGAGTATCTCCAACTTCTTTTCTGCCCTGTGCAGAGGAGGAGCTGTGGCCCCAGGGGCTAAGGACCCCCGAAAGCCATGTGACCTGTGACTGAAAAGCCTGGGCTGAAAGCCAGGCTCAGGCCCTGTGCAAACCTGTGGTGGGGAGGGAGAGGACAGCCCCTGATCTGCAGGTGTGGGCAGGCAGTAGATACTGATGGTCACTTTTGGCCTCCCAGGAACAAGCCCAAAGGTGCTGAGGGAAGAGCCCGGGGAGGAGAAACCCCAAGGGGAATTCACAAAGGACAGCCTGGGTGTTATCAGGGACACTTCATTTTCCCTCAGGGACAACAAGGGTCTCTGAATGTTATCTCACACAGGATAGACCTTGGGGCATTTGTAGGAATAGTCTGAGTAGGTATAAGCTTCAGCAAAGTGTAAAGGGCACATGGAGAAGGATTCATGTTTGCTTTCTAGATTCTCATCCCTTCTTTCCCCAACTTTCCATAAGCGTAGAGCCTCTCATGGATTCCAGGGGTGTTCTGATGGGCCTGCAAATGGATAGATAGGAGAAGGAGTCCTGAGATTGTTTCCTGAGATGTTGTATAACGACACCATAGGATTCTTTTCTTTCAATCTGTCGTGGACCTGTCGGGGAGCTGGCAAGTCCTCGTAGTGACTTTGTGAACCATGGTTTTGATTGCCACAGGAAGCAAGAAACCTGAAATTCCTCAACCTCGATCAGGGAAGGGATCATGTTTTAGACACTGGGTTTCCAGGCAATATTCCTTCCTCATTGTATCGTGTATGATAGGGGCTGAGGAAAAGCTTGACCCACCAGCTGGGTCCCAGGTGAGGGTTCTGTGTCCACCTAGCTCAGATTTCCTGAACGTCCCAAGAGGAGAGTGCATGTGGCAGTGACTCATGGAGACCTCGGACCTGGGAGGAGGAGGCTTGGAATTGGAGAAGCAGGGAAGGAGGGCAAGGAAGCCAAGAAAGCGTGTGGTTTCTGGCAGAGCTCTAAGTGTTTGATGGGTGTAATAATGCTGCTCTGCTGAGGAGGGCCGTGGGGCCTGCTTCGCCATGGGCGTGGAGAGAGGGGAGAGGGAATCCCAGGACAGCCCCGGCAGGAACACAGCAGAGTTGAGCTGCATCCCGGTGATGGAGACCAAGGGCCGGCAGGGTGGCAGCCCCCATGCGAAACCGGGGAAGCACCAGCTGTGGGAATGGCCGAAGGAGGGAGAGCAAGTGAAGAGACAGTGTGTGTTTGGTCGGGGGTGTTGGGGGGGTGGAGCTCTAATCAGCAGGAGAACAGTAGGAGTCCATGCCCCAAGCGCCAAAGGCATGATTACCTCTGGGCCCTAAGCTTGAAGACCAGGGAATCTGCATGCCAGTCTCCACTGGCCAAACTGCAGTATTCTCTTGGGAATCTTCTGTTTCATGACACGGAGGGCTTTCATGTGGCCATGGATTTGACAGCCATGCTGTCTGTCCCTCGAGTCCTCACCAGCATCACGCTCCAGCTTGGGAGGGTTCTTCATGCACATGGAAGCATCCAAAGCCAGTTCTGCAAGGAAAAGCACATCGACAGGATCCGCTGTGATTCATGATCTTTCTGGACCTCCACCTCCATTGATGTCAAAGAAGGACAGTGGCCAGAATGAGAAAGGCCGTCTGACAGATCACAGGCCCGTGGACACAGTTTGATTACTTCCGGTTTTGGCTCTCTCTCTCATACTCAAGTAAGGCTCACTGGGCCAGGAGGCCAACAGGTTCCCAATGGACAAAAGTGAAAGCACGAGAAACGATCGGTAAAAAGAAACAGTTCTGGGAAAGAGAAGTTTCCACACACAAGGAAATTGTGCTGGAAAGAGGCTGTACTCTTGTCGAGAAGAGACTGTAGAGCGCAGCAAAGTCTAGGTTGCAGGGAAGCCTTTCGGGGTCAACCAGGGAAGAGCACACTGGGGAATGCATACAACATGCATCAACATGGCCAGCGTTTCATACCTGTGCACTACGTATAATATACACACCGAATAGACAACATGTGTGTGACCTAAGATAGAAATGTCTGTGTCTGTATGTATATATGTATGTATAAGGGAGTCAGTGATTAATGAGGGATTTGCGGACAGGCCCAGAGCATTCTACCCCCGCTCTGCTCAGCTGCATCGAGTAAAAGAAAAGACACGGAATCCAAAAGAACGAGAAAAGCAGTGGTGAAAAACAGGTGACCATGGACATGTTCCATGGGGGAGTCGGTGGGAACAAGTCAGAGTAAAAGCATCTGCCCCAGCGTGTAATTGTGTATTCACCCCCAGCTGATAGGATGAAACCTAATCCCCCAGTGTGATGGTATGATGGGGTGAGCCTTTGGGAGGCAGCTCCTCCCCTAGAAGGGATTCGCGCCCTATAAAAGAGACCTCACAGGGTTCCGTCGCCTCTCTGCACTGTGAGGACAGAGCCAGAAGGCAGCCACCTCTGAGCCAGGAAGGCAGTGTCACCAGGCCCCGAATGTGTCCCTGTTTGATGGTGGTTCTGGCGCGCCTCCGGAACGGTGAGATACCGATTTCTGTTGTTAAGAAGTCAGCCTGTCTGAGGCATTTTTGTTATTATAAGCAGAGCGGACCAAGGAGCTGGCATGGAGCTTTTTTTCTTGCTCAGGCCTCCATGGGACGTGAGTCACAGAGAGAGGGAGGGGGCCAGCGGGTCGGGGCAGGACGGTGGGCGCCAAGGAGAAGTGACAGGCCGCAGGGAGAAGACAGTAAGGAGGGTGAGTGCTAAGGCCCTGGTCCGCGCTGGGCTTCCCCGAGCACTCACTGAGCTCTTTCTCCAGGGCCCTCCCTGGTGCCACAGTGCTGCTACTGATGTGGCCTCCCCCTGGGAACGGCATCTCCTCAATTCTCAGGGAGGTCAGCTCCTGACCGAGGAGCCCCAAGGCACCCCAGGCTCCAGGAAGGGACTCTGAGTGCTGGTGGGGAAGGAAGACAGGATGCAGAGGAGGGTGGAAACGCTCAGTCTTCAGGACATCTGAGCAGAGGTGGATCCTGAGGAGCAGGAGGCTGGGCATGAGGCCCCGGAGATGAAGGGAGCAGATGGACTAGATGGAGGACCCGAAGAGAGAGTGACCTGTATACTTCATGGGGTAAAGTGGACCCTTCTCAGCTTAGAAAAGGAAAAAACAAAAATCAGTAGTACGCGGTGTTGCGAGGCCAGTATTTCTACAGTGTCTGTGAGCACCGAACAGGGCAGATGGGCTTGACGATGCTGAAGGAGAGAAAACTGGGCGCATGAGCCTTTCTGAGAAAGGCAGGCAGGATGGGGTCCGGCGATAGTAGATCTGCCTCAAACTGCTCTTCCCCACATGAAACAATGCCCTGACACCATTTCCAAGAGTTGAAACCCCACAGGCATCTGAGGATTCGATGTGACAAATTCATACATATTGTCATGCAATTTTGTTGCATCAGGGCCCCTATGAATTGTATTTCATGTTCCCAAGAACAATGAGACGGAGACCCCATTTTTTGTGGTTTTCAGTAAGCGGACTGAAGGGAAAATGCATGAGAAGAGGCGGAAGTTGGCCAGTTATACAGCCAGGAAGTGGCAAGGCCAGTACCTGGTTCAGAGCTGATACTGAACACCAGGCTCTTGCTCACCTTGCTGTATTGCAGCATCGTGGGGGCTCAACCTCATCCCATTGCTACCTGTAGCCACAAGTCTGTGATGACCAACACAGGGTCTAGAGCTTCCTAGTCACCTTCCCTCTCACCTCGGAGCAGTGGCGGTTGGTCCCCAGAACCCATGTTGGTGCCCAGGCTCCCGATGGCAGAGGAGAGGCTGAGCCTGGCTCTGTTGTCACCACGGTCCAAATGCTGGTCCAGCTGCAGTTGCAGGGAATCAGCCACCGGGGTGCTTGGCTGTGTCTGTGCCCCGGAACTTTGCACCTGTGCTCTTGGGAAAGTCAAGTTTCCACTGGATGGCCCTTGGTGACAGGGAGACTGCATCGGAGCTGAAGCGAGAAGAGATTTCAATGGGATCCATCCCAGGGCTCCTTAGCTGAGTGCTCTCAGAACACCCATGTCTGATGCCCCCGCCCCTCTGTGAGACCACCCTGGGAGCAGGTACAAAGGCAGGCATCATGGCTATGAAGGAGATGTCCCCATTGTCTCTGAGCCTGTGGATGCTGTGTTGGCAGGTGACCAGGCTGCAGAGTCCCTGAGGTGAAAATCACCACCCTGACTCCGCAGGGCCTTCGGATGGGCCCAGTAGCTCATGCCTATCATTCTGTTCATAGTAACCTTGGTGTGAGAGCCTAGAGAGAAGTTCCTGGAGAGTTCTCAGGGCTTGGGAGAAGGAGTTGTCCATGTGTAGTGGCAACAAAGAACGGGGGAAGAAGTTCAGCCTCGAGGCTTCAGGTACCCCTAGAAGAGGGAGTTGCGGAGAGGTAGCACGGGCCAACTTATGGGGCCTTTTCCCAGCTCTGAAGCCTTTTGAAGCTTCTCATCTGCAATTTCTGTCTGCCCTTCCGTCCGTCCACTCATCTGGATTCTATTGCCCCTTGGAGAATGCTAAATAACCGTGTGTTTCATTTGTGCCTCCCAAATTGCTGTAATGCTGAGGATGCCTGGTCTCTTTGGCCCTCGGCGAGGACGGGGAAACTCGGGAGAAGGTAGTCCTAGGGCGGAAAGGCTGTTACTGTCCACGTAAGGTTGAGGGACAAAACATTTCTTAGGCAGTTTCACTGTACCATATTGATCCAATAAGGAACATCATGGACTCCTTGCTGGCCCTAGCACATGTTTTGTTCAGCAGAGAAAGTCTCCTAACAGGGCCAATTTTTCTCCCAGAAGGGAGGTCCAGAAAATAGCCTGAGCGGGAAGAGACGGGAAGTGGATTTTGGCCTGCGCCCCTGTGTGAGCGTGGCCGGAAGGGGGTCACACTCAGCAGGCTCCACGTTTCTGAAGATCCTGGAGAGGGAAACAACTCTTTGCTTTGCCCCTGAATGATGCCCGTAGCCACGTAAGGTGCACAGGCTGCTGCTCATTTAGAGGGCATTATGCCACCAAGAGTGGACACGTGACAGAAACCGTATCCAAGCTGGGAAAATATCACTGATGCTGCACAGAGGGTGAAAAGCCCACCATCCACGGGGGAGGAAAAGCGGGACTAGAGCTTTGGCTTCACTGAATCCATGGGACAGGGGACAGACAGGACTGGGTGCTCAGGATCTTCCATGTAAATGCTCCAGAGGAAGGCCAACACCCGGGGAGAATGAAATTTGAGCTCAGCAGAAACAGCACAGACGCTGCCCATAGGGAGCAGCCGCATAACAGTGCGGAGACCAGAGAGCTTGCAAGAAGATACACAGGACGTACAAGTGGCCATAGAATTTCTTGGGTCTAAAAAGTCTCTTCTTGGAAATAAGAGGCCTGTTACCAAGATGCCTCCAGGTGAGAGAGCGGTGGCTGAGGTTTTGTCCCTTTCTCTCCATTTCTCCTCTCTCACCTTACTTGGTCCCAACAGCCTGGTGCTTGTGAGGGGGCAGGTGACACAGGAATAGTGTGGGACAGAAGGAAAGGAAACTTGTCTGACCCACATGATGCCTTTTCTTTTGAAGTAGGCTCCACATCCAGTGTGGATCAGAACGTGGGTCATGAACTCAGAACCCTGAGAGGAGGACCTGAGCGCAGATCAAGAGCTGGAGGCTTAACCCCCGGGTGTCCCAGTGTTTTGAAAATAAAATCCAAGAGCATATTCAAACCAGTATGGGTCTACAGGGCCTGTTGGCAGGGCTGCATCTCTCAGCCTATTTATGTTGCTGTATACAGAGAAGACAGGCTTCCTGGGACCCTCCCTTCCCAGGAAGTTTGTGCCCCTCACAATGGGGTTACTTACCATCTACATCCAGACCCTCAAAGGTTTCCTCCTTGTCACGTGTAGATGAGGCACTTGTACAAGGCCTCCAGGTGTCTGGCAGGTGATGGCCAATTGAAGAAGTCAAATGACATTCATCCAGAGAGTCCTGTGGGACGTCATTCTCTTCTACCACGGGCAGCTCCGTGCAGAGCCTCGAGTTACAGGGAGGACTGGAGATGCAACAGGAAGGCTGAGTCAACATGGAGTCCCAGTGGTTTAGGGCAGCGGGGAGGACGGTGTGGTCACAGAGAACAAACGGGAAGTCCCCATCAGGGGAGAGGAGCCATTCTGCCTCCCTCTGGGGAAGGGTGTGGATGAAGCAGGGATAGATCAGGGAAGGAGAGAGGGAACCAGAGCAAGAGGTGGTCAGAGCATGGCCAAAATGGGAGTTTAAAGGAAGAGAGTCTGAACCTCCCCAGTGCACCACCGTCCCAAAACAAACAGCACACTCAGAAAACAAGAAAAGCAGCACCAGCACTTTGGCCTACGTCTTGTTGAAATTTGCAGAAAGGAGCAAGACCACCCCAGGCTATGGCAGCATTGGAGATTCCTAGAATGCTTGTGTGTCCCACGAATTTTATTTTTTTTCTAAACAGTTGTCTTGCCATGAATTCCTACCCACGTCATAATGCAAAAGCAGCAGAGGTAGATGGCATCTTTGGCCTGATTTGGATCAAAGCGTGACCGTGAGAAGGCAAGAAGTCCAGTGTGCTTAATATACTTGCATCAGGGGACTGCAGACTCCAGGCTTGGGAGGGATTGAGAAAGGGGCTTATAGTAGTGCCCCAGAAAAGCAGAAACCATTGCTAATGGCCCGTTTTGTGCATGTGAGAATGGGTGAGAGAGGCATATTTAGCAATTTCTAGATTTGCCTAGATCACCAGATGTCACCATTGAATTAAAGCCCATGAATCTTCAGAGTTACCTGGGGCATATCGGGTCTTGGTCTTCTACCTCCAAAAGATCATTGTGATTTTCTACAACTAAAGAGAGACAGGGCCAGTCACATTAAACGGAATGGCATCGGTACGTTAAAATAAAATATCCGCTGCAGCTAACACTCGGGCATAATTTTCCTTAATGGGGCAGAGGGTAGTGTGAGAGAAACCCTCCAGGAGGCCTCCGGGAGTGCCTTGGTAATGTGTCACGGTTTGCTTTCCTTAGGCCTCGGGCACGAGCTCCCTGATGTGGTGGGGCCACATGGAAAGAGTCTGTGTAGAGTGAAACGTGTGTTTTACCATGGATTCTGGGGGAGAGCTTGTCTGAGTTTTAAAAACGTACTGCGTCCTTCTCACCTTACCTTATCTCATGAGATGCTCTAGGTGTGATGGTTGAAAGGCATTTAGACATAGAGACCAGACTGATGGATTGAATCTACAAACCCTCAAATCAAGAGGAATCTTGTGTGTACAATTCCTTCGAGTACACAGACGTGGGAGCCCATGCATGGGGAGGGGGAATGGCCGGGCTCAGCCTTGCTCAGGGAACCATTCAAGCAAGCTGATGGCAGAGGTGTGGATGTCCTGATACAGCTGTGATGACTCACTGAATCAGAGCAGTCAAACCAGGGAAACGACAAAGCCAAAGATGCAGGTAAAGCTGACAGCATCTTTGAAAAGGGACAAGGAAAACAAGGTCCATTGTATGGGTATAAAAACAAGAGCCCTGGAGATGAGGAGAGACAGTTAATGGAAATCAGGAGCAAAGACACCTGCGGCGTTGCATCAGAAATGTGTGTGGGTTGTGATATCTACCTTGACTCCAATGTCCTAACGTATACCAGAAGACATAAGCAGAGCCTGGGATGAGGAATGAAGGACGGGTCTGTGCCTCACGTGATATCTGTGCTGTAAAGACTGGCCTAGCGCCTGACTGGGATCCCTATATCTACCCAACTCCTACACAGCAATGGCACATCTCAGCGTAAGCAGAGGTTGGAATAGCAAACATAAGGGGTCAGCGAGGGAGTCGAGTTGGAGCTTTCTCAGCTTGACAACGGAGGACTCACTAGCTACTTCCAGAGCAGAAGAACTGTCCATATCATCGAAGGAGTTTCTGTCAGCCCTCGTAGAGGTCCCATGCAGGTCAGCCAGGTCACGAAAGGCTGAGTGAGTCAAATAGCATTGATCCAGGGAGTCCCATGGGGGATCCTGCTCTTCCACCTCTGGCAGACACAGACTGGGCCTGGGAGGGTGGGGAGATCAGAACATGAAAACAAGAAAAGGAGACACCCCATAAAACTACGCTTTCAGATGGGAGGCCGAGAAGTAGAGTCATAAGAAAGGAGCACAGCCACTACTCACCGCAGAAACTACCCTGCTGTTTCAGGGACAGAGTATGGCTGCTAGGGGGAAGTACAGATAGCCAGAGAACAGAAGGATCTCAGGGTAGAGGCGACAGATCTAAGCTTCTGAGCATCAAACTCTGAACCATGGTGGAATAGAAGTCGAGGCTCAGAGTATACATCGACCATTTTAAAG